>NC_138377.1:92568368-92697108 GCF_054177405.1 Leptonychotes weddellii | reverse complement strand
GCCTGGGTGGCTCAGTCGTTAAGCGTCTGCCTTCGGCTCAGGTCATGATCCCAGGGTCCTGGGATCGAGGCCCACATCGGGCTCCCTGCTCGGCGGGAAGCCTGCTTCTCCCTCTCCCACTCCCTCTGCTTGTGTTCCTGCTCTCGCTATCTCTCTCTCTGTCAAATAAATAAACAAAATCTTTAAAAAAAAAAAAAAAACAACTGGTAAGTCCAGCAATATTCTCACCTCAGGCAGGCCAGATCCAGGACCAACACTGTCCTTGATCCTCAGGTTATGTGACATATTTGTCTGTCTCTGTTTCTCTCAGCTCTGCTTTCTCTTGTGTTTCATTCTCAGGTAGGTAGTCTACCTATTTTCATGTGGTAGTCTCTGGAAGCTCCAGGCTACGCTCCTTCCAGTTTAGCAATGGGGTTGGGGGTGGGGTGGGGAGGAATTGTTCCTCCTCCTCTGTAGTTCCACAAAAGTCCTAGAGTTGACTCTCATGGTACAGACATGAGTCAAGCACCCATCCATGACGCAGTTCCCCAGGGCAGGGGTATAGAATACTCTGATTTACCTGGCTTGAGTCATATCCTTGGGATGGCAGTGGGAAATGAGTTGACCCTACTTTAACCACATGAAGTAGTATCAAGGAAATGGTGCTTCCCCACTGGAAGAGTCAAGTGTTGTTATCAGAGGAAGGAAGAAAAGGATGCAGGCTAGGCAAAAGCAGTATCTGTTCACTATATCTGTTTCTAACAACAGATAATATAGATACAACCTAAATGCCCATCAGTACTAAGAAGAACTTAAATATGATACATCATACGGTGGGATACTATGTATCTGTTAAAATGAATGAGATCTGTCCATGAGATGACAAGAAAAAATGTCTTCTATATAATATTAAATTAAAAATGAAATTGCAGGAAAGTAGGGGCACCTGAGTGGCTCAGTTGTTAAGCGTCTGCCTTTGGCTCAGGTCATGATCCCAAGGTCCTGGGATCGAGCCCCACATCGGGCTCTCTGCTCAGCGGGAAGCCTGCTTCTCCCTCTCCCACTCCCCCTGCTTGTGTTCCTGCTCTCTCTATCTCTCTCTCTGTCAAATAAATAAATAAATAAAATCTTAAAAAAAAATTGCAGGAAAGTATTCTTAATTATGTGAATGTGTCTAATCTGTTATGGACGTGAATACTTTTTCTTCATATGTTTCTGTACTGCTTTTGGTTTGCTGTTATATTTGATTGTTTGAATGAATATATATCACTTTTATAACTTAAAAAGTAATGCTCCAAGTGGCCCCTATTCTGGACCAGGGACTGGAATTGACAAAGCTCTAGAACTATAGAGAGACGGATATATGATAGGAAAGCTGAAAGGATGGTATTCATGGATCTGATATAAAAATAATGGGAACCCAGGGAATGGATAGGACAGATTAAGCTGCTTGTATAATATGGCAGGGAATTTATATCCTAGAAGAGTGACAGAGAATTGCTAGAAAAAGTAAATGTTAACCAAAAAGTCATGTGGTTTGGAAGAGGTAGGATAGGGAGTATAGAAAATAACTTTGGCAGCTACATGAATCTGGAGAGCAGTGAATCTGGAGTAGAGAGATCTGGTTGTGTTACTTGGGCACTCTGTTACCTAGGACAGGTCACACAACATCTCTCAGGGTCTCCGTCTCATGTGTAGAGTTGAGTTTATTAGTATTTTCCTGTTTTCTTCACAAGATAACTGTGAGGTTCAAGTGAAATGGAAAAGGGTACTTATGTAAAGAAAAGACCATGTAATTCCAAGTTAGCCTGGACCAAAGTAAAGAACTTGTCTATAAATGAATGGAGGGGGAGGGTGCCTGGGTGGCTCAGTCATTAAGTGTCTGCCTTCAGCTCAGGTCATGATCCCAGGGTTCTGGGATCGAGCCCCACATCGGGCTCCCTGCTCCGTGGGAAGTCTGCTTCTCCCTCTCCCACTCCTTCTGCTTGTGTTCCGTCTCTTGCTGTGTCTCTCTCTGTCAAATAAATAAATAAAATCTTAAAAAAAAAAAAAAAAGAATGGAGGGGGGAGAAGAAAGGGGTAGGAAGATGTCATCAGACTGCCTTTGCACAGTAGACATCTCAGATGACTCATTTTGTTGTTCATTTAATTTCTTTGGATGGGCAGGTGCTTTTTTGAGAGAGGGGAAGACATGGAAAATTGTTTATGTGTAGCTTTTGGTACTTTATGAATAGTTCTACATAGTTCACCCACATGTGGGAACAGCAAGATAAAATGCAGATACCATGTGCAGCCATCTTGGAAGAATATACATAAAAGAGAGCCATTGTAGAAATACTACAACTCTGAATTACTTGGAATCTTCACAGTGGTGGCTTGCTCAAAAAAGCATTTTTTTAAAAATATCATTGCTATGAAAAACAAAAACTACTCAGGAGTATCAAATCTGTTACCATGTCCTGCACATTTAAAATCTGATGAAGTTGTTTTGCTCTGTATATGTGCATTTTAGCATTTTGAGGTAGGTATTGTGCATTCCAAACAGAAAACTCAAGTGGCATTTCATTGAATTGTTTTTATTTATTCGTATTTATCCTGCCCTTATCTACCATATGCTTGGACCAGGCACTTACATACAAACATAATTAACACATAGTAGTCACTGCATTAAGACAGTCTTCGGTTAGTAGGGAGGACAGACACATGGACAAAAAGTATAAGGGGAGTGGGGCAGGATTGTCTAGAAGGAGTTCACTGTTTTTTGAGTGACCTTATTTATTTCTTCCATTCCTTTTAAGTGCTTGCTAGAACTTTGTTGACTTTGTAGTTATTATTGCTCAGGTGTGTGTTAAGAAGAATTGGATATCTCTTTTTAGCTTTTGAAACTCAAAAGATACTCTGCATCTATAACTTAATCATAGGAACTGTGAATGCAATACTAAAGAAAGTGGAAATTTTTCAGAGACCTGGTTTTATCCCATAAGTTTTTACCAGTTCTGAACTGAGTTAGTCTTTTTGTTTTTAAGATTTTATTTATTTATTTGACAGAAAGACAGAGAGAGAGCACAAGTAGGCAGAGTGGCAGGCAGTGGGAGAGGGAGAAGCAGGCTTCCCGCTGAGCAGGGAGCCCAACTCAGGGCTCCATCCCAGGACTCTGGGATCATGACCCGAGCTGAAGGCATCGGCTTAACTGACTAAGCCACCCAGGCGCCCCAGAGTTAGTGATTTTGGAAAGACAAAAGATCCCCCATCCCCACCCAGCCCCAATACACAACACATTTTTAAATGATTTTTATCTTAGATGCTATCTGTTACAGAAGAAATCTGTTCTCCTACCTTAGGCTTTCTTTCCTGGCTCCTTTGGATAAATAAGACTGAACGTGCTTTGAGGCTCAAGGCCTTGGTGATTGTGTGTGTGTGTAATAGAGAAACTGTAAAAGCTCAATTTTTGTGGCTCAGAAATGTGAGATTATTCGTCTTCTCTTGCCTTTCCTCACTTTCTCTTCCCCCACCTTCTCTTCCCCCACCATACAGGTTTGAGCTCATGTTAGCAGCATATGTCTAGCAATATTCAAATTCCCAAGTGGCCTGTGAACAAGATGATTATAAAACATCTTTCATTACAAGACAGAGTAATCCTGATTCCTTAATTCTGAGTCTAGCTGTTTTGGTGTTTTTGTTGTTGTTGTTGTTGTTGTTTTTTAAAGCCAGCATTTTGAGTAGTTTCATATGTGAACTGGTTCATACCGTGAAGAGGCATTTTTCAGAGTCAGAGAAATGAGAAAAGGGAAACACATGTGTTGTTTCATATCTTTGTGATGTGTTTTTATAGAGTTATTTTCTGAATTTTAAAGGCTATACTTTTATTTTCCCCCTTGTTTTTATGGGATATAATCCTATTTATTTCCCTATTCTTTCTGCTTTCTTGTTAGATGGACTTGTTTAATATTACCGTTAATCCTGATGGTAATTTCCCATGTAAACAGTAATTCCCTGATCTCTCACAAACACTAAAGAACATTCAGTAGTTGTGCTAGAAAGCACTACCATGGGACAGTTAAGTTTTGGAGAAAAACTGTCCTATTTTCCGTAAAAAAAAAAAAATCAAACTGTATAAACAAAACAAAAGAAGGGAATTGCCAAGGTCATTATGTCCTTAAAGGTTTTCTCTGGCCCTGACTTTAGATACATTCATCAGCAACATATACTTATTTTTTATGGAAATATTAATATATGCATTATTTTTTACATCCAGATATTAATGTAGGTATGGGACTTATTTGACCTTGCTTCACAGCTAGGTAAGTTAGTTTTTCAAAAAGAATGAAAGGCTAATTATTAGGCAATAATGTGATCAAATTGCCAAAAGCTTCGAGGTGGTTCTATTTCAGTTCTCAGCCTGATGTGCTTTTAAAAATATCTCTACTTAGAGTAGTTACTGTTCATAATGCTTTATGGAATCTTTTTAGCTAACAGCTTGGATGATAAAGAAGCCATTATCCTTGATTTGGTGTGTTTAACCCAAGTTAAATTTATGACAGATTGAAAATTAGCTGTCGTGTGGTACACCTCACTTCCTGTTCTGTGCAACTTGATATGTGTGTGAGCCACATGTCCAGCAGGATTTCTAAGAATATGTTATTGATTGGTGGGAAAACTATTTCAAAGTACCCTGCAAAAATGTACAAGATAACATGTGCAGGGTACATATAACCTTGCAGTTTTGGTTTATAAGAGATTTAACCTTTGGCTAAACAGCATATGATGAAATCTACTAGAAATTTTTCAGGAGAGGAAAATTCAGGATTTACTTCTTTAATTTCCGGGCTTTTATGCAGTTGACCAGTTTAGGAGGAAGATCTTATTAGTGCTTTATTTCCAGAGCAGGTGAGAGATTATGAAACTACGTTAGTTTCTGAAATACCATGGATCAAAGAATTCAGTGTGTATCTGCCTTGCCTACCTCTCCCACTTCATTCCCATTACCTCATACTGACTTCTAGGAAGTACCTCGTTTACCACATGTATAGCTTGTATTGCATTTAAGGCTCTGACCTCATCCCCCATCTTATTAAATGATTTCACAGCATAATGTTGATTGATTAAAAATTTCTTAAGCAGTGAATTCAAGATAGCTCTCCAGGAGAAGAGTGAAATAGAATATACAGGATTTCTCATTTAAATGCAGCCCAGGATAAGTCATTACTGTGTGCTAATCTCTGACCAAAGAGATAGACTTTCTTAGTGGGCTTCTATCTATGTCTTTCACCACCAGCATTGGCCACTTTATGGGCAGTCATGTGAAAAACTAGGCACAGAATGGAACTTGGCGTGGGTATCTTTCTGTACAGATGGTTCTAATACATTATGGCTACATCTCCCAAAGATACTTTTATATTTGGCACATTTTCTGTAATACCTAAGAAACTAAACAGACAAGTCTTTTATGTTTTATTTTTAAAGATTTTATTTATTTTTATTTATTTATTTGACACAGCGCATGTGAGCACAAGCAGGGGAAGGGGCAGAGGGTGAGGGAGAAGCAGATTCCCTGTTGAGCAGGGAGCCTGATGTGGGACCGGAGCCGAAAGCAGACGCTTAACCAACTGAGCCACCCAGGCATCCCTGGAGATGTTTCTAATAGACGCATTTCCGGTTGACTACCACTACTAGCTTACATTCTAATTTGACCCACACCTATTCTGTATAACATGGAGGCATGCATCATTCATATGGGTTCTATGGCTTTACAAAGAGGAACCTAGAAGGTAATCCTAGCTATTGTTAGAATTTTGGTTTTAAAAGGAAACCAGTCTAAACGTTTCCCTCCTCTTTATATTACCGTTAATCCTGATGGTAATTTCCCATGTAAACAGTAATTCCCTGATCTCTCACAAACACTAAAGAACATTCAGTAGTTGTGCTAGAAGGCACTACCATGGGACAGTTAAGTTTTGGAGAAAAACTGTCCTATTTTCTGTAAAAATAAAAAAATCAAACTGTATAAACATGGATGAAAAAGCAGAGAGACATGAAGGAATTTTCAGGGTTAGTAGCAGAATCAAATACTAGATCAAAGACTGGCTTGAGCCCTTCCTACAGTAGCATCTTGGACCTAGTCCATCTTTGAGAAAAGCTTCAAGCTACTCAGTAATCTAGAAGTTGCCTTGGGCATGAAGCCTGCTTGTGAGGCCTCAGGATATTTAATACAAGGAGCAGTAATGCAGCCAGCAGGAACACCTCACATCTTTGAAGGTACAAAGGTGGAGTTATGAGTGATAGAACTCGTACATAGAAATTACAGACATCATTCAGAATGCTTTTGTGACTTCTTTGTAAACATGGAAATATCTGACAAGAGATGCCTAGATTTGCTAGTAAAGATGGTCAAGAACAAGATGATTATTTGTCTCATTTAAACTGATCCTTAAGTATCGGCAACAAGTCTAGGAAATTATGTCAGTATTATATTTCTAAGCAGGCCTGACTTTTAACTTGTACTTCAGAAGGAGGATATTGTGCCCAGATTTGCAATTTAACCAACTAAAAGAATAATATGTTTATTAATTAGGGTAAGATTTGGCTATGAAAAAAGGTCCAAATAACAGTTAAGTCAAGGTAGAGATTGATTTTTCTTTTGGATTAAAAAGTCCAGAGGGAAGGGAAGTCCAACGTTGGTTACTTCACAGCCATCAGGGACTCAGGTTTTCTTCTTTTTTGTTCCATTCATTCTTGGCACTGATATCCTCAAGTTGTCTAGTGGTACTAGATGGCTTCTGGAGCTTGAGCCATTGTCAGACGGGGGCCTACTTCCAACTTGAGTCAGCTCCCATGAAAGAGCTTTTCTAGAACCACCTCATCTAGCAATTTCTGCTTCTGTCTGACTAGTCATTCCTGTTACCGAGAGAGGCTGTAAAGTTAGAACTGGGCAGATTGCTAATCACAGTAATTAGAAGTTTTGTTATTAAGTAAGAAGGAGAGAATGGACACTGGGCAGGCAACTAACAGATCTGCCACAAGCTGTTTTGAAGAATATAATATTTATATTAGGAAAATAAAATTTTAGTGACATTGAAAACTATTATATAGGATATAAATTTGAAAAATCCCCAAACTACCGTCTACCATATGTCTGATTAATAAAAGCAATGATTCTCTACAGTGGTGTTCTGCTTTGGATTTTTCAGCAGGACTTATTGGGAACAGCTGTTAGGTTTTGTGTATTTTAAATAAACTGAAAAATGAGTTCAGAGCAACAGGGGGAAAAAAGGCACTTCAAATTAAATCTTGTTCCCCTTTAGAGACAGGGAGAATCAAACAGCTACAAGGACAGTTGAGTGGATATTAATGGAGCTGGCAGGAGCAGAGTAATACTACATTCAATGATACGAGCTAGGGATGAACATATCAAAACACTCAAGTTGCTTCGTACCTAGATGGAACAAGAGAGACTGCGGCAGCGCATGGAAGAGGCATGAAATACATGTCATAACAATGAAGCACCCCAACTCCAGATAGACAAGATTTATCCTGGGGACAAAGATGGGCATACTGGGCTAGAGGTTTAAGTAGTAGATACTGTCTAAGTCCTTTTGGGCTGCTGTAACAAAATACCACAGACTGGGTGGCTTATGAAGTCAGAAATGTCTTTCTCACAGTTCCAGAGACTGGAAGTCCAAGATCAGGGTGCCGTCATGGTCAGGTTCTGGCAGAGACCCTCTTCTGACTTTTTGCTGTGGCCTCGCACAGTGGAAGGGGCTAGGGAGCACTCTAGGGTCTTTTTTTTATAAGGGCATTGATCTTAGTCACGAGGGTTCTGCCCTCATGATCTAATCACTTCCCAAAGGCCCCACCTCTTAAAACCGTCACATTGGGCATTAGGTTTTCAACATAGGAATTTGAGGATTGGGGGTTGAGGAGACATAAGCATTCAGATTATAGCAGAGAGAATTACCTCTGCTTGTATCCTGCCTGTACATATAAAGAGAACGGGGAGAGGGAGAGAATTTTGTCATCTAAAAAACTTGTAGGCAGAAGCAGCTGCAGACCATGGTATATATAAATGTGTAAGATGGAAGTGCTTCTGCTCTATGAGACCAGATTTTTAAAACGTAGTCTTGTTTGTATCCACTGTTCACATGGTGCCATTTAACACTTATTTACTGAATGCCTCATATTTACAATACACTTTAAAGAGGAAATTCATTCACAAGTTGCCACTTAGGTGAGAAAGTCTAAATTTTGGCATCTTAGAGCTATGAATTTCAAATCTGGGGAAAGCCCAGCTTTTTTTTTTTTTTTCCTTTTTTCTTTTTCCTTTGAGAATTACAGTAACTGAACCCTGTGTGTTGACTTTGCCCCAGTGATAGAAAACAGGACAGTACAGAGACTCCCTGTGAGAAGAGCGTCAGGCTGCACCCTCTGTGACCTCAGCCCTTCAGTCCGAGTTCTCCTTGGGGCAACAGCTGCAAACAGCCCATGTGGCGTTGGCAGTAAGCATAGGGAGCGCAGATGAAACCGGCTAATGCACCAGGGCCAGGTGGGCTGGCTTTGAGCGCAGTGAGCTGTCTTTTGAACCTTTTATGACAGTGCACTTTCGGGCCTCCTTGGGGGAGAATAGTTTATGCTCTGATCCAGTAATGGATCAGGGACCATTCTCTGTCTTATGCAGCAGTGGAAATACCTTTGTCTCTCTGGTATAAAATAGCTGCTTATTTGAGGCCATTGTACAGTGGCTTGCCTTTCCTGCCCATTATTAGTTCCCTTTGAAGCTGCTGTGCTCAGTTTAGGTTCTCCAGAGGGACTATGAAAGAAAATGGAAATCTCACAAATTGTGCTTTCTGTGTATCTACTCAGTGCTGATGGAGCTATCTCACGTTTTGGGTTTTGTGTCCCCCACTCTGTACCCTTTTCCCCTCTGCTTGCAGGTGAAGGTCTTCCACAGGTGTATTACTTTGGACCATGTGGGAAATACAATGCCATGGTGCTGGAGCTCCTTGGCCCTAGCTTGGAGGATTTGTTTGACCTCTGTGACCGAACTTTTACTTTGAAGACAGTGTTAATGATAGCCATCCAGTTGGTAAGTTGGCATTGCTATTCTGCAGAAAGATAGGTGGGTCCCCCAGCTACATCCTTGTGACCCTTTTAGTGCTTTCCCAGCTGTAGTGACACCTAGTGAATGCACACTCAGAGGCTTGATGGCATTCTAGGAAGCAGGCCGGGCAAAAAGGGTTAACCTAGAGAAGTCACACTGCATCTTCTGTTTGCTCTATTTTAAGAATTTGCACCTTGGAGCAACACCCTGCCCTTAACTGAAGTAGAAGCATATAATTTAGATTGAGAAAGAGGATGATTAGGTGAAATTGCACAAATGCAAGTAATTTCCTTGATGTTTTATTTATAGGTTTTAAACACATGGCTTTAAGGTTCTGTCCTCTCCCCTCACCCTTGCATCCAAGAAAGGATTGGTGATGTAACCCACTGCCCTAACAATCAGATTCCAAAGTTGTGTGACCAAGAACCTGCCTTACTTCTCTGGCCTCCACTTCTCACAGAGACTGGCAGAGCTGAACGGATAGCTCTCTCAACTCCAACCAAGTTATAAACCAGTGCCAGTTCAAGAGCAGTTAAGGCAGTTCCTTTGAGGAGTTTGTCAACCCCTCAGAGGAAGGATGCGAATGCATCTTTATTGGTCTGAAATGGTAATGGTCTCACCCACTTTACAGTAAAAGCTTGGAAATGTTAAAAAAAATTGACCTTGAGGGGCGCCTAGGTGGCTCAGTCATTAAGCATCTGCCTTTGGCTCAGGTCATGATCCCAGAGTCCTGGGATCAAGCGCCGCATCGGGCTCCCTGCTCGGCGGGAAGCCTGGTTCTCCCTCTCCCACTCCCCCTGCTTGTGTTCCTGCTGTTGCTGTCTCTGTCAAATAAATATATAAAATCTTTAAAAAGATTTTGACTTTTGAGTCCAAAATTGACCTTGACTTTTGAATCCAAAATTCAAATGCCTGAGCTTCCCTTTCTATGCTAAGTAGAAACATAGATGGAAATAAAACTTAATGAAATTTGAAATAATTTTTTAAAGATTTATTTATTTTCGAGAAAGAGATCGAGCGTGCATGCACGTTGGGGGGGTGGCAGAGGGAGAGAGAATCCTCAAGCAGACTCCCTGCTGAGCGCAGAGCTCAACATGGGGCTCGATCCCAGGACCCTGAGATCATGACCCGAGTGGAAATCAAGAGTTGGCTGCTTAATCAGCTGAACCACCCAGGTGCCCCTGAAGTAATCTTAGGATGATTACTTTGGGCTATATTTACTTTCACATAAAAACTGCACTTCTCTCTCTGTTGCTAGTTAGCTCTGTGAAATCAGTCCAGTACTAACTTCTCTGGATCTCACGTCCCATAGTTTTGCAACAGAAGGAACTAGGTTGGGGAGTCCTGTTGGATTGAGGATAGGAAGGTGTGGGCAGGAGGTGAATGTGGCAGTGGCACTTGTCTTCAGAGGCCACAGACCTATTGTGATAGTCCTGGCTGGGGATCTTCTTGCCTCTCAAATGTGTGCTTTCTGAAGTAGCCTAAAAACACCTAATTCTAGTCATCATTTATAAATTGTAACATTATGAGGTAAAACTCTATATGACCATTTTAGCTGAACGGTGCTGTCCCACTTTCATTTATCTTGATATTTGTTATGTATATATTTGTATCAGAGTATATTTTCTGGTTTATAAGAGTGAAGTGACTGGATGGTAAAGAAGAAATGAGTTTTATTTTCATTTCAGTAGTTAAAACCTTGGACTGATAAAAGAAAATGTTTTGATGTTTTTCCCCCCAATAAACTTCTTTAGAATATTTTCATTGATGTTTTTTTCTCTTTTAGCTTTCTCGAATGGAATATGTGCACTCAAAAAATCTCATTTACCGAGATGTGAAGCCAGAGAACTTCCTGATTGGCAGACAAGGCAATAAGAAAGAGCATGTTATACACATTATAGACTTTGGACTGGCCAAGGAATACATTGACCCTGAAACCAAAAAACACATACCTTATAGGGAGCACAAAAGTTTAACTGGAACTGCAAGATACATGTCTATCAACACACATCTTGGCAAAGGTGTGTTTATTTTCTGCTCCATGAAAGGGGCGGGTCTTTAACTTTTTATTCCAATAATACTTTTGTCCCCATTGTGCATTACAACTTGTGATTCTTATTGCTTCACAAGGCAAGTGATTTTTATACTTGAAAAACTAAGGTGCTAAGTTACTTTCCTAAGTATCCTGTTGACAACTTAAACATTTTTAATTCTTTATACTGTTTCCAGATGCTTAGTTTCTCAGCAGTGTGGGCACTTGAATTTTTGTATTAAGATGATAGCATTTTAGTAAGTCTAATGATGAATTTGGTGTTTACGTAGGAATGACTCCTTATATGATGGTCCTGAAAGGACATCATGCTGGTTGGTATCTGTATTGGGGAAGGGTGTGTTGCTGAAACATGGACTTGGCTTCTGTTCACTGTGCATAATTCCATGAATAATGCTTTGAGGAAGACCCTATGTCTTTTCTTACTCAATGAAAATAGATGAGTCTTGCATTTTATTTAGGATAGACAATTTGCACAAATATTACTAAAAGCTCTAATCAAGGCAGAAGACCTTACTTGTAAGAGGAACTAATCCAGGGGAGAATATTTAAAGAGAAGCCTAAGGAACAGTGGGAAAGCCAAATAGATAAGGCCCTGGGCCACTCACTAGCTTCTCCAGAAAAGCTTCCCTTTTTATCTATTTTATATATTGGGCTTCCATGGAAGATTCTGTTTGAAGAAAAGGTTTCAAAGTGATTGAAAAAAATGTTTGAAAATCACCACTCCTGAGAGTAGACATGTAAACAGAATATTACCAGGTTCCATACTCCTAGACATAGTTAATTATAGTGGGTATTTAAATATTAATGAATTTTTGTACATTAATGTACATTAATAAGTGTTTTAAAGACTAAATGGCTACAAAGTTGCTTGTTGAGTAAACTGCATAGGTATTCAGATGAGGATTCTAGTGTTAGTGAGGAGTAAAAATCAGATTACAAAGTGATACAACTTGAACTGAAATCATGAATGCTGTCAAGATTTTTTTAGTAACCATATGGAAATTCTCACTTAACTAAATGTAATATTTTAAGATTAGACCAGAAGGTCATCTGCCACTTATTATATGTGTCATTTTGGAGAAGTTACGTAATCTTCCTGAAACTTATCTGTAAAATGAGAGTAATATTTCACAAGGATGTGTTTGTGGGTTGAATGAGTAATATGTAACATAGGTCTCTTGCATAGTGTTCAGTATTCCCTCTTCCTTCCTTTTCACTAAGAGACAGACTGTGTTGTAAATAGTAAAGTCATCATTGTTTGGTTTTTGTTTGTTTGTTTGTTTTAAAGATTTTATTTATTTGAGAGAGAGAGCACAAGAGGGGGGAGTGGGAGAGGGAGAAGCAGACTCCCTGCCGAGCAGGGAGCCCGATGCGGGACTCGATCCCGGGACTCCAGGATCATGACCTGAGCCGAAGGTAGTCGCTTAACCAACTGAGCCACCCAGGCACCCCCTGATTGTTTGGTTTAACTGACAGACTCTAGAAGTTGTTCTAATGCCTGCTTCCTAGACACAGCAATTTGTGTTCTGATTTTATTATTCTTGTCAGGAAAGGCAAGAAGAGACAAGGGATAGGTGTCTGTGTTATGTTTGTATAAGGTACAAGGTAATGGTTAAGAAGAAGGGATGCAAATCCTGGCTCCTGCACTTAAAGCTATGTGATTTGGGTCCAGTAACCTTCCCTCGGCCTCAGTTATTTCATCTATGAAATGGATATGATAATAGTGCCTTATACTGTAGGATTCTGAGAGATAAAGTATATAAAGCGTTTATCATAGTGCCTCATGGTAGCAAAGACTCTAAATGGTAGTTATTTATTTGACAAAGTATGTTTTAAGCATGTATGGTCATCAGACTGGGTTCTTTCATCTCTTGGTGTAGCCATTCCTGCTGGAACTTTGTGTTTATCTCCAAATGTGAATTTCCTGAGTTCGAGTTTTCCAGGTCACATTGAACCTGTCCACGTATTTTGTCCTCTCCATATTACAGAGAATACATATAGATGGTTGTCACATGCGCTTTAAACTCTGGTCAGGGTCTCAAAGCAGAGAGGTTTCCATAGGAACTCAAATCATACTGGTTTTTAAATGTGTAGCATTCTATATGTTGTAATGAAGAAAAAGAGAAGGGTATCTTCAAATGACTTGGAGAGCATTGTCTATTTTGTGAGGGAGAACAAGGGAAGAAGCCTCCTAAACCTGACATTACCACATCAGATTAGCCACCTTCCCGCTGATTAAGGTAGCCCATTTTGATTTTGTATTCTTTAATGGTTGAAGTTAGGGTGAGAACACTGGGTCACCTAGTCACTTTCCTCCAGCAAAATAAATTTGACCTAGAATCAGTGATGTGACACATGTAAAACCAAGCATCTTTCTGAATGATTGAGAGCAGGCCTTAATGGTGTGGAAGAATTCTGTGTTCTGCTGGCCCCGCTCATATTAAAACCTTTCTTCTTTGAAAAGGAGAATATCCTTCATGAAAAAACATGAGGGCCTGTGGAAACGCTGAATTCAATGAATGTGGAGTTTTCAAAGAAGTATGGAAATAAAGCATGACCCTGGTTTTCACTTTTTTTTTTTTTTTTGGAAAGGCTTAAATTATCACAGATTAATTACTAATGGCTCAAATTAATGACTTTGGAATTTTAGAACTGGAAAATGACTTTTCAGATTATCTAAATCAACCATTTTATTTTCAGATGAGGGGACTCCATGCAGCCCAAAATAGGTGACTTGGCCATGCTTGATTTCACATGGATCAAATTAATGTAAAGAATGGGCCAGGAGCTAGATAACCGGACTCAGGAGCCGTTGTTCTTCCTATTATTCCATATTCCACAGCTATTTTTCATGGTGCTCAGTATTTGGAAAACCACTTTATTAGTTATTCCAGTGGGTTTACATGTGTTTTCTGTTTGTTTTGATTAAAAAAAAAAAAAACTTTTATAATGGGCTTCGCTGGGGAGAGGAAGTTGGGCTTTTTTCTGAAGTTCTGATCAATATTGAAAATGTGGAGAGTTTCGCCCTCTAGTGCTCAACCAACAAAAGTGCAACCATTTGTCCAGTGAATTTTTATTACCAAAGGGCCTCTCGTTAGAGGAAGCGGATATAAAAATGGAAAGGCAATGAGTAGGTGTGATACAGTGTGAGAAACTGCAGGGTGTGGTTCCTCTATCTGCCCTGCTTTGTGGGAGGCCTCAACTCACCCTGCTTGTACTTTCTTTTTTATTGTGTGTCTTTAGGTTCTGTTACATCTAATGGCTTTTTGTTTTCAATTACATATAAAATTTGTTGTAAACCTCAGGCAAGCGTGTAGACAAAAGCTTCTGTTGGTCTTGCTGTTTTATTTCATTATTTTAAAGATTGAGTGCATCCACTCAATTTTATGTTATTTATCTCTCTTGTCAGGGTGCCTCCCTTTCCCATTAGCGACCACCTTGCCAAAAACCGTTTTCAAACCGCAATTTAGAAAGTTGCCTTTTCTTTCCTCATCTGCCCTGTAGAGTTGTATTCACTTTTTTCATGCACATTTCCCATAATTGGAGGCAGCCCTTAAACATGTTGTACTTTTGTATTTTGAGCTGAGTAGCTTTCCCTGCCTCCCTGCCTTTTAGATTTTCCTTTCTGCACAAAGAAAGCATGATTGAGTTTAGAGTAGCCCCTTAGTCTTGTCTCTCTAATTTCTCTTGATAAAGCCCTAAACTTGATTCTGAGAAATAAACACATAAGATGTCTGAGATGAGCCATAATTGGCAAATAAGGAATAGAGGCATGTACCACTTCTATTCAGTCTGACAACCCAAGAATGCATAAGGATGTTTTCTGAGATGAAATGACAGTTTTTTGTTAAGTATTCTTTGTTTCTTTACCATCTTAGTCTTTCCAATTAAAAGGAAAGAAAAACCTAGCAATTTTTTTTACACGATAAGCTCCCAGAATGCGGGGGTCCTGTTTTATGTGCCCCATAAAGGGCACCTTAAGTAATACATTTTAAATTTTTTTAAAGGTGGCTATGGAACATGGAACAAATGGATTGTTAATTTTTATGATGAATTAAAAGCACTCGACATGTATGCTAGGCATTCTGCAGCTTGTGTCTTTGCAGGCCTAGCCAGAATGGACTATTTAAAAGTTTCAGCTGCTTAACCTGCTTCTCACTTTCCGTGATGGTCACCCAAAGGGTAACTGTAGCCCATATACTGGAAATAACATTTCGTTTAAGTTATCTTACTTTAGGGAAGGTGACAACAATGACTGAGGGGTGGTTACTCACCATTTAGTGATTTGGATGTGGTTTTAGTTTAGGATTTGCTCTTTTCCCTTGCTATTTACTTGCCAGTGACAGCAAAGAAAGTACACAATGTTTTTTGGTTTTGATCTAAAATACTACCCCTGGTTTAGATATACAAAGAATGAGTAAGCAGAGCCTTTCCAGAGACAGAAGGGTTTCTGAAGGGATTACTTGGTTTTGAACCCCTTTCTGCTTTAATAACTGCAAACATAATGTGTGATCTGTCTTCCCTTTTAGAGCAAAGCCGACGGGATGATTTGGAAGCCCTAGGCCATATGTTCATGTATTTCCTTCGAGGCAGCCTACCCTGGCAAGGACTCAAGGTATCCTTGAAAGTGCTTGGTGGAGGGCTTTGTTTCAATACTCAGTTGTTAATGGAGGGGTTGCTGACTCCATGTCTGTAAGAAGATGTGCTGGCGACAAGATGAGAAGCAGGGACTGGCTACATCAGTCTATATTGTAAATGCTCCCCTGGGCTTTGGGAGCTCTGTTTTGCCTACATTTGTCTTCTTCCCCTTCTGAATCCTTCTTCCTTGTTTTGGGGTTTTCCATAATCTCTTCCCTTGTTCCCTCCCAGCCTTGG
This sequence comes from Leptonychotes weddellii, assembly GCF_054177405.1. Taxonomy (NCBI): domain Eukaryota; kingdom Metazoa; phylum Chordata; class Mammalia; order Carnivora; family Phocidae; genus Leptonychotes; species Leptonychotes weddellii. Next base: position 92,681,107 of record NC_138377.1, on the reverse strand, counting down.
CAGTGCTGCTTTTCTCTGTGTCACTTTCCTCCTCCACTACCATTATGTAGCAGGAAGAGTGTTCCCAGCGTGCTGGGGAATTTCTGGAACAAATTGATGACAGCAGCTGCTACACATTTTACCAGCAAGGCCAGCAGGGCTGGGTGTGCCCCTAAGGAGAACTGGAAAATATTTGTTCTTCCTCTATAAGCTAAGGACCCACCTGAACTAAAACAAAAATCCAGGTTTAATGTTACTATTCACGTGTTTTATTCAATAAATGCCTTTGCAGATGATAGCCGTTCCTTATGAAGCATGTAGTTTAAATAGCCTTCCTTAGGTAGGTATCGGTATAGTGCATTTGTGTTCAAGGTAACTATTGATAATAATTATAACCATTGTAATTACTTCATGTCTTTGGCTGGTTGGAGTAGGAAATGGTGAATTTCTAACACATGTTAAGTCCCATTAGATAGTTAAATGTGAGACATATTTTTGAGTTTTAATTTATTTCAACATGTTAGTATAGAAAGAAACTTAATCAGTAGCTTTGGGTACTTCTGTGCCCCCAAACCCCCTCCCACCCTCCCTCCAGAAGGACAGAAGGATTCATTTGCTACGCTTTCTAAGCTGTTGTCCTGAAAAGTAAAGCTTCTGCCCCTTCCCTTTGGGAAGATTTTATTTCTTTGCCCTTAAATTCCTCTCCTAGGGGCGCCTGGGTGGCTCAGTTGGTTAAGTGACTGCCTTCGGCTCAGGTCATGATCCTGGAGTCCCGGCATCGAGTCCCGCATCGGGCTCCCTGCTCGGCAGGGAGTCTGCTTCTCCCTCTGACCCTCCCCCCTCTCATGCTCTCTCTCTCTCATTCTCTCTCTCAAATAAATAAATAAAATCTTCAAAAAAAAAAAAATTCCTCTCCTAACACCTCCTAGTCTTCTTCTAGTCATATATATCTTCTCACTGGTATTGGTAGCTGTCAGATAGAGTTTCACATTCTGTTTGCTCATCACATAGCCAAGCAGTGCATTTGTGTATTATTGTTTGAAACTTTCTCACGGTCCATGAATCATTTTAGTGGCAGTCGTAGATCTAAAATTTCTCCAACTTACTTTATTTATTTATTTATTTTTAAAGATTTTATTTACTTATTTGACAGAGAGAGACACAGCAAGAGAGGGAACACAAGCAGAGGGAGTGGGAGAGGGAGAAGCAGGCTTCCCGCCGAGCAGGGAGCCTGATGTGGGACTTGATCCCAGGACCCTGGGACCATGACCTGAGCCGAAGGCAGATGCTTAACAACTGAGCCACCCAGGCGCCCTCCAACTTACTTTAGAACACTGTTGCTTAAAGCTGGGTGCAGCAGGGTAGGGAGAGCCTCATGAGAATCCCTTGAGACCAAGTTGTTGGTCCAAGCTCTGGGAGCCTTCTGTCTGACATACATCAGACCTGTCTGTTATCCATGCCTCTATCATAGATAACACTTTTCTCTCTGGAAGCACATTGTGGAAAGGCATTTTTTCCTACTACTTGTTCTCTTTTCTATTCAGCTTCACAGTAAATATTCTGTGGAGCCGTCTATCTGCCCCCACTTGGATTAGCAGTATTTTTTATCTTATCCTAGAACCAATCTGAATCACTTTTGAACCCCCATGGCCATGGGAGATTACTAAGCTTCTGCAATTTTGAAAGTACTGCTATATGGTATTTTTACTTTCTTCTCCTAGCCACTCGTCTCATTACATTTGATGGTGTTTATCTGAGACTACTAAATATACTTACAAGGAAAGCCTTCCAGAACAGAGCAGATGTTAAATACATCATCTCTACTACATATCTTATTTATTAGAAAGAAGACTGAGCCTAGCAAAACCTGCCAGTTTGAGTGAAACAACCCATCGCCTCCCCAAATATATTGGAGTGCCCTTACTTGGCACCTCTTTCCAAATAACTTTCTCTCTCTACTCTACAGGCTGATACATTAAAAGAGAGATATCAAAAAATTGGTGACACCAAAAGGAATACTCCCATTGAAGCTCTCTGTGAAAACTTTCCAGGTAGGATGCTAAAAGGACAATCCACTCAGTGTGACTGAAGCTTTGAAGTAGGTGGCGACCATGACTTGGTATCTCTAGATAAGGGTGCTCTCCAGAAAATTCACATTTCCTTTTATTGTCATTTAGACCAAGACAGGTTTTATCACTTTCATTTGGGTCATAAAGAAAACACCAGATATTCGTGGCTTGGCCCAGAGCTTCTCACCATGGGAAGCATTCAGCTCATGAGCATGGCCTTTCACCTCTTTTCTACAGAAGAGATGGCAACCTACCTGCGATATGTCAGGCGATTAGACTTCTTTGAAAAACCTGACTATGAGTATTTACGGACCCTCTTCACAGACCTCTTTGAAAGGAAAGGCTACACCTTTGACTACGCCTACGATTGGGTCGGGAGGCCTATTGTAAGTATCCTGTTTTACCTCCTCACCTCAGACCAGCGCTACCTCACTACTTGACTTGCCAGATTTTCTGCTTAAGTCTGTGGGAAAAACATTCCTTTGACTGTAGACTTTATATTTGCCAACCTTTTCAGGGTGATGCCATAGGTAGCAATAACTAGAGTTGGGAAGTAAGAGCAACTCCTTTATATGTTTTTAAGATTATGGCCCATATGTCTTAAGATACCAGAACTTAAGCCAGTTCTTAAGAAGAGCTTTCATTTGAATGATCCAGAAGCTGGTGCTACATAAGCTGTGAAGGTACTTGACTTCTGGAGGAGTGGAATCCAGAACCTTAGGAAACTCTTGAATTGGCTCTCCTGGCCAGGGGTCCACAGGGCCTGAGAGCATGCTAACACATCACTATAGGATGTTTTTCGTATTTTCCACGGTAAGCTACTTGCCAATGAGCTATTGAGGATGAGGCAGCCTCCCTTCTGCAGATAAACAAACTGAGAATACAAGAAGACTAGAAACTGCCCTTGGTGGCTGAAAATAATAATCAATACTGTTTTATTAGAATTAGAATGATGCTCTCCTTTGTGGAGGCATTAAGTTGGACACGTTTTCCATTTGACCTTTTGTTCTATCTTTCCAGCCTACTCCAGTAGGGTCAGTTCACGTAGATTCTGGTGCATCTGCAATTACTCGAGAAAGCCACACACACAGGGACCGGCCATCACAACAGCAGCCTCTGCGAAATCAGGTACGTGCTGGGCCTTCCTTGTTGCAGACATTCTCCCTCTTCGTGGCTAATACTAAAACCGAAGTTCTTCAGTGTCCCTGCTTCAGTGTATATACTGAAATTAAAGACAAAGGACTTGCCATTTCTCAGTGGTGTGTTGTGGCATTCCAGCATTCCTCGGGGCTATGGAATGGTGCTGAGATGTGGCCCGGCGATTTATATGAAGTATCCAGTCTAGAGAATTTGGGCTTGTCCAAGTCTGCTGAAAGGGGAGTCTGCCACAGGCCTGAAAGACCTTCTGAACTTACAGGATGAACCCATTTTGGGTCTCATCTGCAGTCTAGTCTGGTGCTCTTGCCAGTGCTGAGGGGTTTTTTGCTGATTAAGAGGAGCGGGTAATTTGGACTTCCCAGCTGTCCTAGGCAAAAACTGGCACCTCTCTTCCCGCTCTGCCCTGGTCCCCAGGTTAATTCTAGAGCTGGCCAAGATCTGAGATGGACCTATAGTGAAGACTTAGCTTTGCTCTAGGCCACGCCAGAGAAGGCCATGCCATCCGTCCTTCAGTGTTCATAGTTTGAGAAACTAGTGGTCTGTATGAGAGGCTCCTCTCAGCCTAAAGGCAGAAGAGGCAAACACAAAAATCAGCAAATTTGACAACATTTAAAGGAAGGGGTCACTGATTGGGAAGTAAATATGATGACTTTCATCTTTATATCATATACAGTTGACCCTTGAACAACACAGGTTTGAACTGTGTGGGTCTACTTATATGTGGATTTTTTTCATTAAATATAGTGTAAATGTATTTTCTCTTATGATTTTCCTAGTAACATTTTCTTTTCTCTAGCTTTATTGTAAGTACAGTATATAGTACATATATAAAATACATGGTTATCGACTGTTTATGTTATTGGTGAGGCTTCTGGTCAACAGTAGGCTATCAGTAGTTAAGTTACGTGGGGAGTCAAAAGTTATATGGGGATTTTCAACTTCACGGTGGCCAATGCTCCTAACCCCAATGTTGTTCAAGGGTCAGCTGTACATTGCTAAGAGAAAACTTGAGGACCCCAGTAGATCAATAAGCAAAGGATATTAAACAGATACACACACACACATACACACAATCATTATCACCTATCAAATTAGCTTGTTCTCCTCACCCCTGACCTCACTATTTAATATTCACAGATATTTTCGGGCGCCTGGGTGGCTCAGTTGGTTAAGCGACTGCCTTCAGCTCGGGTCATGATCCTGGAGTCCCAGGATCGAGTCCCGTATCGGGCTCCCTGCTCGGCAGGGAGTCTGCTTCTCCCTCTGACCCTCGCCCCCTCATGTGCTCTCTCTCTCTCATTCTCTCTCTCAAATAAATAAATAAATAAATAAATAAATATTCACAGATATTTTCATAATAAAATGCAAAACACTTATCATCTCAGATGTACATATGAAACCATATAGGTGAAAAATAGCATATGGAAGTACATACACATATATGTACAGTGAAGTACACATAGAAATAATGGATAGACTCACCATAAGTACATGCTCTTAGCAAAATATCTGGCTTGGTAAGAAAAAAATGTATAAAAGGAGGAAATCTATGTATTAGTAGCTAAAAGACAGAGTAGATAGGCAAAAAGATGGGGTTTAGCAAATTGTGTACACTAATTGGGTCCATAGTTATATGCTTTTATCAAAGTAGTTGGCTGAGAATTATAATTTGACTGACTTCTGATTTGGTAACAGAATATCATTGACTTCTGCAATTGTTCTCCCTGGACCTCCCTTGTTAAAAATGTAGCTGAGTGCACAGTTAAACTGACACTCTCCTACATTGCTGTGGACTTTGCAAATTGTTACAAATTTTCTAGAAGGTAATTGGATGAAGTTACTGTTCTCTCTGATAGGAAAATCTTACTTCTTGGAATCAATCATAATAGAATAACCCAAGATATAGATTAAGTTATGTGCATAAAATTGTTGCAATGCGATTTGAAACAAAATTTGAGAAATGATCCACCTATCTCATTATAAGAGACTGGTTATGGATCCAGTTCAAATCTTTTATTAGATAAACTGGGTTATAATAAAGTGAGCTGTAGTGCATTTATTCAGTGGCATATTATGTAGCCACTTAAAATAATATTTAGGAAAACTTGTAGCAATCTGAAAATGTTTATGGTTTGTAGAGTGAAGAAATCAGAGTACAAAATTAGAAATACATCATGATTTCCCCTGAGGGGAAGGGAAAATGAAAAAATCAATGAGAGTAGATAATGCCAACATAATAACAGAAGTAGTATTGAAACTGATAATATTATGGTTAATATTTTTCCAAACTATTCTCTGATGAAGTTATATTACCTTATAATGAAAAATGCATTTAAATAGAAAAGGTATGGAAAGAAAGAAAAAAATATTTTAAGTAGTCAGTGAAGTCAGCATAATCAGCCTGTCTGCCCACTCGTGTTTTCAGAATATTTCAAACTAAAATAGGTATTTCCTTTAGTTTCCCTTGTCTTTTCTGCTTCAGTGAATTCTTAGTCAACGCTCCTGTTTTGAATGTATTTTAAAAGTACGGAAAAAGAGATGTTGAAAACCTAGACTGCCAAGGTGAAAAATACAGTCAGACTTGGTATCGGAGTAAAAGTACAGTAATTTTCAGTGTACTTTTAAAAAGTGAAGGGTCACTAAGCCAGTGTGTGTAATTAGGAAATCTCATCAGCAAAGCAATAAAAAGCTTCTTTTTGAAGAATTGAATCTTGAAATTCTGACTTTTTTCCGTTTAGGGTTTTTAGTATCCCATGGCTGCTAAGGGATTGAAAGTCCCCACATTAATGCAAATTTTATACCTCCCTCCCAGCAGGATTCTGAATCCTTGCTGGGTAGAATTCTTTCTGCACTGTGCCCTGTGGGCAAATGTATTTGTGGTGTCTCTTTTACCTTTACATTGTGTCTTAGTCTGTGGTCTCATTGCTTTTGTTCCATCTTTAGGGTTGTGTTCTTATGTTTTGGGGGTTTGTTTTTTATTTTTTAAGAAAAATTGCAGTCCGGCGCCTGAGTGGCTCAGTCGGTTAAGCGTCTGCCTTCAGCTCAGGTCATGATCCCAGGGTCCTGGGATCGAGTCCCACTTCAGGCTCCCTGCTCAGTGGGGAGCCTGCTTCTCCCTCTCCTCCCTGCTCGTACTCTCTCTCACTATCTCTCTCTCAAATAAAAAATAAAAATCTTTTAAAAAAGAAAAATTGCAGTCAGATAGGTTCCTTACATGACTCTAGGAATTGAAAGCGGTATTATGTTCTTTTTCAGACTGATTCTTTTCAATTTTGAGATCAGCAAAAGAAGAAAGTAAAGTCTCCTTGAGAGATATTGACAAGTAATAACCTCACTTTAGGGGCAGCTAAATTTTTCCCAACAACTTTGACTAATTAAGTCTAGCTGAGGACCTGCTCTGTAAAGTATGTCCTAGGGCTACCAAGATAAGTGGGAATCCTTGTCCTCAAAGAACTGACAAGCAGATACGCCAGATAGCCAGATAACTATAACCCAAGGCAGAACAGAGAAGCATCCCAAGTTTCAAATTATCATCATCAGAGATTGGAAGGAGACATTTCATCTAGTCTGAGCATGACAGAGATTCATGAAAGAAGCTGCATTTGAAGTACTCTTGGAAGAGTAACGTGGGAATGAAAGAGGTATACCAAGCCGAAAGGAATATGAGCAACAAGTTACCTGTTCATTTTGCTAAAATATATGGTGCGAATAAAGGAGACAAGGCTAGGAAAATATCTTGGAGCCATTTGATGGAAGTTCCTGGAATGCTGGGGTGGAGAGTTGATATTTAATTTCAGTAGGGATAGGTACTAAAGGTCAAAACTTTGCTTTAGAGATCTTTTGGCATAGAAGGTGATAATAGCCTGGCAGCCAGCATGGAGACAATAAAAACACAATGCATCCCCTTCAGAGGTTTATAAAGGGGGCCTATAGATGGGCGGTAGTCGTGAAAATGAAATAGAACTGAGAAATGGTATAAGGGTATGACCTACCAGACTTGGCAGCCCACGTGCATGTCAAGGTTGAAGGAGAAGGATGAGTCAGAGCTGTTGCTGAGATTTTGAAGCCCCAGTAATTTGGAGGCAGGTGGTACAATTACTAGAAATGGGAAAGTTGGGGGAGAAACTTACTTGGAGTTTGAATTAAGGCATCTTGAGTTTCAAATATCTTGGAGTGTATTCTAGCTGAAGATGGCTAGCAGGCAGAGGAGGGCTCTCAAAAACAAACAAACAAAACACTAGTGACATATTTGGAAGTCAGAGCATGGAGATGACATTGATGATAGTGCCATCAGAACCTCCTTATTCTGGGTAAATCTTCTCTTCGGTTGAGGGAGAGGAGTGATCCTGGGGATCTGTTCAGTCCCATACTCAGAGTAGGCGGAGAAAGAAGAGGAGCTCAGAACTTGGTTTTATCTTAACCCAAGGCTTTGGCCATAGGACATTTAACCTTTTGGGGAGCCTCAGCTTTTTCAGATGTAAGCATGTAAGGGTAGAGATTTTTAGTGTTTTGTTCACTGCTATCTCCCTAACACCTAAAACAATGTCTGGAATAATAGACACTTGATAAATAATTGTTTGAATGAATGAATCTGTCAAATGAGGAGCGTAGATGAAGTCAGGTGTTCATTTAAAATAGAGATTTTTATTTAATCCTCCATGAAAAATAAATTGTAAGCTTTTCTTCCTACTTGTTTTCTATTTCCACAAAAAGCCATTCTGCCTCCTCTGGCAGCCAGAGTAGGGCTACCTTGTCTATTGAAGGGGAAGGGTGTTCAAAAAAACACAGAAGGCTCTTGCTGCAGAGTAAGCTCAGGCAATTGTATTAGTTCTCCTCCATTACAATGAGAATTTTCAGGGAAAATTTGCTTAGCTATTCTAAATTGTAGGTATTATATCGAATTGAGTACTGTTTGGTTCCTCGATGCAGTAGTAGATCCCAAATATGGTTCCCAAAGAACTGCATTTAAATTCACCTATATCAGATCTTTTACACCTATGTTAGTATTAGTTGCTTAAGAACAATTTTTTTAACATAATTATCACCCAGCTAGAGAGCTATAATTAAATCATGAGTGTGAATAGAATAAATACTGATAAAGCTAGATCTTTTCAAAAGTTCCCAATGGGTTTGTCTTTTCTGTCATTTTCCCCTTGGTATTTGTCGTTTCCCAGATCCAAAAACGGTACATCTTGCCATGGCTGTGGTTCCTCTCTAAAGAATTCTGCATTACCATCCAAGAGGAAGGGGATGAAAAATAGTTCTGCCTCTTTCTACCTGGCAAAGCTTCCCTTTGCATTCTCTGATCAAGTGCGATCAGGAAGTAAGTCTTGCCATTATCCAGAGATCTAATATTGGAGTGCAGTATATTGACTGTTGAAGGTTTTATTCAGTGTGTTTGCTCAACATGCTAAATATAGAATATTGCACTGACTAGGATGTGCACGCAGCAGTATGCTTCCTGTTCTTTCTAAATCTAAGCCTGTGACAGTCCTTACTCAGGTAAATGCTATACACATGCTCCTGTGGTTCAGCAATTTTGATAGTTATGTAGATTTTCTGTTGGCATATGAAGGAAGGGGTACTTGACCTAGAAGGTTAGGGAGAACAGATCTGTTTTGAGGTTGGAAAGAGTCACACTGGCCATCTAGAACTACTAAACTCTACCAGACATGGCATCCTACTATGATAATATTGAATAGTACTTACTCATTTTTGTGTGTTTAAGGGAAAGAACTTTTTTTTTTGTCATTTTCTACGAGGTGAACTGTTTACTTATAAATTCTCAAGTTTGACTAGGCAGGAAAATATGAATCAAATGTCAAAAAAGTTGATCCCTCATCCTTCTAGAAGAACCATATTTAAACTAATTCAATACCTTATAAAGACACAAGAAATGAACAATAAAACTTAAAAGGGTCAAATCATGTTGAGTTCTGAAGATGTGCCCCCAGTAAAAGAGTGGTTTAGGGACACCTGGCTGGCTCAGTCAGTAGAGCACGCCAACTCTTGATCTTAGGGGTTTGAGTTCGAGTCCTATGTTGGATTTAGAGATTACTTAAAAACAAAGTTTTAAAAAAAAAAAGAGTGATTCAGATTTGTTTGTATCTAGACTCCAAGAGATTAGATTTAAGGAATGTATAGCCTTAGAAAAGTATGTGTGAGTTAGTGCTGCCATGCTTACTGAAAGAAGCTTGTTATAAGCATAGCTTTTCCAAAGGGCAGATTAAGCTAGATTGCTAAAATGGTCAGAGATCTTCCTAAAATGAATATCTTCATCTATTCTTTTGAAAGTCCAGTAGCTTTAGAAAAAAACAAAAGCTGATTAATTCTCCATTCCCTTCTTTTGACAGAGTACTGCTTCGTTTTCAGCAAGGTTCACAATTTGCTAGTTGAAGGGGCAGATGAGTATGCTCAGAGAGAATTTGCTTCCCTCTGACCTGCATGTAATTTCCTAACTTGCTACCTGCCATCTAGCAGGAATTCAGGTGTAGAGATTCCATACTCTCCCTGTCACCCTCCAGGATAGAGCTGTCTGCAGAATGGGGCTGTCCCTCCTCATTTCTGGGACCTTTACCCCAAGAGGGACATTGAAACAAGGAAGTGTAAAACTGAAATACAGTCCTTTTCTTACCTTTTCCCATTTTGTCATCTAGTTGCTGCCACTCACCTCTGCTCTAATTCTCTATTCTGTATTAAAAGTTTTCTTTGTACAGTCTTCAATATTTGTATTTCAGCAGACATCCTGTGTTCTGAGGCACTTCCTTTGTAGGAAGGAGATTCTGGAGAAATCCTACCTAATAAGTCATCCTTTTCTGGGGGGTGGGGGGAGGTGTCTTATACCCTTTCAAATAAGAATAGGGCAGGGTCTGAGTAGAGAGTTTCAGGCCTCTAGAATGGTTGCTGTGATTTTTCTCAGTGCTTCACAGAATTGGTATTACTAGCTCTGTGGGCATGGGTAGTATTGAACTTGGGAATAATCCCTTCTAGGTTGTTATCAGAGAATCTCAAACATCCCTGATATTTGATACCAAGTTTGTAGACTACAGGAAGGCGTTGTTTGCACACATGACAGGTTGCATGGAATAATCCCTGTCTGGCATAGGAAATTGGTTCTATTTCATGAGCTTAACAGAAGGAAGTTTTTAATTTTGTTAAAGTATACACTTCAGCAACCTTGCCAGCTTTTAAAAATTTCGTATCTAAGGTCTAATAAACTCCAAAAAAAATTCTTGAGATGCTTCCTGCCCCATTCTTTCTTCCTCCATCTTACCCCTGCTACCTTAAAAAAATTTTTTTTTTAATCTTGGAAGTGTGGTAAGACAGAACGTAACCTAGAGTATTCATTACTAACTTTTTGGTACTATTCGGTCTCTGTTCTTGTTAATTATCGTTGAAGACTATCATTATATAATGAGGCCTAGAAGACTGACATGGGAGCCAAAATGTTCTGTATAGGTGGCACCATGTAAATGACTTTGGGAGGCATAAAGTGAAATGGAGAAAGTTCCTTATAAATGTAATCAGTTAATTTTTTGAAGTAACTATATAACATTATATAAAGAATAGGATTCAGTGATTTATTTGCTACAGGAGGAGAAAAATGTTTGCCTGCCTTTTGCTTGAGAACAGGAGCTTTATCTCCAATAAGAATTGGAAATAATGTCCAAGCCATAGATGTGGGTGGTACCTGAGGTGTTTCTAGACTGTATTTTCCTGCCCTCTTGTTAGTGTCCTTCTCCCCACTGTCTGTCCACTAATCCTGGCCAGGTGACTGCTGGGAGACATTCATTTCCTCTGCCCTAAGCACAGGTGGTAGTTTTGACTTTTTACACCAGGCTCCTCTAAGTTTCCCCTTAAGTAACTTTTGTTGGCTTTGTCTTTGATTTATGCTATGCTGGATAGCTGCTTTCTATTTCCACATTCACCTACTGGATAGTAAACCAAGCGTTTCCACACAGGTAATGCAATCACAGCAGAAGATTTTAAAGCGTTCCCCCAAGGAATTCCCACTGCTTGAGATTCCTGCTCCTGCCTTTGGGGATTTTCACACTCCATGTGGACCTTTACCTTTCAAGTAATGCAGAGAGATTGACCTTGCTGAGTAACTCTTCTGTCCTTGGAAGCTCCTGATTGCCTGTTAGATAGACATGTGTGCATGAGTGGTCTTTGAGAGTGAAGAGTTTACGTGCCAATCTCCTCTACTTCTTTCCTTAGTATGACTATATCCTGTGCTGATTATGCCCAATCATAACTCTGTGTACACAGCATTGCCTAGAATACCTTTCAGGTACACTAGCAGCATACTGTAGTTGTGACATTCCTCGGTTTCATCTAGTTCCTGGGCACTCACTTGCTTTCTAAAACTGGCAAATGACCCTCTCTACCATATCAACTTCTATATACCAGTCCTCCCTCTTAAATTCTAGGAGAGAATAGCCTAAGAGTTTAGTATTATGACGAAGAGTAATTCCCAGTGTGATAAACCACCAACCCCAGGTTCACATCTGTCCCTTGGTTTTGTTGCTTTCAGTGGATATAGAAGGCATTGGAGGGCAATAATATGGTGTGGTGTGTTCTTCATTCACCACTGTGGAAGCATTTATGAAGCAGTCTGGAATTGTTAACACTGTTTTTCTCTTTTTAAAAGATAAATAACACACTGCTTTGATAATGGAAATGGAGTGTGACTTTTAGGCCTTTGGAAAATGTCTTGCTATTTTTGAAATCTACACAAAAATGTTAATTCCTCCAACTAATTATGTATTTAACTAGAACAAATATAAATAGGTACACAGTCCTGTGAATCAGACAGTGGTGTCAAACCAGACTTCTGATATGTATTTCAGTAAAAATGGAAATAATAGTTGATCAGCTGTCCAGATTTTGTTAAGCTTAAAAGCATATGAGTATTTTATGTACATTTCTTTCTATTTTCAGCTTTATCTGCCTTAAAAACAAGTGCAAAACAGCATTCATGCAAGAAGTAATCACACTGAACATGTGTCCTAGAACTCAAAACAACCCCAAATGGCTTAAAATGTCTGGACATTGTTTAAACATTTAAAATTTTTGAAAACTAACAGTTCTTCATAGTTGTTTAGGAGCTTAAATATCCTACTTAAATATTACAAAAAGTAAAGTCCTAGAGGAACAGAAGAAGCAATCACTAACGGATAATAGTTATGGGTATTACTTATAATATTAGAACAGATTTATTCTCATGGCGCCTGGCTAGCTCAGTCAGTAGAACATGCAACTCTTGGTCTTGGGGTTGTGAGTTCGAGGCCCATGTTGGGTGTAGAGATTACTTAGAAAAATAAACAATAAACCAGATTTATTATCAAATCTCTAGTGGTAAAAAGATAGGAGATTAAGTGCTCTGAGATTATGGATACTGTCAAAAATTTATAAAAGTTATGATTACATTATAAACCACAGCCTTATTTTGGAAAATGAAACATCTGAACTTCTGTTGGCAGAAATAGTCAGAGGGGTGGGTTTTTTGGGTAGCTTTGATTCTCAAATGTGACTAACGGTATAGAACCAAACCCCTCTTTTGTTAGAGAATATAGCAAGTAAGTTAATACAGTTGCCTCCTTACAGAATATGCTCATTCCCTGAAGAATATCAGAAAACATGGCCAGGATCCTTTACACTGCTGTTACCCATGTGGCTTCATATTCCATTAATAAAGGTGAAGCTGTAGCTAATATATGAGGCTCAGGTTTTGTTTTGTTTCGTGTTAATGGAAAAAGCCTTTTTGGTGACTTACAGATGAGCTTTACAGCTCTTGTCCATGAGATACAGAAGAGGGAGAGTGAATATGAGCCTCAGACCACTACTTCTTTCCTTTTCCTTTTCTTTTTTATAAAATACAACATTGATAGCTGTGAACATCTCTAAGATTTATTGCATCCTTGCTGGTTTTCATGCAGAGCAGCAATATCACATCCCAACCCCTGCTGTTGTTTATATCAACAGCAATTAAAATTTGATTTACTAATCCCTCATTGCTGCCTCTCCAACTCCTCATTTTTCATTTTGTAGAGCCTTAGGACTGTTACAGCTGAGCACCATGATGTTAACACCTCCTCAGCCATCTGGTACAGGGGAAGAGGCACCTAAACAGATTCTTCAGAACAAAAATCACAAATGAGCAAGATCAGAATAGTATGAGATCTAAAAAACAGGTAAAGAAGGAATGAAGAGAGCCTGAATGACAGCAGAACTGAAAGCAGAACCCAAAAAGGTTTTGGATTGGAAGCCCTCCTTTTGCTGGGGAAAGATCTGCCTTTTGCTTTCTAGAAGAAAGCAATTCATAGTAGTCATATCTAAAACTATTTCTAATTCCAGACTAGAGGCCATTAGTTAGAGGAATCAGGAAAACATTGTAGCCTTACCACCCCCCCAACTTTTCATATTTCTTGACCCGTGAACCTGTTTTAAAGATATACTTTTTTCTTCTCGTAGATAAGAAAGTATATTCTAGCCAACACCACTGCTCATTTTATCTTAGTTGAAAGTCTTGTAGAGGTTTATGTTTAGAGTGGTGGGCTCCCTATTTAAGGAAAAGCCATATTATCTTGATTCCTAATGCTAGGAATTTTCTGTATTGGCTACTGTCTATTTAGGTAGATCTTTAATCAGTGAAATGATTTGTAAGTGTGATTGTTCCTTTGTCCAACAATATTAACATTCTGAATTTGGTCTGCTTAGTGGCTACTGAATTTTACTAATATGGAAGCTAAAATTGATTCCAGCTTTTGGTGATCTTCTCTCCCCCCCCCCCCCCCCCCAGCCCTTTTGGTGATTACTGTTTTTCTGTGTCTGGGTGAGGATGGTGTGCTGTAGACTGTCACGTATTGGCTCATTAGGCTGAAATGAATGTAGCCACGCTAACTTTTTCTCAGTGCTTTGCAGCGGTTGTTAGTTTAAAATCCAAAATGAAAACAAAACCCTCGGGGACACTAATGTACTTGATTTTGTTTTTGCTTGCTGTTGCTTCACCTTTCCTTCCATATCTTGCTCTCATGCTTCCTAATGCCTGAGCAGACTGCACCGTCAGATCGCCGAGGAGAGTGGGAAATCCAGCCCAGCCGGCAGACCAATACCTCGTACCTGACGTCTCACTTGGCTGCAGACCGCCATGGGGGATCAGTGCAGGTACTTACTGCCTTTATTGCCCTTTCCTGGCCTTCTCAGCTTGGCTGGTGGAATGTTGACTTGCTTCTGAAACTTTGGTTCCTTTAGAAAGGAAACTTCCTGCAAGGTTGAGCTGCTTCTATAGTTAACTGAATATCTGTGCGCTGATTTTCTGCCTAAGTGGACTTGTAAGAATCACTTGTTGATATGATTGTTGGTTGTTGTCATTGACTAAGAAACATCTATATGATTTCTGATACTGATTTCTGGTTAAACTAATCCTATTACCTTGACCTACTCATGATAAATCATAAAAATAATGTCAAGGTAGAAGTATGTTAGTGTCAAGTATGTGAATTTTAAAGACTTGAAATGTGTAAAATAAGTAGTTTTCGGATAAAGGACTGCATATGTAGCTCATTCCATGGTGGTATGTGCCTTAGCACATAAGGTGAGAGTGTTAATTGGTCCAAGTCAGCTGTTTCTGAGTGAGTACCCAAGAAGTTGGGCTATTTCTTTTTTCCTTCTGGAATACATGTGGTCTTAGAAAATTATTTCTGATGTCATTTGGACTGTTTTGAAGCTCTGTTGTCTCTGGTACTTAAGAACATCTGTGTCTCTTTACTTTTCTTACATGGCACTGTTTTAGTCTTTTTTTTTTTTTTTTAAGATTTTTAATTTATTTATTTGACAGAGACAGCGAGAGAGGGAACACAAGCAGAGGGAGTGGGAGAGGGAGAAGCAGACTTCCCGCTGAGCAGGGAGCCCAGTGCGGGGCTCGATCCCAGGACCCTGGGATCATGATCTGAGCCGAAGGCAGATGCTTAACGACTGAGCCCCCCGGGCGCCCCTGTTTTAATAATCTTAATCCAAATATGTCTCTCAGACTGTTTAGTGACGCCACCAGTTGGGGCACACAAGTAAACCCAGAGCCACCAAATCATATAAAGGGATAGACAAACCTTTTGCATGTAAAATGCATCTTGTTAGGCTTGATTGTCTAGAATATGTTTTTTACATGGAGTGATTCACTGAAGATTGTGTTATTCACAGGAAGTCAGGAGACAGCTGTGGTTCTGTTAAAAAAAAAAACTTCACAGAAACATCTAGGTAAAAATGATGGATTGAACACACAGATCTGCTTTCACCTCCTCCTGAAACAGCACACAGCACTAAAAGAATGATAAAGGGATTTTTTTGAAAGGCATGAATCCATACAAGGATGGAGAAAACAGCAGAGGCATAGCAACAAAATGTTAGATGCTGGGCAACTATTCAATGACTTAGGAGTCCCAAGAAAACTGAATCTTGAGCCAATAGAGCCTATTTTCACTGGGTAATCCCCTAAAGACTCAGAAGTTGGCCTTCGATAAGGGGAAGTGTGGAGGCTGTGTGCTAAAATAAAGAAGAGTGGTTAAAAGTCTGTTTTCTAAGAAGCCAGAGATCCCTAGATGCTCTCCCCCTCCCCTGCAAAAACCAAAGATTTATTCTTCGGTAAGGGCAAAATAAAGGGTCTATAAATTGGGGGATGTGAGTCACATTTGGGGGTGGGAAGCTATATTGAAGAAAAGGGACAGTAAATGAATGTGTGATCCATACTTAAAAGTCCCACCCCTCTACTCCTTGCAGTCTCCCACTTTTATTTTTTTTTCAGTTTTACTTTTTTATAGAGAGAGAATGGGGATGGGTGGGGAAGTGGAGGAGGGAGAGAGAGAATCTCAAGCAGACTCCCTGCTGAGGACGGAGCCCAATGGTGGGCTCGATCTCACGACCCTGATACCATGACCTGAGCCGAAACCAAGGGTCAGACGCTGAACTGACTGAGCCACCCAGGTGCCCCGAGAGAGAGACTCTTAAGCAAGCTGCATGCCCAGTGCAGAGCCTGACAGGGGGCTTGATCTTATGACCCTGGGATCATAACTTGAGCCAGGAGCCCCAGGATGCTATTTTAAAAAGGAACATTTTAAGAGCAAACCAAGAAAAAAAAAGAGAGAGAGCTCTTGGAAATTAAAAACATAAGAAAAATTAAAATTCAAGTGTTCGGAAAGTCTCCCAGAAAGTAGAACAAAGAGAGAGGTTAAAATGATAGAAAACATTTTTCTTTCTTTCTTTTTTTTAAGATTTTATTTATTTATTTGACAGAGAGAGACACAGCGAGAGAGGGAACACAAGCAGGAGGAGTGGGAGAGGGAGAAGCAGGCTTCCTGCTGAGCAGGGAGCCCGATGTGGGGCTCGATCCCAGGACCCTGGGATCATGACCTGAGCCGAAGGCAGACGCTTAACGACTGAGCCACCCAGGTGCCCCAGAAAACATTTTTCAAAAAATAAAAAATAGAACTACCATGTGACCCAGTAAACCCACTTCTGGATATTATCCAAAGAAAATGAAAACACTAATTCAAAAAGATATATGCACCCCTCTGTTTATTGAAGCATTACTTACAGTAGCCAAGATAGGGAAGCAACCTAAGTGTCCATTGATAGATGAAAGGATAAGAAGATGTGGTGTATGTGTGCGCGCGCACATGCAATATTACTTGGCCATAAAAATGAAGTGTTGCCATTTTTGACAACATGGGTAGACTAGAGACTTTTGTGCTAAGTGCAATAAGTCACATTGAGAAAGAAAAATACCATATGATTCCACTTATCTATGGAATCAAAAAAACAAACAAACAAGAAACTGACTTATAAATAGGAGAACAAATTGGTAGTTGCCAGAGGGGAGGCAAAAGAGGTGAAGAGGATTAAGGACAAACTTCCCGTCGGAAAATAAATAAGTTGGGGCACCTGGGTAGCTCAGTTGGTTAAGTGTCTGACTCTTGATTTGGGCTCAGGTCATGATCTCAGGGTCATGGAATCAAGCCCCGCATCAAGCTCTGTGCTGGACGTGGAGGCTGCTTAAGATGCTCTCTCTCCCTCTCCCTCTCCCCCCCAGCCCCCGCTCACTTTCTCTCTCTCTCAAAAAAAAAGAAACAAGTCACAGGGATGAAAAGTACAGCACAGGGAATATAGTCAATGATGTAATAACTTCGGGGGCACTTGGCTGGTTCAGTGGGTAGAGCATGCCACTCTTGATATCAGGGCCACGTTGGACATAGAGATTACTTTAAAAAAATTTTTTTAATGTAATAACTTTGGTGACAGACGGTAACTACACTCGTGAGCATTTTATAATGTATATCATTGTTAAATCATGTACACCTGAAACTAATATATGTCAACTGTACTTCAATTAAACATTTTAAAAGGTAAGGTTTAAAAATGAAATAGTAGGAAACAAAAAGATAATTAACTCTAAGGAGAATAAGAAATTATACAGGGAAGGAAAGGACCATAGTATATACTCCATGGCACTGTAAATAGTTAATGTAAAACTAAGAATTATCTTGTCAGAATTACAGTATAAACTATAATGGAAGACTAGAAGGATGGAAAAGGTGAATATAATGCCTAAAAATGAAGAATCAAGATGCATGTTATTTAGAGATAATGGAGGTAAAAAACAAAGGAATCAGTTATGAAGGAGAGGAAATAGTGGAGTGGGGGAACGAGACTGCTATTTTTCCTAATGATCCTTGTAGAAATAATTTTTTTAAAGACTTTATTCATTTATTTGAGAGAGAAAGATTGTGCGCACTAGTGGGGGGGTTGGTCCGGGCAGAGGGTGAGGCAGACTCCCCGCTGAGCAGGGAGCCTGACAAGAGGCTCAATCCCAGGAGCCCGAGATCATGACCTGAGCCAAAGGCAGAGGCTTAACCGACTGAGCCACTCAGGCTCCCCCAATCCTTGTAGAAATAATTTATATACATATACATACATGTTAGTTTTCATCTATCACATTCACAGAAATTTGTAAGTTTAATAGCCTATCCATCTACTATTGTTGAAATCTGAGTTACAACTATTTTAGGGGATTATTTGGCACTATCTTTTAAAATCTTAAAATATTGAATTCAGTGAATCCAGTTTCAGATAAATATTCCTCAGAAATGCACAGATACTGAAGATATATGTTCTAGAACAATGCTGTCAAAGGAAATGAGTCATATTTGTGATTTTAAATTTAATCACAATAAAAAGGTAAAAATAAGCCTCAGCCCAGCATGGTGATGCACAACAAAGCGGCGCCGCAGCAGATCCCGGACACCCGTTGGGAGCTGGCAAAGCTCATGAAGCAGAAGCACGAGCTGGTGGAAACACTGGCAAACTTGGAGAGACAGATCTATGCTTTTGAAGGAAGCTACCCGGGAGACACTTAGATGTATGGCAATATTATTCGTGGCTGGGATCGGTATCTGACCAACCAGAAAAACTCCAATAGCAAAAACAGTCGAAGGAACCGGAAGTTTAAGGAAGCTGAGCGGCTCTTCGGTAAATCCTCAGTTACTTCAGCAGCTGCAGTAAGTGCATTGGCAGGAGTTCGGGATCAGCTCATTGAAAAGAGGGAGCCAGGAAGTGGGACGGAAAGTGATTCTTCTCCAGACTTCCACAATCAGGAGAAAGCCCAGCCAGGAGGACCCTGAGGACCTGGACGGATCTGTGCAGGGAGTGAAGCCTCAGAAGACTGCTGCTTCTACTTCCTTAGGGGGTCATCACGGCAGCCATAAAAAACGAAAGAATAAAAACCGACACAAGATTGATCTGAAGTTAAAAAACCACGAGCTGACTATTAGAAGACTCATTAGTGCAGAAGCTTCCAGGCTGTAGAGCCCTGTTTCCCTCCTCCAACCTCACAAAGATACATATCGCTCACCTGAGTGCACGGTCATCCACCTCTGCTTTCCCAGACCCAGTGCCTGTGACTCTGAATAGTTTGTTCTGAAACGTGGTGACAAGTCATTTCCGTAAGACCACATTGGATCATTTACTGTGTGTCATTTTTAGTAACAGAACTGCAAGAAGACCAAGACATGGTTATAACTCCAGCAAGTTGCTAACTGTGCATTTCTCCCTTCTTGGAATGAATGTGTCCCCCCAAACTGGCTGGCACCAGCTTCATCTCTGATACCCATTGAGAAATGTTCTCTGGTTTTGTTTTATGCTGAAGGTAGAACATAGGTCACGTTTCAGAGGGAGGCTGTAAATATTGGGCATTTTTCTAATTTGTTTGTGTTTTATTTTTCTATTGTTTTTACTATCTTCTTTGGGGACTTTTGGGGTTTTTTTGTTTTTTCTTAAAGATTTTATTTATTTATCTGACAGAGAGAGACACAGCGAGAGAGGGAACACAAGCAGGGGGAGTGGGAGAGGGAGAAGCAGGCTTCCCGCCGAGCAGGGAGCCCGATGCGGGGCTCGATCCCAGGACCCCGGGATCATGACCTGAGCCGAAGGCCACCCAGGCGCCCCAGTCCTTTAAGATATTAATTACTTTGGTCTTATGTGATATAGCCAGAGGAATGTCAGATTAACTTTAATAGTGATTCCAACAAAATAACTTTCATCATTCCAGGTACACAAATAAGCTTATTTTTTAATGAAATTATACTAAAAATTCAGTACAAAGGGTATAAAAATGATACTGCTTAAAATACTAATAATTCATTACATTCATAAGGGTGTTTTGTTTTTCTGTTGTTTTTTATGGATGGTGTTTTGTTGTTTCTTTTTACAGTTTTCTTCAACATCCTTGTATTTAACTGCCATAGTATTTATGAGGTAGACAGGACCAGGGTTGTGGGCCTGGTCTTACAGAACTAGAAACCAGGGCTCACAGAGGACGTTGGTGTGGAGCGAGGCCTGGAGTCCAGCTCTCTGGTCACCTACAGGAGTGTTTACTCCACTACACGTCTAGGCAGCAGTTCAGTGGTTTGACAGACTGTCCCTCCAGCCTCCAAAGTGGATGCTCTAAAGACCTAGATTAGTAGGGTATTTTAGGTATAGTTAGGTTACAAGTTAGACACCTGGTGATTAGGTTCCCATTTGTGCCTGATTCATTTGAGACCAGGTACTCATTGATACAGACAAGATGTCCAGTCTGTAAAATGGAAATAACCTCTTCTTCCTTAGATTGCCCAAGGACACTGCTTATGGGCCAAGTGGCAATTCGTAGCAAAGAGAAATTAGAGAGCCTACAACATGTGAAACACTGTGGACAGGCGCCATGACCCAAAGTCATCAAGCAGTTGGCAGTGGTGACGCTTGCTGACTCCCGCTTTGTCTGTCTCAGTAGAGGCCAAGACATTTTCTTTAACATCTTGTCCATTCCTGAATTGTTCATTAAGAAACAATGATTTCTCCTCTAGCCCTTGTGCTGGCAGAATGAATTTACCAGCATGATCACCAGCATGCAGCCAGAATGTGCCCCAGGAAATAAATGTAAGCTGAGGAAGTTAACAGGACAGCATTAACATGAGGGGCTGTGCTTCTCTACTCTTAAACCTTCACTCCTCACATTTTGTTTTTGCTGTTTATTGCCCTTCTTATTTTGAAATTTTCAAATTTATGGAGAAGTTAGTGGTTGTGGTGGTGGTGGTAGTCAAATGAACCTGTGCGTATCCTTAACATAGATGAATGATTATTAAGATTTTGCCACATGTCTTTCATTCTGTGGTGGTGGCGTGGGGGGTGAGGGGGGAGTGTGTGCTAAAGTATTTGAAAGTAAATTGTAAACATCATTGCATGTTATCTCACAATACTTTAGTCAGGTGTCCTAAGAACAGAACATTCTCTCATGTAATCAATACCATCGTCGATCTAAGAAATTGAATAATAATTCCATAATATCTCATCTGCAGGCCTTACCACATTTCCAGTTGTCCCCCAGATTAATTTTATAGGGTCCAGAACCTAATCGAGGTTTGCATTTGCATTTAGTTCTTAGGCCCCTTTAGTTTCTTTCAATCTCTTAATCGTTTAATCTCTTTTAGTCTATAACACTTACCCCTGTGTTAGAAGGGGGGAAAAAGTTTTTCAGAGAAGTTTTTTTTGAAGAGTCCAGCCTTGCTGTCCTATAGAAAGTCCCACATTTTGGGTTTGTCTGTTTTTTTTTTTTTTAATTTTCCATCATACTTATATTCAGATAAAACTTTTTTTTTTTGCAAGAATATTACAAAGATAATGTTATATAATATTTATTATGTCCTGTCAGGAGATAAATAAGGTTGAGTGGTTCCATTAATGAGAGGTGCTAAATTTGATCACTAGCAGATCCCTTGGGTAAGTCCAAATTTAATGTTGTAGGTTTCTTTGACTAACCATACAGCATTGTTTCAATTTTTTTAAGCATGTATTATCAATAAGAATAATAAATATTTCTGGTTTAGAAATAATGGTCAGTAGAGACTGCTACTAAGAGTGTTTACCTTGTGTGCCCTTTATTCTTTGAATAAATACCCCAAAGAGCCCTTACTCTGAACATTTCTTCCTGCCTTCCTTTTTTTTTTTTTTTTGTAAAGATTTTATTTATTTATTTGACAGAGAGATAGAGAGAGAGCACAAGTAGGCAGAGAGGCTGGCAGAGGGAGAGGGAGAAGCAGACTCTCCACCGAGCAGGGAGCCCGATGCGGGGCTCGATCCCAGGACCCCGGGATCATGACCTGAGCCGAAGGCAGCCGCTTAACCGACTGAGCCACCCAGGCGCCCCCTCCTGCCTTCCTTTTTATGATTATGCTTGAAATTTTTTCCAATAAGCTGCTGGTGAGGAGCAGCTCTAGAGGGAGATAAGAATAAATATTTATGGAGGGAGAGTAACAGTAGTATGAATACTTACTGAGCCATTTCCATATACCATGGCACTGGGCTAAACACTTTGTGTGGATTGTCTGCACAGGAACCCTATGAGGTGTAAGCAGCATTGTTTCGCCATTTTACTTAGGAAGCTTAGGCACAGAAAGATTGAGGATCTTGCCCAAAGACCCACAGCAAGTAGGTGATGGAGCTAGGGTTCACACCCAGGGCTGACTAACCCTGGAGCCCATACCTTAGTTACTATGTATGTTCTGCTACCGTATTGTGTGCCAGGTATCAGACCAGACACCATCTCGTACATTGGCTTGTATAATACTCACATCAACCTGTAAGAAACCGTCTCAAGTAGATGAAGTTACTTACCCAAGGGCATATGATATCGTTTATCCTATTTTGTGGTTCTCTCCCATGTTTCAGCCAAGGTCTTTAACAGCAGAGTGGTTTATCCAGCGGGGTCTCTTTTCCCAGTTCCCAGCACCCACATAAGCAGGAATCATGTGCTGGAAATGAAACCAGGTGACAGAAGCAGCTGCACAAGCAAGAGAAGCCTGATCGGGTCCACATTAACCAGATGACAGGAGTGAGAGCCTTCAGTTACAATTCGGGGACCATCAGTGAGAAATGGGATGACAATGAACCTGAAATAAAGGTTGTTGAAATAAGACTGGTCTTCCAAGGGAAAGCGTTTCCTTACCGTCTGCCCTCTCACCAGAGAGGATGCGGCAGTCTTGTTGTTTGAGTAACTTCAAACCAGTGGTCAAAGCCATGAAGAAATTTCTGAAGGAAAGTGTGATTGCTTATAGTTTCTGATGCCCACTATTGATTCCCTTTTTAGAATTTTTTTTCAATATCATCACTGAGTCTATTTATAATTCTAGCATAAGAAACTGAGAGAAGTGGAATGAAAGAGAGTACCATGACCTCTTTCACAGGCTTTTTGTGAAGATTAAATTCACACACACGCAGTGTAGCAGAGTGCTGACACAGAGTAGGGATTCAGTATGGAAGTTACTATTATATGATTACATCATTGCATTTTGTGTTTTCACATGATATGGTCCTGGGAACCTTACCAAGTGAGGACATTTGGCCCCTCAGCTCAGGAAGACAAGCATTCCAGACATTGCCTGGTTAGTACCTAAGTCAGAGACTAGATCTTCCCTAGGGACCCTCTCTGGTGCTGGCAGGAGGCTCCTATTGCCATGACATCTGTCACACTCCGTCTTTCTGTTCCAGGTGGTTAGCTCAACCAATGGAGAGCTGAATGTCGATGACCCCACGGGAGCCCACTCCAATGCACCAATCACAGCTCACGCCGAGGTGGAGGTAGTCGAGGAAGCTAAGTACGTTCATCTTTCAAGGGGGCTTTTGAGTCCTGGGTTGAAAAATCTTCTCTGTCATTTCCTTTATGTGCTGCTCATCTCAGACTGGATTCCTCATGCTTATGTCCTCAGCTTTCTTCCTTTGACCATTTTATTTTTTGCATGGTACCTTAAGGCTGCTTCTGCCCTTCTTTAGCTGTGATTTCTGGGAAGACCATCACATTTTTCTAGTCCACATGGGGCAAAAGCCCTAGTGAACTGAAAGAATCATGGTATAAGAGGTAAAACGGATAGTAGTCATGAGCCTCTTGGGTCCCCTGAAGCTTCTTGCTCCCTGTGGGATACAAAGAAAAATCTGCTTATCTTAAATCATGGGCCATACTGAACAGCATTTGATTTCTGGTTCTTGGCTTAAGAACTCTGCATGTATAGTCCTGGAGCCAAGGGTTTTAGGGCCACTGTGTTCTCACTTAAATGATTCTGGACTCAGAGAGACTCTGATAAGTCAGGCAAGATAGTTTCTACACCTGTGAGAAAGAGTTTTGGGAGGAGAGGAAGTCACCCTATCGGGGAGGGGTGAGTCCATTCCCTTTTCTGCTTCTCTTGCCTGTGAAATGTTGCCCTACCCGTACCACCAGCCCTTGGTGCTCTCTGCATGGCATGTGGTTAAACGCTCAGCATATGGGGTAGAAGGGGGAAGGGCTGCCAGTTCTGCTGCAACAGCAGCATTTTGATCACTTGTTTCCCTTTTTCCCCATCCCAAATTCCAATCCAGACTTAAACTTCAAGAAGACATGAGGTAGGGAGAGAGAAGTCCTTTACAAACCAGTTAACTGCTGCCAAGCCTGATATGGATGACCTTTCTTATAAACCCTTTGAGAATATTCAGGCTATCCCAGTATCTTGTTCTCAGAAGCAGACAACGTACGAATAGTGACACTGTGTCCCAGGTGCTCTCTTGGGCCCCCACATGGCCTCAGTACCCGCCAGAACATGCTTAGACCTCTGGGTGTGAGGTGGTGGGAGGCCAGTCAAGACCTGCATTCTTTCTTCCAGCTACACTTTGCATGCTTGTCTCCTGCCCATCTGTATGATAAGCTCACTTTGCTTCCAAGAGGTCCTTTCCTTGGAAAGCCAGGATTTGGGGATTCCTACCCAGGAGATAAAAAGCAACTCAAGGATGACTTGGACTCTCTCTTGTCAAGTCCCTGCTGACTGTAGGCAGCTTCATATGTTCCTCTCCTGGTTTCTATAAGGCCCTGATAAGTAAGGAAGGCAAGGGGAGTTTTTAATGCTGGGAAGAGACCATTTTGAGTAAGGAAACATGCTCTCTATTCTCAGAGACTTTGGAGCTTTTAATGGTACTCACAGTTTTTCAGCTTCCATGACAAAACTTCATTCTCCCAAATAAAGAGTATAGTACTCCTTATCCTCTGGGTTCTCAACCTTGGCTGCACTTTGGAATCACCTGGGGCGTGTTAGAAGATATATATATCTGAATCCTGGCCTCAGAGATTCTGATTTTATCTGGGGTTATGGCCTGAGCATCAGGAAATTTTAAAGTTCAGATAATTTGAATGTGTGGCCAACGTTGGGAATCAGGGCTCAGGGCACTAAGCATGTTCTGGTTTAAACATTGTCTGGGCTTGAAAGATGATTGTACCCATTCCCACCCCACCTCGCTCCCAGTTCATGTTGTGGCTATTACTTTGAAGGCTAGGCATTTAGTTCTGGATTTCATAGTGTACTTTGAATACCAAGATTGAATGGGCTTTCATCTTATAGTATGTCCTATACAGGTTTATCTTTTGAACCCATTCTCTCACTTCGTTTTGGTAAATGTATACACTGATTGTGTATGTGAGTGTGGTGTCTGTGTCCTGTGTGTAAAATATGGGGCTGTTCACACAAAGAGATTGCAATGTGGTGAATTCTGTTCTGGTATATTCTAAACTCTAGGATGTGAAGAGCATTTAAAGTCTCCCCATTTAGTGAAAAGGATACTGGGCCTCTTTGCCACTAGTTCCAGGTTTGGGCCTTCTGAAATGTGTGGAAACCAGAGGGGAGCAGTTGTATTTGCCCAAATGTCATCCAAAAGCTCAAAGCTTAGGGCATTTTGTGTGCTGATTCCCTTAGTGATTTCATGAGCTACCAATCCATCTTGCCCAGGGAACTGTCAGCACAGCCATGTGTGTTTCTTCTAGGCCATCTCTGTGTTTTGGAGGGAGGGAGGGGTAGCCATAATCCACCTGCTCTACCATTTTCATGGGGAGAAGTCACAGCTAGAGAAGCACGAGACGTCCCAAACAACCCCTCGTTGCACGCAGCTGTGATGCCCTTTGTCCATGCAGCCTGCTTGTGGGAAAAAGAGGGCTGTTGCCTATGTTAAGATTCAACCAGGGACTGGGGAGATACATGAAACCTTCACTTCCAAGCTTTTGAAAAAGTTTAGGCTCCTCACCCAGCTTGTTTTGTGTAAAGGAGGAGAGAGATAACAGGGTCTTGGTTTTTGTTCTGTATACGAAACGAACATCTAACTGCCCTTTTCTTCTGTTTAGGACACATGTCCTTGTTTAAATATGATTGGAAGGGGGTGGTGAGGCAAGGCAGCTTTTTGGTTGATTTTTGTTATAGTAAAAATAGGAGTTTTTGGTTATCCACTGACTTTAGCTATAACTTAGCAATTTCTCCTGGGAACTAACAAGAATGGGATGTAGGCCCTTCTCTGGGCAGTTTTACCTTAGTCCAGAGCAGTGACCCTTCTTGCTCTGCTTCAGCTCCTACTAAAATAAAGTGTTGCTGAAGCCTTCTCCCCCCTCTAGAGGAAGCACTAACTACCAGCTGCTTTGGTCAGGCATGTCGGCTTTGTAGAAAGGCTAGCGACTTCTCTTTCCCTCAGGATGGTCAGGAGGTCAGCTTCGCGTCGTACAGTAAGACTTTGTGTGGGAACCAAAATGGCTCACTTGGTGCTTGATTGAATTCTTACAGGCAGGATCGTTTCCGCTTTCTCCTGCTACCTTCCTGGAAGTTGCCCAGGAAAACCCACTCTGGGGCTCCCACCAACTCTTTCTGTTTTACCTTTCCCCTCACGGAGATATCCTGCTCCCTCCTGGATGCTTCTGTCAGGCGCCTGCCCCCTCCACCTTAGTGTGGGGGCCAAGTGGCCTGGGCATACTCACCCTACCTTGACAGAGGAAGAAACGAAACGCAGACACATACTGCATGTTTGCATGGCTCACAGGGAGTCGCTTCCGCCTCACCTCTGTGGACTAATCTCTCTCTCTTTCTCTCTTCCTTTCTGTGTTTTTCTCTTTACACACTCTGTAGCTGCCTGAAAATGCTCAACCTGTGGTGAGTCCCTCTCTCCAGTCCACATGCTAGGGGAGTGGACCAGACTAGGCTGGGATTGGCACAACCAAACAACATGTCTTAGGAACACTCAGTGGCTTCCATACACTGCCTTGTGTCATAACCACCCAGACTGGGGAACTAGATCCACAAGGTGGGGATGGGGCAGGCCTACACCCAGGAATTAATCTGTTCCTTCTTTCCTTTCAAACCCATTTCATCGCTGTCTCCTCCTGTCGAAACAATACCCCACAGTATCCAAAATTCCCTTTCTATGTTTAGCTGAGTGAATTGTCTCCCAAATTCATAGGCCAGAGATGATCAGACAGAGAGGGACAAGAGCAGGAGGACAAGGTTACTCTATTCAGTTGTTTAGATTATCATTCACAATGCCAAGGGCAGTTGTTGCCAGATAATCTCACATTCTGTGGCTTGGTCTCTCACCTGCAAATTGGCAGCTTTGGGAAAAATCGTGACTTTTCTTTTTGATTCAGCTGGTTCTTTCATCTATAGAATGAGTCTCTCAAAAAGAGCTCCTTCTTGGGCGGAGAAATGGACATTTTGTTGTTGTTGTTTTGGGGGGTTTTTTTGTTTGTTTTTCATTTATTGTCTTTTTTTTTTTTTCCTGTCAGAGTACATTCAGTGGGTCAGGGGCTGACTCAGCTAATGAGTTATTGGAGCCTGTCTTTTCTGCTCCTGGAAAAGGTTCCTTGAGTGCATTCTTAGGAACAACAGGAGCTACGTGGGAGGGGAAGCCCTAGAGAATCCACCTTCAGTGAGGCACATTGTTGCTACAAGAAAGAGCCCCCTCGCCAGCTTGCTTCTCAGCTGCTGCCTGTGACCTTCCAGGTGCTTCTGAGCTAGTTGGTCTGTTGCAGTCTGGCATGAGAACTCCCCCACATCGTCTGCATGCATGAGGTCATGTTCTACATGGTGATAACAGCCTGCCGGACTCTATGATCACCTTGTTTCCGTTTGTCTTCAGGGACTGGGTTGGACACCAGTTTCTGAACCCCAGCAGTCTAAGCCAAGTTGCCTACAGGGTTTCGCCAGGGACAGGGCTATGTGGAAGATAACAAATGGGTTTTATGGAAATAGAATTTGTAGCCTTATGGTACTGAGGAGTACATTTGGCCTGTTTACCTAGCAAACATGTCTGTGTAAATCTGACATTGTCATAGTCTATATTTTCCTGTGAGATGTCAGTTGCATAATCCTGACTGCAGATACAGGGCCTGCTGTGTGCTCATCCAACTCTGCTTGGAACTCAGGTTCCCCTAGAGCTTAGGTACCATCTAGCTTATGTACTCCAAAAAGCTTAGGTGCCATCTAGCTGTTGTAGAGCCAAGACATATATACTTGAAAGGACAAGTAGTTCTCCAGGACACTTGTTATTACCCCCCAAGAGGTCACTGTGGACAGGAATGGTCAAGAAAGGCTTCACGGATATGGTGGGGCTTGAGCCAGGTGTTAGAGCAAGGGAAGAATGTAAAAGTACACTCAGGAAGAGAAGCGTAGCAAAGGGATGGCTGAAGGGGAGAGGGCCAGGACGTAGCAAGGGAGCAGCATGGGCAAGGTAATGGCTCACAGCTCTGGGCGAAGAGCATGTGGTAGGGAGCTTACAGGTCTGGGCAAAGAGCACGTGGTGGCTTATGAGTAGGGAGACTGGATTGATTCTGACTCCAGCATGTTAAGAACTTCTGGTCATCCAATCAAAGAATCGAATGGAAGAAAACCTACGACACAAGAAGGTTCATCATCACTCACCTTCCTTCTCTTCGGAGAGTAAGACATCTGTATGGAGTTAGTCAGTGGGCTTGGTCTGGGGTGTGGGGCCTGTTTCCTCGTGGCTGGAAGTATGAGAAGCTTCCGCTCCTGCTGAAGTGTTCCATACTGTAACTAGCAAAAACTCTTCCAGGCCTCAGAACCGCAGCTCCCACTGCCCTCCAGTCAGGCGAATTCGGCATGGCACATCAGGTTATGATGTGCTTGCAAGCAAACGTTAATTCTTAGGACTTGCCTTGAAGGAGGTAAAATAGTATAATTTGAAATGGACCAAAATAGTATTTCAGACTTCATTGTGATTGCTCTTATTAAAAACACAAACTTCTCATTTTAGTATCCTCCAAAAAAATAAAGAAGAAGAATAGAAATTGACTTAAATGTTAGTGATGTCTCTGAAAATCATGGTTAACAGGGAGCAGGTAACTCCATTGAAATACTGGTGCTCCCATGAGATTTAATTTGCCTTGTTTAATATTAATTTCAGGACTTTCAACTTGGAAATGTCCATTTTCTAAAACATATATAATAGAAAAAGACCATTTTCTTTTCCTTGAAGTCTTCTCCAGGGAGAAGATGATCTTAAACAATCAAAAGCATTAGTCATTTTTATTTAAAAGAATTTATTCAGTCTCCAAATATACATGCCACTTTGTTTAGTGACTATTTATTCACACCCATTAATAGTATTTCATGGGGCACCTGGCTGGCTCAGTGAGAATGTGGCTCTTGATCATGGGGTCATGAGTTTGAGCCCCGTGTTGGGGGTAGAGATTACATAAATAAATAAACTTAAAAAAAAAATAGTATTTCACAAAAGTCATTGATATCCTCAGAAAAATCTTTTTTAAGACCCCCTTAAGAAGGTCCTGTTTCCAAAATTTTCATGTTTGATACATCTTGATGTAGTTAAAGGTTATCATTACCTGTATAAATGTCTGTTTCTACATTCTAAGAGACCTCCAAATTTTTAATAACCTGTCCATTGGGTGTCGAAATACCAAGGGGTCAGACTGAAAAAAGGAGAGAATCTTAGCTACAGTGGAGGCATGGGAAGTAAACAACAGTTTTTTATTTTCATTTTATTTTCATATGAATAGCCCTGGCATTAAACCCAGAGGGATTTAAGCAAGAGAAGCAGAGACAGTTTTCTCTGAAAAGCTTTCCTTTCAAGGGTCAAGTTTGCAGCTTGACTCCCCTCCACCATCTAGCATCTTTGACTCATCCACACCTTCTGGCGCTCACATCCTCATTTCCCACGTGTCAGCTTCCTGGGAAGGACCTCTCTCTTGCACCAGCCATGCCACTGCCCTCATCACCCCTTCTGTACTTAGTCACTGCCTCAGCGAGAGCTGCTCCCCATTCCAGAGACAGGAGTAAAGCGAGGATGCTTGGGCTCAGGGCTGTTGCCCAGGGAGCAGCACATGGAGGGCGGGTGAGGGGAGTAGGCCCTGACCTCCACCCTACACAAGGGCCAGTCCTCTAGCCCTGTCTGGCCCAGCAGCGGCAGTCTCAGTAGCTAAGCTGAGGACCCTGCAGCCATGCACTTGCTGATGGTCAGCTCCTGGGCTTTGGCACCGGTCCCCTCCAAACCAAAAGTGGGCTGTGCCGATTTCAGTCAGGGGATCTGGGCTCAGTTCTTACAAGATTCGGGGTTCCACCTGCCTGCTCGGGGTAGCTGGGTGGGGCTGGGGCTGGGGATGCAGGATGGAAAGAATCCTTAATCCTTCATTGGCGGCATCATGAGCTTCTGCTAGAATTCCAATCATATTTTGTGGGGGATTTGTTTGCCTCGGTTTAGCTCCATATCCGCCGGCTCCTGAAGCAGCATTCAGTCATTTTGCTCTCTGTCTCAAGGGGCCGGCAATGCAGGCTAGTCTTAGGCAGCTTTGAGGACCCCCCAGCCTTGGTTCTAGCTAGAGATGAGCTATGTGTGCTGAGTGGGAGACTGGGAAACAAGCCTTCTTCCTCCTCCTTCCAAAGATGCCTGTTTTGGCCCTGCCTAGCCTGCAGCCTTTTGATGATGAGGTTTGGTAGCTGCAGATTGAAATGAAGCAGTATTGCCTTTGGCTTTCCTGGCAGACACTGCCGACTGCTTCCAGTGTGTGCGCTGAAGCTGGGGGTGGCCCTGTGGGTGGGTGCCAGGGGGAAAGTCCACCCCCCCCCCAAGCCCCCGCAGTCAGCAGAAGCAGGCAGAAGCTGTCCGAAGGTGCAGGCCTCCCGCACTGACTTGCCATGTTCCTTGTGCTCCAGGTGCTGTTGTTTCTTCAAGAGGAAAAGGAAGAAGACTGCCCAGCGCCACAAGTGACCAGTGCCTCCCAGGAGTCCTCAGGCCCTCAATTGCACCTGCAGCTCCTGCCATTTTTCATTGGAAGGGACTCCTCTGTGGGGGAGCGTGGAGATCCAAACCAAAAAGAAGAAAACAGAGGCCCCCAGAAGGAGCCAGTGTGGGCAGCCAGGGCCCGGGGGGTCAGTGGCCACCGCCACCTGCCTAGAGCTCTGAGCAGGTCCCAGAGCGGCAGCCCGGCCACTGCTTGCCCCTGGAGCTGCCTGGTTGACTCTCCTTCCTATTGTTTACAGTGAAGGTGTCATTCACAAAAACTCAAGGACTACTATGCTCTTTCCTCGCGGTAGTTTACTCCTGGTTCTTGCCCCACCCTCAATGCTCTCCAGCATAAAAGCTAGTGCGTTAAAGGCTTTGTCTGCTGAAGGAACTCCAGAGGCTGGGGATGTGGCCAAGAAGGCAGGGGGAAGATGGCAGGCCTGGGCGGGAGAAGAACCTTCTCCAACTACCAGGCGTGCCTGGCAGTAAGGCTCCCTCCTCCTCTGTGCCTGTGCAGCCTCCGTCCCCAGCTGGCCACGGGGTGCAGGTTCCTCCCTCCCTCCCTTCTTCCTGTGAAGTTACACTGTCGGACACAAGCTGTGAGAAATCTGCAGTCTACTGTCCCCGAGTGTTGGCATTCTTCGCTCTCTTGACAAGCAAACTCTGTTCTCCAGATGGTAGTAGGACAATGCAAATTGTTCTGATCAAAGGAAAAAAAACTGACTTTATTGCACTTTTAGTTGTTTTTTGTTTTGTTTTGTTTTTTTAACAAAAAACATGGCAGATGCATATTGTGTCTGGTTATATCGGGAGTTTTACTTTTTTCTGTTTTGAGGGGGATGGGGCCACCCAAGCCATTCAGAGAGAACATGGGTCCAGAGGATATTCTCAGTGGAAAAAGTTGGGTCTGCAGCACCCAGAAGAGAAGAAGCCAAACTCTGTGTCATTCTGAGTAAACACTCAGGTTGGCAAGGAAACATACTTGAATTTTCCTTCATCTTCTCAGCTGCTGAAGAATGTCCCTCCCAGAGCCTCTTGACCTCATCAGCCTACAGTTTGGACTGCCTTGCTCTCCAGCACATGGGATAAGCCAGCCAAGCCAGACTGTGACCAGGAGAAGAAGATGTTTGACAAAAAAATTGGAAATAATCAGTTTCCTCCACTGCCAGGGACTTCCAACTAGATAGCCATGTGACTTCCTTAGTGACTTGGGGGACAAAATTCATGATGAAAGAGCCACCGCCATATTGCCACTAGTGGACAAGAAGAGGAGAAAAGTGAGCCTGCCTTCCAACTGCCAGAAGAACCTCAGGATTTGGCATCATAGGGCCAGTAAATAAAACCAGTGTGTACTGTCTGCCCCGGTAGCTGAGTGATGGCATTTGGTCTGGCCTGCCTTACCAGAAACCAAGCACCTGCAGATCTTCTCCCAGGAGGTCCACAGCAGCAGGCTCCGGACTGAGCACGTGGAGCTGTCGTGAAGAGGAGGATAAGATTGGTTGGTGCTGGAAAATTCCAGGGGAAAGGATATTGAAATGAAAGGTCTGAAATTATTTTCTCAATTGGATGTAGACTCCTTCCAAATAAGATGGCCGCATATTGAAAGCATGTTTTCCCCAGTCCACTATTTGCCTTCCCATGTGGGATAGTCACCTAACCTACTACCATGAAGGGTCTTGGTTCTTCATTCACTGCTTGGAAAGTAATCAATGTATGGAGTTAATCTTATTGTGCTCAATTTTCATTTGAGCTCAGTGGCTTATGCAAACAGTGACCTCATTCCAGATGTGACAGAGGAGAAAGAATCACGTCAGGGAACAAGGCCTTGTGTCTGGGAGTAGAGAGAGCTAACCATGGAGGACCAGTGGCTGGTGACTGAGTCTGGTGGTTTTGGGAACAAAATCATTTGCCTCTGGCTTGAGGTAGTGGGCCATCTTTTGGACTGGAGGATGTGGGGATACTTTCTGGTAGTTGGCATGTCTTGACAAGTCCCTTGATGTATCTCACATGGAGCAGAAATAGCAGCAGTTGCATGGATCAGAGTTACTGGGCTTCAACTGTTCCATTGGGCCTTGGTTAGGAAGTATCAGTTTACTGGCTTCAGACCTGCTTAGCTCACGTGTAGATTGTAATCTTTCATTTCTTTAAAAGAAATTTTCCTTTATACAAAACAGAGTGGCTGGGAGACACAGTGTCACATCCCTTTTCAACAAGGATTTTGAATATTGCTTCCTTGATATTACCTAGTGGTTAAGGCACCATCATGGAAACTTACTTCTCAGTTGGCACTTGGGCAACTCAAACTTCCTTGTATAGAAACTTTAACTTCCTTATACCTTGTCTAGAAAAAGCCTTGTCTCTCAAAGGAGGACAAGGGGAAATGGTGACAAAGCCTCTAGCATCCTGGCACTCCATACCCACTAAGTGCCTCCCCACCTCTGCTTCCACAAAAAAGCAAAGGCAGTCACCAGCTTGGCTCAGGGCAGGCCCCCCTGCAGCTGGGTTTGTGACTTTTTTTGGTCTTAAATGTTTTTAAAGGCTAGCTCTTGAGGGGTTTAAACCTAAGCAGTTATGGGGGGTCCTTCCTAATGTACTGTTCTTTCTCTGCCCCCCACAAATCTCTTTACTAGGTATTTGATTTTCATAACAAAAGGTCATGGTGATTCTTCCAAGGCCATTAGCACTCCAAGATGGTCCCAGACCCCTGAGAGATTCTCTTGTGATCTTCCTGAAAATTAAAAAGTAAATAAAAAGACTACCTAAGGAATAATTTGGCCATCAGTACCATCCCCACCAGCACATCAGGGCTCCCCCCCTCAGGCCGCTTGCTCTAGTTGTTTAGCGCTGTGCCTCAGCCAGTCCCCCGAGGCTGGGCACTCCCGCCACCCACCAGCCACCCCAGTCCACTCACTGCAGTTTTTTGATCTTTCTCCATTTCACAACATGGTGCCTAGGGATCTTTTTCTTTGGGATTGATGCAATTGCTTCTGAGTTAGCAGTAAGTACTAACAGCATCTGTTCATTTAAAAAAACCCTTAATATATGCCGCCAGGAGTTCTCCTGAGCCCTGCGCCCCTCTGGCATTGCACCCTGAGCAGATTGAGGCATAAACGGTCCTTCTCGTATACCAGAGGATGACATGCGTCTGCGCAGTCAGGCCTTGTAAGGGTTGATCACTTGCCACACACACCCTGCCGTTTCCCAGGGATCTCACTCTGGACTCCTCTGCAAGGGAGGGCAGTGTTCCGGCAGCCGCTGTGCTCTCGTGACCACCTTCATGAAAATTCTGCTGCGCTGGGTCTGTCTAGGAGTAAACAGGGTCTAAGGAGGTACAAGTCAAGGGACTAGGCTGCCCTCCAGTTAAAGCTCCAGCTCACTCTGGAATGCGGGGGCAACAGGAGACGGCAGGATCCTGGGGTTTTCATAGTGGTGTTGATTTGCCTGTTTATGTCCATGAACTGCAGGTACAAAGAAACGGCCCTGCCGGCAGCCGGAAGAGGGTCCATCGCCTCGATATCCCAACTTGGTTCCCTGGAAGTGTGCACTGATGGTGCATATTCAGTGTTGATTCTCAGTGTGAGTAACCGTCTTTAAGGTCAGAAATACAGTGATGGTAATGTCTGTCGGAGTGGTTACTGAAGACCATAGCCTTAACTTTTTTGTATGCAAAAGATAGAACTTATTCCCCCTCTCAGTGAGCAAGCATGGCCTGCGTTTCTCAAAAACTAGTACTTCCATGGCAGCCCAGAAAGCATCGCAAAGGAACTTACTCTTCTGCTGCATCTCTTCCGATTCCACCTGCCTCCTGTGTGTCCCAGTCCCCTCTTCCATTTTCATATTTAAACCAGTTCTGCATCCCCAGTGAGTTGCCCTGACAGTGTCGTCTCCAGTGTCAGCCGCATTAGGGCTGGAGTCCCTCGGATTGGGAGCTTGCAGCGCCATCCGGTCAACATTGCCTTTGCCAGTCCACTGCCGCCATCCCCGCCATTGCCCCAGGGTGTGCAGATGAGTCCCAGCAACCGTTAGGGAGCCAGCGTGACGAGGCACCCCGTCCGGATTGGCCATCTGAGCAACAGGCACTTGTCTCTGGGGTTCTCGCTTTTGCCAACTCCAGGCCTCCAGGAAAGCCCTGTCTAGAGATTGATGGCCAGGGACTCCCAGTCTTTCCTATGATGGGTCAGCAGGAATCGAAATGAGATTCCTATGGTTTTGTTGTCTTGTTGGGGGGGGGGAGGGGTGGCTTTGTTTCTGAATAAGGAAAAGAGGAAACCACGGCCCTTGTGAGGGTTTGCAGAGCTTTGAGCAGTTTTTAGCCACAAATAAAGAATCTTGGAAGTCTTCGATCAATTAAGCAGTCTTAAAAACATATTTCTCACAACTCCTTTTGCAGGTGACTGAGTGCAAAAGAATAGGTTTCTCCATTGTATTCAAAATAGTAAGTAGGTTCCCTGGATATAGACAGTAGTAGTTGACAAATTTCCTCAAAAAGCAACCAGGACGTCCACTCCAGTATTTGTAGATCAGCTTACAAAGGAAAAAGTGAACGTGTACTCCGTATGTTTTTAGTTTCGTTACCAAACTTGATGTTCTAAAGAAACCTCAGTTCTGTGGACAGAATTTCTTTTGTTACTTTCCTCTTTCTCCTCACAATCATATTTCCAGTGCCATCACCACCTTCAGAGTCTCAGAGCAGAGGGTTATCCATGGTAATAAGTGGGGGTGCCGTGCACTCATCCCAATAATACACATAAGAGGACAGCTGTCCCGACTGCCTCT
The DNA here is from genome assembly GCF_054177405.1 of Leptonychotes weddellii. Classification (NCBI taxonomy): domain Eukaryota; kingdom Metazoa; phylum Chordata; class Mammalia; order Carnivora; family Phocidae; genus Leptonychotes; species Leptonychotes weddellii. The sequence continues at coordinate 92,645,516 of NC_138377.1, read as the reverse complement.
TCCCTGCAAACCCCCTCTTTCAGGGCAGGTGAGACATTTTCAGTGTTCCTCTTCATGAGCTCCAGACCAAATCCCAGGCCAGCCCTTGCACCGAAAGCTTTTTTTTAAGAGGCTTGTCAGTCTGTTAGGAATGTCTCAGGAGAGATGAGCCATTTCTTTGGGAGGAAATATATTTACAGATGGGTGTGTGTGCTTGCACTTGTATGCCTGTGTGTGTGTGCGTGTGTGTGTGTGCGCGCGTGTGCACACTCGGGCGCGTTCTCATCTGTGCATTTCACTTCCATAAAGACTCACAGCCCAGGCTGCTGGGACCACGTGTTACTGAATATTCTCAGAAGTAAACAAGTAACAAGTGAGCTTCTCAAATTAGTGTCACAGCAAGCTGGCTCTGGGAATGAGCCCCATTTATCGAGCAGAAGAGTAAACAGCAGAAAAGACAGAGATGAAACCAAAAATATAATCACCCCAATGGAAAATAATGTTGATTCATCAATTCCCATTGGATATATTACATGCTCTAATTTATTATATTTTTTTGTTTGTTTCTTTAATCTTTGCCCGTTGTACTTTTAAAAAGATGTTGGGATGTTGATTGCAATTTTTTTAAGACTAGATGATGTATAAATCAGCTGTGGAAATCAGTTTTAATTGCTGTGTGAATGTGTCTGATTATTGTTAAATGCCTTTTTTTTTTTTTTTACTTTTTATTTTATTTTAGATACGTGATGTTGTTTCATAAACCCTGGCACTGGTCGCAAAGCTCAGCTGTGAAAAATGAAACTTGTAGTATTTTTAAACATGAATGTCAATTTCAAGTGTATTTGAAATGGTTCCTCCGGGAGAAAGATTTGTACACCATTAGGAGAAACTCCTCTGCAGAGGAAGTAGCCTTTTTTGGAAAAAATGGAAAATGGGTCTTGATATGTTATCTCAGAGTAGCCCATTTCCTAGGGCACCATGGAAAACACAAATGTGATCTTTAAGTATACCTCTTCCCCAATTTGGGGAAGAAAGGACTCAGTTTGCACCCTTTTTGTATGTAAAATAAAATGTCTTACCTTTCTTGACTAATTTTCTTTGGTTAGTTGGTTGGTTTGTCTGGTTTTAATTTCCCCTGGTTTGTTTGTAACTAAGAATCCGGCTAGGATTAACTTTGATATGACTCAGGGTTCCAACGAATGAATATAATGCCTGATACTTTGGCATTCTTGCTTCATTCCTTTGGGTTGAACATTGCTGTCTCCTGTCAGTCACTTTAAATATTCCTGGCAGAACTTGGACATTGATGACTCACATACTGGTTCCTGTATCCCTGTGGTTCTTAGGTGGTAGAACATCGGGAAGTTAAGATCTACTCTGTGGAACAGCTTTGGAATAGCTTTGTAATTCTGCTCTACCAAATGAACGTCTATACAGATAGAGGATAAAACTATGATGTGCAATTATAAAATCACAAGTGTGTGTGTGTATATATATATATATATATATATATCCATAAAACAACTGTCAATCGGCATGATTGGCTGGTTCCAGTTTTTTGTTACTACTCAATTACTACTTAATTTGTTTTTTTCACTGGTAAGTAAGCAGAAGACATGTTTTAAGATCATCATGAGAGGAAAAACTTCACATTTAGAACATTTTATCCATCAAGCTTTCTTTTTTTTCCTTCCAAAAGTGGTGGGGGGTGGGGGGCTACAGAGGAGGCTGCTTTTATGCCATTTTAGCATTAGCTCCTCATGTGGAGAAGGCTCCTTTGAAAACAGTTTGATGAACATTTTTCTCAATGGTCATGGACAGCATCAGACCAGTCAATGGGGAAAGAGGCCTGACTAAAAAAATGGTGGGGGGTGGGGGTATTGGAAGATCAACTTTGTCAGTGCAACAGTTTTACCTAGAAGAACCTTTACCAGATCGAGGTGGTCTGGATTGAGGTGTGAGGATTAGAAACAGCAAATGTCGTTCGTGTTTCTCTGAGACACCTGTGGAAGCTTTGCAGCCTGGCTGCATTGACCTCAGTGTAAGCAAGGACAAGTTAATGCCAGTGGCCATGCATAACCTCCAACTTAGGTCCCGACCTCATAAAGAGACCAAATTGCAGGGTTCAACTAATTGAAACAGCCATTCCTACCTACAATTGGGGCTGTGAAGACCAAGAATTTATTAATCTTTGAAAATTGGTTTTAAAGACATTTAATGTCATAGGTTTAAATTTGAGAAAGATGTAATTTTTATTTTTCTGGGTAAGACTCCCAGTGATGAAATATGTATGTTGTAGACTGGAACAAGTGTGAGAGCATCTGACGACTATCCCTGACCTTCCTGAAGGTTTCTAGAAAAGAGACTGAACCTCAGGCCATTTCATATATATATATAATTTCCCACCTCAGTGTTAATATGATGCTGTTGCAACCAATATTTGTTGGACACTCAGCCCTACAGCAGGGTTGGGGGAGATGTATACAAAATAAGGGCAACACATGCAATACAGTGCGTTGCTCACAAAAAGGTGGTTAGTTGGCAGCGCCTGGTTGGCTCAGTCGGGTGAGTGTCGGACTCTTGATCTCAGCTCAGGTCTTGATCTCAGGGTCATCAATCCAAGCTGGTACTGGGCTCTGTGCTGGGAGTGGAACCTACTTAAAAAAAAAAAAAAAAATACAAAAAAACTGTTTACTTGGAAAAATAGGTAAAGGAAGTTAAGAAGCAGAGAATACAATAATAAAGTGTGCATTGACTCATACATACAGCAGTAAGCACAGTAAGACCAGAGAAAAACAGGGACTAAAGTGACAGGGACTAAGTCAAAAAGGAAAGGTTTTGAAGCAAGTTTTGCAAGACAAGTAGAAGGTGCAGTATAAGGTCATACTCTGGGTTAGCAGAAGCATGCTCCGAGTTTTGGGAAGCTACCATACTTAAACCCAAGCTAGTGGTGGGTAATGCTTGACTGGCCCAATTCGGAAACTGACAAGCGCCTTCTCCCCCATCCACGGTCTTCCTAACATAAACTAACCTCCGAAGGACTTCCCCTCCCCAAAGGCAAGACGGGCCACGAGAGAGGCCGCTCTGCATGCTGGGGTTTGTAGTCTCCTCGGAGACCCAATCCGCGTGCTCCTGGGGCGGTGCCGCCTTCCGTGATCCTTTTCCTGTTGGTGGGCGTTGGCGAGCTGGGGAGCCAATGAGGCCACAGTAACGTGGCAGCCACCCACGAGCCCGCGTCTTGGCCAGCCCTGACGGCGGGCCGGGCCACGCCCCCCGCGAGGTCCTACTACCCGGCGCCGACGCAGAGGGGGGAAATAAGGACCATCTCCCGCCAGGAGGCGAGCAGGAGCCCCGGTTTCCCCCCAGCCGCTCTCGGTGGTGGCGCCGGTGCCCACGCCGACGCGTCCCCACCCTCTTCCGGCCCTCGGCTACCGGGGCCGCGCTCTGTTCGCTCGGTGGATGCTGCGCCTCTCCGAGCGGAACATGAAGGTGCTCTTCGCCGCCGCCCTCATAGTGGGCTCCGTCTTCTTCCTGCTGTTGCCAGGTCCCTCGACGGCCGACGAGAAGAAGAAGGGGCCCAAAGTCACCGTCAAGGTCCGTCCTCCCCTCTCCCGACCTGCTTGGCGACCCCCCTCCGCCCCCCCCGTCGCCTGCGTTCCGGCCTCGGCGCCGCAGGTCACCGGTGTCCGGGGCATTTAAGCTCCCGGAGCTCAGGCCTGGGCGTCCTCGGCTTTGGCTCAGCCCCTGCTGTGGCCTCGTGGCGTCCGGGCGGTCCTGCTCATTCAGACCACAGAATGCCCGACTCCTCCCCGACACCCCAGCCCCAGCCTTAACCCAGGAGCGGGCGCCGGGCATGTGCAGCCGGGGCTGGCACTGTCAGCCTCAGAGCAGTCTTTCTGCGAATACCGTCCAGCGGTGGGAAAAGGTGAAACATCACGTCTGGCAAACTGTGAATCCTTTCTTTACTTGGGCCAGATGTTACCCACTTGCAATTACAAAGCATAGCAATCTAGTTGAAACTTGCATGATGCTAAGTTAGATTCCCCTCCTTATGGTTTTTGGACGTTCATTTCTAGAATCTGCGCTCATTATTTATGTAGACTAAAGGTTGTTTGCTACCCTATAAAGGGAGTGCAAACAAACATTTCCTGGGAAAAGGGTCTGGAGCCTTCATCAGATTCTCATAGGGTTTTTGTCACCACCGAAATCAGGTTCAGAACCACTGCTCTCAAAATACGGTTCTTTCTCTTCCACCTTTGTGGTAACTTCTTGGACCCTCGCTTCCCTGGCAAGACCCCTTCAAAAAGGCTGAGTTTGAAATGGTCTTCTTCCTCAGGTGTACTTTGACCTGCGAATTGGAGATGAAGATATAGGCCGGGTGGTCATCGGTCTCTTTGGAAAGACTGTTCCAAAAACAGTGGATAATTTTGTGGCCTTAGCCACGGGAGAGGTAAGTGGCTGGAGCAGAGGTAGTTGAACTCAAGTGGAGTTGGCAAGTAGAGCTGACAGTGAACGGATGTGCAGAGCGGGGCCCGTCTGTAGCAGTAGCCCTCACCAAGTACCAACAGCTCACCGCTCTCCTGCAGCTCTGGGAACCTGGTATTATCATAGCTTCTGGAGGTTTTAAACTAAATCCAGAAATACGGATTTTTTTAATTTTTTTTTTTTTTTAAGAAAAATTTTCATTTTTAAGACATTGCAGTAATCAAGGAAAACATATCCATGGAAACTAGTTTGTGGCTTGTGCACCAGAACTTTCTCTTAAGAGTAAGGGGCCCAGAGCTTCCCAGGTCTTAAAGAAACAGGAGTGCCCTGTTTAAGAAAGTTTGTATTCCTCTTAACTCTTAAGAAGAAACTGGTGGTTGCCAGAGGGGAGCTGTGGGGGGGATGGGTGAAACAGGTGATGGGGATTAAGAGTACCCTTATGATGAGCACTGAGTGATGTATAGAATTGTTGAGTCACTGTATCGTGCACCTGAAACCAATATAACACTGTATGTTTACTGGAATTAGAATAAAGAATTATCAAAGAAAAAGTCTGTATTCCAACTTTGCGGTGACCCAGCTGGTACCTGTTGTTTTTTGGTCTGTTTTCTTGCATCTGTTCTTAGGATTAGAAAAAGAGCAGGGAAAGGTAGAGACATCATGTGAAGCAGAATTGTATAAAAGCAGAGGAGCGTGCCATCTTAGCCTTTCCTGGGTCTGTGGTGCTCTGCGCCTGGCCTGCTGGTAACTGCTCACTCAGCAGGTCAAATGATGAATCTGATCAGCAGTGGTGTCTCTTCTGGGAGCAGGAGCTGTGGGCTGGGTTCCTGCAGGGCCTGCTTGATATCTGCCTGGTGTCTCATGCTGCCTCTCACCTTCTTCCCTTTTCTAGAAAGGATTTGGCTACAAAGACAGCAAATTCCATCGTGTGATCAAGGACTTCATGATCCAGGGTGGAGACTTTACCCGGGGAGATGGCACTGGAGGTAACCTCAGGGCCTCTGGGCAGCAGGGTCTGTTGGGGCAGCCTCCAACCCGGGAAGGCTGGGCCGTGCTGGGCAGACGAGGCCCCCTGCTCGCCCAGCTTGGAGGCAGGATTGGCACCCGCATGGTGACCCAGCCTCCTTTGTACAGGGACCCCAGGACAAAGGAGAGGAGAACGGTGGGGGGATTGTGTGGCTCTCACCCCGCCAGCAGGCCTGCCGGCCAGGGCCTACAGCCTTGATGGCTTTTCTCTCGGGGTACCCCCTGGGGGGAGGGGGAGCAAAACTAAACACGTGGGTCAGTGACTCTAGGTCAGGCTCTGTCAGGTGGTTTAGCATCTAGGCGGGAGGAAGCAGGGGAACACGACGTGGCAGCCAAAGAACAGGACAGAATGTGAGTGATGGCCATCGGCCGCGGTGCCTGAGAAAGAGCAGACATACAAAGCGCTGTGTGCACGGGGTCGGACACAGTTGGGTGAGATCTGCCATCTTCGTGCTCTGTGACCTCAGGCAGGTGAGTCCTCTGAGCTTCGGGTTCCTTCGGGTGTAAAGTCAGAGTGGAAAGAGTTGGGGTGCTGCATGGTAGGTGACCAGCATGTGGCAAGTCAGTCACTGTCGAGGTGCCAACAAGCGGAGGAGTCACTTCGGGCCAGGCTGATCGAGAAGTGGCCGCCTTGGGAATGTGAGGGAAGATGTGGGCAGGTCCTGACCGGGGAGAACCTGGGCAGAGAGGGCTAAGGTGAACCCACCTCTGTTCTGTGGCAGGAGCTTGGCTGAAGGTGGAGTCCAGAGATGGAAGGAGAGCACACACCAAACCGGGGCCCAGAGTGCTGGGCCGTGGCTGGACCTGGGAACCTGGGTTTGTCCTGCGTGGAGGGAGGACCCACGGAGGGCTTGAATGGGAGGAAGACCCAGGCGCAAAGGAGTTTGAGGGAAAATAATGTGGCAGTTTTTCTGGGTGTAAAATGATCGTGTCGGTTCTCTGGCATACACCGTTTGCACTCTGAGCATTAGTCGTTACTGCAGTGCGCATGGCAGGAGTGGAGAGGAGGAATAGATAATGCGGCTGGGAGCCACATGGACGGTTGCAAAGGAAAAGTTGTCAAAAGAAGAATTGAAGTCTGGAGGGAAAGATGACGAAATCGGTTGAGTTTAAAATGAAGTTATCCGTTTGAGTTTGGGATTCCTTGTGTTGGGAAAGTGATCAGAGCCAAGGATGGAGATGTGGGGTTTTCTGGAGAGTAACAGTAACTGAAATCTTGCTGTCACTGGCGATTTACAAAGAGGACTCTCACCGAGGAGAGACTCTGAGCCAGGAGTTGCTGCAGAGGGTTGGGTTGCTCCCTGGCCTGGGCAGAGATGGCACCCACCCCCCACCCCCCAGCGTCTAGTGATTGTCGGGTTTAGCCTTCCCCACCTGCTATGTAGTCAGAAATGCCTCCCTGATGAGCTGCGGTCCAGGACAACTTCCACAGCTGGGTCCCTCTGCGGAACCACGGGATGCGAATAGGTACAGGTTGTGTACGCAAGTGAGTTTGAAGTGTTGGGTAAAACAAAATGAAGCTTCTTTGTTACTGGGTTTCTCCAGGGCCTGTGGTCACTAGCACACAGTGTGAATCTCCTGAGAGGAGACAGGGAGAAAGAAGGGGGCAGAAGCAGCTCTGGGAACTTAGGTGAGGATCTCTGAAATGGTGTCGGGGTCTGCCCAACTCCCTTTGTCGTGTACCCTGGCCTCAGACCCCTCGTGGATAGACATACCCCACACATCAACATCCAGCTTTTATTTTGTGTTCATTGATAAGAGGCTCTTGATTATCCAGAACCCAAGGGGCAGCCCCTCCCCACTCATCTCAGTTATCTTCTGTGCTGTTAGGAAGAAAAGCTGGTCAACCACAGCTGTCCTCCTTTTCTGGAGAGTTCTTACCTCCCCTGCCCCCTGCATAGCACCTCTCTCTACCAGAGTACCTCAGAGTTCCGGTGGCAGACCTCCCAGGCCATCGCCAAGGGTAGCTGTTGATATTTGCCTTATTTAAAAGCCACTAAACTATATTCCTCAAAATAATTGATCGGGTGAGCTGTTCACTAAATCAGCCTGGCCTTATGCCCCACTTGGTCTATCAGCATGGTTTGGCTCCAAGACCAGAGGGTAGGAAGGAGACAGCTTTTAGTCCTTATAATCCACTGGAGCCTGGCCTGACACCAAAGACAGGTTGAGTCCCTGGAATCCTCACCCCAAAGATCTGCTTGGTTTGGGCCAATTCAGCTCCCTGACCTACTCTTCCTTCCCAGGAAAGAGCATCTATGGTGAACGCTTCCCCGATGAGAACTTCAAGCTGAAACACTACGGGCCTGGCTGGGTGAGCATGGCCAATGCAGGCAAAGACACCAACGGCTCCCAGTTCTTTATCACGACCGTTAAGACAGCCTGGCTGGATGGCAAGCACGTGGTGTTTGGTAAAGTTCTGGAAGGCATGGTGAGTTTGAGGGGCAGGGGCTAAACCTGAGCAACCTTCACCAGGAAACGGACAGCCCAGGGTAGGGGTGCCACCTAGTTTATCCCTTTCCTGACAGGGAACGCACAGCTTCCCAGTGTTCATGTGCACAAACCCAGAGGGCATCGGGAACTACCCTTCGTGTCTCTGCCCCCAGGTTCTCAGTTCCTCAGCCTGCCCAGGGGCAGGGGCCTCCGTTTCACTCACTCGCTGCTAGGCTCCACCCCCCTCAGGTGTGCAGGACCCAGCCAAACACTGTGTCCCTGAGAAGCCACTTGGTACCCACTCCCCAGCTACCCTCTTCCCCCTCGCCCTTAGCTCAGCCCGGTCCCACTGCAGAGGATCAAAACTCCCGCGTCCCCTCGTCAAAGCTGGGCTCTCCCTGTCTAGGGTCCCGTTGGGATTTTGGTGCCTCAAGGTTTGCATGCTGCTCGTCCCATGGGGGTCTCAGCCTTCCCTGGCCATATTCCGGGGCTTCTCCCTTGAGGGGTGGACCTCCGCACTCATGCCGCTCTACTGCTGCTGCCTGCCTTCCCAGGAGGTAGTACGGAAGGTGGAGAGCACCAAGACGGACAGTCGGGACAAGCCCCTGAAGGATGTGACGATCGCAGACTGTGGCAAGATCGAGGTGGAGAAGCCCTTTGCCATCGCCAAGGAGTAGGGCCCCAGGGACCTCTTTGCGCCACCATCTGTGCGGCCCTGGTGCCTCCCGCGGGTGAAGACCGCCCGCCGCAGGGCTCCCTGCTACACTGACCGCAGTGCTGGCGTCTGACGGAGCGGACCCCCCCCCCCATTCCCCAGGCCTACCTACCAGCCTGGTTTTGTAACAAAGTCCTACCAATGCTGACCTATTAAAAAAAAAAGGTGGGTTTTTTATAACCAGTGTGTGGGCTGGGTTCTTGGGCCTGCAACACCTGCTCAAGTCCCGGTCCCAGCATGTCTGGGCCTCCTGTGGCCGGGGGTGCCTGTGCCCCTTTGTGGGGCTCTGGTCGGAACCCTAGTGCCCTGATAACTACCCACAGGTAGCAGGCAGGAGCTTTTCCTTCTAACCTTTGCCACGAGGGTGCCTCAGTCTTTGCTTGTCCCCCACCCCCCTGTGGGTGGAGGGGAAGAAATACATCTCTACCTTGTCAAAGCCTACCTCTAAATGGACTTCTCCCTTTATTCCTTATCCCCTGTTGTCCCTGCCCTGGCACCTCGGGCAGGTTAGTCCTGGGTCTGGGCCAAGGGGGACCTAGCCTCCTCTGAGAAGGGGGCACATACACTGAGGCACATGCCTGTCCTGGCAGGTGGCCCATAGGCCTCTGGGCTGGTCAGGGCATCGGTGGCAAAGGAGCAGGGTGAGAAGATGCCTCCGGCTGAGCTTCAGCTGGCCCGTTGCTGCAGCCATAGAGGCCCTGGAGCACGCCATTCACCACCACGTTGGGCAGAGGCTCTGTGGGACAGAAAGAAAACAGGAGGAAGGGGTAGGGGACTGCGGGGGAAGAAAAGACGGGGGGTGGGCCTAGCCTCAGGCCTCTAGTTCCTTGAGCTCCTGAGCCCATAGGCTCTGCCCCCTCCTCAGGAATAGAGGTCAAAGGTAACAGCTGGCCACCCCCCAGTGAGGCCCTGGCATGCCCCGCACACATTCCGTTCACTTTAGCTTGGTAAGCCGGGCTGGCGAGGAATTGAGACCAGGAGAGCCAAGGTTATTTCACCACGTCTGCTTTCGGAAGAACACAAAGCAGGCTACAGGAGCAGCAGGGCAGGTGTGGCCCCAAACGAAGGCAGTAGGCACGAGATGCTGCCTGGAGGTCCTGAGCTGAAAATGGCAGGTTCACCCCCTACTCCCACCCTGGTACCTAGGCCCTCACCTGGGGATGGGCTGCGAATGTAGGGATCCCTGTGGAAGCTGAAGACAGGCCGGTGGTGCAGCTGGGAGCTAGGAGGGAAGAGTCCCGAACAGTGAGGGAGAGGCAGGGTAGAGACCAGGGATTGAGATCACGAAGCACCCAAAAAGGAAAAGGTGAATGGGAAGTGGGCTCAGGAGGCACCAACAGAAACCGGGATTGGGACTGGGATTGGGATTGAAGGGGGTGGGGTAGGCCAGACAACCGCAGGCCGCCTCCTGGCACGCGGCCACCAGGGGGCAGCAGGAGCGGGGCGGCTGGAGCTTTTGACTTGCCTGCTGTCATTGGGCAGGAACTCCCCCAGGGCGCTGAAAAGGAGACGCGCTGTGAGCTGCGGTTGGTGGGGGGAGGTGGGGGCGGGCACGCGCGTGAGGAAGAGGTGGAGACACGCAAGCCCAGCTCTTCACCTCCCAGGGGACCACTGCTTCTATTTGTAACAAGCTCAGTTCCGGAGGTGGCTGTGGTAACCGAGACTGTCCAGAAACTAGCCCCTCTGCCCCCGGTCAAGAAAGCTAATGAGGGAGGTCACGTCTCAAAGAAGCAGCAGGCTGGTGCCTGGCCGATGTAAGAAGGAAAAGGGCTTGGCTTCTCAAACCTTTCCTCACCCGCTTGCTGCAGAGAGACCCTGTCCCCCCAAACACTGGGGCCCCTCTCTCTTGCCCAGCCATGGCCCCCAGAGGAGCTCACCCCCAGCTGCTGGCCTTAGGGTCTGTGGGGAAGTGCCGAAGATTCAGGAATTCCAGTAACTCCTTGGGTACATCCTGGTTCAGGTACAGGACACCCTGGAGAGATCAGAAGGAACCTGTAATCAGACCCAGCTGTCTTACAGAGCCCAGTGCAAAATGGAGAGGCGGGGGCCTTCCAAAATGACTAAGAATTTCAAGAGCGAGCAGAGCATTAAGCCAAGCTTGGGGCCCTTCTGAGCACTGGGCCCTGGGTGACTCATGGGTTGTAAGCCCAGGAAGCCAACCTGGCCTGGAATCTGGCATCACTGTGTGGGGACGAGAGGGGGAAGGGTCCCCACCCAAATCCTCAGCATTGAGGGTAGCACAGACCCTCACCCTGGGGAAAAGAGAACTAGCTTTCATTGAACTGAAACCACCTGCCTCGTGTTACCTCATCCCATTCCATCAATACAGAGGGCTGTTTGGACTCATGACTGTTCAGAATATTGAGGCTTGGGGTAGTAAATAGCACGCTCAAGATGTGGGTCCCCTTCACTCCCTACCCCCCCCTTCCCAGCTGTCTGGGCCACACCTCTGGTCAAGCAGCCCAGGGGGGCAAAGCCCCGTGCACACCTGGATATAGGCCTCCAAGCCCTGCCGCCGCTGCTCCAATCCTCTAGTCCTCCAGTTAGGCAGGCGTTTTGAGGGGAAGTCGGGCACTTTGTACAGTTTCTTGATCTGCCAGGAGGTTACCGCGGTGCCATCACAGTATTCCGATTGAGTCCTCAAGCTCACTGCGCCCAACAGTCTCTCCCAGTCCTCCCCGCCCCCACCTCCAGACTTCAGGCTCTACCCTGGCGCAGACGCTAGCGAGTGGGTGGTTGGGACGGGGGCGAGAGAGACCCCAGCAACCCCCCCGCAAACGCCCGAGGGCTGGCCGGCCACGCGATGGCATCGACAGGACAGGCTGGGCCCTCCCGCCTCTGCACCCACCCCGAAGCCCGCAGGGAGGTCTGTGCCCAGGACCGGAGCCCTCCAGGGACTGGGGCGGTAATGGTGGCAGAGGCTGGGCCCGCAGTTCGCCCGTCTCCCAGGAGCCGGGCAGGAGCCGGGCCGGGGTCGGTCGGTCGGTCGGTCGGCGGCGCAGCCTCACCCGCTTGTGCAGCGCGTGGAACTCGCTGTAGCGCCTCTGCACGGTGTGCCTGCGCCCGCGGCTCAGCACTTCCACTCGGAACACCTGGCGGGCGCGGGCGGGCGGCCAGGTGCGCGTGAGGCCCCGCGGGCGGGCTCAGCAGGACCCGCGCCCGCAACGCGCCCGCCCTCCCGCGCTCAAAGGCACAAAGCGGCCTGGGAGCCCCGCCAACTCCGGGGACCCTCCCACGCTCCTCACACATTTGGGGAGATGGGGAGGCCGGACCCGCCCCTCAGCTCCGTGCAGTCCCTCGTGAACCCGGACCGTCGTCCACGGAGCTGGCAAATCCAAGCGGCCCGAGACCCTCGGCAGGCGGTCTCCGGACGGCCCGACCCGCCGCGCTCCGATGCGGCAGCCCGGGCGCGGGATCCCCACTGCGCTTGGCGCGGGGAAATCCGGCGGGTCCCGTGCGCCTTCCCAGCCAGTGTCCCCGCTCACCATGTGTCCTTTCTCTGGGCTCTGCCTGGGATCCTCGGGTCCCACCGACGGGATGTGAACTTCCAGCATCCGCACACCCGCTCCAGCCCCTCCGAGCGCGACGCTCGGAGCAAGACCTCTCCCAGCTCAGACCACCGACCCCGGCGGGGGCCCGCCCCCTTCGGGCCCGCAGGCCCCGCCCCTAATTGGCCCCGCCCCGGGCGTTCCCTCGCGCCGCGCGGTCCTGCGAAGGGCAGATTAGGCAGCGCGGGGAGGCGGGAGCCGAGCACCAACCCCCTGCGCCTAGTGGGCCGCAGGTGGGGACCCTTCTGCGGACAGTCATCCGTTTGTCAACATTTACTGAGTACCCGCTAATTGCCAGGAATGCAGATGAGCCAAAATTTCACCTACTCTTTATTGAGCGCCTAGTAAGGACTAGGGTCCGTGGGCGCTGGATATGGAGGGAGGCAGGGCCCAGACCTCGGCGCCTACCTTGGGGGATGTTCTTTGCGTTCCTCACACCCATCCCTGGGACCAGACTGCCCCCCATCCCCTTCCCTCCATCTTTCACCTGGACCCTGGTTGTGCAGCCACCCCTGGGGAGGACTGGGGCAATCTGGCTTTGATGTCCGCCTCTTCCAGCATCCACAAGCCCCTTCACTCATTTATTTTTTCATCCATGCATTTATCTTTCAGCCCCAACCTGCTTCAGGTCCAGTTTGCCAGGAAGAAGCAGGTTAAGGACCTGGGCTTTGCGTTGGAGGGCAGATAGCTTGGCTTTCCTGAACTGTGTAGACCTGTTCTCATCTGCACAATTGGGCTAATAGGCCTCCCTCAGGAGAGTGTATAAAAATTGAGATGATCCCTGTTAAGCCCCCAGCAGAGCAGGGCTGAGAAGATGGCAGCCTGTGGGCTTGTCCTGGAGGCAGAGGTGGGTGGTGTCCCTGTACCCGGCAACGGCTGGGGAAGAGGGACTGTGGGAGAAGGCACGAGGCCGTTCTTGCCCACCGCTTCGGGCAAGGCCTTCCTGGCTATGGGGTAGGGTTTAATCCAGAACTCTTGCACCCCTTGGGCTAAAAAGGGCCTCTGCTCTCCCACTGAGCCCCCTACACTTCAGCCATAAGGGAGCTGTCCCATTCAGCAGAGTCCCATTCAGGACACCTCTGACTTCTCCCAACAAAGGTCTGGGCAGGTGGTGGAGGGCGGGGAGGCTAGAGGCCTTGTGGTGGGAAGGAGGAAGCAGAGCACCTGTCTTAGGGGTAGGGGCTGGTGACTGGGGGACCACTGACTCATTTCCTCCCCTGCTAGCGCAGAGGTGCTTCTGAGCTGGAGCAGAAACTCTCCCCACTCCCACCCCCAGCTCCACTCCCAGAGAGAAGCTGAGGGGATGACCCCAAAGGGGGCAAGCAGGTCTCACCAATACTCTGTCCCACACTTTCTTGCCCCAAATTCCATCTCACAAAGAGCCCCAGAATCAGGAAGCTGAAACTTTCCGCAAGGGAAACGACCCACTATGAACAGAAGTGCTGGGGTTTCATTTCTTCCCTTGCACTTTAGAGCCCCATCACTCAGAGACCCTGTTCTCCTTGTCTACTGGCCAGAGAGTCCTCTGCCAGGACCCTTAGGCCTCTAAACTTCTTGATCACCTGTCCTAATGATGGCCCTCTGTCTCTGTTCCTACCACCCAGAAAACTGCTACATCTCCTAATGGATCTCCCTGTTTTTCCTTGCCTCCCTCTATCATACAAGGTCCATTCTCTAACTAGCAGCGCCAACCACCATCAAGGCATTGCTTCAAGCCTTCAGAAAGCTTCCCGTTATACTGAGAACAAAACCCACCCTCCCTACCACAAACTACCGAGCTCTAAGTGACCCAGCCTTGCCTTCATCACTCATCTCATTTCCTCTCCTTCCCCTTCATGTACCAGGCTCCAGCCACAGCGACCTTCTAGTTCTTCAAACCCAACAAGCTCTTTCCTGCCTCAGGGCCTTTGCGCTTGCTGTTTTCTCTCCCTGGAACACTCTTCCCTGACTCCTTACCTAGTGGGCTTAGCGCAAAAATTCCAATTCTTGGCCTTAAACCTCCTCAAAGAGACCTTCCTTCCTGACCACTTACCCTATCCTATCACCCTGTCTTCCATTACATAGTTAATGTTTGTTTATTGTGTGCCTCCCTAGTTTTCCTGACTTTGCCCCAGACTCTCATTGCCATCAGGCCAGGGACCTGGTCTTGTCAGGGGTTGCTGCCATGATGCCAAGAATGCAGGAGACACTCAAAAAACATTTGTTGGTTGAAAGCCTCTATGACTGAATGGGGGAGAGGATGTTGGGAAAAGGCTGGGGAGCAGAGGGAAGGCCTGGGAGAGAGGCAGGAGGGAGGAGTTAGAGGAAGGCCTGTGGGGGGAGAGGGGGGGTTACCTTCAGAGTCAGACACCTCTCTCTCCCTCTTTCTGTGTGGAGTGTTGTCCACCTTATTTATTTGCTTAATTTTCAGGTGTTCCTGAGAAGCCTCAAATCAATGGATTAGATGCACCTGACTTGTAAAACATCTGGTAGTGAACCCGCAGCTCCTAATTCCACAGTGTTCCACAGTACACAAGTGAAGATCCAAATGAAGAAAGACAAGATCCTTGGCCTGGAGACATTTTAGGATGTCTCTGGGAGGTAAGTTCTGGAGAATATTTTCCTGTAAAGAGGCATACGTGACCTCCTGTAGACTCCAAAGCCCGTATTACGGTCAAGGGAAAAGCTTATTTTCTGTAGTGGATGAATACGGAGCTAAGTTCCACACACTCTAGGACGGGTGTGTAGACCTTCAAAGAGACTGCTGTTTTTAGAATGAGTTTTCCTGTACAAGCCTTTGCCTTTTCTCCATCACTCTCTAATGCACGAATTTCATTTCCAAGTTTCTGCGAGAAAGGGGCTTAAAAGCACTGGGTTTTTTGGCCAGAGTATTTCCAGATCAGACTATAGAGCAGTGGTTCCCAGGCCTCCACAGGCATCACCATCATCATCATCACCTACAAGGCTTGTTGAATCGCAAATGGGCTCTGAGCCCAGTTTTCTGAGCGCGTGGGCGGTTTTCACACCTTCCGGGGCGCTGCGGCCGCTCCTGGTTGGGGGCCACAGTGCAGGCACCAGTCTCTCGCCTCCTGGGGATGAGGGTCACCGCCAAGCAGAAGGCAGCGAGGGCTGGGGGCACAAGTGTCCCCTCCCCGGCCCGGTCTGGGGCGGCGCAGGTGGG
This sequence comes from Leptonychotes weddellii, assembly GCF_054177405.1. Lineage (NCBI taxonomy): Eukaryota > Metazoa > Chordata > Mammalia > Carnivora > Phocidae > Leptonychotes > Leptonychotes weddellii. Next base: position 92,630,170 of record NC_138377.1, on the reverse strand, counting down.
CTGGACCGCGGCTGCCCCCCTGGCTGGGCCCTGGCTCTCCCGGGCCCTCCGCAGCCGGCACACAAAGCCCCTTTCAGTGGCCGGGCTTCCGCCGAGCCGCCGACGCTGCTCAGGAGGTGACTTAACCTCTTCAAGAAAACAAGCAGCTCCTGGGCTGGTGGGCGCCGCCAGGCACAGAGGCTGCATTCTTCCCGCCGGGCCTGCAGCCGGAGGAGGCGGACTAGCCCGAAGGGGCCCAGCCCCGCCACCCGCGACCTGGCCGCCTGATCGCCTGACCCCGGAGGCTCTGGTCACCTGGACAAGCTCAGACAGCTCCTTGCCCTCGGGGTCCTTATCTGCACAGCAGAGCGTTGTGTGTGGATGGAAAGACATCATGCTTCCAAAAGGTTTAGCAGGGGCCTGGCACACAATAAATTAATGTTAGCTCTTATTATTTACTGAATTATACGAATTTGCTGTTTTTGTTTGTCACAGTGGTAGGATATGGGCAATTACATATGGTTCATCCTAATATATTGTTGATTCAACTTTGAAACAACACAAATAAGCTTTACTCTTCCTCTTTCAGTATCCTGAGATTGCAAGGTTAGGTTAAAAATGAACTATTTTAACTACTAACTCGGTGATCAGAATTTTCCTGATTTTGGGGCGCCTGGGTGGCTCAGGCGGTTAAACGTCTCCCTTTGGCTCAGGTCATGATCCTGGGGTCCTGGTATCAAGTCCCACATGGGGCTCCCTGCTCAGTGGGGAGTCTGCTTCTCCCTCTGCTGCTCCCCCTGCTTGTGCTCTGTCAGATAAATAATCTCTTAAAAAAAAATGTCCTGGTTTTGTCGATATTGTGCAACCAAAAAACGGTAGAATAAATTGGGAGCAGAGTTTGGTGTAAATCAGCAACTATCCTGTTCATCCTACCAGCCTCTGAGTTCTTACTAATTGCCTTTCTAATGGGCACATCTTTTTTTTTTTTTAAGATTTTATTCCCAGGACCCTGGGATCATGACCCCAGCCGAACGCAGATGCTTAACCGCCTTAGCCACCCAGGCGCCCCCTAATGGGTACATCTTTAATAAAATAAAACACCATACCTTTATGTTTTGAATACTGGACTTTGGTGTAGATGTCTACAAAAACAGTAGTGCTGCTAAAACATCTTAAATTATTGAGAAGTCTAAACTCTTCATCTTACAGAGGTGCGCGGGAGGGGAAGTGAGCCCTGGAGACGGTTGTGTTAGGAGAGCACCTTTGATGAGCGTGTCCTGCCACAGCCCCGAAAGCAAAGTTTGACTCAGGGTGGGTGCTTCTCAGGGGACACACAAGCTGTAGCCCTGGGGCTCCAGCCAGCAGTGTCACTACTAGGAATCCCTTCCCCCCCTGCCCAGATGACAAGGACAGCTCAGTTGCTTCAGACATGACCCCGGACTGGGCGGGGGGGGGGGTTGGCAGAGGCCTCTGAGGCACACAGCTTCCCAGGGAGATTGTTCTCAAGGTGCTACAACTCCCAACACCCCTTACTTAGAACGATTGTCACAGGACCAACCAATCGGCCCCTCTGGTGTGCCCAGTGCTGAGGTTCCGGGAACGAAGATGGGCTTGGGAACCCTCGAGTCACAGGGGTTTATTGTGAAGAGCTGCAGGTCCAAGCACTGAGGCCAAGAGGAAAGCCAGGCCAAAGGCTGAAAGGCCCTGAGGTCTGGGACTGAGGTGCTCTCACCACCCACTCTAGCTCTGGGTGCTGTCTGTGGTTTCTCAGCAAGGTTTTGTCTCTGCCACTGATGGTCCCCAGGTACTCACCCAAGCTGCTTCCCTGTCCTCCAGCTTCTGCTCCTGCCCCCAGCTGGGCCACACACTGTGCATGTCTGGGGAGAGAGTACCTCACAGAGGTCAGAGAAGTTCACATGCCTACAAAAGTCAGGTGGGTAACATGTCCTTAACAGGTCTACTGTGTGGCTTCAGTCGGGTCTTTAAGAACAACTTAGTCGATTATTATCTAGGTTCCTCTTGTCCATCCCTGTGGAGAATGCACCCCATCTCGGTTCCCATCCCTCTCTGCAGTGTGGCAGACAAGCTGAGTCAAGCAGATTGGGTTCAGGTCTTCCCTCTGAGCTTGGGGACAGGGGGGCGTGAGACTGAACAGGCTGCTTCAGGTCTCAGAGCCTCAGTCTTTTAATGCAGATGGTGATGCCCACCTGGAAGTTCCTGATGCTAGATTCGAGATGTTTCAAAGCCCAAAGGCCCAGAGTAGGCCTTTAACACATGACAGCTCTTATTGTGAGGCTCCACAGTGGGAAGGGATTACCCTGCCCCTACACAGGTTTCCGCCTCCCAGGTGCCTTGTCGTCATTTCTGGTGAGGCTGCCCAAAGACCTGCTGGTTGGGCGCCTGTGGTCATCATCGCTGCCACTCAACATGAAAGAGGAAGCTGAGTGCTCTGAAGCTAGGAGGAGCAGTCATTCGGAAACAGTGGTTACATCCCTGGAGGGAAAGGTCCTAACTCAGATTGGACAGTGGTTTTCTGTGCTTTTCCTGGACCCCAAGAGCATCCGATGGAGGCTGAGCAGCTGGCTCCCTTGGAGCAGCCTTGGGGGTGAGGGATGTTTTCTGCTCCCGAAGTCTGGTCATCACAGCCAGAGGGGCATTCCCACAACAGACAAGGGCAAAGGGGAGGAGTCCTGTCTGGGGCAAGTGTGGGGCAGGTGGCGATCACCTCCCAGCCTGCAGGCACCCCCCCTGAAGCACCATTCCTGCCAACCCCAAATCAGGCCTGATTTCTGGATCTCTTCAAAAACCCCAAGATCTGGGCCCACAGGCTCATAAAACAATAATTGCCAGAGCTGAATGGCAGTCATTGCCCCCTTAGGCTGCCTTTGTGGGTGAACGTGGAGATGGGTAGGAACAACACAGTCCATGATCTTAAGGAGTTCCGAGCTCCAGAGGCTAATGAGATCATCTCAGAGATAACAGTGCCCACAAGAGTGAGAAAGACCAGAGGTTTAAGAGGATGACAGAGTTACAAAGGAGGTAGGGCTACCATTCCAGTCTGGGTGTAGAATGGAAAGTGCATCAAGGAAAGCTTCCTGGAGAATGTACATATAAAGTAGGCCTCAAAGGATGCACTGGGTTGTTTTCCCATAATGAAAACACTTTATTAATTTTTATGATTATAAAAATAATACACAAATTCCAAGCAACATAAAATGGTATAAAAATTTTAAATAAAGCAAAATTCCATCCCTTTGGCAACCATAGGTAACAGTTCAATTAGCATCCTTCCCATATATAATTTTGTATAAATGTAGACCATACTATACATGTAATTCTATCATCTTTTTTCACTTAAAAATGTTTTCCTTGTCAATGAATATAGCTATGTATCATCTCCAATGACTGTATAATATCCAAATGTATGTACCATAATTCATTTAATCCCTTCCTGCTGTACATTTAGATTGATTTCAATTTTTACAACTGTAAACGATGCTAAGATGGGCACCTTCACACAGTCATCTTCATGGACTTGGTGTCTAGACATGTCTACGGGAATCCCCAGTGAATGTTCTGACACATTCGCCAGTGCCCTCCATCTCTAGCTACTTACACTCCCATTCAGACAGGTGTAATTCTGAGACTGCAGAGAGGGATGGGAGCCGAGACAGGGTGCATCAGGTAGAAAGCCCACCCTTAATAAAAGGCTCCTTAGGCCGCACGGAAGTGAGAAAGGAAAGAGCCTGTTTGGAGGCAGTTTCTGTGAGGTGTTGGCATTGTTGTGAAGCACTGGGAGATAAACCAGAATGGTGAGCTGCAGCCTCTCACAGAAGGCTGTGAATGCCAGGTAGAATCTGCAGTTGGAGATCATTCAACATTTATCTATTTGGCACCTATTTTGAGCCCAAATCTTTGCTAGGAACCATGGAGTTACAAAGACGTACCACTTCACAGAGTTGACTATTTGGCAGAAAATGCCATCATCAACCACACACCTGGTGTGTCATAAGACATTGGCAGATGACGTACACACCACCCCCACAGCTAGAAGACAGGGATGAGTGGCTCTTACCCATTTCTAACGCTCAGCTAAGGCCCTACTCTCCCCAAGCACAGAGCAGAAAATCTTAGCCAGTGTCTCCAAAGATAAAGCCTTCAGTTTAAGCGTGTGCCAATTGCAGCAAAGGTCTGCTCTTCTTTGCTGCAGAAGGGATCATCCCCTTCCCTCCTGTTTCCTTAGGCTGCTGTGGGGAAATCCCACGACCTTCGGCCTGATGCCCCTCACAGTCCATGGTTTCCACTCCCATGTGGGCCCCAAGCATGCTCAGCAACAGGCACTCATTCTATCGCCATCTCTCTCCTCAACCAGTTCCCAGTCCCACCCGTAGCAGATTTCATCATCTCCCCGTTTTTAAACTTTGAGCTGCAAAGGCATTCTTTATTTTCTTTAGGGTTCGCAGCTACAGGTGCATTCAGGATGCAAGTCTTTTTAAATTTTCTTTTTTAAAATTTTAAGTAGGCTCCATGCCCAACATGGGGCTTGAACTAACAACTCCCGAGATTAAGAGTCGCATGCTCCACCAATTGAGCCAGCCAGGTGCCCCAGAATGCAAGTCTTCTGGAAAGAGTTCAAAGTTACAAATATTTATGTGTGACACTTTCTATCCTTCCTACTTCTCATTTATTGTCACTGACTATTCATATTGAATGTTGGGGTCCCTCCAGCTCAAAGTCCCCATCCTCAAGGCTCTGGAGCCCAGAGATTCTTAGGGGAAATAACACAAGGAGAAACGGGGGAAGAGTAAACTTATCTCCACACTTCTCTAAACCATCTGACTCAAAATAGGAAAACCAGATATCCCTATCTGAGAACACTGTAATTATCAAGCAGGAGAACTTTACTCTCTGCCCCACCGTATCTTTCTTCCCCACACCTCCTCGCCTCCTGGCCCGGCAGTGAGGCGCCTTGCTCTGTGCATTTGCTCCCAGACAGGCTCTGATGGTGATTCCCTTTCTCTCCTCTGAATTTTATTAACATGCTAAGTCTGACCCACCTTTAAATAAAGCCTCCTTTCACTCTCTCTCCCACCTCTCAGCACAGGCCTCCCTTCTCATTCAGAGGAGCCTCTTATACTAAAGGCCATGGTCGGCACCTACTGTCCTCACTGTTCCACTCCCATCTGTTCCAAACCTACTTGGCCTCCTATGTTACCTGTGTCATGAAGGGCTTCACGGTCTACCCCGGAATCCCAGCCAGAAACCTGCAGGTGAGGCTAGCTTCCACCCTCCCTCAGGCCTCTCATCAAAGCAGTGCCCGGATACTAGTGGGTCCATGTCCGCCTCCCGAGCCTCTCCCTGGAGCTCCAAAACCATTCTTTCTGCCCTCCTCAGCAATCGGCTGGCTGGGATGAGCCTGGCTGCTCTCCTTGCTTCCAGTCTCACACCTTCTGATGTGACTATGTTATTTCCTGCTTAAGTCCCTCCAGTAGCTCCACACACTTCAGGGTAACATTCCAAGCACCTCACAAGTTGTATCAAGCGGTGTGATCTGCTTCCTGCTCATCACTCTCTGCAGGCTGCCTACTGACTCGACTCTGGCCACACTGAGCCACTTGCATTTCCCAGATGTGCCTGCCTCCCACTGTCAGGAGGCAGGGAGGCAGAATGGCCCCAGCAGAAGGGGCGAACACCTCTTCACCTTTAAGACACAGTTCAAGCATCCTCTTCTCTACAGATTTCTTCTTCCTGAGTCCCCAGGTAGAATGACTCCTTTTGTACGACTGTGCAGGCCTTTGGGCTCAGTACTCTTAACCTGCTGTTGGCCTTCTCAATTTCCATGTCTGCAGGCTCTGTACAGAAATGCACGGACCCGGGCGCCTGGGTGGCTCAGTTGGTTAAGCAACTGCCTTCGGCTCAGGTCATGATCCTGGAGTCCCTGGATCGAGTCCCACATCGGGCTCCCTGCTCGGCAGGGAGCCTGCTTCTCCCTCTGACCCTCCCCCCTCTCATGTGCTCTCTGTCTCTCTCATTCTCTCTGTCTCAGATAAATAAATAAAATCTTTAAAAAAAAAAAAAAAGAAATGCACGGACCCTGTCAGCCTCAGATGCCGGAGGCTGAGGAGAAAGTTCTGAAACCAGGGATTCTATCCCAGGAAATAATAAAAATAAACTTGCATCAGGATGATCATTGGATGGAACATAACAAAGCAAGGAGAAAGTTTTAAAATTGTTTCTTTGGAGAATAAAGTCTCCATATGGAAAAGGGAGACTAGGATAAACCCAATGGGGCTAGACTGGAAGTATCCGTGTGAGTTAATGATTTCTAGTATCTGATTCTTTATGCCATCTCTCTCTCTCACTATTGCTATAGATCTTTGTCCTTATTTTCTTGCTCTGGCCACCAAGGGCCTAGAAGCAATGAGCACTCTCGGCACCCAGACCTCGGTTTCTAAATATAATCCTCCACCAAAAGAAATCAAGACTCCATGGAGAAAAGACTGATTCTAAGGCTGGGGCAAGGAAGATACAAGAGAAGCCTGAAATACTTTATTATGCCAGAAAGCAACAAAAGTGTTCAAAAATGAAGGGGACAGGTTAAAAAGACACAGGACCCTCCCAGAAATCTGGGATGATTTGAGAATCAAAGTAAACCAAAGAAATGGCTTGCAACTGAGTAAACAGGAAACCATTCATTCACCCTGATAAACATGTAGATTATTAAGTAGGGAGAAAGGATGCTTTTCTTTAGTAGAGTGCCAACCAGTAAGTGCAGATTACAGAGTTAGAAAAGCATAATGCACGAGAAACAAAATATTTACATGATTTCAAAGTATCTCCTCACAAATTCCTTGTTAATTACAAAAGGGAAAAGAGTAACCAAGTGATCAGAGTTAACTTCAGCTTAACAGGACCAACTGACATCATATGCCAACTTAAAATTCACTGAGGATACATCACTTCTGTGATGTTCCTGCCTAATTGCAAAACCCTAATCTAGTCATATGGAACCATGAGGCCCTGTATTCTTAAAATGCCAAGATAATGAAAAGCAATGAACCAAAGGCTGTGAAGTTCTTAGAGAGAGACACGTGTAATCATGTGTTACAACTAAATGTAACACATGATCTTGCACCAGGAAAAAGGGAATGGCTATAAAGGACATTACTGGGACAACTGACAAAATTTAAATATGGACCATGGGCTATATAACATTATTTCAGTGTCCAACTTCTTGATTTGGATAACCATACTTACGGTTTTAAGTTATGAGACAGCATCCTTGTTCTTAAGGAAATACTAAACATTTTGGGGTAAAGGGGCACAATGTCTGCAACTTACTCTCAAATGCTTCAGAAAATACAATACATAAATATAGATAATAAAAGTCAAAGCAAATAGGTAAAATGTAAAGACTCGGTAAATTTGGGTAAAGGATATATGGGAGTTCTCTGTGATACCCTGAAACTTTTCTGTAAGACGAAATTCTATTAAAATTTAAAATTTACCAAACAACCAAGAATCCAACAACAAGGGATGAGTCAGAATTATGGTACAATCACTCTGTGGAAGCCTCAAAATTACATAGCCTTAGAAATAAAGCTTGTGAAGATATGTAACAATATAGAAGAAATGCTTATAAAATATACAGTGCTGAGTGATAAAAGCAGGATACAAAATATTTTGTGTATATTATTACAACTGGGCAAAAGCAAACACATAAGAAAGACTGGAAGGATAAAATCAAGGGTGGTAATGAGGATACTGGGAGATAGGAAGAGATTGAGTGACTTTTTCCAAAAAAATCAACCTGTTGAAAAAGATACTTGCCAGCACTGCACTCCCAGCCCCCCCACATCCCTGCCCCCACCAGCCTAGTGTACCAGAAAACAGTGTCCTTGACTGCATTCTCTTGCCTCAGGCTGCCCCTCCCCAAACCTTGACCACCCACCAAAGAGAACTAACAGAGCAGGTGTGGAATACCCTCAGAAAGGGGCATCTCTGGGGCTAAGGCTGGGGCAGGGGGCCTGGGAGTGGCGAGGCTCCATGGCAGGCAGTCTGCCAACCCGACCCTGCAGAGCAGCTCCAAGTCCCCTTGGAGCAGCCAGTTTAAGCAGCTGTGGACACAGCTGAGGGGAAGCCCAGTAACAGCGCATCGGAGACTCGAGCCTCCCTGGCCAGGCCGGGACAGAGACCCCTTTGAATGCCCTTGGCCTGTGTGGACAACACTTGGCCTCTTGTTGGCATGCTACCCCCTGGGCACAGACAGTAAAGCTTCTTGGAACCTCAAAAAATTTAGGAACTCTTGGATGACCTTATCTGGAGGCAGAGTGCCTGGCTCTGTCATCAGTGGAGACAGCATTAAGTGCTTATCACCCCTTTACACTTTTCACATGAATCAGTCTACTGAGGATGTGGCAAAAAAGAAGTTCAGAATACAAGACTGCTATCAGAGGGCAAGACTCAGAGAGCCCTGGGCAGCTAAGGGAAATAGTAGGAATAAAAGAGAGTCTGCCTCCTTTGCAGGAGAATCCATTTTGCCTCTCTTACTGTAAGAGATGTCTTTACAACTCCTTCCCTAAAAAAGCAGGAATAAGAATTAAACAGATTAAGAGACCCTCAGAGCAGGCAGCTGAGGTAGACAGGAAAAAAAAAGAAATCCTAGTTCCATAGGGACGCAGCAGCAAAAGCTTGTAAACTCCTGTGGAGAGAAGCTTACTCTACACCTGGGCAACTTCTTGGTTCAGAGTATTCCGGACCTGCTTCCCAACTGCTCCCCGGCCTAAAGCAAAAAGCACCACCATTCTGAGTCATATGACCTGATTTTAAAATATTTTATTACATAATCTTTTCATGGCACCATCAGGAGTAACAGAAAACGTTATTCCCAGTTCCTAACCACATCCTGAAAAATATACATTTGTATTTATATATTTATATCAATACTCCACCCCTATTCCCTAACTCCACCACCTAGTGTAGGTCTTTTGCTTAAAGCAAGAAACTATTCTCTCAGGTAAGAAAATATATATGGAAGCTAAATGAAGTAATGGTTAGAATGGGGACGGGTTGGTCGTGGGGGCGGGGAGGAAGGGGTAAAGTCCAGGCTAGGCAGGATGCATCACTGGAGTCCAGCAGAGGTGGAGGACAGTGTATAAAAAGGCAGCGTCAGGCAGGTGGGTTCTGGTATCCTTGGTCCATTAGGAGATGGCCTTTGCCTCAGGAAGGAAGGCTTCCCAGTACTTTGCCAGCTGCAAAGAAGTGGGGACAGTAAGCAAGTGCCCCACCGAGTGGCAGAGCCTGAGCCTAGGAGGGGAGCAAGCACTGTGCCTTAGCACAGTCCCCCAGACGCCTTAGTCACCTAAAGGGAGGCTGGAGCTGAGGCCAAGCTGAGGAAATGGCTAGGCTGAGTAGACCTTGGGACAGATTGGCCAGCAAGCCACCCTGCCCTTACCGGTCTCTAGACTGAGAGGAAGCATCAAGTGCAAGGGAAATTGCTAAAGACAGTCCTGCTTCTGCCCTGGAGGAAGTACCCCTGTGGGGGCCACAGCTTTGCCCAGCTCAGTTAGCTCCTCATAGTGGGGCCCCACTGTTCACCACACTGACTGGGGCCTCAGCCTTAAGAGGGTTAGGTGGTACCACGGGGTTGTAGGGAGATTTGGGGTTTGTCCTTAAAAACTAACTTCTTGTAGGATTTGGGCAATCCTGCTTAGCCAAAGACCCTATTAGATGCTCCATGTTAGAGCAACAGGGCCAGCCCATCCCATCCTGTTACCAAAGCCCAAAGTAGGCAGCTGGCCTCTGGAGCGGGCACAGAGGAGGATGAATAACTTACATACCTGCTGCTGTGAATATAGGAGTGTCTCAAGGTACTTGATCACATGGTTTTTGAAGTCCTTGGATTTCTCTTTCTATAGGAGACAGGATTCTAGAGTGATCATCCAGACAGTTGCTCCTATCCCTCTTGATGGGGTGGTGTTTATTACTGATCAAGGCCAAACACAACCCCAGAAACTATAGCCAGCAGCTGGAATAGCTAAAATTTCCAGTCAAACAGCTTCTGCCAAGGCCTTGCAAAGCCTTCTTCATGGTGGGCAGGGGTTGGGGGATGAAGGAAGAGAGGAGAAAGGAAAGGGGACCAGAGGACATAGGACAGCCGCAAACCTTGTTTTGTGTCTAACTGCCTGGTCCAGCAACATAGGACACCTGCTTTGCCTCAGAACACAAATGTGAACACACACACACACACACACACACACAGGCCACGCCTGTTCACAACTACCACCAAGTCACCAGCACTTCCATCTGTCTCCCGACTCAACAGACATGAACAAAACCAACACTACCACTAAACCAGGCACTGTACACTTGTGAGGAGTAGGATGTTCTATCTCACCTCAAACCGTATCACTTCTTTTCGGACCACAGTTGAAATCCTTTCAAAGTCCCTTTCATACTGGGTCACCCGAGACTCCCACTGGGAAGAAAGGGGAAAGAAAGGATGACTTAATATCATGACACCATTACAGAGTCTTTACCTCTGAACAGCACTTCTATATATGAGACCTGAATTGGTCATTATGTCTGTCTCTCTGGGTAAGACTAGAAACCATATGGGATTGAGTGTGTAAGACCATCTGGCTGGAAATGAGGTACTGTGTACCCCAGGCCAGGCCTGATCTCTAAGAAAGTTCTGGCACTCCATAGCCTCTGGTTTAGGCACCCACCAGCAGAGCTGGGCGTTCCACAGAACTGAATTTAGTTCTCACCAGAGGGGCATATCTGAATCACCTTGGAGTTTTTTGAAGACCCACCCAGGACTCTTCCTGCAGAGATTCTGATTTGACAAGTCTGGAGGGAATGGGAAAAGAGCAAGCCTGGGGGCGCCTGGGTGGCTCAGTTGGTTAAGCGACTGCCTTCAGCTCAGGTCATGATCCTGGAGTCCCTGGATCGAGTCCCGCATCGGGCTCCCTGCTCGGCAGGGGGTCTGCTTCTCCCTCTGACCCTCCCCCCTCTCATGTGCTCTCTCTCTCTCATTCTCTCTGTCTCAGATAAATAAATAAAAAATCTTTAAAAAAAGAGCAAGCCTGGACTCCTCAGAGGCTTCCCCAGCAGCCAGCGTCCTTTAGACTCAAAATAGCTCTCTTGCCTGCTATGGGGTTTCAAGCATCTGGGGGGGGGGGGATGGGACCTGGGCTCATTCAGGAGCCAGCCGAATACCTCCACTGGTCTGCCATGGGAGGCCTTACCTCTAAGATCTCATCCTTGGCCTGCTGCAGTTTGTCAGGCTTGTTGGCCCAAAGCAGCCGAGCCTCAGCCTCCCGCTTCTTCTGCAGCGTAGCTTGAGCATCCTGCCAGCGCTGCCAGGTCTTCATGCGCTGGTCGAAGGCAGCCTGTGGGGGGTGGGGGGTTGGGGAAGAGCACAACCAGCCCTTCAGGAGCTCCACTGGCTCTGCCGGGGGCAGGGTGGGGGGAGGGGGACTCTCTCCCAGCAGCTGTGCTAGAGAAGGGCAGATTCTGCAGCCACATGTTAGTGCCCAGCTGGAAGCTTAACATCAAAATGCACAAGCTCGGGTAAGACTCCTCTCCAAGCCTCCCGGAGGCCAGTGCCATGCTGCTTCATGCTATTCCCAAGGCTGAGTGGCTGGGAGCATGGTAGGTGGCCTGATGCCAATGCCCAGGACTATGGCTTCCAAACTGCCTCCCTCAGGTTAGTCCATGGGTCTCCACACTTTTCCTGAGCTCCTGCCATGTGCCAGGAACTAAGAAGACAGTGGGGAATGAAACATGTGGTTCTGCTTTTACTGGAGCTTATAATCTAATAGAAAAGGCTGACATTATAATAAAAATTACCAATAAATAATTATAGGTATGCAGAGTACAGAGAAAACAAACAGGGGACCTATAACAAAATAACAGAACTGGAGACCTAGCTTAGCCTGGAAGATTATACCAGGGCAGGCCAATCTAAAGAAGCAACCTTTAAATTAACATCAAATAGTATACAGGGTTAGCTTAACAGATCTCTAAATAAATACTTGAAGCTACCATGGGACACACGGCTTCCATCTCATCTATACATTCAACTGTGGAAGGCTAGCAAGGCTCACAAGAAGCTCCCCAAGGGGGCGCCTGGGTGGCTCAGTCGTTAAGCATCTGCCTTCAGCTCGGGTCATGATCCCAGGGTCCTGGGATCGAGCCCCGCGTCGGGCTCCCTGCTCGGTGGGCGGGAAGCCTGCTTCTCCCTCTCTCACTCCCCCTGCTTGTGTTCCCTCTCTCACTGTGTCTCTCTCTGTCATATAAATAAATAAAATCTTAAAAAAAAAAAAAAAAAAAAAAAGAAGCTCCCCAAGGTCCACTTGCTGGTTTGCCCTAATTCTAGTCCCTTAATCACATTTCCAGAGGAGAGTTGTTGGCCTAGCCACACCATCCACCACCCCCACTGGCTCAGTAGCCTTCAAGAGGTGGCCTGGATGAGAGATCCGTACCTGGGGCCAGCCTCCCAGCCCTGTTCCATTTGCTCTCCTTTGCTGCAGAAGTTCCCTGGATGTTTTCTAGGTCTCCTTAGTGCAGGCCTTTGCTAAAGTTTAAACCTTAGGGATTGAAATGCCACCACATTCACCTTTCCCAGCACTGACTGTCACTTGTACTCACTTGCAATTTCCAAGCAGCTCAATGTCAAAGGACAGGTAAAGGGTAACTTCGTATCCACGTAAGACTCAAGCCTAACCCTCTGGGTTAAGAGCGGTGCAGCTCCAGATTCAGGGAATAGCAGAAAAGAAGTATTTGCTCATCTCCTCAAATCCTTCCGCCAGCTCATGATTATGAGGGCAGGTGAAGGGTCTCTGAGAGAAGCCCAGCTCGTAGTTCTGCGCACAGGCATGCTGCCCCAGCCCTTGCACGGAGCTCTAGGCTGGACCACTCTCACCGCTGTCCACAGGGGCTCACCCAGCCTGGGAGGGGGGTCACATCCAAGAGTTGCGCTCTCCTGAGACTCCAAACAATGCCCCCCTCTGAAAACTTCCCCAGAGAGGGCCCTTCCCTGATGTGGCGCTCCAGTCTTTGTAGTCTGACCAGTTCTACGAATTCCAAAGCAGGTTATTTTTCCAGCTCTTATCTATCTGTAGTTAGCAGCAAACCAAACAGCTGAGGGAGAGGACAATGAGCAACCTCACAGGCTATACTGAGCAACTCTACCATAGAGGAAATGAGAGCCCTGGGAGCAGCTCAGGTCTCGACAACACAGGAGCTCCCTGGTGGGGGAGATGCTGGAGATGGGGAGTGAGGTTGGCTCTGCTCCAACTCAGGAGGCTCATCCTGGTCCCAAGCTGGTTCAGTGGCAGACTGAGGCCTTATAAGGCAGGTGCCAGGATCCCTCTTGGCTCTTTCCTCTATCACGGGGAGGCCGTTCAAGAGCTAATACCACTGTCCAGTGAAGCCTCCTTGGCCGCTCTAAAAGGTCACAGGAAACCAGACTGCCCTGGTTACCAGGAGAACAGGTGAGGTGCCTGACCTGAGAGGCAGGCCGCAGTGTTACCAGTGTGGTCAGCACAGCAAAGGACTCTGGTGACAAGCTCTCTCAGCCCCCTGGCCACACTCCTCCATGCAACGCCAAGCCGGTTCCATGTAGTTACCTGACTGCCCACATTAGAGGGACAAGTGGAAGCCAGCAAGATCTCTTACCAGGGCACAGCCGCCGCTTACTGTTAAGGAGGCAAAGACCAAAGGACTGAGGAAGTCACTGCTCCAGGGGGCCAAGACAGCAGGTCTGTAATTCGCCTCGTTTGAAGAAAGGAGCACTGTCCAGCTTCAACAATAAGGAGGGGCCTACTTGGAAATTCAAGAATAGTCTTTTCTCTAAATGCATTTTAAAAACTGGCTGTAGGCCTCAAAATGACTCCGTGATAACTAGCTAACAGTTAAATGGATTTTTTGGTTCACAAGATACCTTCTCTCTAGTAGAAAAAAGCTACACCTATTTTCAGCTATAATGGATGGAAGTTTCTTGGGAAGGGGAAAAGCAAAAGAAAGACAAATTAAATCAAGGGGAAGGGGGAGAATGAGGAAAGGAAACAGAAGCTTACTCGGACTATGGCCAGGAGACGAATGTAGTCACTCAGGAGCTCAGCAAGGAGGAAGAAGTCATTGTTGGCCTGTTCCTGGTGGAGTTGCTCAATTTTTTCTTCCACCTCAGCCAGCTGGGAGAGTGCCCGTGACAATGCTGTGTTGTCCTCAGAGCTCCCAAGCATGGCTAGACTCTTTGCAAACTGGGCTGTGTTCAGCGCTAGCTCTGGAAGAAGACAGCAGAGGCCTCTGATCTCACAAGGAAAAGGGACAAGTCAGCTGGTACTGCATGGCATGCCTTAGCAAAGCTGCCCTCTGCATATCTAACGACGGGGGGCTCTGCAACCCAGCCCCTTACACCACGGCCGTCTGTACTTAAGAGAGTGAGGGAAGTGCAGTGCGGTCACATGAGCAGGAAGAGGTACCTGCTGGCCTAAGTTTCACTAGGTTGAGGCCTACCTGGAAGAAGCAGCTCCAATATTCCTGGAGAACTATGGGCCAGTTAATACAAATAGGCCAAAGGAATGATTCTAATTTTTATGTTAAAGCTCACTGTTAGTAGTCTGTTCACATGAGAGACAGTGAATGTATGTGCACAATGCATAGTCTTATATGTTCTAGAGCAGGACAAACGTTTTCTGTGAAGGGCCAGATGACTGAACCTTTATGGACCACATATGGTCTCACTTTATCTCTTTTTTCACTCTTCACTTTAAAAATGTAAAAACCATTCCTAGCTCGTAGCAATAGACTGAGGGCCAGATGAGGCCCACGGGCTAGACCCTATTTTGCCAACCCTTACACTGCCTTCAATTCTAACGGTTTTCTGCCTGTTTCGATTTCTGATTATACCATGTTTAAGGCAGAGAAGGAAAGCATTCAAACTTGGCAAATTTCAGTAGCGCTTAGGCAAAGGTTAGGAGACACACATGGTTTCCATGAATTTACATATTGCCCATTTGATCATGTAGCTGAAGTATGTGACATCACTTTGGATATAAGCCACCAATTCAAATTATACCAACTTAAGTCCAAGTTCTAGGTGAGGCTGTACGTGGTATGGTTTCCCTGCACCCTTCCCAGGTAGAGTACAATGTTCACAGTGGCTGAGGCAGGAGGTGCAGGGCATGCCTTTTTGATGAGAACATCAAGGACGAGGTGGGCTGAGAATTTCAATTTGAATGGCTGATAGGCTTGGGAACAGGATGCCCTCCCATCTCCAGCTCACTGGAGACATCGATTTCCCCCAGCTCCAAGTGCATTTCCGAGGTTGTTACCTTTCCTATGGTTGACTAGAGTTTCTACAACAGCATGCAGTTTCCGTAAGCGCTGCTCTTCACACTCTACCTCCTGGAGCTTCTCCTCAAACCACTGAAACACACAAGCCCAGATCTTTAATGGAGGGGACTCATATAGGTGTCCAGCACAGCATTTCCTTAGCAGTTTTTTAACAAAGGGACTGAGTTATCTTAAAAGGAAAGTCTCTGAGAAATTCAGGACTCCTCAGGGCTTCTGACCCATAAGACTGAGGGAGCAGGGGAAGCTGAGAGGCACAGGGCTACTCACAATGTCTGATTCATTCATCTTGATGGTCATTTTACTGACGGCATCTGTGGCTTTGTTGAACATCTTGAGGAGACCAGCGCCACTCAAAGTCTGGGTACCCACGGCGCGCGGCAGCTACAAGACCAAGAAGGCGGGATGGCATGTTATCTGCTGCCCCTATTTTAGGTTCAGAAGAATTAGTATCCATCAGATAGTATGCCCAAAACTTGCCAAAAAAATCATTTGAACTGTAGACTGTTGTTTTCAAAGGCAGTTAGACACATCTGTAACTAGCACGTAGAGAAAGGAAAAAAAATCAAAGTACTATGTTAAACAGAATTAACAAAATTTTCAGCTTTTGATATAGTGTGCAGAAAGAAATGAGAATAGGATTGTTATGTGGCCAGGTGACCTCGTGTTGAGACTGTCTGCCATCCCAGCATGAACTCCTAAATATCAAACATGCTTTTGTTAAAAGACCCTTTGGATTAGCATACTCTGCACACAGCTGGATGTAAGGTCTTGAGAAGCTTTGAAGCTGTGCTGTGATTCCATTTGGATTTTCCTCAGTGAACAAAGGTCTAAGGACAGGAGCATTATTTGTTCAGATTGAGGTTACTTTTGGTTGGTTCAGTCTTTTTTTTTTTTTAAAGATTTTATTTATTTATATATGACAGAGAGACACAGCGAGAGAGGGAACACAAGCAGGGGGAGCGGGAGAGGGAGAAGCAGGCTTCCCGCCAAGGAGGGCGCCCGATGCGGGGCTCGATCCCAGGACCCTGGGACCATGACCTGAGCCGAAGGCAGACGCGTAACGACTGAGCCACCCAGGCGCCCCTTGGTTGGTTCAGTCTTACCACTACTTTCCTAAGGTATGGAAGGGATGGTAAAGAATCTACAGTAATTATAGTATACCATGCTGAAAAATTAGATTTTGGTGCTCAGGACTGTTAGGGCAGTAGTTTTCAACTTGGGGCCATTTTGCCCCCTAGGGGACATCTGGCCATGGCTGGAGAGAATTTTGGTTGTTCAAACTGGGGAGGGGTGCTACTGGCATCTAGTGGATAGAAGCCAGGGATGCTGCTAAACCTACAATGCACAGGGCAGCTCTCTAGAACAAAGAATGATCCAGCCCAAATTGTCAAAAGTGCTGTTGTAGACAAACCCTGTTTTAGGGGTATGAAGTGGGGATGAGGGACTAAAAAAGAAAAATGGATATAGGATTCCCAGAGGAATGAAAAGATTTCTGCATAAGGTAAAGAAACTGTAATTAAAAAATTTCATTTTGGGGGGAAAAAACCCCATATATACTTAGTACCATTTTCTTCATGAGAGTAATGCATACTATATGTAAATAAAAATTCTAAAGTAAAAACAAAATGAAAAACCAAATACAAAATGATAGTCCTACCCTGTCACTTACTTCCTTCTAGTTTTTTTGGTATGAGATACAACATTCTTTTATTCCAGTGTTTCTTTTGATTCTTAATGACTAACATGTTCCCATAGCTCTATATACATGCAGTTTCAAGTTTCACTTTTTATAAATTTTCTTTTTTTTTAAAGTAAGCTCTACACCCAACGTGGGGCTCAAATTCATGATCCTGAGATCAAGAGTCACATGCTCTACCAACTAAGCCAGCCAGGCACCCCATGTAATTCTTTTAATGTATATTTCCAATGAATATATATAAATACTTCTGTATACTTTCTGTTCATGATAAGAATAAAGTACTTGTCGTATTGGTATATTTCACTTACTTCTTCAATTGTTAGTAATTGGGCCATCTCCAATTTTTCACAATCATGAATAGCCTATGCATAGCCTGTAAAAAAAGACTGTCTACTTGAATCAACACTTTTGCTCGTGGCAGTTCAGTGGTCTGTGGTAACTGATTTTGAACCAACGCCCCTCAGCTCCTGGCATAAAATAAGCATTCAATTTGAGCCAAGTAGTAACTTATGAAAGACATGAAAAGGACTTGCCAAACAGATCGTTGTGTTGTTCCAGTAAGACAAAACTAGGCTGCAGTTTGACCTCTAAAACCAGTTGCTTTCGACTACAGGCAGAAATTCTTTTATTTCAAAGGCTGAAAAATACCTGTCATTCTTGAGGGCTTACAAATTAGGATACAGTCTCGTACTAAGCTAAATGCATGTAAAGCGCTCAAATGTTTGTTGAATGAACTAGTTTCATTTCACTAGAGGCAGAGAGAAATTATGAAATTCAGTTTGTATAATACTAACCTCTTCTTTTTCCAAGAACTCCCTGACATCAGGGTCCTGTAACATGGTAGGATGATTCACAATCCTCTGAAGGTACCTACAAGGTATAAGCAGTTATCTGGCTAGTCAACCTGGCCTCACAAGGTTTTGGCTGTCATACAGTGTAGGCAAGGGTACAATGTCTTCCATTACTTTTAAGATGTCCTCAGATAAGGCACTTAAGTGTGACTCTGCTTAAAAGCACATTCAAATTCATGTTCTTCACTTTTCTAAAAAGGGAAGAAAAATAACTGCTCTGAAAGAGACCTCGGAGCCATTCATATTTGACTGTCCAAGGGAATATCCTTGTCTGCTCACTCAGGATGAGGAAAGAAAAGATGGTCTGTTCCTAAGGTGGGAAGGTCAGAGACTTAGGAAAGGTTAAAGAGCTTATAGAGGTGTGAATCTTTAATTCAGTCAAGTCTCATCTCTACTAAGTTCAGTGAATGTTTCATGATTATGTCTCAGTTTCAGCTTCTCACCTGTTTTTATGTCATTCAATGGCCCTTACCTTTCTAGAGCGGCCCTCCGTTTTTCAAGAAATTCTGCAGAAGAAGAATCTTCCTTCCCAACTTTTACTTTTGTCATTCCTGGAATGGAGTTTGAATAGTAAAACTAACTAACTAAATCATCATGAATTAAAAAAACAAAAACAATAAAAAACTAACTAAATCATCATGAATTAAAAAAACAAAAACAAAAAAACCACAAGAAGAAAGGCAAGGAGAACAGCATTACAAAAAACAACCAAAGGCCACTTCTACACTTCTATGTCATGAGGAGGCATGAACAAAAGGTTCTTTACATGACAGTCATATTTTGAACTAGTCTCAAAGTGCTGAAGGTTCTAAACTCTGGGAGTTGCAGAACATTATACGTTTTCTAAAAGGGGGCCATAGGACTCTGAGTATTGATTAATAAACATCAACTAATTAGGCAATGAGAAGGTTCCTCAGCCCCCCACCCCAATCCCCCACCAACTTACTACATTTCAGCCTGGAGGAAATAGGAATCATTTAAGACTCCTGATACCAATACAAACATGAACACAACACACACACACACACACACACACAGAGCTGTGAAAGCTCAAAGCAGAGCTTCCTACTGCACCTGAGGAAAGAGTACATGTCAAAACATGCTATTTCTCTCTAATTTACAGGAAAACGTTGGAAATATCTCTTCCCTAACCATAAGATTCCACACTGTTAACAATAGTCTCATATACTAATTAGAAAGTATATTGCAGAAAGAATGCAAAGGAAAAAAATCCAAGTAGAATAGAGACCACACAACTTACCTATTAGGCTTTTCTCAGGTGGAGGAGGGACAATAAAGCCATTCTGAGAATGTTTCTCTGAAAGCTTCTCATAAAGACCCAGAAAATCACTAAATCTTCTTTTCACTGCAAACTGTTTACTCCTGAACATTGGTAAGCTCGTCTTGGGGACAGAAAAAACACAAGGCAATTTCATTTCAAATAGAAGATGAGTATCTTTAAAGTCATCTGGCTGATGTGAACGGAATCTACTTCCCAGATCCCTGTCCTTCAGCCACCTGGCAAATAAGTTTCTCCAAGGCTGAGATTCTTAAACTTTTTGAACTTCAGTCCCCTCTGGCTGTCTGGGAGTCTACAGAGCCCTTCTCAGAATAATGATTTTAAATGCATAACATAAAATGTACAGGACTATAAAGGCAACTAATTAAATTCAAATCCAGTTCCACTTCCAGGTTAAGAACGCTTTCTCTAAAAGGAAACAGATGTTGAAGTCTAAAGTGGAAATCTGTGGTCACCTATAACCCATTCATCTTGCACTGCTTTATTAAGGGTATTTGCTGCTGGAATTAAAGCAGCAAAACTAAAGACAGACTAAAGGGAGAGGATCAGGTGAAATGTCCACACTGTAGACATTTTAACCTCTTAAGTGTCACTGAATCTAGATCTCACAGGTGGCAGGCCACCTAGTAGTAGTGAGACAATATAAAGGAGACTTCTAGTAAAAAAGACTAGGCCTACATCATAATGACAGATCATTTAATACTCACCAGGTAGGCAAAATTTAAGGAGGCTGTCCTTGCCAATTGTTGGCGAAGAAGTATATCAAGGAAAACTTTTACACTTGCCAATGGGAGTATAAACTGTCACAAAGACTTTTAAAAAAGTTTGTATTCCAAAAACAAAAATGGAAGTTTGTATTCCCTTTCCTCAACATTCGCTCTATCTATAACCCAGGGGAACTACTGGTTATACACCCTAGAGAAACTCTTCTATGTGTTTACTAGGAGACATGTGCAAGAAAGGTCATGGTTTATAATTACAAAAACTGGAAACATGCCGAATATTCACAATAGGAAAATGGATAAATATATTATGCTATAATCACACAACGGACTAACTACAGCTACACACAACATGGATGGGTCTGAGAAACAATGCTAGTAAAGAAAGCACTATTTTCAGCATGATGCTGTTTTTATGAAACTTAAGAACAAAGCAAAACAGTATATTGTTTAGAGATACATATGTGAAGACTCTGTATAAAGGAAATGAGAGACTCAGGAGAGTGGTTGCCCTGAAGGTGTGAGGCAGGGGATATGACAGGGAGAAACACGCAGGTGGATTCAATGGTACTCATCTTAAGACTGGTGGCAGGTTCGGGCCTTCATTTTTTATGCTTCATAACCTGCATACAACATTGTGTAAGTTTTGTATGCATTAATGTTATATAAAAAAGGAAGACCAGACCTGAGGGGTAAAAGGGTAGGGAAAGTATTAAAAGAAGCTCCACACAGGAAACCTCGTAAGAACTGAGGATTTTTAAACAGGTGATATAGTTTGGGACAATCCACCAAACTAGTTCTAAGCCACAAAGGTCCTAAGAGGGATGGGAATACAGCAGATATACCACATGTCTTAATAAAACTTACAAAGTTTCACACTGAAGTGTTAGCTCTCTGGAAGAAAAGTGGAAAGGCTCAGATGAGATTACCAAAGGAATGCAGGCTTGCTCCATCTTGAGTAAACTTGAAGGAGGATGTTGGCAAAGAAACTAAAGAAATACCCAGAAATAATCTGAATGATGACCTTCTTGGTATAAACACCCAAGTCTATTAAGCTGGTCACCAGTAGGTCACTTGGACTCACCTGTGTTGTAACTTTGTAGGCTACGTAGGCATTCATACCATCCCCTGTGGGAGAACAAGAAAGCACAAGAGGATTATTTTGCAAACCAAAGCAATGCTGATCTTGCTCACATTTAACCAGGAATCGTAAGCCACAGGAGCCCTGGATAAGAAGGGATACTTGTTTCATCTCCAAGCTTTATATACTATCCTACAATCTCCTACTTTGCCTTAGGGTCTCTGTGTCACATATCATGTCCCCACAGATGCTGGCAGGGCCCCAGGTTGAGACAGACAAGAGAGTCAGCCCCCTGTTCCAAGGCCAGGCTCCATTTATACCCTCCACAAAGCAGCACTGGATACTGACAATCCATCGGTTGTTACCATGCCAATATTTGGGCTGGTTATACACATCTGTCTAAAACCAAACAATTCTCTTGCTGTATAAAGCAGGAGGAGGAGAAGGAAGCAACTGATGTAAAAGGAAACAAGCAGTTCTACCCTAAGCTAGCTCTGGGCTCGGTTTGCTCTTTCAGAAATACTGTCACGGACCCCTCCACTGGTGCTGGGGGACACTGACCTCTCTCATCTAGCATGTTCACCCAGAGCAAAGGGCCTGGCAGGAAGACGCTCTGGCTGCCTGATGTCACACAAATCTCTTTCCTGGAGAAATTATTTTTCTGAAAAAGCCTTTGACTGTTAAATAATTTGGGATTCAAGCAATTGTTTTTCTCTGCGGTAGTGTCCTGACCTAGACCACTTAGGGACATAAAGGCACCATTGACTCCCTGAGCAGGGAAAAGACATACAATGGCCTCAGACAAAGCTCCAGTGCTAGAATCTGGTGTTTTGAGTTGGTTTTGTCCCCTTCTTCCCAACCCCTCGATTCCTTCCGGAACCACACCAAACAGGAAAACCTAGGTCAATAATTACTAGCTGCTTAAGTTTCTGAACTGGTCCTGGGAGAGGGCCCAGGGGAAGAAGGTAGGGTACAAGATCAGCAGGGTCCCATACTGCAACTTGGTTTCAATGACATGGCTAGGAATGCCTGCTTTTATAAAGTACACAGACAAGTTGGAGATTATAATAAAGGGCTTGTCTTCTCTACCTCTCTAATCCTACCAAAAGGGTGTATATGAAACAGAAATCATAAGCTAAACTTAGAAATTACTGTATATCAATTACCACTGTTAGTTCTCTTCTAAACCACTTATGCTACATTGCCTAACACTACTAAGAATGTTTACCACTGTAAAAGGAAAAAAAAAAATCTAAATTTACTTTATAGAAGAAGTATTCAAAATTTCATTCACAGGTCATAGTCAAATTTCCAAAAGGTCAATCCCATAATTTAGTGCCTACAATTAAGGAAAGCCTAAGTGCAAACATACATAAAACGTAAGAGCATAGCACGATCTTCAGACAGTTTGCCAGCGTATCAGCTGCTTTTACTGAGGCAATGAGAAAAAACATACCTGCATGTACATACAGAGTTCATAAAATATGGAAATGGGCTAGTAATACAGCAGCATTAAATCTATGTTAATTTCCTAAATAATTTCAGAAAGTTGAAGATGGCATATACACATTACCAAAGCTCTAAAAAGCACATCCTGGTAGAAGTGGGATTCTAATTAATTAATTAGATTCTAATTAATTTTTAAAAAAGATTTCTTTACTTATTTTAGAGAGAGAGAGAACACGTGCGCCTGAGTGGGAGGGGCAGAGGGAGAGAGAATGAAGCAGACTCCGTGCCGATGGAAGCCGGGCTCGATCGCACAACCCTGAGATCACCACCTGAGCTGAAACCAGGAGTTGGCCACTTAACCAACTGTACCACCCAGGCACCCCAATTAATTAATTAATGTTTTTAAGGTTTTATTTTTAAGTAATCTCTATACCCAATGTGGGGTTCTAACTCATGACCCCAAGATCAAGAGTTGTATGCTCTACCAACTGAGTCAGCCAGGTGCCCTGGATTCTTATTTAGATTGTGTGTAGGAATGAGAAGCACATGATGAATAAACAGCCCACACAAACAGAAGGTGTTGTTACAAAGATCAGGGTTTTTTTTTTTGTTTTTTTGTTTTTTTTTTAAGTAATCTCCATACCCAACGTGGGGCTCAAACTCACGACCCTGAGATTAAGAGTTGCAGGCACCACCAACTAAACCAGCCAGGTGCCCCAAGATCAGGTCTTGAATATGAATATGCTTTAAGGAGCTGGTTTCCTGGCATCAACATGACTAAGAATCTAGACTATGGTGCCAGGGAATGAAAGCTAATCACCTAAGTGATTTGTAGTTAAATAAATCTGATCCATGGGATATTTAAATTACTGTTATGGGTTGAATTCTGTCCCCCTAAAAAGATATGTTGAAAGTCCTAACGTCCCAGTATCTGAGAATGTGGCCTTACTTGGAAACAGGGTCTTTATAGAAGTAAAGTGAAAATGAGGTTGGAGGGAGTGGCCCCTAATTCAATGTGACTGGTATCCCTATAAAGAGAAATGTGGACAGAGACAGACACATATAGAGGGAAGACAATGTGAAGACACCCAGAGAGAATGCCATGTGACAATGAAGGCACAGATTGAAATGATACATCTATAGGCCAAGGAATGCCTGAGGCTCCCAGAAGCTAGGGGAGAGGCAAAGAACAATCTTCCCTAGTGCCTTCAGAGGGAGAACGGCCTTGCTGACACCATGATTTCAGACTTCTGGCCTTCAGAATTCTGAGCAAATATATTCCTGTTGTTTTAACCCATCCTGTTTGTAGTATTTTACTACAGAAGCCCTAGGACACTAATATATTCCCTCCCTCCCCTGGTTTATTAAGCATTATGACTTTAATTTTTTTTTAAACATCATGATTTTTAAATACTAAAACAATTACTATTATTTAGTTATAATTTTTCTTATTCTACCAAGGATTTAAAGTAGGTAATAACTAGCTTAAAAATCAATGTGCTTATAGAATATTTAAAATATTAGAGAGGCAAAAAATAATTCCGCACATGTAATCCAAAGTACTGGTCCAGGCTCTACCATGGGCCATACTGTGACCCGACAGGAAAGCTGCATTTTACCTATTGGTCCTCTGTTTCCTCTACTATTGGATCAAGACACTGTGTAAGATGCTCATAAACAGGGCACCTGGGTGGCTCAGTGTGTTAAGTGTCTGCCTTCAGCTCGGGTCATGGTCCCAGGGCTCCTGGGATCGAGTCCCGCGTCGGCTCCCTGCTCAGCGAGGAGTCTGCTTCTTCCTCTCCCTTTGCCTCTCCCCCCCTTCTTGTGCTCTCTCTCATGCTGCCTCTCTCTCTCAAATAATATTTAAAAAAAAAAAAAGATGCTCATAAACATCCTACCAGTGCAACAGTCTAGGAAAAGTCAACCTCAACAGTTCAATGACAAACCATTTTGGCACAAAGTCTAGTTACACTTTATAAATTCCTCTTCCTAGTTCAGAACAGAAAAAGGATTGAAAATTACATTTTCTTCTTAACCATATAAACACCATCCCTGTTTAGGAGGAAAAGCTCTGTAAAGCCTCTTCTCTCAGGGACTATATATAGAACAAGGAAAGTCGAGGCCTGTTACTCTCTGCTCACTAATAGCTTTTACAAGCTTAGAACAGGGGAAGGCTATCCAGAAAATCCAAGTTCTGGCCAAAGTTAAGCATTGTGCTTTCTGAAAATCTAACTTCCCCCAAATATGACCAAAATTCAACCTGGGTCCTTTAGTCTTTACCTATCAAAGAGAGATGCAGACTTACATACTTCTTTAGGCTATCAAGTGATAAATGATACATAACAAGAATTCCAAACTTATTGGGGGAAAAACAAATGCAGTACTCTCAAATTTTAGAACATGTGTTTTAGGATGCTTAAATGGAATTTATGATTTCAAAAAAAAGAGTAAAATGATCTTATCAACTCTATGGGAGAAAGCAATGTTTGGATTTTTAAAAAAGGATTCTGGGGCACCTGGCTGGTTCAGTCAGTGGAATATGTAACTCTTCATCTCAGAGTTGTAGGTTCAAGCCCCACACTGGGTATAGAGATTACTTCAAAATAAAATCTTTGGGGCCCCTGGGTGGCTCAGTTGGTTAAGAGACGGACTCTTGACTTCGGCTCAGGTCATGCTCTCAGGGTGGTGAGATTGAGCCCCATGTCAGGCTCTGCACTGGGCGTGGAGTCTGCTTAAGATACTCTCTCCTTTTCCCTCTGCCCCCCACCTCCCAGCTCGTGTTTGCTCTAAAAAAAATAAATAAAATAATAATAAATAAAAATAAAATAAAATCTTTTAAAAAGGATTCTAATAGTATTTAATGTCTCTGGTTTTTTTTTCCCAAAAGCAAAGAAAAGCCTAATAAAGTACTAGGTAACTGCTATTTCTGGCCTTAGAAGCATAGCAAGGGGTATAATCTTACAGGAAAGATAATGACGAAGCACTTCATGTTGGCTAATTCAGCTCTGAAGATAACTGTGTAGAAATTAGCTAGCTATGCTTTCCTTGGCCATATCCTAACATTAGAAGGAGTCCCAAGTACACTCACCTATCTTTTCAGGATCAGTTATACCGACTGTCAAATCAAACTGGTCTTCCTGTTCTTCTTCCTCTAGCTTTTAAAGAGAAGAAAAACCATGAGAGTTAATACACAAAAAAGGCTATTAATTTTACCCTGCACTTACTTTGTATCAATATAACAACGTCAAGCTATATCCTTCTATACATCAGTGTTCAGCTCTGTCCCTTCCCAACAACCCCAATGAATCAACTTTCACAATTTTAAGCCTGCTCAAAGGTCTTTGTTACATCTATTTGCTTAAAACCTTATTTTGATCATAATGCATAATTACTAGATTTTGCAAGACTTGCCTCTGTTGGTGTAAGGAGGGAATGAGGAAAGACTATACTCTTGAATATGGGAGCTGCAGACACTAAGTATCATTAGTGTTCATTGAAAGCCTCTGTGCTATCCTTTGGGTGACAGATACTCTGCCCAAGAAAGAGGTATTGGATTCTGGCTGTTCATTAACCATAAAGGTCTTCTTCAAGAGTCATAAATATTTTCTCAAGGTTCATACTCAACTGAACTTTAGACTGGCAGCAAAGTCCTAAAAATCCAAAAGAAACAAGATGAAAGGCACAAATTCTCACCTCTTCATAGCTTGGCTGGGACTTAGAAGAATTTATAGCTTCCTGTGGAGGAAGAGAAATGAGCGTTTTGGCCAGCACGTTCTTCTGATTATTTTGTGTGCTGTCCAGGGAGAGCTCCACTGTGGCATCTAAAAAAAAAGTTGATATTCTATAATGAAGATCAATAATCGGTCTTTGATGGCTAAGTTTCAGTTCTATAGGCTTAAGAGATAAAAACAATAGCAACCATTCTCAATACTTAACATGTTTTCAAACTGAGAGCAAGTGTTGAGAAATCTGACCCAAGTGAACAGAGTAAGAGAAAGAAATTTTTACATGGATACATTTTTTTTTTTTTTAAGATTTTATTTATTATTTGACAGAGAGAGAGCAAGAGAGAGCACAAGCAGGGGGAGCAGCAGGCAGATGGAGAAGCAGGCTCCCTGCTCAGGGCTTGATCCCAGGACTCCGGGATGATGACCTGAGCTAAAGGCAGATGCTTATCCGACTGAGCCATCCAGGCACCCCGGGAAGCGTTCTTCTAGCACAGGCTTGACGGAACAATCTCTCCCATTTCCAAATACAACTACTTGGCTATCCTCTCCTACCTAAAATTTAGGCAAGAACCAGGTATTAAGCAAAAAGACTACAAAGTCAGTGTATCAATTTATTTTACTCTTGGGACTATTCCTTTAAAATCTTATATAAACTATTTATTCCTATTACAATTGTTTGGAAAAGAAGAATAAGTTCAGCTAAAGGCAGGCATATTGATAGCAAAAAATGACATCAAAGGAAGTCAGGAAAACTGGTAAGCTAGAAAAAATAGACCCAACATACAAACACAGTAACACTTGGGAAAAGGCACTATTAGCCACGCCTGAGGATGGCAATGTTGTTTTAGCATGGTTTAATAACTGTTTACAATTATAGTTTTAGATCAGCTTGCAAAGATTTTTTTTTAAGATTTTATTTATTTATTTGACACAGAGAGAGAGAGAAAAGCACAAGCACAGGGAGGAGCAGAGGGAACGGGAGAAGCAGGCTCCCCACTGAGCAAGGAGCCCGATGCAGGACTCGATTCTAGGACCCTGGGATCATGACCTGAGCCGAAGGCAGATGCTTAACCATCTGAGCCACCCAGGCGCCCCAAAGATTATATCTGATACATGCTGTCCAAAGGGGATGAAAAGATGTTGTAATATCTGAAAATCTTTCTAATAAAAATAGTTTTAAGAAAATCATGCTTAAAAGCCACCTTTGTCTATCTGGGAAAATCTCAGTTGAGATATTTATGTTTTTGTTATTATAAAAATTGTTAATTTCTTTGTATCAAAAAAGATTATAGGGGCGCCTGGGTGGCTCAGTCATTAAGCGTCTGCCTTTGGCTCAGGTCATGATCCCAGGGTCCTGGAATCGAGCCCCACATTGGCCTCCCTGCTCTGCGGGAGGCCTGCTTCTCCCTCTCCCACTCCCCCTGCTTGTGTTCCCTCTCTCGCTGTGTCTCTCTCTGTCAAATAAATAAATAAAAATCTTAAAAAAAAAAAGAAGTTCAAAACTTAAACAGCAAAGATTTTGTTTTCTTCTTTAATAAACAAAAACATAAATATCTATTTGAGTTTGGCCTGGTCAGTAGGTATTCAATTTTAGTCTTAGGGAGTTCAGAGAAAGCTATTTTTTATTTTTTTTAAAGACTTTATTTATTTATTTGAGAGAGACGGACAGCACGAGCAGGGGGTGGGGCAGGGGCAGAGGAAGACAGAGAAGGACAAATAGACTCCCTGCTGAGTGGGGAGCCTGACATGGTGCTCAATCCCAGGACCACGAGATCATGACCTGAACCAAAGTCAGATGCTTAACCAACTGAGCTACCTAGACGTGACTATTTTTCTTTTCTAGATTTCATTTGGAGCTAAAATGAAACCAGAGATGGGGGTCTATAAGGCATGACTAAGTTCTAGATCAATGTGCTAATCATTAAATGTGAATCATGTCTACAAACATGGTTGCCACACTGTTAGAACCTGGTCCCTATCAGGAAGAGAAGAGAGGTGGTAAGATAATCTGACCGTGGTGTGGGAGTACAAAACAAAAATAGTACACATAATAAACATCTCAGGATGATAGGATTCTTTGGAGCAAGCAACCAGCTGAAGTATGTTGAAGATATTCAGATCATGCAGGCCCTAAGTAAATAATTAAGTTAATAAATGGGTTTGGAAATGAAACAGGAGATACTTCTCATTTAAAACCTTTGACTTACTAAGTGCTACTAAAAGCCTTTTGAAGAACTGTGCATTTTCTCCTGACATTCATGTGACAAAGATGTAAAAACTACATTAAAAAGTGGCTTTTTTTCCTCACACTTTTGATAAGAGTAATAGAGAAGTCTTTGGGCTCCATCACTGAACTAATCATGTGGAAAATAAAACCCAAACATTTAAATTTCCACAATCGATATCTAAAACACCTGAGAAGCTACTCAAGTCCTAAACTAAATGTCTCATCACAGGCATTCCTAAGATTTATTTATTATTTTGAGAGAGAGAAAGAGTGCACACACGTGTGGGCAAGCAGGTAGAGGGAGGTAATTTTTTAAAAAAGATTTTATTTATTTATTTGAGAGCGAGCGAGTGAGCGCACGAGAGCTTGAGAGCACAAGTAGGGGGCTGGGAAGGGGCAGAGTGAGAGGGAGAAGCAGGCTCCCCCCTGAGCAGGGAGCCTGATCCCAGGATCCTGGGGTCATGACCTGAGCTGAAGGCAAAAAAAAAAGCCACTTAATGGATTGAGCCATCCAGGCGCCACGTTGATTTTTCTTTTGAAAAGTTTTCACCTTTCCCTTCCCATTTATATCCTCTTATTTTTGGTCTTTGCCATTTCATTCTTGAACAAATTTGTGATTGTGTTCTGAAGTATCCAGTTTTTCTCTACTGCTATCCATTTTATATAATTCCATTAGATTAGTCTTCTTAAAACATTACCCTTATCACTTCCTTTACTCAAAACTGCCAATGGCTCTTAGCTGACAGTAGGATGAAAATTCAAACTGTAATTATTATTGATGTCTAAAATCCTCCTAAACTACATTTCAAGTCTTATCTTCCATGGCTTCTCTAAGAACTCCCTGCTCTGGCCCACCAAGTTTACTGACTGGCCCTCAAATGTACCTTGAATTCCCTGCCCAACCATCTGTACCTTTTCTCCTTTTCTTCTACATAAACCCTTCTTCTTCCAGGAAGCCTTCCAAGGGCACTCTAGAACAGTTTCTCAATATGGGCACTAACATTTTGAGCTGGATAATTCTTTTTTGTGAGAGGCTGTCTTGTGTATTGTAGGGTGGTTAGCAGCATTTATAGCCTTTATCCACCAGATACCAATAGCACAATCAGGTGTGACAACCAAAAATGTCTCTCACTGTTGCCAAGTGTCTCCTGGGGGGCAAAATCACCCCCTGTTGAGAATAGGGAAGCCCTCTCAACAAAAAATTATTGGGCCCAAAATGTTAATAGTGCCAAGGTTAAGAAACCCCACTCTGTCCTAGTCTTAATCAAACTGCAGGACGTGGCTCATTGGTAAACTGTGAAATCAATTCAATTGGTTGTAAATAGCATTAAAAAAAAGGGAGAAACAATAGGATATTTCAGATTGTATTGAAAGTAGTAAGGGCAAGTCACTTAACATTTTTGTTTCAGTTTTATATAAGTATGCATATATTTTGGATTATGACAAAATGTAATTCTTACTATGAGTCTTGGTCATAAATCTAAAGACACTACTTTAGTTTGATCTCAAACGAAGATCTGAGACTTACTATTTCTAGCATTTTTTTTTGCCACATTTACATTATTTAGTAGCCTGTCTAATTCTATCTGTATGTTTAGGTCTTACTCCCTAACCCTGGCAGAATCTTGATGGCAAGGGCTACATTCTACTTGATTTGTAATCTTCCACAATGGTATCCTTACAGAGTTATGTTTCCAATATAGATCTTGCTTGTTTAATTCAGCGACTCAGAAGACTCCTAGTACAGGTTTTGAGTCCATACTTGCCTGCAAAGAGATCCTGGGGCTCTTGGTCTTGTTCCTCATGGATGCCATTTTCTTTGGAGCCATTGCTGACGAGAAGGGAAGCAATTCCCTTTGGAGACTGGGGCTTACTCTGAAAATGAAGAGATACTCTGAATAAGACAGTACTGTTAAAAACAAACCTAGAAAGTGACTTCTTCTTCTTCTTCTTTTTTTTTTTTAAAGATTTATTTATTTATTTGACAGAGAGAGAGAAACAGCATGAGAGGGGATAGGGTCAGAGGGAGAAGCAGGCTCCCTGCTGAGCCGGGAGCCCGATGTGGGACTCGATCCCAGGACTCCGGGATCATGACCTGGGCCGAAGGCAGTCGCTTAACCAACTGAGCCACCCAGGCGCCCTTCTTTTTTTTTTTTAATATCTTATTTATTTGACAGAGAGACACAGTGAGAGAGGGAACACAAGCAGGGGGAGTGGGAGAGGGAGAAGCAGGCTTCCCGCTGAGCAGGGAGCCCGATGCGGGGCTCGATCCCAGGACCCTGGGATCATGACCTGAGCCGAAGGCAGACGCCCAACGACTGAGCCATCCAGGTGCCCCTAGAAAGTGACTTCCAATGCATCCCTCAGTTGCACCCACAGGTGTTTAGAGAAGACAGGCTCATGATTCAGCCAGTTCAATAAGCAGCAAATCATCATTAGTGATGTAAGTGCTGCCCAAGTAATCACAGAGCTAAAATAAACTCATACATTTCAGAGTTAATTTCTAACACCATAACCTTGCTGAAATGCCCTACCCCAAAGCACATGATACTGACATGGGTATGTGTACACACAGATAATTTTCAAAAGAACCTGTCCAAATGCATTTCTCCTTCTTACTTGATGACCTTTATTCTTTCAAATGCTGATGGGTCACATTCTAATGACCAGGACACCACACTGGAGTGCAGAATTCAAGCTCTGATCCTGGCTTACTGTGTGGCCTTGGCTAAACTGTTCACAGAAAAGCAGTTGTGTAGATATTACTGGCCCCCTGACAGGCAAAGGAAGGTGTAACACTTTACATCTAATGCTGTTCATAAATATAAGTTATCTTTTTATTCCTAACTTACACAGACACAATTTTCAACCACACCCATGCCAGACTAGCAGAATAAAAACCAGTCATGCTTAGCCTAGTGGGCACATGGTAAAAATACAGTCAATTATGGCCTTTATCAAAAGCTCAGTGATCACCCGCAAACAAGTATCGGGTGGGGCCCCAGACCGGTACCAGAGTGAACAAAGCTGAATTGTGTAGAACATGAACAAAATGCTGGGAATCTGGCTTCAAAAGCCATGGTGTGGTATTGCAGGGTTTTGAAGTCAAACCCCAAGGCCAAATCAGTTAAATGACCTGACTTAAGGAATCTTTTATGAAACATTTCCTTAACAAATTTGAGGGAGTTTGTTCTCAGAAACAGGCCTTTTCTGACCCAAAAGAACAAAGTAAAATGACAGATCTATTGGGTATTCTGAATTTGCCATGCAAACAGTTCCATCCCAATACTGGGGCCACCCTTAGGGAAAGAAACTGCTACCAATATGTAGAATTTATATTAACAAACAATGCCCCTACTGGAACTTTTCTATGCTAATAAAGCTTAATGAATACTTAAATATTTTCATACTTAAAAATATATGCTTAAATGTTATACCAACTCAGAGACAGTGATCCTGTTTTCTAGGTGCTTCCACAATCTTCAACAACAACAAAATTACTACAGAGATAAAGACAACAAATAACAGGGCAAAACCAAAACCCACAGCTCCCTTTTGCCTCATATATTGCCAACTACCTTCCTACACACACATTTCTTTTCTATACATTCTCTTGTGCTCTTGGACAGTATGGGGATCTCACAAAAAGCCATATGATTTAATTCAATTCTCACTGATACCAGTTATCTCCAAATGGAGATCCAGGAGAGATTAAAACCCAAAACACATTAATGATATATATATATATAATCAACTGTAATTTACTAGAAGCTCACCAGGGAGACTAAAGCAACAGGAAAGGCACAGGTTAGAATTTAGCCATTTAAAAAAAAAATACCTAGAAGGACCCATTCTTGTGATATGGAGATGAATAAAGCCAACTATCCATTTCTGTTTCATCATCTAAACTTGGAAGTTTGAAGACTAAGATAACAGCAGCCTGCCTTTCCTTATAATAATCAGAAGAGACAGACCCAGATGGATGGGATACTCCAAAGACTACTAGAGCATGGCTACCTATCTCTTCTTCTACCAGATCCCCTTCAAGCCCAAACTGTAAGTTGCTTGATGAGAGGGGCGCCTGGGTGGTTCAGTCTGTTAAGCGTCTGCCTTCGGTTCAGATCGTGATCCCAGGGTCCTGGGATTGAGCCCCGCATCGGGCTCCCTGCTCAGTGGGGAGTCTGCTTCTCCCTCTCCCTCTGTGTGCGTGAACTCTCTCTCTCAAATAAATAAATAATCCTAAACAAAAGCAAAAGTTGCTTGACTAGAACTGTGATGAAAACAAAGATGTGTGCTCCCATACCTAGTATGCTAGGTAACAACTACATGTGAGAACAGAAAACTGCTCCTCAGATGTACTCTGGGATTCCAACCCCCAGATCAAAGTATTCATGGCTGAGTTCATAGAAAGCTGAAGACAGTTAGACTGATTACTGTATTTATTCTTCCTCTGTTCTTTCCTCTGTAGTTCTTTTACAAAATTAATCTTCTATGTGTATAAAGCGTTGTATTCTGTTCCCCACCACCCCCACCATCTAAGCCTTTTTTTCATGTCGTCAAGAGTTGGACAGGGGCGCCTGGGTGGCTCAGTTGGTTAAGCAACTGCCTTTGGCTCAGGTCATGATCCTGGAGTCCCGGGATCGAGCCCCGCATCGGGCTCCCTGCTCAGCGGGGAGTCTGCTTCTCCCTGTGACCCTCTCCCCTCTCATGTGCTCTCTCTCTCTCTCATTCTCTCTCTTTCAAATAAATAAATAAATAAATCTTAAAAAAAAAAAAGAGTTGGACAAAAATCGCACTTCTGGTGATTTAACTATTGTATGGATACACCACAACACAGTCATCTCCCTAAAGATGGATATTTACAGTTTCCAGGTTTTTATCATCACAAATGATGCTATGATGTTCATCCCTATATATAAGTCCACATCTGAGTATTTCCTTGGGATAGATTCTTAAGTAGAATTATTGGACATAAAATTTTAAAGCCTCCGCTAAGCTGACTTCCAGAAAGACCACCAATTTACACCCCCCACCCCCAATATGTAAGAGTGCTGCACCCACAGTAACATTAAGCATTCTCTTTTCTTCTTCAAGATTTTTAAGTAATCTCTACACCCAACATGGGGCTTGAATTTACAACCCTGTGATCAAGAGTCACGTGCTTGACCGAGCCAGGCAGGTACCCCAAATTCTTTCTTTTAAAAAATCTTTGCCAGGTTGACTGGTAAAAAGTCTTGTTTCCATATGTTTACTGGCCATTTGAACCCCTGTGACTTGTCTTGATGTCCTTTGCTCATTTTTCTAAGCTAAGTCAGCACTTAGATGTACACTTTCCTTGCATAAGTATACCTAAGTTTATCTAAGTTTCTTACATAATGCTCTCTCAGGCATATTGTACAGTACCCCTCCCCAACTTTATCTCTTTTCACATCTGTTTTATTTGGGGCCTTACCAAATTTATTTTCAGATGAATAATTTGGATTAGCATTGGACAAGCTAAGCTTATATCTTTAGGCTGGGAAGTACCCAGCACACAATTGGTCTTTGAGGCATAACATTCTCAAGTTTTACTTAAAATCAGATTCGGTAAAAGCTGAGAACTATTTTTTCTAAAGATTTTTATTTATTCGAGAGCGAGAGCGAGAAAGATCACAGAGGGAGAGGGAGAAGCAGACTCGCCGCTGAGCAGGGAGCCTGACACAGGGCTTGATCCCAGGACCCTGAGACCATGACCTGAGCCGAAGGCAGATGCCCAACCGACTGAGCCACCTAGGCACCCCTGATAACTATTTTTACATATAAGAAATGGACAAAGTATCCTATATTCACACAAAACTGTTAATAGAAAACAAGTCTTCCATGAGACTAGAGTCTATAACAATAGCTTATCATCAAAATAAATACTTATCTGGGCTTTATAACACATTTTGTATGTTTTGCCCAAGATTAAAAAAATTAATCAGTATTATTAATTTACATTAAAAAGCTAATTTGGGGGCACCTGGGCAGCTCAGTTGGTTAAGCGTCTGACTCTTGATCTTACTTCAGGTCTTGATCTCAGGGTTGTCGCCATGCTAGGTGTGGCGCCTACTTAAAAAAGTAAAAAATAAAAGCTAATTTTAAGTCAACAGTTAAATTTCAGGAAGGACTCGTTCTGGGGGAAAGGAAGAGGCACACTGATTATACTGAGCTGCAAAATCAATACTAAAAATAACCTTTGCTTATAATTCATATTTTAAAAAATCTCTGAATCGCCAGTACATCACAAAACTATCCATCTATTTAAAGGGAGCTAAATTTCTAGGCAACAGATAAAACTATTTTCTATGATGAAAACAGTAAGTTTGTGATATAGTTAGTAAAGCAAATTATAGCCCTGCCTACTTCCCCCTATCCCGTCACCTTCTCCTGCCCCCTTTTCTGAAATAACGGAGGCATACTTTCTTTAGTGACAGAGTCCTAGGCTAGGATATCCAACCCTTGCTGACTCCTTTTGGCTGTTAATTCTAGCAGGTGGTTCCACTGATAAGCCTGTTTAAAAGTCCAAGTATTTCTGTTTATAATTACAAGGCACACAGACTGCCTAATCTAACTCTCAGAGAGGCACTAGAGCGAGCTACAGCAAGAGAGCACTTGTGTTAAGAGCAAACAGGTATTCTCCACCAATTACCAGCCCCAAACCATGAGGCCAGGCCACTAACGCAATGTTCTTAGCTCAGGGAAGGACAGACTTGGGTTTGCTATCCCTCATAGCTGAACATACCCATTTAGTCCTGAAAAGTACACTGTGATTCTGCGTAGCTTCCCTTTAGTTATTGAGTTGTGATTCTCTTCCTTATGTTGCTCAACTGCTCTTTGCTCTATGCAGAATCCTTGCATTATTCAAGGGACCTCAAAAGGGTAGTACTGTTAAAATTCTCAACTGCATTTAGAGAGTGAATCCAAATTAAAAGCTAAGGTAACACTGTGCTTCTGGAGAACTAGGGTACTCACCTTCTGGTGAAAAATTAATATAATTTAGTAAGGCAAGACAGAGCTACAGAACTGTTATCATACTAATGTAATAAGGCAAGGACAATTAGGAAAAAGTCATGCCCAGAAGTTATACCTAGATAACAGGGCAGTCACAAAGTCTTTAAAAATCACCCTGGAAGACCTTGACATGAAATACTGTTCTATTTGCCACGTTTACTTCTACGGAAAAATAAGCTAAGTGGGGTGGTGTATTCACTTTCTTTTTTTTTCTTAAAGATTTTATTTATTTATTTGAGAGAGAATGAGATAGAGAGCATGAGACGGGGGAGGGTCAGAGGGAGAAGCAGACTCCCTGCCGAGCAAGGAGCCCGATGCGGGACTCGATCCTGGGACTCCAGGATCATGACCTGAGCCGAAGGCAGTCGCTCAACCAACTGAGCCACCCAGGCGCCCGTGTTATTCACTTTCTATCGCCACCGCAACACAAAATGATCACAAATTTAACAGCTTAAACAATGCAAATGTATTATCTAAAAGTTCTGTAGAAGTTAATACAGGTCTCACTGGGCTAAAATCAATGTGTCACCATGGCTATGTTCCTTTGTGGAGGTTCTATGGGAGAATCTGTTGCTTTGATCTTCTAGCTTTTAAAAGTGATCCACATTTCTTGGCTCATGGCCTACTTCCTCCATTTTCAAAACCAACAATGTCGCATCTCTCTGTGCCTTTCTTCTGTGGGTACTCATTTCCACAGTCACTCTCTGACACTCTTCCGTTTTTAAAGGATCCTTGTGATTACACTGGGCTCACTAAGATAACCCAGGCTAATTTCTCTACCTTAAGGTCAACTGATTAGGAACCTTAATTCCATCTTCAACCTTAATCCTCCTTTGCTTTGTAACCTAATACATTCACAGCTTCTGGGATTAGGAGGTGGATATCTTAGGGAGGGGGCAATTATTTTACTTACCACAGGCAGTGACTCCTTTCCCATGCCACCGCCAGTTTCAAAAATGGCACAGATGCACTAAAAGCTTCTGTGCTGGGCAGAATGGAATTTAGTGTCCATTAGATTTGGGAATAGGGTGCATCTTACTCTACGAACTGGTTAAATATTTGGTTAACCCAAAGGACTTCACAATTTTACCCCCCTTCACAGCTAAAGGAGTTCAAGTAGGTGTTACTATCCTGGGGTCCATGAGACATGGAATTCAGGAGGTGTCTAGGAACTTAGATGGCAATAAAGTTACAATTTCATTTTCACTAATTTCTAACTGAAATTCAGCATTTTTTTCAATTACAAAGATAGCCAACAAACCACAACAGTAATAGCAGTATTTGACACTATAACAGAAATCAGATATTTTTATTTGACATAACAATTGTTACAGTTCTCAAAATATCATTTATAGTCATCTCTATTTTTTAAAAAAATTATGGTAGTTATAACTATCCCTAGATCTTACCAGGTAAAGCATTAAAAAGCACATAGTACAAACATAAAAATTGTTTTAATGTTTTGCTAACTGCATTTCTGTGTAATTGGTTTCCTTGTAATCTTATGTATTTTATACACGTAAAAACATTCTGAGAATGGATCCATAGGCTTCACTGGACTGCTAATGGGTCCGTGACACAAAAAGGTCAAGAACCTCTAGGCTAGTCCCTCTAAGACTAATGAAAATAGAAAAGGGGAAGCTGGAAGGGTGGGGGAAATGAGAGACTTCAAAGTGAAAGGTCATACCATGGTCTACCAAAATTTACCTACAATCTACTGAATTCTATGATGTAATTTCCCTACTAAACTTTTTGGGTTTCAAACTAATATAACTTAGAAGGGCCCAGAAAACTGCAGAAGGATCAGAGTTCTAATGAGTGCATTAACTTCCATTTTGAAAAAGCAAACCCAGTTCAAATCTGCTCTGAAAGCAGAATGAAGCCCCAGCTGTCCACTTGACTAAGCAAGAGAATAAGCCAGAAAAAGTTGAGCAACAGGCTTTTCCTGGAGATGAGATACTTATGGTTACTTGCTCTACTAACTATGAACTACTCCTGATTTATTTATGCCAACAGTTACTCAAGAGGGCTGAGAAGCTTTGAGGACCAAGAGAAATTGGAGTGTTCTTTTTCCTCTCTCTCCTCCCAACCAAACAAATCACAAATGGCTAAGTCATCAGACTACCCTAACACCTGAAAAAGCAAAGAGCAGCAACTCCCTACAGAAACCAGAAATCTGACTGCAACCTTTATTGCTTCTCCTATAAGCCCCAAACTCTAATTTTAAATAAATTTTTGAGTTCTTATTAGTCATCTTTAAGTCTTTTCTCATCCCTCTACCTCCAAAAGTGCTTTGTGACTAATTCTGTTAGCTTTTCCTGCATAACCCTGAAAGCTAGATTAACTGCTAGTACAATTCTATGATCAAGAAATTAATGATTCTATGTACTTCAAGAAAAGAAAACCTAAACTTACTAGAAGTGAAACTGGTTTACAATTTGAGCTGAGCATTAAAATGAATCTTTGGATATAACACCAGTTGCTGACTTTTTCAAGAACATATGTATCAGACCTGTGTGAAAAATGAGGAATTTCAACTACTATCTTTTTTGAGATTTTATTTATTAGAGAGGGAGACAGCCTGAGCGTGCCTGCATGCAAGAGCGGGGTGGGGGTGGGTGGGTAGGAAGGGGCAGGGGAAGAAGGAGAAAGGAGAAGCAGACTCCCCACTAAGCAAGGAGCCCCACTCAATGCAGGGCTTGATTCCAGGACCCTGAGATCATGACCTGAGCCAAAGGCAGACACTTAACCGACTGAGCCACCCAGGTGCCCAACTACTAATCTTTTAAGACCAGATTTGACCACCTAATGTGCCTGCATCAGGCCCCCTGCACAGCGGGGAGTCTGCTTCTCCCTCTGCCCCTCCCCCCACCACTCGTGCTCTCTGTCAAATGAATAATTAAAAAAAAATAGAGAAGGTATATTATCAAAAAACTTACTGAGGACATGTTATATCCTTGGGAACAGCCACCATGCATTTTGCACAACAGAATTAAAATATTAGCCAGCTAAACTATTAATCTCTTTAGGGCTTTTAATGAAATTACCAAATTCTGTCCAGATCTAAATAAGTTATCCTATAAGCACACAAAAGGAAATAAACTGGTCTTGGGATTGTAACACAGTGCAAATGAAAAATAGGGAAATTCCTCAAAAAATTAAAAACAGAACTCTGATATGATCCAGCAATCCCACCTCTGGGTATGTAACTAAAAGAACTGAAAGAAGAGTTTTGAAAAAATATTTACACACCCGAGTTCATGGCAGCACTATTCACAAGAGCCAAGAGGTAGAAGCAACCCAAATGTCCACTGAGGAATGAGTAAACAAAATGTGGTATATACACACAATGGAATATTATGCAGCTTTAAAAAGGAAGGAAATTCTGATGAATACTAAAATACGGATGAACTCTGAGGACATTATGCTAAGTGAAATAAGCCAGATACAAAAGGACAAATTCTGCATGATCTCACATGAGGTCATCTAAACTAGTCAAATTCACAGAAACAGAAAATAGAATGGCGGTTACCAGGGGCTTGGGGGAGGGGAAAAGGGAAGCTGTTATTTATTGGGTACTGAGTTTCAGAATTCCAAGACGAAAAAGTTCTGGACATCTGTTGCATAAAAATGTGAGTATACTTAACATTACTGAACAGTAAAATTAAGAAAGTTTACGATGGTAAATTTTGTTTTGTTTTATACCACAATAAAGAAAACCTGATTTATTCTCCCTCAGGATACATGTTATATTGATCACAGATGTAGGCTGGATTCTAAAAATAACATGTCCTTTCCTGTCTAAATGTTAATACACAACTTACATTTATATAATTCCCGTAGTTTATAAAACACTGTCAATCAGAAGCCACTTGCTACCCATGACTTCTGAATACCAATAAAGGTTATATTATTCTTTTGTCTTAAACACCAGTGAGAATATGTAAATAAGTCTTTATTAATCAATGACTATTCAACATCTGACTTTTCTTTCTTTCTTTCTTTATTTGACAGAGAGATAGAGAGCACAAGTAGGCAGAGCAGCAGGCAGAGGGAGAGGGAGAGGGAGAGGGAGAGGTAGGCTCTCCGCGGAGCAGGGAGCCCGACGTGGGGCATGATCTCAGGACCCTGGGATCATGACTTGAGCCGAAGGCAGCCACTTAACCCACTGAGCCACCCAGGCACCCAACATATGACTTTTCAAGTTCCCCGCTGTTTCTTCTTTATTGTTTGTTTTGTTTTGTTTTTTGTTGTTTTTTTAAGATTTTATTTGCGAGAGAGAGAATGAGAGACAGAGAGCATGAGAGGGAGGAGGGTCAGAGGGAGAAGCAGACTCCCTGCCGAGCAGGGAGCCCAATGTGGGACTCGATCCCGGGACTCCAGGGTCATGACCTGAGCCGAAGGCAGTCGCTTAACCAACTGAGCCACCCAGGAGCCCTCTTTATTCTATTTTTTACTTTTATTTAATTTTTTAAATTTAAGTGGTCTTCACGCTGGGCGTGGACCCCAATGAGGGGCTTGAACTCACAACCCTGAGATCAAGAGTTGGACACTTAACCAACTGAGCCACCCAGGCGCCCCCCTATTTTATTTTTTCTAGCCATTTCTGTAATTACTATGGTTTCAATTAAAGATGAAGAGTAGTGGGAAAAAATTCTAATTGGTCTGATAGATCATCGGAAGAAGTAGTTACCAGATTTGGCCAAAATCTGAAGTGAGGTTATCAC
Organism: Leptonychotes weddellii; assembly: GCF_054177405.1. Taxonomy (NCBI): domain Eukaryota; kingdom Metazoa; phylum Chordata; class Mammalia; order Carnivora; family Phocidae; genus Leptonychotes; species Leptonychotes weddellii. The sequence continues at coordinate 92,590,012 of NC_138377.1, read as the reverse complement.
TTTTCCTCCTTCCTCTTAGCATGAGAAAGGCCTCTGCAGTTCTCTTTCATTTAGAGGGCATATCTAGGCATACTGCTAAAAAGAGATGGGCATATAAGAATTCCTGGGAGGGCAAATAAAGAACTTGCTTCAACTCTATCATTCAGTGTAAGTATGCAAGTAAAGTTAAATGAGGCACAAAAATATGTATGCCATTTAGTCTAAAATTTTTAACATAATTTATATATTTATATATATTATATCTATATGTATAATTTATATATATTCTAAAAATATCTTAAGATATTTCCCAGCTGGTTTTCAATCTTAAGGCAATGCTTTCAGATTTGTTTTAATAATCCTTTTAATATTCAGATTTGTTTTAATAATCCTTTTAACTCCAGTCTATCCCTTTCATGTAACTGGTTTGTAGATTCTGAAATGCATATCATGGGCGCCCCTTTGATTATAAATACTTTCATTACTGTATTAACAAAGCCTCTTGGGCCCTAAAAGAGAGCAGATGGGATGATTAACAACAGCAGCTGTTACATCAATGTCCAGGAAATTACATGCATACCATAAATTATTTTAAATTTTACATGCCTCAGCTTCCCAATTTTTTAATACCCCTCCCTCTGCCTCCAACACCCATCAAAACACAATATGAAGGTAAACTTAATAAGATGCCACTGAAGTCATTAAGTGCCTACTTTCATGATTTTTAGTTAATCAAATCAATCTTATTACTAGTTTTTGATAAACTATATTAACCATTTTGGGGGTTAATATAACTTTTCTAATCCATTACTAGATTCTGTGGGTTCTTTGAGTCTTAGCGTAATTACAGTTTACAAAGCTCAAGTGTTTCACAAGTGTTTCACAGATATTTGAATTTAATCCGCATAATAATGGTGGGCGTAAATGCTATTATTCACATTTTACAGGTGAGGAAACCATACAGAGTAATTAAGTACCTTGCCCAAGTAACAGAACCTGGATGGATTTAAATCAGCCTTCAAGGCCCTTGTTCTTATTTTATTCTTCAATGTTACTCCTTAAGACACAGAAGCACTGCAATCCCCTGTCTTCTTACACAGGCTCACAACTAAAACATTTATTGGAATATAATTTGTATTCAGTGGCTTTTAAACAAGAAATTCACAGTTTAACTAGTGAGAAATATTGGAGTCTTGGCTTCCTGAAGATTAACATCAGAACAGGCAGCTCAAAAAATGGCTTACAGGTGGCATTTTAGTTTCCCCAGCAACTCAATTTTCCTGGATCAAAATCTAACTAAAAATAATTACGCTTTCTGTGGTAGAACAAGTTCATTCTGACTCCTTCCTCCTCTCTTTGGTTGGAAATTAGGCGAAGTACTTCCACACAGTCTTATAAGAGAGAAGTACTGATGCCTCCGTGAAGTAATCTGAGATCAATCAAGTCACAGCCTCTTCAACTTCTTTTAGAAAACTCTAGAAAACTCCTCACCCTTTCAGGGCCCTTTTTGAAAATAAATCATCATTTGCCTACGTCACCAATCACTTTCAATGTCAGAGTGTCTATTTTCAGATATTTGGTCTGAATAACTACCATCCCAGTAGTTATTTTTTTTTCATCCCAGTAGTTATTAACAGTAGCTCTTCTCCATGACTTATGGGAGAATTACCAAAGGAAAAGACCAAAGATTTGTTTTAAGTGAGATACAGAAAGACTAAATTAGCAGCAAGAGTTATTTCTTAGAATAACAGAGACTTCATTAGACAGTTTTAAGCCGTTATATTAGCATCAACAAGTACTTTTTGGGCTGGGATTATGAATTCCATTCCCGAATACAGTACAGGGAAAATTCTAAAGATGTCACCAAAGATATTTCCTAGAAACTTAGCCGCTTTCTGACATAAATGAAACAAGCCTCAACCTTTTTCAGACACATGCTACATAAAGAATTTCAAGCTGTCTTATTTAGTCACTTATATACTGAAATAGGTGCTACAAAGAGAAGTATTATCCGAGATAGAATAGTACATAAATTCACAGACCTAGCACTGAAGTTTTCAACCTGGAACGAACTGTACCTAGTCGTGTGAGTCAGTATTCTTATAAAACAACCCAAAACATCTCCACTGGTTCCAGAACTGATTGATTTTCACATTCCACATATAAAGATCAGTTTCTCCCCCAACACCCCTTATTAGAAGCCTGGATATTATTAAGGGAAACACTGTTTCCTCCTCACATTTAGAGATTTAAGCCCACAGAGGTACTTAGGCATTTTAATACAGCTCTTTAAAAAGGACAAAGCTTGTCATCTATGTAGTGATTTATCTGGCAGGGCCTTCTTTTCAACCGACTTCTGGCAGGATTTTCCTTAGAGATCAGAGGAGTCAACGTAACCCTTATAAACTAGATCCACAATGAGCCTTTGGTAATTAACGGTAAGTTTTGAGCTAATGAAAGGATTTGTGGGCGGGTCAAGGTCCTGAGCCACTCCAGATAACACTACTGATCCTAGGAGCAGTAAGGTTAAGGAAAGAAAAAAGTCTGCATCCCATTTCCTTATCTTGACCTATTAAATCAGGCCGCCAGGAAACGACCACAAAATAATCCCGTGGGTCCTTGGGGTCACCACACGGCAGGGCCAAATGCCGGCCTGGGCATCTCTTCGCTGTCAGGGACCTGGGTGGAGAAGCCACCACACCCCTCGCTCCTCACCGTCTGCCCCCGGGACCTGGGAGTCGGGTCCCTAACATCTTGGTACTCATTAAGGGCTCTCAAGCCGCGACTACCGTCACCAACGCAGGGTCTCGCCGGGCCCCGCCGGGCCCATTCTGCCCAGCTTCCTCGACCCTCGCTTGGCCTCTCTTCCCTTCTCGGGCGCCCGCCCGCCCGCCGGCCGCCCCGAAGGGTGCGAACTCACGGCCGCCGTGGCGCCGGTGAAAATATCCTCCCCCTCGGTGTCGCTGTCCCCAGCCTCGGGTTCTGACCCCCCGGCCGCCCCCTCGGACTCCCGCTCCAGGCCGGGGAAAGGCGGAGGGAGTCTATCCGCAGCGCTACAGCCACCACCACCCGACGCCATCTTCCTCCACCCGCGGCGGAAGCCGCAACAACAACTTTATAGAGAGATAGCGCCGCGAGCAAAACGTTCCAGAGGAACGAGGAGTGGGATCGTCGTGACCAACCCCGCGGGACGCACAGGGCGGGGGTTCGGGGGCGGGGCCCGGCCGCTGGGGGCGGGGCAGGGCGGTCCAACGCTCCGGCCCAAAGCTCCTACCCAACAAATCCGAACCCGGCTTCGCGACGCTGAGTTCTTAACCAAGGGGGGAGTGGGGCGGAAAAGGAAGAGCTAGGTAGGGGCTGCTCAGATTCCTAGGGCCCTTTCTGTTCTGGATTGCTTTAGCCAACAGCCTTCTTAAGAAGATGTTCGAATAAAGGAGTTTGAAAACTCCTCTACATGCTACCTACCTATGCCAGTGCTCTCATTGAGATTCAGTAAATATTTTTGAGGTCTCTCAACAGGCGGCAGCAAAGTTTCACCATTTATTCTTTGGACGACATTTAGTTAATTCATTCAAGAAATATATAGAACATCTACTGTGTGCCTGGCACCCTACCATGCGTTTGAATACAGAAATAAGCTCCTGACCCACTAGGCACTTGAGGGAAACAGGCATGCAAATGAACAAATTCAACGTGTTCAGTGCTATGATGTGTTCTGGGAGCACAATGAAAGAGGGTATCAGTTATGCTTGGAAATGTAGGGAGGCCTCAAGGGGGTGAGGCCTTGTAACCAAAGTTACAAGGAAGTTGGGGTTATCCTCTTCATTGCTGTGGAGTGGAGTGGAACAGATGGCAGGGAAATTCATAAATTCTGAACACAATTTTCCTGGGATCTAAACTATTCACTTGTCTGGTGAGCCTAAAGTCTAAATCAGCCAGACAATAAACAAAAGATAAACGGGGTATGTTAGCATAGGATAATTCAGCAAAATGACCCTTTCTTTTCAATAGAGAAGAGATGACATTTGGAATCAAGTCTGATAAAAGATTTGTTTCTAATTGCAAATTCCTCAACATCAGAGATTGGTTCCCTCACAGGTCTATGAGCTGTTTGAGGGCAGGGGCCGCCTCCGATCTTCGTATTCTCGGTGCCTGTACACCAAATCTGGCAAAGTAAGTGGCCAATAAATGTTTGAAACTTGGAGGGATGGATGGATAAAACTAACATCATCAACCTTGTTCCTGGCATTCATCACAGCCACGAACACCAGAGGACTTAAGACATTCTTTTTAGGATTACGATTTCCAGTATGTCACTACTGGATATCCTGGGCACGAGGAAAGGCCTTTCGTTCTAAGTTGTCTCTGAAGGCGACCGACAGAAATATGCAGCTAGTAGTGGGCAGCTGTGCTAGCCTGAGCCCTCTGAGGCGAGAAAATCAAAAGCCCTCTCTTTCCCCGCGACTCCTAGCCAACTTCAGTGGACTTCCAGGATCTTCCGTTTCAGGGCAACGGAAACTCACTTCCGGCGTGACTAGGAAGTAAGAAAACTGGCTGGAAGCGGCTCCCTCAGAGAAATAACAGTAGACTGTCCTTGCACACGCTCCTCCAGCAAAGATCTCCTTTCCCCTACCTCTTCAGGATTTATTTTCAGCTTATCGAGGGCGCTGAATGAGGCAAACAGTGGCGGGTAACAGACCGTTACCTACCCCTTCTTACCCGATATAGACTACAAATCCCAGAATACATCTCTTTGCCCCTTGGTCCCAGCACGCAATGCTCCTCACGTGCTGGGAGGAATTTTTTTTTTTCTCTTGTCCCGCCGAAACCGAGCAAAGCATGCTGGGGCTTGTGGTCTTCGCGGGGCCCTTCCCTAGGTCCTCCGCGCTACTCTGTCAGGCCCCGCCTATTTTCTGCTCTCCTGGACCTTTAGGCTTGTCTCGGCCCATTTGAAGACCAGGAAGTTGATAAATCTCGAGGCCCGCTGCTGAGAGACGGTGGCTTGGATGGGACAGTCGCCAGGGATGGCGGAGCGTGAGGATGGAGCGGGTGTCCGGGCTGCTCTCCTGGACGCTGAGCAGAGTCCTGTGGCTCTCCGGCCTCTTTGAGCGGGGAGCTGCCCGGCAGCCCCGGATCATGGAAGAAAAAGCGCTAGAGGTTTATGGTAACTAATTTTACCCAGGACAGCGTTTGGCGTTGTACGTGGAGGTGGGGGTAACGGGGATCTCATCTGAGGGCTGGGGGTGGAGACTCCGGTTTTTGCTGGGTCTCGTCCGAAGCTTGGGAAGCCTTTTCTCCGGGGTCCTGAGTCACGCAGGAATGTGGATCTTTCTAGGACCCGGGCTCTTCCTAAACCTGGGGCAAGCCGAGCCTGGAGGTTTTTAAACGCTTCATTTCCCTTGTCTGCCCCACGCCCTAGTGGCCTTTTCAAGATTTCTGGGCAGAGCAGGCATTTAGGGTGCTTGGTTAGGAAGCAAAGCTGGATTGATTGCACTACTTGTCTCCTTCCTTGCGTCCCCTAGCCCCTGGGTGACTAACGAGTTGGGGACTGGCCTAAGGGCACAGTCGCTCTCTTGTGCAAAAGAGAAAAAAAAAAAAAAAAAAAGGCAGAGGTCCCCGAGAGAAGAGGACAAACCCGGCTCCCCGTACCCGGGCCTCGAACTTTTCGTTTCTTATCACAGCCAAGCCAGCAGTGCAAAAACGAATACACACACACACACAGTCACATACATTGTTTAAATTCCTGGGACCCGCTTCATTGTACAAATGAGAAAACAAAGGTTTAGAATGGTTAAACAGCTACCCGGAGGTCACACTGCCAGTACAGAAACGGCAAAAACCAAGCCCATGTCTTCTGATTCCAAACTTCGTGCACTTTACACCATTTCACAATTGCCTTATGACTCCCTGTTTTGGGACTTATGTAGTATTGCTTTTGAAAACTAAAAAGACTGGCTCTAACTACTGTTCAGCTATTCCTGCTGACTGCGGGTGAAAGATCTAACCAAAGAATACAAATAAAATGTGGGCAAGGATTAGGGACCAGGAGAAGGAGGCCAGGGTTGGAAAAGATCTTTGGAGCCAATCTAATTTACCGCTCTCTTACTGGAGGCAGGACTTAACCCCAGCTGGATGATTATGAGTAGAATGATCTCCACAAAACGGACACATTCCTGTACTATCAGACTTCTGTCTACAGCATCTCAGGACAGAAGGGCACTTGGGGATACAGCTTTGGAAGAGAGATGATTCTTGTCCTAAAGTTTCTATCGAGGGAGACCTATATATGCAAAAATAGACTTTTTTATTTTATGCAGTAGAAAGCCATCGACCTGAATAAGAGATAGAGAAATTCAGAGGAAGGAGAGATAGTAATCTCTGAATGGGGGATCTGGAAAAACTTAAGGAGGAGTCAGTTGAGTTAGGCCTTGAAGTATAAGTATGCTCTGGATATATGGAGGGTAGAAGGCATACTAAGAGAAAAGGGAGCAAAAGTATGGAGATGATAAAGGAACATGTTAGAGAATGGCAGATAGGTGGGGCTTCAGGATAGAGTTTGTGGTAAAGGGTGGAATTGTGGTCAAAAATTATTTTAGATACCAGGTCAGAACTGGATACTGAAGATTTAAATGTATAAAGAATATCAATGCAGGGGCACCTGGGTGGCTCAGTCGTTTAAGCGTCTGCCTTTGGCTCAGGTCATGATCTCAGGGTCTTGGGATTGAGCCCCACATCGGGCTCCTTGCTCAGTGGGGAGCCTGCTTCTCCCTCTCCCTCTACTCCTCCCCCACTTGTCCTCTCTCTCTCTTTCACTCACTCTTTCTCTCTCAAATAAATAAAATCATTTAAGAAAAAGAATATCAGTGCAGAGCCATAGAAGAATTTTCATCAGAGGAGTAATGTGAGAAGAGCAACATTGCTTTCTTTCTAAATAAATAAATCCAAATCTCTCAAATCAGTAGAAAACCAGAGAAGTTTAATAAGGGGTGAGACTTAATTTCAGGGTTAGGTAGCATATTAAAGAATATAATGCAGCTTGTATAAATGAGCCTTACAGGGAAAATGCCAAGGATGAGGGGGAGCAAATTTCTTTTAAAAAAGCCGTGTTGGGCGCCTGGGTGTCTCAGTCGGTTAAGCGACTGCCTTCGGCTCAGGTCATGATCTCAGGGTCCTGGGATCGAGCCCCGCATCGGGTTCCCTGCTGGGCAGGAAGCCTGCTTCTCCCTCTCCCACTCCCCCTGCTTGTGTTCCCTCTCTCGCTGTGTCTCTCTCTGTCAAATAAATAAATAAAATCTTTAAAAAAGCTGTGTTTCCCTGAGCCCCATGGTGACAGAGCCTTGTGAAGAAGCAGCTTTGTCTTTTCTTTCCTGTCTCCATTTTCAGATTCTGTGGCTAATCAAGTGATAAGCCTAGAAGTGGTTGGGGAGAAGGTGGAGTTTGATTTGTTTTTCCCAGTAGCATTTCTGATTACAGGGGTGCTATCAATAATAGAACAAAACCTCAGGCTGGAGAACATCAAAGTCCATCCTATGTGGATTCCCTCTGCTCTCCTTTCTACCTCACCATTTGTCTATCATTCTCCTTTTCCATATTTTTCTCCAACCTCAGAGTAAGAAGGAAATCTTGTCCTCTCCAAGGCCAGCCCAGGCTCCCACATCCTTGGTCTCATTCCCTTCTGCTTATTTTGCCAGTCCGCCATCCTCCCCCCTATACTTTCAGTCTCACTTCCTCTATTTGATCCTTCCCCTTGGGCTATAAAACATACTCAAGTTTCCCTTACCCTTGTCATTGTTCTAGCTTTGTCTAAACCCACTATCTGTTCTTTGCCCTTCCCTTCCCTGCCAAAGCCCTAGGACTACATTTTCGGTTCCTTCTCGTTTCCCCTTTTGCAAGCTGGCTTCTGTCCTCATCTCTCTACTGAAACTGCTTTCTTATAGGTGATCTTCTGGGTTACAAATCCAAAGACATGTTTCAGCTCTCATCATTTTGAATTTTTCTGCTGCATTTAATGTTGTTAATCTCCCCCGGCTTCCATCTCTGCTTCTTGCTTTTCTTTCTTCTTCTGATCCCTAAATTAGGTGCTTCCCACAGGTCTATTCTTGGGTCTCTCCCTTTACATTAGTGGTTTTCAAACTGAGCTGCCCATAAGAACAACCTGAGGAATTTTTTAAGTCCAGCCCATACTACAAATCAATTAAATCAGGATCTTTGGGAGTAGGGCTTAGACATCAATTTTTGTTTTGTTTTTAAAGCAGTCCTGATGATTCCATTGTTCACCCAAGGTTGAAAACTGTTCTGCTCATTCTTTGAGAATCCCATGGGTTCAAGAACCACTCTAGCTTTGTTGCGCTCTCTCTCTCTTTTTAATTTTTTATTTTAATTCCAGTATAGTTAACATACAGCATTATATTGGCTTCAGGTGTACAATATAATGATTCACAATTCTGTGTGTTACTCAGTGCTCATCATAAGTGTACTCTTAAACCCTTCATCTATTTCACCTGTTCCTCCACCCACCTCCCCTCTGATAATCATCAGTTTGTTCTCTACAGTTGAAAGTCGGTTTCTTGGTTTGTCTGTCTCTTTTTTCCCTTTGTTCATTTGTTTCATTTCTTAAATTTCACATATGAGTGAAATCATGTGGTATTTGTCTTTGACTGACGTGTTTTGCTTAGCATTATACTCTCTAGCTCCATTCATGTCCTTGCAAATAGTAAGACTTCATTCTTTTTTATGGTTGAATAATATTCCATCACATATATATCAGATATATTCATAAATTCATCAATCGATAGGTACTTGGGCTGCTTCCATATCTTGGTTATTGTAAATAATGCTGCTACAAACATAGTCATGCATGTATCCCTTTGAATTAGTGTTTTTGTATTTTTTAGGTAAATACCCAGTAGGGCAATTACTGGATTGTAGGCTAGTTCTGTTTTTAACTTTTTGAAGACCCTCCATACTGTTTTCCACAGTGGCTGCACCAGTTTGCATTCCCGCCAACAGTGCACAGGGTTCCTTTTCCTCCACATCCTTGCCAACACTTATTTCTTGTGTTTTTTATTTTAGCCATTCTGACAGGTGTGAGGCGATCTCTCATTGTAGTTTTGATTTGCATTTCCCTGATGATGAGTGATGTTGAGCATCTTTTCATGTGTTTAGCCTTGGTGCTCTCTTAAACCTTATGTCACAGTTCAGTATTTGCTGGACTGTCCCATCGGGTTGCCCCTTAAGCACCTCAAAATCATTGTGTATAAAATTGAACCCAGTTGCCCCAGCCCCCACCCAACTTTCTTCCTGTGTTCTCCAGTTTTGTTTTGTTTTTTCATTCTATCAGTGTTCTCCCAGACAGAATTAAAATCTGAGTCATCTTCCTTTTTCCCTTTCCTTGTCTTCTACATCTAAACAATTGTCAAATTCTCTTGATTCTGCTGCTGAAATTACTTCTCCATCTGTCCCCTCCTCTCCATTACTATTGTCATGTGCCTGTTTTGGGCCCAGCATTTTCAGCTGGTATTCCTGGCTTTGCCCTTAGCTCTGAGTCTACCAGCCAGTGGATGAGTTCCCAGCTGACAGTGTTATGCTGTCCCTGTTCCTCCCTCATTCAGAACCTCTTGAGGATTCCCTATTGCCTGTGGCTGACTGTAAAAGATCCTTGATGGTCTGGCCCAAACTCTTTTTTTGTTTTTAAAGATTTATTTTCTTATTTATTTATTTGACAGAGACAGAGAGAGCAGGAACACAAGCGGGGGGAGTGGGAGAGGGAGAAGCAGGCTTCCCGCTGAGCAGGGAGCCCGATGCGGGGCTCGATCCTAGGACTCTGGGACCATGACCTGAGCTGAAGGCAGACGCTTAACAACTGAGCCACCCAGGCGCCCCTGGCCCAAACTCTTATATCCTCACTCATGCTGGGTTCCAGGCAGACTCAACATTTTTTTAATTAAAAAAAAAAATTTTTTTTTTAAGTAATCTCTGCACCCAACGTGGGGATCAAACTCATGACCCCAAGATCAAGAACTGCATTCATTGCTGACTGAGCCAGCCAGGAGCCCCTAAACTTCTTTTCCTTTTCTTTCCTTCACCTTAAATGTCAAATACTGAAATTTTTAAAGGCTTGTTTCAGATTCGACTTTCCTAAATCCTGATACCACAGTCTCCCAAGCTATAAGTTATTTCTTCCCCTTTAGCTTCTATGACACTCTTGTCATTCTTATGTTCTCTCTGTAATGTTGGATCCAAGAAACTGGTTATGATCTAATAAGAATCCAAGAAAACAGTTTTCTCAAAAGGAAACTGGTTGTGGAAATTTCTGTGAGAAATCTGGGCAGTTACTATAATATTTGGTTCAAAAAAAAAAGCAGTCCGTGTTTGGATTAGGACTGGCAAAGTCATCCTTATTGAGAATATTCATGTTTTAACATAATACCTTGTCTCTGATGATTCTTTAGATTTGATTCGAACTATCCGGGACCCAGAGAAGCCCAATACTTTAGAAGAACTGGAAGTGGTAACAGAAAGTAGTGTGGAGGTTCAGGAGATAAACGAAGAAGACTATTTGGTTATTATCAGGTTCACACCAACAGTACCTCACTGCTCTTTGGCAACCCTTATTGGTAAGATTTTATATATAAATATATTTTTAATTCTAAATTATTTTACTGATACTGACCCAAAATAACAATTAGCATCATGTATCACACTTTATAGTTCACAGAGTCTTTTCAAATGTGTATCTTCTGTAGCCCTCACAGCCTATGAGAGAATTTTCCAGATGAGGAACCCAAGACTCAGAGAGTTTAAGTGACTTGCTCAGAATCACATAGCCAGGAAATGATGAAGCTGAGGCTCAAACCCAGGTCCCCTGACTCCAAATGTGAGATCTCCTTTAGTTACCCCATGCTGCTTTTCTTCCCTGTACACGCCTACAATTAAGAGAGTGGGTGTGGGCCAGTCCTCTCCTCAGTTCTGGGGATTGGAGTGGGTGCTGTCAAACTAGCCCTGCTGCCATCACCTTCTTTTCCTTTCGCTGCTCTGTTGGCTTCAGTGCAGCATGGGCCATAAGTCCTAGTGGGAGAGTTCTGTTTGTTTTGTTTTTTTTTTAAGTTTTTTATTTGGGAGCGTATTTTTGAGGTAGTTTTCTATTCGAGAGGCTGCATTCCCAATATTTTGGAGTAGTTAGCTGTAAGATATACAAGAGATGTCTTTGAAGATAAAGGAGGGGCGCCTGGGTGGCTCAGTCGGTTAAGCGTCGACTCTTAATTTCTGCTCAGGTCATGATCTCAAGGTTGTGGGATTGAGCCCTGCTTGGGCTCCATGCTGGGTGTGGAGCCTCCTAAAGATTCTCTTTCCCCCTCTCCCTCTGCCCCTCTCCCCCCCATCTAAAAAAATAAATAAATAAAAATAAAAAAGATAAAGGAAGTTTATTTCAAACCAAATGTTCATCAGTAGGGAATTGGTGAACTAATCATTAATGGTATATATTAACAATGGAATGCTATACAGCTATGAAAAAGAATGAAAAAGCTCTCCACGTACCGGTATGGAAAGATCTTTGTTACATACTGTTAAGAAATAAAAACAAGTATAATATTGCTACATTTGTGTATAAAAGGGCAAAAATAGAAATTTGTATTTGATTGTATAGGCACAAAGAATATATAAGAAATGGCCAGCTGTGATGGGGGTGGGTATTGGTGGTAGGAACTGGGCAGGTTGGGGACAGGGTGGGAGGAAGACTTTACTGTATACCTTTTTATATTTTTAAGTTTTTGAAGTATGGGAATATATCATCTGTTTAAAAATAGATAAGTTAATAAAAACGATTGAAAAGGTAAATATTTTATTATTGCTTCCATTTTTGTGATTTCTGTTTTTCTCTTCTCACTTGTTGATCGGGGATCCCTGTTAGTGATTTCCAGCATATGGGCCACATCTTGAGGGACTAAAGGGTCCATGAATCCATAGATAATATTGTGGTTATTTATTTATTTATTTTTAAGATTTATTTATTTATTTGAGAGAGAGAGAACATAAGCCAAGGGAGAGACAGAGGGAGAGAGAATCCTCAAGCAGACTCCCTGCTGAGCACAGAGCCTGCCACAGGGCAGGATCCCAGGACCTTGAGATCATAACCTGAGCCAAAATCAAGAGTTGGCCACTTAACCGACTGAGCCACCCAGGCACCCCGATGATATTGTGGTTATTAATATTCCATCCTAGAAAAAGCATTTTTGAATGCATGCTTATTTTTTTGTCATTGGACAGTTTCTGAATCAACAGATACCAGAAGTACTGCTACTCTCTTGATGTGAAGGGAAGTATCTTAAAATATTTTGATACATAAGAGTTCTTAAATAGAGGGTCTATTACTCTAAGAGCCTTTAGCAAGTTGATTTTTAAAAAGTAACATTTAGGGGGAAAAAAAAAAGTAACATTTAGGGGCGCCTGGGTGGCTCAGTCGTTAAGCGTCTGCCTTCAGCTCAGGTCATGATCCCAGGATTTTGGGATCGAGCCCCGCATTGGGCTCCCCGCTCAGTGGGAAGCCTGCTTCTCCCTCTCCCAGTCCCCCTGCTTACGTTCCTGCTCTTGCTATCTCTGTCTCTGTCAAATAAATAAATAAAATCTTTAAAAAAAAAATTATTAAAAAGTAACATTTATTTTGTGTTTTTTTACATTACAAAAGTATGTTTCTTGGCAATAATTTGGAAACTCCACAGAAGCATAAAGAAAAAAATAAAAATCAGCTGTCATAAAAGAATGTGTGCTCTAGGCTAAAATTCCAGCTCTGTCAGGTCTGCCACTTTGTGGCCTTAGGCAAATTACTTAACCTTTCTGAGCCTCAGTTTCCTTATCTGTAAAGTAGAGATAATAAGAGTATCAACAGTTATAAAGGTTAGATAATAGAACGCGTGAAATAGATAAGGAATATTTTTTATTCTTCATTAAATATTAGTTTTTAATTATATAGTCATAGAGGTTTGTGCTAATCACATCAGTATATCATAATTTTTATAACCATTTATACCACTTCTAGGCTTTCACAATTTATTAAATAATATGATGAACAACTTTATACATAAATATTTTCATATATCTCTAGTTATTGCCTCAGGATAAATTCCTTTAATTGGAATTATTGGGTCATATGGTATAAGTATTTTTAAGCTTCTGGGTACATATAAGTAAGTCCTTATTAAAAAGTTTCTACTCTTTGACCCAGGAATTAAGGAAATAATTCCATTGAAGAAAACAGTAACGTGTACAAAACGTTTATAGTAAATTTATAATAATAAAGCCTGGAAGAAACTATAGTATCTATTAATAAGGAAATGGCACCAATATAATGGAATTTCTTGTTTCTATAGAAAATGATAATCAAGGAATCAAAGTATCTGAGAAATGTATGAAAAAACTGGAATGCTAAGCTGCATTTGATTATGATTGTAATTATCAAAAAACCACGTTTGTGTGGACAAAGATTGAGAAAGCCCAGGAAATAAAAGTAACTCTAAAGGCACCCAGATCCGATTATGGGAGCTACTTCAGATCTGTCCACTCCTTGAACAAAGTGTTGTCAGGATTTTTGGGACCCTTTTAATATGAGTTCCAGTTAAGACCCTTGGCTTTTTAGAAGTTAGTATACTAGTGTAGTAACCATGTTCAATCAACACGATTGGAAAACACATTAAAGGGAGCCTTCTTCCTGGCATCTGGGAGGGTTTTCCTATGAGCAGGTAGTGTGAAGCAGGGGAAGGCACCTGGGTATGCGTTCCAGCCTGATTGCTTAGGTCGTCACCTACTCAGAGTTATCCTGGTAAATAATTGCAAAGACAAGGAAGACTCAAAGGGGATGAGTGGGTAAGGCAGAGAAAACCAGCTGATAGCCATTTGTGTTGACTTAGTCCGGACAAGAATAGCTGAAGGCAGGTGTGGTCCAATATGAAGGGCATAGGATTTGGAGTCAGAAGGTCTATATTTAGCTCCCAGCTCTCTGCTTGTCAGACAAATCACTTATCATGGTTCCTGGTTGTAAAATGAAAATGATATAATAGTAATAACTAATATTTATTAGATACTTTTTATGTACCAAGTCCTATTTTAGGCACATTGCATAACAATTTATTTACTACTCATAACAACCCTGTATATAGTGGTACTATTATAATACCTATCTTACAGATAAGGATACTGAAGCTCAGGAGAGGTTAAGTAACTTGCCCAGGGCCCCATAGCTTGTATACAGTGGAGCTTCTTTTGAACCCAAAGTATCTATCTCAGTAATGCTGTACTGCCTCTCTTAAGGATATTGATGTTCAAGAAAGTGCTTTGTGAATTGTGACACAGTTGTTATTTATACTATGTGGGTAAAACACCTACCAACAGTGAGTAGAACACAGGAGGAAGTTCAGATGATACACAGGTAACAAATTAAAGAGACAGTGTGGGGGGCAGAGGGAAGAGAAGAACCCTCCAGATATGCTTTAAGGCAGATCTTCTAAAGGGAGACCCTCTTAAAGAAACTATATGTTGTCTTTAGAGTTCTCTAATACTTATTATGAAATTACTGTGTTCTAGACTCTAAGTACTCTGAAATACTTTGTACATAAGAACAGTTTGACTTATCTTTTGTGTCTAGGGGTGTAGATTTAGTTAAAAATTCCTTCCTTGTTTTGAGGTGGGGGAGAAGAGGAACATGGGCACACAGAGGGTTCGTTCCAAGCCCAGTGTTAATTTCTGTTACAAGTCTCAACTGGAGCGAGGGGTGGGGGGTATTGAACTATGACTTGACGTTGAGGTGATAAACTGAACTTCAGAGGATCTTGTTTTGGGGAAACAACTCTATTTGTACATTGTAGATATAGAGGATTCCAAATTTGAGAAGTTTCTTGTGGTCCTTTTTAAGTGGCTCTTATTTGGTCTTAAATTTTTGCATGATCTGGCCTATTGTGAGTGTTCAGTAAAGTTAAATGAGTGAATTGACCTTTGCTTGAAGGTAAATTGTTGTAGTAGAAAGGACCTAGGCTTTGCAGTGGTCTTGGGTTTTAGTCCCAATTGCCACTTTACTAACTCAGTGACCTTGGGCAAGTTACATTGTGACCTTAGTTTCATAATTTGTAGAATGGGTTTGGTAGTATGTGGCTCACTGGATTATCATGAGGAATATGTAAGACTATGTATATTAAAGTTGCTAGCATGGTGCCTGGCTCCAAGGAGACCTACGCTGGATTGAACCAAAGCTGTTTCCAGCTACTGTATTGTATGGAGACACCTACACACAGTTGTATACATTGTCAAGAATTAATAAGAGAAGAGATAATTGGGGCCTTTTCTTTTTTTTTCCTCTGCAGGGCTGTGCTTAAGAGTAAAACTTCAGCGGTGTTTACCGTTTAAACATAAGGTAAGGAAGGGGTGCCTGGGTGGCTCAGTCGGTTAAGCGTCTGCCTTCGGCTCAGGTCATGATCCCAAGGTCCTGGGATCGAGTCCCGCATCGGGCTCCCTGCTCCGCGGGGAGCCTGCTTCTCCCTCTGCCTCTGTCTCTCTCTGTCTCTCATGAATAAATAAATAAAATCTTTAAAAAAAATAAAAAAATAAAAAAAATAAACATAAGGTAAGGAAGATTTTGTTGTTTTATAACAGCTTTATTGAGATTTAGTTCACATTTCACACAATTCATCTGTTTAAAATGTACAGTTTAATGGTTTTCCTGTATTCACTGAGTTGTGCAACCATCACTACTATCAATTTTTTGTGGTTTTTTTTTTTAAGATTTTATTTATTTGAGAGAGAGTGCGAGCAATCACTAGTAGGGGATGGGGCAGAGGGAGAGGGAAAAGGAGACTCCTCGCTGAGGAGGTCCGACTTGGGGCTCGATTCCAGGACCCTGAGATCATGACCTGAGCTGAAGGCAGCCGCTTAACCTACCGAGCCACCCAGGCGCCCCAGTTTTAAAACATTTTCATCACCTCAGTAAGAAACCCATACCCATTTATCCAGACCTTCCCCCATCCCCAGGCTACCACTGATCTCTTTTTGGTCTCTATAGATTTGCTTATTCTGAATGTTTAATTTAAATGGAATCATATAGTTTGTAGTCTTTTGGACTGGCCTCTTTCACTTAAAATATTATTTTCAGAATTCATCCATGTTGTAGCATGTGTCGGTATTTCCTTCCTTTTTACTGCCTTATATGATTCCATTGTATGGATGTATCATAGTTTATTTATCTGTTGATTAATGAATGGACATTTGGGTTGTTTCCACTAATTGTCTATTAGGAATAATGCTGCTGTGAACATTCATGTACAAGTTTTCGTTTGGGCATATTTTCATCTTCCCTCCACCTAGAAGGAGACTTGCTGGATCTTTTGCTAAGTATATTTAACTTTTTGAGGCACTGCTAGACTGTTTTCCATAGCTGCTTCACCATTTTACATTCCCACCAGCAGTGTATGAGGGTTCTTATACTTCTGTATTAATATTATCTGTCTTTTTCATTATAGCCATCCTAGTGGGTTTGAAGTGATAACTCATGGTTTTGATTGCCATTTCCCTGGTGGCTAATAATGTTGAACATATTTTCATGTGTAAAAAATTAAAACCAAGGAAGAACCACTTAGAAAGGGCCACAGTAACCTCTCAAATTTAGAGTCCTCTGTGCCTGCAAGGTACCAAGCCCACTGTGTGGTTTCCTTGAAGTATAGTTCATGCAGGAATAGCAGGGTAAATGCTTGACTTTTCCCCTTTATTTACCATTTTTCAGAGTTGAGTCATGCATAATTTTAAACCGAAGTAAATGAATATAGAGTGATTTTATACCTGTTGCTTTGTTGTCTGGAATAAGAGTTAGTATTATGCCACTAGCCGCTAGAGGAATTCATATGATGTTTTGGGGTGGGGGGCAGAGGGAGAGAAAGAATCGTAAGCAGGGGGCGCCTGGGTGGCTCAGTCGTTAAGCGTCTGCCTTTGGCTCGGGTCATGATCCCAGGATCCTGGGATCGAGCCCCGCATCGGGCTCCCTGCTCAGCGGGAAGCCTGCTTCTCCCTCTCCCACTCCCCCTGCTTGTGTTCCTGCTTTCTCTATCTCTCTCTCTGTCAAATAAATAAATAAAATCTTTAAAAAAAAAAAAAGAATCGTAAGCAGACTCCATAACAGCACAGAGTCCGGCACTGAGCTCAATCTCACAACCCTGAGATCATGACCTGAGCCAAAATCAAGAGTCGGGTGCTTAACTAACTGAGCCACCCAGGCGCCCCAAGGTGTTTTGTTTTTTAAAAAAGACTGTTCTAGATGATCTCTGGGGTCTCTTTTAGCCATAATAAGGTATGATTTTTTTCACTCTTGAAAAACATTTATCTTAGTAGTAAAATAACTGTGTAAGAATTAGTTCATACACTCCAGTGTTCTCTGGAGAGTAGACATGTCTTTATGATATAGCATGTGTTATTTGTCACAGGATTTTGTGGGTTTGTCTCAGAAGGTCTAGTTCTTGGAGGTTAACTAATCTGAGGAAATGCAGCAGGACCAGGAGGTTTAGCTTAACCAATAATATACTTGAGAGTAAATTTAGCAAGATAATAATAAATGAGAAAAGGAGGATACTGAAAACTATATTGTGATCCCATTTTTGTAAAATAAGCAAAAAAAAGAAACTTCCAACTTTGGAGTGTGTGTGTGTGTGTATAAAATCTGTATTCCATTATGTAGGTATGGAGAAAAATATGGAAGAAACTACACTAGATTATTAGTATGGCTTTCTTGGGGCTTAGGGCAGAGAGGAAGTTTAGATATTTTAGGTACTGATTTGGGAGGAAGAGGTAGATTGTAGGGTAGAGAGATTCATGAGTAAAGTATGTATGAGATCTCATTTGTATAAAATTTTATTTGTGTGTATTCATTAAAAAAAGTAATTAATGGGAATACCCCCTGCAGGCCTTCCGCAGGTGACCAAAATTAAAAAATCCTAATTTCAGGGCCCCTGGGTGGCTCAGTCAGTTAAGCGTCTGCCTTCAGCTCAGATCATTATTCCAGGGTCCTTGAATCGAGTCCCCCATTGTTTTAATGGGCTAATAAAATTTTTGTCTGTCACTATATGTTGACACAGTTCCAAGCAGGGAGTCTGCTTCTCCCTCTGCCTCTCTCTCTCTCATGAATAAATGAATAAAATCTTTTAAAAAAAATCGACTAATTTCAGTCCCTGTTTCAGAGGGATTTGTCCCTAAGTCATTGATGTTAAGAACACTATTTGGGCTTTCATTCCTAGACACTTGAGTCCACTGTGCATTTCACTTCACTTGTTATCTTAGAGTGTTCTAAATGTTTTGGTTTTAATATTTTTTTCTTCCTAGTTGGAAATCTACATTTCTGAAGGAACCCACTCAACAGAGGAAGACAGTAAGTCAATCTTGACCCATTAAAAAGCAACTTCAGATAGTACTTCATCTTGAATACTGTTACTCTGCTATCCAAGTATCTACGGGTCATTTGCAAAAAAGTGAAGAATTAGTTATTACCTCTTCTTTGAGGTGGGGAACGTAGGCTTTTCAAGAAGGTAATTTTTCAGTAGGACTCTAGGTGAACTAGAGGCAGGCCCTGTGAATATTGGCTGATTTAGCCTAGTAGCTGCACATCTCTAAAGAATATCCAGCTCTAGGAACCTTGACTTACAAACTCTAAAGAGGGCTCGATTTTTTTTCTTTGGTGCAGGATAGAGAGCTATGTACTTGAAATTGAAATTGAAGGTCTAGAAAAGAATATGGACATTTCTCTTTTAAACTCTTACTTTGAGAGTGCTTTTAGCAAATTATAGACAGAAGATATGGGCCAATACCTTTATTATATGAAGATCCATGCAAGCTCATTAAAAAATAAAACACCCAGTAGATTAACAGAGACGGACAGAAAATTCACAGAAGAACTAATAGATAAACGTGGAGAAATGTCCTCCCACTATTTATCAAGGAATTGCAAATTACAGCAATAATAAGGAGCCGTTTTCACCTGCTGTTTTATGTGTGTGTATGTTTACTTGTTTTTATTAATAATACCAGATATTTTTTGAAAACTGATAGCTCATGTATTGTTGCTGACAATACAATTGGTGAAAAATGTTGGGAAATAATTCAGTGATAAGAATTAAACCATAAAAATACTCATACCCCTTGGTCTAATAATGCCACTTTCAAGAATCTCCAAAAAGAAGGCTGTATGTATAAAGGTGCTCCACGTCGCATAGTGTTCATAATTAATTTAGAAGGCTTATCATTTTTGCTATTTTAAATAACCCTGTAGTTTAAAAAATAGGCTTAAGGGGAGAAAATAGTAATTTTCAAAATTGTATTTACTCTTTATATGGAAATAATGTATATGGACGAAGACTAGAAAGAAAGACATGAAAATAGTTGTGGTAGAGTAGTGGGAATTTAGGGGGTATTTTTCTCTGTAAGTCTCCCTTGTAGAACTTAAAAAAATTGAGCCAGCTTTAAGTTATCAAGGAGTTAAATTCTGTTTTAATGGGCTAATAAAATTTTTGTCTGTCACTATATGTTGACAGAGTTCCTCAGCTAACTTTTATCTGTGTTTTGCAGTCAACAAGCAGATAAATGACAAAGAGCGAGTGGCAGCTGCGATGGAAAACCCCAACTTACGGGAAATTGTGGAACAGTGTGTCCTTGAGCCTGACTAATAGCTGTTTTAAGAGCCACTTAACTTTAATTGTTTGATATTTTTGTTTAAATTCTTTGTAAAAATGTAAAAGACATGTTTAATACATAGGTGATTTGTACCTCAAGGCGTTTTTTTTAACACATGATTTGCAAGCAAGATTTAATTATAAGTAGTACCTAGTTTGTTCAGTGTATAACATTCTCAGGATTTGTAACACTTAAGTGATTGGACAGAAAAATATTTTCTAGTGATTATGTGTCAGATGAGTTGCTATTTTTCTGATGCCTCTTCTGATAACTACTTTTCATGTCAAATATTTACTGTGCCCAAGTGTATTCAATTTAAATCATTACTCTGTAGAATAAATAAAACAGAGATGATTCTTGTAATGATGTACCTTAGAATGTTTTCGTTGAATTATAAATCTTAGTGTAAATGCCAACTCTAAAAGATATTTACAAAGCTTTATTTTCTGATTATTATGTAGAATCAGAAATCTGAGAACCAGAAAGAACCCTTAAAATCAGGAGTAGGCCCTGCCTTCAAGGATAGTCTTGGACCCATTTGTAGATGAGGATCAAATGTGGAGTGGGCCAGACAACATACGTAATTTTGAAGATCAAGAAGTCCCCAAAGAAGTTTTGATTAAACCAATCTAAATTTATGGTTTCTTTTTTACTTGAACTTTCTTCAGTTTATTTTAGGGGATAATGATCATTTGAAGTGTAACAGGGTGTGGAAGGTGGCCCCCCAGATGTTCCCCAGTGATCCTTGATTCCTGGTCTTCATGCCTCTATATATTTCCTTCTATATTGAATCAAAGCTGGTAGGTGTGGCTAATCAAGAATCAGAGGTGACAGTGTGTGACTTCTGAGGCTAGATCATAACAGGTGTTGTTGCATTCATCTTGATTCCTTGAATTTCTCACTCCGTGGGAATCCAGCTACCATATCATGAGAACACACGAGCAACCCTGTGGAGAATTCCACAAGGAGAGGAATTGAGGCCTTGCACCAACAATCAGCACCAATTTGCAAACCATGTGAGTGAACCATGTTAGAAGTGATCCTCCAGCCTCAGTCAAGCTGATATCTTGACTGGAACTTCACGAGACCCTGAGCCAGAACTGTCTAGCTAAGCTGTCCACATTCCTGACCCAGAGAAGCTGTGAGCAATAATAAATGTTTATTGTTTATACCACTAAGTTTTGGGGTAATTTTTTATATAGCAATAAGTAACTAATATAATAGGTTATTGGAATGGAGCTCTTCTGCCTGAAATTTAATAGAGGATACAAAGGGAAAAATAGGAGAACTTGTTCCATGGCTCTTGAACCCTTTTACCCACTTCGAGAATATATGTTTTGAAAGAACAGAGGATTTTATAAGAAGATTAATGAAGAGATTTTTTTTGGATAAAGCTGTTGCTGTGTTGAGTTCCAGCCCCCATTTTGGTGGAAGGGTAGGAAGGGGACCCCTTCTACCATTATCTGCTGAGGGGAATTCCAAGGGGACAACTCAGAGAGTTTGGAAATGTGTTCCCTGCAGTTGGGGGATCCAGTAAACCGGTGCTTGACTCAGGTCTGAGGAAGAAGGTGGAAGAGGACCAAAGGCTGGGCCAAAGGCAGACTGATTCCTGCCTAGGAGGTCTGGAGGGCAAGAGAGAGGCAAGGCCAATGACTCTGATGACAGAGCCCTCAGGGCAAGGTATGCAGGACTATTTCTCATGGACTGTGCTGTGGGGTCGTATTTGACATTGTCCAATAGGCTATCAGCAGAGCCAAGGAGACCTCCACAGAAAGGGTCTGAACATGTCCTGCCTGGTGCCCCAGAACTGAAGAGAGAGGACAGCAAGGGCGGGGGATGCATCTGTCAGGGTCAAGGTGTACAGCAGGAACCTCTGGTAAGCTCATGAAAGTACCAACCCAAGAGAGAGCCAGCCCTAATCACCAGGGAGGCCCAGAAAGCACAAAGCCAACCAGCTAAGTAAGAACCATCCT
>NC_138377.1:92536426-92567868 GCF_054177405.1 Leptonychotes weddellii | reverse complement strand
CTAAGTAAGAACCATCCTATCTCGAGTATTTCTCCCTCGTCAGCCTCCAAAGCAGTGGTAGACTAACTAGCAAGCAGGGGGGCTGGAGAAGCAGAAGGGACTGCATCCCATTGCTCTGCTGTAGGTTCTAAGCCTGAAGCAGGACCCAAATTAGCCCAAGAGTTAATGCCAAGTTTGTAGTTTTGACTATGAGATATGACTAGATTCTTTAATGCAGTGAGTTTTTATGATTAAAAGTGACGGGAAGACTTTGTCTGACAGAAACCGTCTGTCTGCCCAAATCTTCACCGTTGGGCAGAGGAAGATCATACCTTCTCAACAAAGTGTCAAAGGACAGTGAGGGACAAAAATAGAATGAGTTTTATAACATACTGGTTCTAGAAGTCCTGTGGAAACCGTCTTGGCTTCTGCTAAGTCTGCACTGTCTTCAGCCCAGCTTTTGTCCCACATTCTCCCTCTTAGAAGAAAGGTGCTGTCTGGAAAATCAGACGTGGTGGCATTGGAGCACTAGCTTTGTGGAAATGTCACTACTGATTCCTGATCTTTTGCTACAAAAGTTCTCATTGGCTCCTCTCTTTTTTCCAGGTCATTAGAAATCAGTCACCCAGCAAATGTAAGCAGATCCACAAGTAATGAAGTATTGCTGATTTTTAGTCATCACTGTAATCACTTCCTTCAAATTACATATCCACCAGAGTTGGTCCTTAGCACCAACATCCAGTTGCTTGCTTCATGGCAGTCTGCAATGGAGAGCCAGGGCCAGAACTAAGTGTATCTAGCGTATACCCTGTTTCATGTTCTCCCAGCCAGCGCACATGTGCTTTTTGACTGGCTATCTGCTTCTAAAAGATAGGGCAGGTATCATCAGAGGGGCTCTGAGACTAATAGCCCAGGGTCAAATTCACATCAGTCCTCAAGTTCTGACCGTTTCTCATCACTAGAGCCCTTGATGGTCTGGGAAACCCAGGAAGCCATAGCTAGGGTTTAAGGAGGAGGGCTGTCTTTTATAGTCCCTTCTTAAGAGACCTTGATACATGAAATGCTCATCGCCAGTTTCAGGTGGCTGGAATCTAATGAAGTCTGAGATCCCTAGTGTATGCTCTCATCAACAGATATTTTAGTGAGCACTCTCTTGAGTAGCCAGCACTATCAGGTGCCAAGGATGCAAAGACGGATTGGCCCCTCTCTGTCCCCGTGGAGCACGTACTTAACCAACCTCTGCCTTCAGCCCGTCTGCTGCAGGCCATGAATGATGTTGGCCATCTCTTCTAGTGCCTGAGCTTGGCTTGGCCAGGGAGGCACAGAGGCTAGACAGCTAGAAGCAAAGACAAAACCATTCGTTAGGGACTGTCGAGTGAGGAGACCAGCTAGAAATGGGTCGTTGCTGCAGGCACTCCCACCCTGCTGGTCCTGCTGCCCTTGGAAGTTAGACTGCTGTGTCTGCTATGGCCAGAATGATCTCTCCTCTCCCTGCTGTTTTGTGTGACTCACTCCAGCTTCAGAGCCCTAGATGGGGTCTCTAATCCCAAGGGCCGCATCTATGCCCTGAGTGCCAGGGAGGCGGGAGAAAGGAGAGGTTGGCCTTCTGTATGGGACACTACCTCTCTCTCAGCAAGACTCACGTGGTGGGAACTCCACCGATTCGTAAGAGGGTTCCAATGACTAATGTCCACTACGTTAATAATATACTTAGATGAATTTGTGCTTAATCATGACAGCATCTATACACACAAGTGAAAAGTAGAGGCACGTATATTTATAAGAGGTATTATCTAGTCCCATCTCCTGCTGGATCAGCAAACTTTTTTCAGAAAAGGTCCAGATAGTACATTTTCCAGCTTTGTGTCTCTGTTGCGGCTATTCAGCTCTGCTCTTGTTGAACAGAGGCAGCCATGACACTATGTAAATGAGTGAGTGCGGTTGCATTCCAGTAAGACTTTTTTTATGGGCACAAATCTGAATGTCACTTAATTTTATATGTCATGAAATATTATTGTTTGGATTTTTTCCAACCACTTGAAAATAAAAAACTATTCTCAAAAGCCAAAACCAAAACCAAAAAAACAAAAACAAAAAACCCCAACAACCTGTTCTTGGCTTGAGGGTTGTATGAAAGCAAGTATCAGGAAGAATTTGGCCTCTGGGCCATTTGCCGGCCCCTGA
Organism: Leptonychotes weddellii; assembly: GCF_054177405.1. Lineage (NCBI taxonomy): Eukaryota > Metazoa > Chordata > Mammalia > Carnivora > Phocidae > Leptonychotes > Leptonychotes weddellii. Next base: position 92,565,705 of record NC_138377.1, on the reverse strand, counting down.
TCTGTAGGAATGATTCATAACCTTTTTGGAGGGTCTCCGACCTCTTTGAGAATCTAATGAAAGGTAGGGAATGGATCCTTTTCCTTTTCCGAAAGGAAAAAAGGCACTCACGTGATACTTTGCATGTGACTTCAGGACTTCATGGATTTGCTAAGGAGTCAGTGGAGGCCAGGTTTATAACTCTCGTCTGCAAATAATGCCGCCTGCGCGTTTGGGCTTCCTGTTCTTTCAGTAACTCCTCAGAGCCCTGGGCTTCACAGCTTTGGTTGGAAGCCGCTACCTTCTTAAATCATAACATATACTCAAGACGCTTTCTCAGCTCTACCACGAAGCAACTGCTTTGTTACCCAAATTGCAGATGTCTCCAGCAGGATGCAATTAGCTGTAAATGGGTGAGGACTATTTTTTAGGAAAGAGAAGGATGGCTATAAAAGCCGCATTGCATTGATAGCCCAGTTGGTGCCCCTCGTGTGTTAATACAGTGGCAGAAAACAAGCCAGTTAACTAAGGGTTGAAACACATCACTGATGCATTACTACTGGAGACACTATTTTTTTAAAGCTGCCGGTGGGTCCTGAATATTTGTTATGTTATTCCTTATATATTTGTTGTATATATGAAATATTTTACAAATGATTTTTTTTAAATCCCCTGGATTTTGCCTGGCCCATAGCTTGTCCCTGACTCAGGTTAGACTGCCTATCTGGCAGAGGCGGACTCAGTCCCTGCGTGAACTTATTTGGGCCAGATGTGCTAGGGGAAGGGGTAGCAGTTGCTGTACGGGCTGTGAGGTTCTCTTTGAGTACTATTATTATCACACAGACCTTTGCCCCTCGCAAAGGAGGTGGTTCAGAGCACAGACCGAGGTGCCAACATGCCACCTTGCTCTAATCCTGGTCTTAGCCCCTTGGGTAGCTGTGTGACCTTGGGCAAGTTACCTAACCTCTCTGTAACTTAGTTCCCTCATCTGTAAAGTGAGGTGTTTGATAGCGCTGCTAAGAGGATTAAGAGGGAGTGCTGAATACAATGCCTGGAACGTATTAAATGCTTCATTTTAGTGTATGTTAAGTAAAAATAGAGGAGAGGGCCCCTTGGTGCTAAGTTACTTGATGGGTGCAAGTTTTCCTCGCCAGCTGGGTGCAATCACCTGGGGAGCACTAGGTGGCAGCAAAGCATGACTCCTTAGTGTCAGCTTTCAGGTTTCCAGAGGGTCAGCCAGGAGCAAGACAGAGCACTGCCTGCTGAGTGTCACCTGCGGAGGGACCTGCGGAGGGACCCCTTTCCCCACCCAGGGCACCCTTGCCACCCCTCTAACCCGGCTGCGCTAAATGCCACACCACACTGGGCACTTTGCCTTTGTTCTGACTGGGGTGATTATCATGGAAGACTTTCTTAGATGTGGAATTACTTTGCCAGAATAATTTTGAGGGTTTTGATGTATATTGCTGAATTGCCCTCTGAAGAAATTGTACTGATCGACATCCTACCAAGAATGGGGGTTTGTGTCTCGGCCCCACACTAATCCTGGGTATTTTTACTTTATTTATTTTGGGGGAGGGTATTGTTAGTTAAAAAAGATCTTTGCCCAAGGTGGAAGATTTTAAAATGCTACCTTTTTTTCATTCACATTATTTGCTAAGATTAAACATGGGAAAATATTTCTTTGCGATTTTTTAAAAATCTCCTGTTTATATCCTTTGCCCATTTTTCTATTGACATGTTCACTTTTACTTTATTTTTATTTTTAAAAATTTTATGTATTTGAGAGAGAGAGAGCAGGAGCAGGGAGAGGGGCAGAGGGAGAAGGAGACTCTACACTGACCAGGGAGCCCCAAGCGGAGCTCGGTCCCAGGAGGAGCTCAATCCCAGGAGCCTGAGATCATAACCTGAGCCGAAGGCGGATGCTTAACCGACTGAGCCACCCAGGTGCCCCTGAGATGTTCACTTAAAACAAACAAACAAAAAAACTATACAGTATGGGTTTTAGCATTTTCTGTCATATATACTGCAAATATGTTTCCCAGTTTTTCGATTGCATAGGCATGTTTAATTAATGTCTACTAACTAATGTAAACTAACATGTTAATAAATAACATGAATTACTTAGTTTTTGAATGGGTAATACCTTCAGGTGGTTTAAAGATCAAAAAGCATAGCCTAAAGTATATGGTGAAAAGACTCCGTCCCAATCCTGTCCACCTGGTTCTCACCCTTCCCCAACAGGTTTCATGATTAATAATTTCTTATTGCTCCAGAGAGTTTTTATGCCTGTAACAGCCAATACAAATATATATATATATACCCTTTTTGGCACATTTTTTAGCATACATCTTGCCAGACCACGCTGTTCTATGCTTTGCTTTATTTTTTTTCTACTTAACAGTGTGTCTTTGAGATATTCTCATAACAATCTACAAAGAACTTCCTCATTATTTTTCACAGTGTTACAGTGTTCCATTGTATGTATCATATTTATTTTTAAGATTTTATTTATTTTTTGACAGAAAGAGAGAGAGAGACAGCGAGAGAGGGAACACAAGCAGGGGGAGTGGGAGAGGAAGAAGCAGGCTTCCCGCTGAGCAGGGACCCAGACATGGGGATCAATCCCAGGACCCTGGGATCATGACCTGAGCCGAAGGCAGACACTTAACGACTGAGCCACCCAGGTGCCCTGTATGTATCATATTTTATTTAACAAGGCTCCTATTGATAGACATTTAGATTATTTCTGTTATCTTGATATTACAGACCAGGCTATAATGAGCAACCATTTATATACCTCATATCATACATTTACAAGTGGATCTCTAGGATAAATTTTTAAAAACGGGATTGTTGGATAAAGGATCTATGCATTTACATTGTATAGATACTGACAAATTGCCATCGGTAGCGATTGCGCCAGTTTGCACTCCTACCATCAATGGATGAAAGTCCCCATTGCACTGCAGCCAAATAGAGCATTATCAAACTTTTAGATTTTTGTTAAACTGATAGGTGAAAAATTTTATCTCAGTGGAATTTTAGTATTTTCCTCAAGATGAGTGAGGTTAAGCATCATTTTTATATGGGTTAGAGACATTTGTATTTTCTTTAATGTGAACCATTCATATCATTTGTCCATTTTTCTAGTTAGTCTTTTTCTTAATGATTTGTAGATCTTTACATATTAGAGTAGTGATATGTGTTGCAAGTTTTTTTTTTCCAGTTTGTCACTTGTTTTTGATTTTTCTCATTTTTTATTGCCATGAATATTTTTCTTTTTTTAGTGTTTTTTTTTCGTGTGTTTCTTGTTTTATTTTTATGTGATTGAATTTATCAGTCTTTAATTTTATGTGTCCTGGATTTTTTGGTCATAATTAGAAAGATTGTCTACTCTCCAAGGTTATAAAACATTTTTCCTATGTTCGTTTTTAATACTTTAATGATTTTATTTTTTACTATTTCAACCTTTGAGCCAGTTGGAATTTATACTGGTATCCATGAGGAATGGACCCAACTCTCTTTTTATCCACATGGCTAATTATTGTCTTGACATCCTTTGTTGAATGGTCCATCTTATCCATGGCCATTATTTTCAAATCTTACTTTATGAACCATATGGTCATATATTTTTTAAGATTTTATCTATTTATTTGAGAGAGAGAGAGCATGATGGAGGGGGGAGGGGCAGAGACAGAAGGAGAAGCAGGCTCCCCGCTGAGCAGGGAGCCTGATGCGAGGTGATCCCAGGACCTTGGGATCGTGACCTGAGCCGAAGGCAGGCACTTAACAGATTGAGCCACACACGCACCCCTGGTCACATTATTTTTTATAAGGAGAAATGTAAAACTTAATGTCTAACAATAGGTAAAGTATTAACTAATTAATACTACATTCATTTAATGGATTCAATCTTTTCAAAGACTTGTTAATTCTTTTGGAGAATTCTCAAGATAAGAGATAAAAGCAAAATATAAAATAATTTATGCCAAACGATCCCAATTAAAAACAAAACAGTGCATTTACATATAAAAATGGCTAAAAGCAAATATATTAAAAATTTAAGAGTAGTTATCTCTGCCTTTAAAAAAGTTTATTTGCAATGAATGTTTTCTTTTAATAATATGATAACCCCTAATAAATGTTACTAAACATGCACATACACATCTTATGCCATATGTCTCCTTCATAAAGCCATTTTAAAAAGTCTATTTTTAAGGTGGGAGATAAATAGAGTAAAATGTTATTTTCCCCCTTGGGGAAGTTTCCTTTGATTCTATCCAAACTCCTAGGGCCTAGTACTGTATCACACTGCTCCTATTCTTGGTTATCCTGAGTCTGTTTTTTTATTTCCTACCTTCTTAGGTGCCCCCTAAGTCTCCCATGCTCATGGTACAGTGTTTTCTTGGTGAATTACTTCAGGCTCACCTTGGTCATAATGAAGGGATTCAGCTTCACACAGGGTTTCAGCCTTTGGCATTTCACATAAAGAATGTCCATTGGATGATGGGTCAGACCTGACCTTTAATCCTGGCTCTGCCCAGACAAGTATGAACTGGGGTAAAAGTCACTTCCCTTGCTTTGGGTTTCCTTCTTCCTTCTATAAAATGAAGGTGTTAGATACTCTCTAAGTTTCTTTCTGGTTTAAATTTCTACCTATTAGAAGCCACAATGGATTCTGGCTCTCTGAGGCTTCCAAGGATTCATTAACATCCTTAACAACCACAGGAGTGATTAATATTGAGCCTGGTCCACAGTTGTGAATCTGTTGATTTATACAGAATTGAGAATGATTTATAACCCAGTAGCAAAGCTTATTAGTTGTCATTGTTTTTAAGGAATGGATGCTGCTTCGGTGGCGGTGGTGGTATAGTGGATGATGTTACTGCTGTTTTGATTTAACTAATTAAGCTAAACTGGGTCACATCAGCTGAGTTTCCTTGTTACTGGATTCCTGAGGCTGTCCTATCAGTGTCCCGTGGCTACGTCAAGGTGAGGTCTGTTCAGATGAGTCAGAATATACAATGAATACATACACCAAGCTCAAGGTTGCCTTGCAGGGTGAAACTTACCAAGTTGCCAAGTATTGCTGGACTTTGATTTCCCCAAGTGAAATACATGGCTACCATCAGGGACCATGGGGGCTGATTTTATGTTAATCTAATTCTACTACTTGATTTTATAGGTAATAAAATGGTGGGCAGGTGTTGAGTAACCTATCCACATTCACACAGCATGGAAAACTCAGAGCCAGGACTATGGGGTTAGGATATATGGAAAGAGGTCTGGATTCCAAATGAGCATTTGCCAATTATCAGCATGATTTGGGCAAGTCATTTCTCTGTGTTGATTAAAGTGAATTAAAAGAATAAAATGTGAAACTTTCTAGATTACTTAATTATTTTATAGATTAAAATAGGGGCTAAGTAGATTGACAGAGAACCCCCTGGTTAAAAAAAAAAAAGGACATAATAGGACATAAAAATCAAGATATGATTCAACTCACTCTGTCATTTTCATCAATTTCTGAAAGATATTTACATCCTAATAGGTCTTCACATTAGTGATATTTAATATTCTTAGCAGTATTTTTTCCTCTTCGCAAGGTTTAAACAATTTAAGCCCTTTAATGAATGCTGTTGTTGAGCAGAAACGAGGCTGAGGAAGCAAGACTGAGCTCTAAGAACCTCAGTGCACATTAATAGGTCTACAAGCTTAATGAGCATTAATGGACACTAAACCTGATATTTATTAATTATTTTCTGGAATGAAGAGGCCTCCACAGATACAAGCTTACATCCTCAGAGCAACCTCTGTTCTACATATTTTGTTTTATTAATTAATTACTAGTTTTCTTTAATCACAAGAGTAATATAGAAGCACAGCAAAAACATTCAAAAAGTATAAAATGAAAACTAGAAGTGTCCTTTTCTGCCCACTCCCCAAAGACAACCAGCTTCAACAATTTTTACTTTTAGTTTTCCTGCTAATTACCATAATAAATATTATGTTTTACTTCCCCCAACGTTTGGTTTTGAAAAATCTCAAACTTACAGAGAAGTTGCAAGAAGAATTCATCTAGATTTATCAGCTGCTAATAGCTTGCCATGGTTAGCTTTCTTATACTCTACAATATACATTCTCCTTTTTGCTGAACCATTTGAGGAACAGCTGTAGACATTATGCCATTTCTCCTCCAAATACTCCAACATACATGCCCCAAGAATAAGGACATCCTCTTCCATAACCACAATATAATTCTCCCACGCAGAAAATGTAGCATTGGTTGATTACATAATGAAATGTCCATATTCAAATTTCCATAATTGTTCGATAATGTCCCTTTTAACTTCTTTTTTTAATCCAGGATCCACTCATGATCACACATTGCATAGAGTTGTCATCTCTTAGGTCGCCTTTAATGTAGAGAAGTCATGTTTTCTTTCGTGACGATGGTATTTTTAAAGAGTACAGGTCGGTTGTCCTGCAGAATGTCTCTCAATCTGGATTTGTCCGATTGTTTCCTCTTGACCAGATTCAGCGTCCACATTTTTGGCAGGAATACTACATAGATGATGTTCTTTCCCAGCACAACACATGATGTCAGTTTGTCCCATTATTACTGATGCTCAGTTTAGACATTTTATTGAGGTGATATCTACCAGATTCCTTCATTGTAAAAGTACCCTTTTCTCTTTGTCAGTAATGAGTAGTCTGTGGCATGGTAGTTAGAAACCACGGGAAAATCTTGTTTTCCAACCATCTTTCACTCAGCGGTTTTAATATCCAGTGATGAGTCTTGCCTGAACACTCATTGCTATGTGGTGGGAAAGTGGTGATTTTTCTAATTCCATCATGTCTTCTCCACTTATGAGTTGGCATTTTTCTTTAAAAAAATTGCTCTCCTGAGGCACTTGGGTGGCGGAGTTGGTTAGGCGACCAACTCTTGGTTTCGGCTCAGGTTGTGATTTCAGGGTCGTGAGATTGAGCCCTGCTTTGGGCTCCACACTCAGTGGGGTATCTGCTTGAGATTCTCTCTCCCTCTGCCCTTCCCGCTTGTGCAAGTGCTCTCTCTCTAAAATAAATAAATCTTTATAAATAAATAAGTAAACAAATCATTGCTTTCCTTCCTATTCCTCTCTTTGTTTTAATTTTAATTTTTAAAATAAATTTTATAGGGGCGCCTGGGTGGCTCAGTCATTAAGCGTCTGCCTTCGGCTCAGGTCATGATCCTAGGGTCCTGGGATCAAGCCCAGCATCAGGCTCCCTGCTCTGTGGGAAGGCTGCTTCTCCCTCTCCCACTCCCCCTGCTTGTGTTCCCTCTCTCGCTGTGTCTCTCTCTGTCAAATAAATAAAATCTTAAAAAAAATTTTTTTTATAAATCTCTGTGAAGTAAATAGGGGTACTTTTTTTTAAAAAAAGTTTTTATTTTTAAGTAAATTCTATCCCCAATGTGGGGCTTGAACCCAGGACGCTGATATCAAGAGATGTGTGCTCTACTGACTGAGCTAGCCAGGGGCCCCTTAATTTTAATCTTAATTTATTTATTTAATCAATTTTTAAGAGGGGGAGGGGCAGACAGAGATGGAGAGAGAGAATCCTAAACAGATTCCACGCCCAGTGTAGAGCCCGACTCGGGGCTTGATCTCACAACCGTGAAATCATGACCTGAGCTGAAACCAAGAGTTGGACGCTTAACCAACTGAGCCATCCAGGTGCTCCTTAATTTTAATTTTTATTTATTTATTTATTTTTTAAGATTTTATTTATTTATTTGACAGAGAGAGACACAGTGAGAGAGGAAACACAGCACGGGGAGTGGGAAAGGGAGAAGCAGGCTTCCCGTGGAGCAGGGAGCCCGATGTGGGGCTTGATCCCAGGAGCTGGGATCATGACCTGAGCCGAAGGCAGATGCCCAACGACTGAGCCACCCAGGCGCCCCTAATTTTTATTTTTAAATATCAGAACATATGGATTCTTGGGGCTCCTGGGTGGCTCAGTCGTTAAGCGCCTGCCCTCGGCTCAGGGCGTGATCCCAGGGTCCTGGGATCGAGCCCCGCATCGGGTTCCCTGCTCTGCGGGGAGCCTGCTTCTCCCTCTCCCACTCCCCCTGCTTGTGTTCCCTCTCTCACTGTGTCTCTCTCTGTCAAATAAATAAATAAAATCTTAAAAAAAAAAAAAAGAACATATGGATTCTTTTCAAATTTTTCAATATATTATATCAACATATTAAAACCTATTCCTATCATTATTTATTTCAATACTCAAATTATTCCAAATCTGGTCAGTGGGAGCCCCTTCAAGCTGGCTCCCTTGTCCCCAACACATTAGTTACCATCCATTTTTGAGCACTTCCTTACTTTCTAGCACAAGATGTTCTAGGTTGTAGAACATCCTGTCCTTTCCCAGACTTTTGCTCTCATCTTTGCACTCTCCCTGCCCCATCCTTGGTATCAGCCATTTCCTTTAGGGGTTTCCATTATGATTAAAAATAATATAATATAAACTAAAGCAAATTCCTCTCCTTCTACCCCTTCTTCCCTTTCCACTTCCCAAATTGTTAGCTATATACATTTTTTGTGTTGTCAAGATCTATAGCATTACATATTAATGGGCACATACAGTTAAACTAGTTCATTCTTTGCTTAAGCATTGTTTCTAAAAATTAAAAGCCAGTAAGTGAGTTCTCTTTAGAAACAAAGATGCATTGGATGTCAACTTTTAGTGTAGATACGAATCTCCTAAGGGGCCTGTTAAAGATTCACATTCCTCAGCCCTACCCCCAGAAGTTCTGTATCATTTCATTTAAGGGGTCTGGTGATTCTAAGACATTATGAAGTAGTACTGGGTGGATAAAGAAGGAAATATAATCCCGTGTCATTAAAGTTTGGCAGCTTGATTGAGAATCCTTCAAGTGTCAGCCCCTAAAGAATTCTTTTGTTTTCTTTCTAGCTGTGTTCCATTCTTCTGGGTCCCACTCAGCTCGAGCTATTTCTTGTATCTCACCTCATCCACTTTCTTGGACCCTTTAATTTTTTTTTTTTTTTTACGTTTTCCAGAGTAATTCTTTTTTCATCTCCAATGCATGTGGTAAGATTTCTGAGCCATTTTGCAAAAAAAGGCTTCATTTTGCTCTCCCATTCACAGTTTGGTTTGATAAATGAGGAATCTGTTAGTCTCCTTTGTATTCTTGAGGCAAGATGCTTTTCTCCTCTGAATTCTTTTAGGATTTTTTCTTTATTCTTACGGTTCTAAAATTTCATCCTGATTTGCCTTGGTATAGATATTTTTTTTCATTAACACTACTTGGCCTTTGGTGGGTTCCTTTATTTTTTTTTAAGATTTTATTTATTTATTTGACAGAGAGAGACACAGCGAGAGAGGGAACACAAGCAGGGGGAGTGGGAGAGGGAGAAGCAGGCTTCCCTCAGAGCAGGGAGCCTGATGCAGGGCTCAATCCCAGGACCCTGGGATCATGACCTGAACCGAAGGCAGACGCTTAACGACTGAGCCACCCAGGCGCCCCTGGTGGGTTCCTTTAATCTGAAGATTTTTACCTTTTTTTAAAAAAAAAACAACCCAAAGATAATTTTCTTTTAGTATATCTTTTATTATTTCTTCCTTTTAATTCTCTCCTAATACTCATTTTAGACAAATGTTGGACTCCCTAGATCTATTCTCTATGCCTCTGAACACTTCTTCATATTATCCATCTTTTTGTCCTTTTGTTTTGTTCTGGGAGACTTCTTTATTTTCCAGTTTACAAACTGTGCAAGTGGGTTGGATGTGTTGTTAGTCTAGCTTTCCTGTTGGGGACTGCCTGGGGAACACAAGGTTGGGGATAAACTGCCAAAAAAGGTTTTTTTTGTTTTTTTTGCTTTTACTCTGAGCATGGCACACCATGGTGTATTTCACTTCTAGATAAAACTATCCTTTTCTGCCCTCTGTCCCTCATGGAGGGCCAAAGTCACCTCTGCTCCACTTCTCCCGAGGGTCTCCACTGCCCTGTCAGGAGGCTTCCCTGGGTAGGTTTTTCTCTTTTTCACAGAGTTATTATTATTATTTTTTAAGATTTTATTTATTTATTTGTCAGAGAGAGAGAGCGCGCACACAAGCAGGGGGAACAGCAGGCAGAGGGAGAAGCAGGCTTCCCACTGACCAGGGAGCCCAATGTGGGGCTTAATCCTTGGACGCTGGGATCATGACCTGAGCCGATGGCAGACGCTTCACCAACTGAGTCACCCAGGTGTCCCTCAAAGAGTTATTCTTATTCAGGCTTTATCTCAAATCCAAAGCTGCATCCTCTGGTCAGTGGATAGGTGGAGGAGTAATGAAGGAGTCTACTGGCCCCGCTGGGCCTGGTGTGGTACTTCCTGAGTGATCCTGTCACACCATACACTGCTCCCCAACTTCTGCTCTTCTTAATGTTCAATGCAGAACTTGGAGATTTAGGGTATGGCATAATTGGTGCTCTGGAGTCAGATTGCCTGAGTGTAAACCCTATCTCTGCTACATGTTAACTCTGTGAGTCTCACTAAGTCTCATCTGTAAAATGGAGATTGTAATAATACAGTGATTGGTGTACAGTAAGTGCTCAGTTATCCTTAGTGACTATGAAGCCTGTGAACTCTGATACCTTGAGCTGTGTTTTTATCTCCTTTTTTCAATTAGTCTGATCTCACCGATTTTCCTTTTCTTTTCTTTTCTTTTGATTTTAATCAAAATAGCATATGTACATTATTTTCACGAGCAAATACTTTACAAGTTTTATAACTAAAAACCACCATCCCCTGCCTCATCCTGCCCCACATGTAAGCCCCACTCCCTAGAAGCCACCGGTTCAACCCTTGAAACTATTCTGTTATTCAGCACTGTGTTACCAAAAACCATTATTATAATCCTATTTCACAACTTTTCCATTTAATATATCTATTGACTTCCTACTAGGAAAGATGAGGGTTTAATGCTCATATTGTTTCCCATCCTCCATCCTTCTCTCTAATGAGAGAATATAAATAATTACTGTTTACATTGCTATGACATGTGAATATTATTCACAGCTCAAAGCTGAGATGTAGTGTATTGCAATGAACATTTCCTTACTTGCATACTTTTTTGTTATTTTTTGGAATTAATAATCATTTTGTCACTTTTATTCATGCAATTTTTTGTGTGTGCCTATAATAAATGCATCCCCAAACTTTCCTCTCAAAGAGCACCACTCAACAGGTTAAAACACATTGCCTGATGTATCAGTTTCACTTCTTTCTCAGTCCTGGAGCCCTCTGTTCCCTGCAGATTCCTCTGCTCCAATCTCAAATGGTTGCCCTCTAGGCCTGCTGCACACTGTCAACTTTGGGTTCCCCTTCACGGTCATCCTGGGAACTCCATCCACTTCTCTCTTGTGCTGGAAGCTCTGTGATGAGGTAGAAAACTCCAGGTTGAAGGAAGATGTCTTCATTTGGTTCTTGGCCCTTCGCCATTGAGCACATTCCTTCTCTCCCAGTATCAGCCAGGTTGTTGCCAACTCAGCACAAAGGGGTTCACTGGAAGACTAGAAGGACTCAGAATCAACGAGAGGCTGGAACAGAAGGAACCAGAGAGGCTCTAGAGGCTGGAACAATCTGTCCAGCATGTCTCTGCTGCTGATGGCCACTGTGAACATCCTGGCAGTACTCGCTTGGGATTCAAAGTGCTGGGCAGGAGTATGTGATTGGCCAGGCCTACTCTCATGGAGACTGGGGTCGGAGGAGGGAGGATTTTCTCCCTACAGCTTTGGTGGGAGCTGGTGCATCGCCTCTGCTTACACCCTAATGCTGTCACCATAGTTGTTTCCTCTTAAATAGGAGGGAGGCATTGGACAATGGACAGCCAAAACAAATGCAAATGGGCACCACACTCTTTGAGTGTCAGCTTCCCCATCTGTATAATAAAAATAATATCAGTCTATAAAAGTATTCAACTTGGAATTTAAATGAAATAATAGGAAAATGCTTAGTACAGTGCCAGGCTGGGATAGATTCTCTATAAGTGTTGGTTTGATCTGAGTAGAGGGATGAACATATTCTATGTGGATGCAGGGACAGAAACCAAGCATGAGAGGCTGGAAAAACCTAAAAGGGAAGAGCCAAGGGGGCCTGGGGTCCTTGACCCTGGAGGGCAGTTCTGATGAGGAAGGAGGCCCAGTTCTGTTTGGGGTAGAGGCCACTGTAGACGGCCAGACTTGGCCTTTTCTGCCTTTGTTTTCCTGGATGCAGCTGCTTGTAACTGGGTCGGGACCTGGGCTCAGCTGAGAGGGAGGCACAGACCAGGGAGGGCAGGGCAGGAGCCCTGAGTTGGAGGGCCAGCCTATACGGAGGTCGGGGATCAGCCAGGGGTGTGGAAGGAGCCGCTACAGACTGACCAGGTTTGGCCCTGAAGTTTCTCTTCAGAGGAGGATGGGGAGGCACTATTGTCCTCCCCATCCTTCCCTCATGGATCCACCAAAGGCCTCTGATGGGTCTAACCACACCACCAGCAAAGTGTGAGAAGGACGGCAGGAGTGACTCAGAGGACCCATTAACAAACAGAGGAAGGTGCAATCTTATCTTCAGCTCAGCAGATACGATTGTGACATCGAGGAGGAGCTCTCTCCTCAGAGCAGCCTTCCTGTCACTGCCTGCAGCACTCAGGGACCGTCCCTCCCACCTCTGGGCTCCTCTGGGTCTCTGCCCAGCCTCTTGCCTGGCCCCAGAGCATGGGGTTCTGGACCTTTGTTTCCAGGATAGCTTCTCTGCTTGGCTTGGAGCTCCTGAAGAGCAGGGCCTGTGTCTTCTCTCAGGGCCCAGCCCAGGGCCTGGCCCACGATGGGCACCAGGAAATGTCTGAGAAGTGAAGGAGGCTGGAATTGAGCTGAGTCTTAGATAAATGAAGGTGAAAGGAAGAAAGTATTTCAGGGACAGTCGCGGTAACAACATGGTTGGTTGGCCCTTCACCATTGGGTCAAGAACCAACAAGTGACAGACTATAGTGAGAGAGGGAGACATCAGTTTTGGGAGAGAAGGTGGCATTTGTACCGATGCTTTCTCAAATATTTTGTCTGGTCCTCATATCAACCCTGAAGGAAAGGTGCAATAGTCCCATTTTACAGATGAGGCAACTGAAGCTCAGAGAAGGAAAAGTGACTTTCCCCCCAAAAATGGCAGAACAGGACTATAAATAGGCCTACCTGACTCCTCCGCTTAGAAATGTAGGTAGGGATGGGGCACCTGGGTGGCTCAGTTGGTTAAGCGACTGCCTTCGGCTCAGGTCATGATCCTGGAGTCCTGGGATCGAGTCCCGCATCGGGCTCCCTGCTCGGCGGGGAGTCTGCTTCTCCCTCTCCCGCACCCCCGTCTTGTGCTCTTTCTCTCTCTCACTCTCTCTCTCAAATAAATAAATAAAATCTTAAAAAAAAAAAAACTTAAAAAAAAAAAAAAAGAAATGTAGGTAGGTGAAATTTGTAGCCCTAAAGGTAGACACAGTTTGGGGGGCCTCTCCAAGAACTCCGTGCCCACGACACCAACCTCTGCCCCAAACTGAAGGTGATGGCCAATGCCTGGGTCATGATCCGACTGTGTGACCCCCGTGCTGGCTCAGGTGGGAGTCGGGGCAGTAAATGGCAGGTGGTTTCATACCCCCAGCCCTTTGTGCACACAGCTGCTCCCACCTGATGTGCTCCCCTCCCCGCCACCTCCTACTCACCTGGTCCTCTTCTTTCAAGTTTGAATCAAGCCTCTCCTTCCCCTCAAGCCCCTCATGATGCCTGCTGGAGTAGACCTGACACTTCTGGGCATTGAGTCTATACTTGCTAACGGCACCCAGCCCCAGGAGGTGTCCTCGAATGTTTGCAGAGTGCATGGGTGAGCATACTTGCCCAGGAAATCCCCATCCTCCAGGCTTCCGGGAAAAGGCAAGGCCTTCCATGCTCCAGCCCCTTTCTTAGTGGGGTCAAGGCCTTGCTGAGTCCAGTAAGGCTAGAGGTTGAAGCAGCCGCCTCTGGCTGCAGGACCCAGTGGGCCTCCTGAGGGAGGAAAGAGGAAGGGCTTCTAGGCCCGCTCCACACCCCCTGGCCCTGCCTGGCTGGGTGTGGGAGAGCAGAGGGCACAGGGCAATGTGGGCAGGGCTGGGAAGGGCCGAGAATTCAGGCCACCAGGCCACCTTTGGAAGGAGGAGGCTTCCTGCCTGCCTTCCACCCAGGAGGCAAGCCAGCCAGGGAGGAACCACCTGCACCCTCTCCTGGTCTGCTCTGATAGCCTAAGAAAAGAGTCAGCACTGGGCCCACTCTCAAGAAGCCTGCATTCCAGACTTCATTTGACGCTTGCTAAGAACCTGCTCTGGGCCAGGCTGCGGGCGGGTGGGGTGAAAAGATGCCTAAGATCCATTTCCTCCTCTAGGGAAGCTCACAGCAGACATTTAAGGAAAAATGAAAAGAGCTAAGACTCCCTAGCACTTTGCCATGTGCCAGACACTGATCTAAGTTCTCTGCATGGATCCATAATGAATTGAACATTCACAACAACCTAGGAGACAAATTCTATTCTTAGCTCCACTTGACCATTGGGGATAATGAGGCACAGAGAGATCAAGAAGCTTGCCCCAGATCACGCAGTAAGTAAACTGCATGCAGGCATCTGGCATCATTCGTCCTCACACTATGCACCCTCTAGGCCAACCCCAGGGCCAGCTGCCCCAGCCAACCCATACGGCATCTTAATCCCTGTCTCCTTGTCCACAGGTTGTTAGGCTCTGAATACTTGCTAGGCACCAAAGTGTGCTTTAGGATATCACCACTTTCATTGCCCTTTGCTGCCTGCCACGGTTACCTCTTTCCCCACGGGCTTGTTCCCTGTGGAAGCTTCAAGCTGCTGTGACTCACCCATCTCATGGTCCCTTGGAGTGTCTTGCACAAAGCAGGTGCTCAGATGCATTTGCAGTTTGGTGTGTTGATGGAGGGTGCTTTCATTTCCCCAGATCTCTGTGATATGAGCAAAGTGGTTCTCAACCTGTCCACGGGAATCCCTTGGGAGTGACACCACTCCCAGAGGTTGCCACTCCACTGCCCAGACGCCACTCCCAGAGGTTGCGATGTCATTGGTGAGGGGTACAGTCTGAGCATGGGGATCATTAAACACTCTCAAGCAATTCTGATGTGCAACCAGGGCTGGGAACCCCCGTTTTAATACCATTTTAGAATACTTGGAAGTTTCCACTGAGGGCAGACAGTGTGCGGTGGGGTGGGGGGCGGGCAGGGGAGCAAAAAGAGCCTGGACTTGGGAGATGGGCAGGCGAGATTCACAGCAGAGCTCAGCCACCTACAAGTTGGGGGAGCTTGGGCAAGTCAACTTTCCCAAACCTCAGCTACCTCATCTGTGAAAAGGAATCATTGCATCCACCCCAAAGCTAAGTTCCTGGCACTGAGAAGGCACATGCTGGAAGGAATGCAATACGTGGCAGCTATTAAAATGAGTTCTCCATCTCTCCACCCAACATATGATTACTAAGTGCCAGGGACTTCAGTATCCTTGGGAGAAAATAGAAAACAAGACAGTTGTGATCTTGCGCCATTTGTATTCTAGCAATCCAATTTAACAAACTTTATTGGGTTTGGGCTATCAGCCACTGCCTGGGTACACAGATGAACAAGACATTGTCCTTGCCCTGAAGGCAAAGAGAAGTGGACACTGATGATAACTAAAACAGGGGAAGGAGAATGCCAATTCGGTACAAACCAAGAATGGTGGGGCTCAGGGGAGAAAGCCTTCTGGAGGGGAGATCGTATCCATGGAAGATATGATACCTGAGAGGGCCCTTGAAGGATGGATATGATTTTGTAGGATGGGACTGGGGGGTGGGTGGAGTGGCTTAAACAAAACATGGAAGCAGGAACAGCCAATAATCCAACCCCGGCAAAAGAGCTGGCTGTGCAGACACAAGAGGGAAGAGGCTGTATGTAGGCCTGGGAAATGCAGGTTGGAGCTTTAATTGCCAGAGTGAGGCATTTGTACTGTTTTCCCAGCTGCGAGAGCATGCAGGAGCTGGAACAGAATTGCTTGATTCTTAGCTCTTAATACCTGGCCCTTCCTCTGGTTTCGTTCTGGAATAGATGCACTTGTTGCCACCTTACCTTCTCTGCCCACTGCCACCTTGGTCCCATGTACAGTGCTCAGTGTCCTGTTGCTGTTCTCAGGTGAGGGTCTGATACACTCACTCAACCTTAAGCAAAAAATGCATTTCCAGATGGTACCTCCCTAGGCAATTGTATTTGGCAGGTACAGTGCAAGGAGCACCAAATAGAATCTGGCAGAGGCCTGTTTCTAATCCTAGCTCTGCCTCTCACCAGCTGTGTGACCTTGGGCAAGTCACTTTTTCTTTTCTGAGCCTCTGTTTCCTCGTCTGAAAAATGACAGGCTGGCTGGGATGATTGACAATGACTCTTCCAGCTGTGATGTTCTTTAACTAATTTGCCAAATATCAAACCTAAGAATGTCTGTTTTGCCTCGTGCAAGGGGATGTCATTGTTGCAAATTAGTGTTAAGCATGAAGCTCACAGGGGAAGAGATGGAGAGGTGACATGTAGGTGTTCTGGCAGTGTTGGCTGAGTCCAGCTTGGATTCATCACAGCCCAGGCTATGATGTGAATGGAGAAGCCTCCAGAATATTTCATCTTTCAGCCATGCAAATCATTCCCAACCTCTCAGGTCTTCCCAGTTGAAGCCCAGGACATTGTGGAGCAGAGATAAGCCATCCTGTGCACTGTCTGAATTCCTGACCCTCAGAATTTGTGAGCCTGACAAGATCACTGTTCCAAGCCACCAAGGCTGAGGTGGTTTGTTACATAGCCATAGATAACTGGAAATGGGGGGGGGGTGTTTTGAGGGTAGTCTGAGGATAAAATGTCTCACTACACTGGTGAAACCTCAGTGGGTGTCCTCCTCTGTCACTGACTTTGGAAGCCACCTCTGGTCTTGGGTATTACTCTAGGTAGCATGGTGCTCTTGGGACAGGAGGCTCAGAGCCTGCACTGTCCTGGGATGTGATAAAGTTTATAAACAAGGAAGCTCTTTGGTCTTCCTCCTGGCTGTCCAGGCACTGGTCAGCTGGGGGGCAGGGCCCATGTGTACTTGTCAATACCCCAGTCTGTGTGGGGGAGGTGGCTCACACTGGTGGAGGTCCTCTAGATACATCTTACACCTTTTTTTAAAGATTTTATTTATTTATTTATTTTAAAAGATTTTATTTATTTATTTGTCAGAGAAACAGAGCACAAGCAGGGTGAGTGGGAGAGGAAGAAGCAGACTTCCCAGTAAGTAAGGAGTCCAATGTGGAACTTGATCCCAGGACCCTGGGATCATGACCTGAGCTGAAGGCAGACGCTTAACCAACTGAGCCACCCAGGCGTCCCTTACACATGCTTTCATTTCAGTTCATAATAGCTCCATTAGAAACTATAAGAAGGGGTGTTAGCCCCAGTTTACTGGTGAAGGAAACGCTCAGGTGCCATGCCCAAGACTATCCATGGGGAATGGCAGAGCAGGGCTTTGAACCAAAGAGCAGAACTCTGAATCTAACACCTTTTCCTCTAGGACCTCTTGACTTAGGGATGGGAAACTCTGGGAAAGGGCCTCCATTTCCTTTAGCTAAACAGTCTCTTGTCTTCAAGTAAGTTCTGTCTTGGCTGTGATTCTGCTTCCGTTTCCTTCTTCCCAGCACCCTCTCCACTCTCATTCTTTTTTTTTTTTCCTCCTGAGATTTTTGGCAGAAGGAAGAGAGGAGGAATCCACTGCCAAGTCCTTTATTAAGGAAGGCTTGATGGTGATGTGGGGCTTCACAACTATGCAGAGGCTGGGGGGAGAGGGCATAGAGGACAAAGGAGATTAGGCCACTCCCAAGCTGGGGGTTGGTGGTAACAAGAGGAGTGTCCTTCTCCATCTCAGCCCCACCCAGCTGTGAAACGTCGGTGGTGAGGTTCCCAGAAGAATCCGTCAGGGAGCATCCTGGCTGGGAGGGAGGAAACGGCCTATTCCCTCGTGGGACTTCCTCTTTCACGGTGTGTGTGTTGGGGGGAGGAGAGGGATGGGGGGACAAGGAAATACCATTTTCTGAGCGATTGTGCCAGGCTATATCAGATTATCATCGGCTCATTTAAATCAATTTCCAGATCAGGCTTGGAGAGGTTAGTTGACTTGCCCAAGGCCACACAGCCTGTGAGCGGCAGAGCCGCTAAGGACGCCCGGAGGGTCTCGCCCCTGGCGCTCGCCACCACTCCTGGAGGTGTCTGGGGACCTGGCAGGAGGCTCTCGGCCCTCACCTCGGGGCTGTCCAGAGGGGGCTCCCAGCAGGGGGCGCGCTGAGCCCCCGTCCCGGGCCGCCGGGCGCGCCTCCAGCCGGCGCCTGGGACGGGGCCGGCCGCTCCGCCCCCTCGGCTCCTCCGCGGCTCCGCGGGCGGGCAGCCGGCCAGGCGCAGAGCAGAGCCGAGCGCCGCGCACCCGGTCGCGCCCGCCGTGCCCGCCCAGCGCAGCGTCCGCCGTGAGTAGCGCCCGTATGCGGGCTCGACGGGCGGGACAGCGCGCGCGGGGCTGGGGCTGGCGGGGGGCAGATTGCTCCGGGGCGCTTTCTCGGGTTCCCCGAGCCCCGGTCCCTGACGCCGCCTGCCCGCCCCCCCGCCCCCGGGTTTGGCCGGCCTTGCCCTCGGGCGCTGTGGCCGGCCCTGGACCTGTCCGCTGCGCCCCGGGGGGCGGGGGGTGGCGCTCCGAAGCCTGGCACTTTGACCCGAGGGACGGGGTGGGGACAGCGAGCCGAGGCTTGGCACCCGGGGAGGAGATAGGAAACAGACTTTCATCAACTTAGGGCTCCATGATGGGGAGACCACTACAGATTTCCGGGAGGAGAGGGGCCAATCTTCTCAGCATCAGCCACCTCGCACACCTTCTCTCCCCATTTGCACAAGGACGTGATTCCAGAAGGCTGCTCCACACACAGTCAGCTTGCTTGTGGCAGAATGAAGCTGTGGTCCCGGTCGTCAGGGGCCCGGGCCAGAGCTAGGGTGGGAATGGGGGTAGCCAGTAAGTCTGCAGCCGGCTGGGGTAGAAGGGCACAGGAAGGCGTTGTCAGTAGTTGACCCTGACTTTGGGCCAGGCATTGTGGATGTCTCACGGCATGTGTGGGTCTGGCTAGTCCTCACTGTAACTTTGCCAGGTGGAAATTAGTATTCTCACTTTAGGAAGGACAAAATGAGTCCCAGAGAGGTGAGCATTGAGGCCATGCAGGTAGTGGTAGGTGAGGCGTGCAGCCTGAGAGAAAGGGAGTCCTAGCTGGTTGCCTCAGGAAGCGGGTGGGAGCAGCCCTGGGGGCAGGTGGAGAGAACGCAGCCCCTGACACCTTGTACTCCAGAATCCAGTGGAGGGCAGCTGGGGGCTGCTGCTGTGGCTTCTGACTCTGTTTCCCAGCTGCCTCCATGTAAGGTATTTCTGGGAGAGTCCTGGTGACTAAGGGGAGCTGGTGCCTTGGCCTCTTCACAAATACTTTCGGAGTCTTGTTCTTCTCCTAAGATGTGTTTTTAACACGTAAAGTGGCCCCACCGATAATTCAGCTGCTTTGGGAGAGGCTTGGGCCGGGGTGGGTGGGGGCACAAGGGGTGTGTGGATGGGGGTGGGGGTGTGCTAGTCTGGAGCAAGTTTCCAGCTAGCAGGAATGAGACCTGAACTGACCCTGACCACCCCCCTAAGGTTTCCCTCCTTATTAGACGTGAGGGTGAACAAGCAGGCTGTCCAGTGGAGCTGGACCTTCACTAGAAAAATGGGGTTTTCTCACATCAGCTTAGGCAAATGGCTGATCTCTGAGCCCGAGCTTCCTCCTCAGAGATTGGGGTTGTCAAAGGCCTAACTGCATGGAGGGGCTCTGCAATGCTGGAGCCCCTTCCCTCCTGTGGGCAAACTCCTCAGAGCCTGAGTGTGATGATTCCTGATGTGGGAGGAGGTGTAAGAGGACCATCATGCCTGCCCCCTTGCAATGGTCCCATCTCACTGACTGACACTGGGTGAGGTGGGGTGAGGATCTCCAAATGTCCAGCAGAGTGAGCTGGGGTCAGTGAGTGAGACGATTTAGTAGGGTAGAGAGTTCCCTACTGGGGTGATCCTGTAGCCTTGGAGGCCTCCTCCTAAGTGTTCCCTCTGGAGGCCACTGGCTTCCCCAACCCCAGTGCCACTTTGGGGGGTTGAGGATGCTGTCATCAGAAGCCCGGGCAAGACAGCTGGAGTAGGCTAGCTGTGTGACTTAAGGTCCCATCCCCTGTCTGCACTTCAATTTCCTTCTTTGGTCAAACAAGTGGATTATAGACCAGACAGCAGTGGTTTTTCAAACTCCTCCCACCCCCAGTGAATTATTTTTTTTTTTTTTTAAAGATTTTTTAATTTATTTTTGACAGAGAGAGAGTGTGTACAAGCAGGGAAAGAAGCAGGCAGAGGGAGAGGGAGAAGCAGGCTCCCCGCCGAGCAGGGAGCCCGATGCGGGGCTCGATCCCAGGATCCTGGGACCACGACCCGAGCTGAAGGCAGACGCTTAACCGTCTGAGCCACCCAGGTGCCCCGCGCCCAGTGAATTCTTACACAGAACCCCAACCTATAGTATAGATAAAGGGGAAATGCTTTGGCTCCCCTTCCTCATGCTGGTGGCTCCTGAAGCAGAGTCTAAAACCCCCCTGGATGATCTTTGCCGTCCCTTTTTGTGAGGTTCTAGGAAATCTGTGTTAAACCTCAGAAGTGTTGCCTACCATGAGGGCTGAGGGCAGGAGTGTGAGTCCTAGTGATTCCATTAAGAGAAATGTGGGTGTTAAGGTGGGCTTCGCCCTTGGAATGTCTGGAGCAGACATCCTGTGCCTCTGACCCAAAGTTGTAGCTGTGTCCCTCCCCTCTGCCACGTGGTTTCATCTTTTTGGAGCCAGAAAGGGCTGGCTCCTAATTGGTGACTATAATTCCACCTCAGACTTTCTCCCCTTTAGTTTTACGTCCCTAAATTGGTAAAATTGATAAAATGCAAATTCCTCTTGGGGAGAGATATTAGGAAAAGGCTTTAAGTCGTTACTCGTTGTTTTTACCTGATGAGGCAGCTGAGCAGCGGCCTTGAGAAGCGAGGCTGGGCGACTACCTTGAAATCAACAAACATTTAGGGAGTGCCTGTTGTACACCAGCAGCGACAAGGGGACAGAGGTGAGAATGTGACAGCCACTGCCCTCATGAGGCTCCAAGACAGGAGGCAGGAGGGAAGGAATTCACATTTGTTGGAACCATCCCAACACTACGTAGGTCATTTTACATGTTTATCTCATTCGTCATACCGTAGGTCATTTTACATGTTTATCTCATTCGTCATAATGTAGATCTTAGTTTCATTTTTTTTTTTTTTTAAAGATCCCATTTATTCATTTGAGGGAGAGAATGGGAGAGAGAGCACGAGAGGGGGGAGGGTCAGAGGGAGAAGCAGGCTCCCTGCTGAGCGGGGAGCCCGATGCGGGACTCGATCCAGGGACTCCAGGATCATGACCCGAGCCGAAGGCAGTCGCTCAACCAACTGAGCCACCCAGGCGCCCTCATTTTTTTTTTTTAAAGATTTTATTTATTTATTCATGAGAGACAGAGAGAGAGAGAGAGAGAGAAGCAGGCTCCCAAGGAGCAGGGAGCCCGATGCGGGACTCGATCCCAGGACCCTGGGATCACGACCTGAGCTGAAGGCAGACGTTTAACCATCTGAGCCACCCAGGCGCCCAGTTTCATTTTTTATTATGTAAAATTTTGATTGCATACAAAACAAGTGTACATATCACATATTCATGTAACCACTACTCAGAGCAAGAAACAGCATTGCCAGCACCCAGAAACTCCCCTTGTGTCCCAGACGTAACCCCCCCACCCAGGCGTGACCACTATTCTGACTTTTAGCACCATAGATGAGTTTTGCTTAAGCGGAATCACACAGTATGTGGTCTTTTGTGTCCGGCTTCTTTCATTCAACATTATGCTTGTGAGTTTTATCCATGTGGTTGCACATTGCGGTAGTTTATTATTGTTGTAGAATAATTCCATTGTATGGGTATAACTCAGTTTACTTATCTATTCTATTGATGGCCCTTTGGTTGTTTCCGATTTGTAGTTATTACTAATAGTGCTGCTGTGAACATTTTAACATGGGCCATTTTGGGAAACATCTACATGCATTTCTCTTGGGTATGTCCATAGAAACTGCCCAACAGATTTCCAAA
Organism: Leptonychotes weddellii; assembly: GCF_054177405.1. Lineage (NCBI taxonomy): Eukaryota > Metazoa > Chordata > Mammalia > Carnivora > Phocidae > Leptonychotes > Leptonychotes weddellii. The sequence continues at coordinate 92,543,450 of NC_138377.1, read as the reverse complement.
GTGTGATTCTCCTGGCAATGTTTGAGAGTTCTGACTGTTCCACAAAGTCACCAACAGTAGGCATTATCTAGACTCATTTTCCATATAAGTCATTTGAAGCTCAGGAAAGTTGTGCCGTGCTCAGTGTGTGCAGAGGTGATAGAGCTGATTCGAGCTCGGTCCTGTGTGACTGTAGAGTCTGTGTTTTCTCCTTCTGGGTTAGACAGAGACAATTATGAGCCAAAATGTGAAAGCTCTAACCCTGAAGAGACCTCTCTGGGAATTTAAAGGGGGTGGGGGATTTTAATCTGTTGTGATGAGAAATAGAGTCATGGAACCTCACAGAGTTGGTAGCATTTGAGCCAGGTCTTATGTGAAAGGAGTGGTTTTGCTAGGAGGGCTCTCCAGGTGGGCCTTCCATGGAAAGGGCCCAGCTTGAGCTGAGGCGTGGGAGTTTTGGGGGAATTGGAAAGGTCTACTTTGGCTGAAATATAAGATATAAGGTCTACTAAGGCTGGAAAGTTTAGTTGGGGCCAAACTGGTGGTCCTAGCTTGTCCTTAGGGGGCTCCCTTGCCCCCCAGCCTCTGGCTACCCCTGGAGCCCAAGGCGGGGGCTCATCATTTTGTTGGGGATTTGGGGCTGCTTCGAATCCAGCTCAGCTTCTGCTAGCAAATGGAGCTAGCCTGTTGTCAAATGGAGGATCTTAGCTGTTCTAGGGACGAGTCTCAGGGTATCTGTCAACAGAATTTTTTGGAGTTTTCTGCTTCCCTCTAGGTGTGTGAAATGAGTAACCCCACCCTTCAGGACCTACCTGACCCAAAAGAAGATGATAGATAGAAGTCCTGCCACCTTCTGGGCTAGTCTCAGGAAATTTGCCAGGATGGAGGCTGCGGGGGGGCGGGGGGTGAGTGAGGTGGTCTAGCTTCAGATTTTGGTCAAGCCAAACTTTCCAGGAGGATCCCAAAACCTTTTCCCTAGAAGGGAATTGAAATGCTTGTCTCCGTTGCTGTGGGAAGCAGAAACACAGAGTGGCTCAGGATGAGCCAGATATTAACAGTAATAATCACCTTTTTTATCTGCCTAGGAGTTTATGCCCTTATTACAAATGGATCCCCACATGGCTGTGTGAAGTACACGATGGAGATGTTACCAGTCCCGTTTACAGATGAGGGGACTGAGGCCCAGAGGGTGCCAACCTGTATGGGTTAGACAGCTACTACACGCCCAGGCTAGTCTAGAACTGGGGCTCCTGGGAGCCTGCTCTTTTTCATAGTCCATGCTTGCTGGGCTCAGGCCAAGCACAGGGTGAAGACCGAGCAGCAGGGAGGATGCCTGATGGACCATGGACATCAACAGGCAGGAGTTCAGCAAGTGACCGTGAGAGTCAGGCCCAGGAGCCAGGCCAGCTCTGCCTGGGGGACTTCAGGGATGTGTGCCCCATGGAAGGGAGGGCGGCAGGTGGCGTCGTGGTTATAGAGGGCAGCACTGGAGGAAGGAGTGTGAAATGTATACATTCTCTGAGAGTTGGAACAGCTTCAGCCACTTGGCATTGATGAGACGCACCCTTGTGTAATGGTGCCTCCACCCAGCCTTTTGGGGCTCATGGGGCCCTGGGTGTGGTTGGTATCTGATTGGCAGGCTGGAGAGAAGTTGCCAGTGCTAGCCAAAATGAGCTCTGAGAGGCCTTTGCTAATGACTCTTGAGAGACACATCCACAGTCATTTGCAGACTGGGCCCTGGGTCCTGCCCTTGTGGTGCTGTCCAGGGTGGCATGTGGCTGTCCCAGGAACGGGTGAGCTTCTTGGGGCAGGGAGATCCCAGGTTAGGATGCAAACAGTCTTCTTCTGGTGGGGTGGTAAACACTCCCCACGGCTCAGGGTTGTCTCTGGCTCTCACTGAGGTGCTCTGGGTGGGCAGTTAGGTCCATTTTATAGATGAGGAATCTGAGGCTCCTCTGACAAGAGATGAGGTCCCAGAGCTAGCTGTGGGCAACACTGGAAACAGAACCTCCAGCTCCTGACTGCTGGGGCCCACTATAATTTGTCACACCACTCCTGTCCCTCTTTCCCTTGGGGTAATGAGTGAGAGAGTTTACAAATCAGTTCAGACTCGCAGTTGGGTGGCTCAGCCCCTCAGGGAGCTGAGGTCATGATAATCCCTTACCTTTCTACTGCTTTTTCCAGTTTACAGAATAATTTCATGATTTGCTGTGGTTTTTACAGGATTAACCCCTTTAGCAGATGGGCAAGCTAAGTCTGGCAGTTTAAATGACTTACCCAGGCAATTGGGACTCAAACCCAGAACTTCTGACCCAAAGATGAGCGCTCTCTCTCCTGCCTCACGGCTGCCTCTTTTTCTCAGCCGCCCTGAATTTCATGAGAACAAATCGCTGAAGTTGGCCATGGGGCTGTTTCTCTGAACGTGTTCAGAGCAGATCTGAAAGAGTGAGGAGGGCTCCTTTCCTGTCTCTGTAACAGCTTCGAATTGATATAACTCAAATAAGAACCATACATTGTCAGTCACTGGTGAGAATAGGCTTGGGCAGGGTAGTTCTCGAGGAACTAGGGCCATGGATTATTGTTAAATTATGAGCTCCTGTGCAGCTGATTACTTTTAGGCCCAGACTCAGGCTTGCGCCAATGTTCCCAGCTGTCCTGACCTCAGATTTCCTCCGGTTTCAGGGCTGTGTGCTCCAGGCCTCAATGAGGAGTCCAAACATGGAGACATTCAAACAGCAGAAGGTGGAGGACTTTTATGACATTGGAGAGGAGCTGGGCAGGTAAGAGGCTGGGAGAGGTGGAGGGGGCGCCTCTCCTGGGGCACTTTTCGTTTGATCAGGTAGGCACGGGCTTGTCACAGGACTCCTTGGAAGCTTTAAAAACAATCCTGAGGAATTCATCTTCACGTGCTGCTCTGCAAATAGTGGTCTCTGTGGAAATAACAACTTGCCAGCAGAAGGGACTAGAATTCTTGTGCCCTATGTTTTCACTATCGCCTGGCTGACTGACAGTAAAGGCGGGTCTAAAGGAGTCTTGTTTCATCTGTTACTTTTCTCACAAAACCCTCCCCAAACTCTGGACTGAGACCTGGCCTGTTGGTTTTCTTCTCTGAGTCCCACTTGGGATTCTCCATGGCTCTTGGGATTTTGTTTCATAAGCTCAGCGCCTGAATGGGAGGTGAAGTAATCCTCCTGAAAATGGATTCGCGTTGAGTAACAGGCCTCACGAGCCTTGTCATGAAGCTTCCTAGGATCTGAGTTATTGGGTGCATTTCCAGCTTGGCTAAATACAGAATGCCCCCAGGGATAAATTCTGAGATCTGAAAGTGGTTACTGTGTGGAAAGAAAAGATTTTCCGAAGCTCTCTTCTTGCCTTCCATTTCTAGACTCTGCTAATATTTAGATGGTTTTTTAGTTATTACAGAACACCAGCCCTAGAGTTTGATTCTCACTGCAGTGCCTGAGATTGAAATTCATTTCACTCTCATTTTTCATGTGAGGAAACTGGTCCAAAGAGTTTAAGCAAGTTGCCCGAAGTTGCTCAGCCAGCGAGTGACGTAGCCAAGGTCTGGCCAGTCCAGTTTGTACCTGCACGCCTGTCTGCCTTTTCCAATAAGTACAGCACTTGCATACTCACGTGAGCTTACCAGTACACCCAACCTCACCCCCTCACACCACTAGCAGAGTAAAAACTTGGGGGTTTAAAGCCTTCACTGTATCCATGATGCAAAACAGGAGGCCTTTCCTCTTTGCAGAGCTCTTGGGTTCAGGCCTAATATTTTCTTACTTTTATTCATTTATTTTATTTTTAATTTTATTACTTTAAAAGATTTATTTATTTGAGAAAGAGAGAATGTGAGCAGGGGGAGGGGCTGAGGGAGAGGGAGAGAGAGAATCCTCAGGCAGACTCCCCCTGAGTGTGGAGCCCGATGCGAGGCTTGATCCCCGGACCCTGAGATCATGACCTGAGCTGAAATCCAGAGTTGTATGCTCAACCAGCAGAGCCACCCAGGTGCCCCATCTCTTACTTTTATTTTTAAAGACAAAATAGAAAGAGCTTCAAAGCCAGAGGAGCCTTACTTCAAGAAGAGGGTGTGTTACTTCCAGTCCAGGGAGTGCTTGTCCTGGCTCACTGGCTGGCTGGGTGGGGAGAGCGAAGGACTGCAGGAGGGGCAGGAGTCCTCAGCCTTTTGTCTGAGCCGACTGCCACTGGCAATCCAGGGCCTGGCAAAGGTAAAAGAACAGGACAGGGCCAGAGGCTGAAAGGTGGTCAGTGGGAGTCTGCCTCTGAATGGGAAGCCAGGTGCTTCCGATGTGGTGATACCAGGGGGAAAGTGGCAAGCTCAGGAGTGGACCCTGGCAGACCCTTCCAATGGCATCTGATTCGGGAGCCTCACCTCAGCCACATTGTATGTGGAGGGGTCTGTGCTAGGTGCTCTGGGCACAAAGATGAACAAGACACGGACAGTTTCTGCCCTCCTGGGGCTCCAGCCCTGCAGTGGGGGCAGCCATGCACATGCCAAGGGCAGAGTTGGAAGGGACCTTGTCGGGGTGGGGGGGCTCTGAAGAAGGAAGTCGAGACCATTTCCTGGGGACTTCACCTGTTATTCCTTCTTAGTCCTGTCTCTCCCCAGCTTTGTGTATCAGGGCTATTAGAGCTGCAAGAGGCCTCCTGTTAGCTGGTCCTTCACCCGTGGCAGGGTGGGAGGGTCCGTACCTCACAGACTGGGAGCTTTGGATCACCACCACCCCCTACATCTCTAAAGCGCTAACTGGACATAGAATGGGTAAGACGCTGCAGAGCCCTGAGGCCTTTGGAATGGTTTGGCATCCTAGCATTTGTGGTCTAGGGGCCAGATGAGCTAGAAGGCCTTTGGAGATCCATTCTTCCAGGTTCTTCATCTGAAAACTGAGGAGACTGAGGCTCAGGGAGGAGGGGAAGGTCTGGCCAGGAGCCATAAATAGGCTGGAGCTAGAGCCGTCTGCAGACGAGTGCTCCGACTCAGAAGGGACAGTCCTATTTTTCTCCCCTCCCCTCCCTTCCCCTCCTTTTCTTCACTTAACACGCCATTGAGGAGCTACTGTGTGCCAGCCACTGTCCAAGGCAGTGGTAAACAAATAGACACATTCCTGTCCTTTTGCAGCTTATGATCCATTGGTGGAGAAAGACACTAAACCCATGAACAGGAGAACCAAAGGGATAACTCTTTATAACATGTGTTAAGCGCTGTGCAAGGAGAGAGCAGGAGACACTGAGAGAGAATAGGGCACACGGTTGAGACCAAGTGGTCAGGGAATGGTGCTCAGAGGAAGTGACTGTTCACTTAAAAACTGAGGGGTAAATGTGCAGGCAAAGAAAACAGCATGGACAGAGGCCCAGAGGTGGGGTAGAGCCTGGGGACTGGGCTGCTGAAATGTGAGCTGTGGGCAAACAGTGCTAGATGAGGTTGGAGACATGGGTGGGGGCTGGAGCCAGCCAGTGAGCTCCCTGTCAACAGAGTGGTGGTGAGGTTTGGCCTTAGGGGTCAACACAGATCAGAATTTGTGTCCCCTTCCTAGCTGTGCAACCTTAGGACAACTTACTCAACCTCTCTGGGCCTCCGTTCTCTTACCCGTAAGATAGGAATAATAACAGTACCTAGCCCATAGTTGGGGGATTAAGTGAGATGCTGAGTCTCTGGTGCTTCTCACAGAGCCAGGCCCAGGGTAAGTGTTCAATGAACAAGAGCTTCCGGCCTCTTGAAGTATGTTTGGGGCACCAAAGCCCTGCCTCCCTTCTCTGGAGCCCCCTGGGGGGGTCTCTGCAGGAAGAACAGGGTTGGGTCATTCTTATTTTGGGGAGAGCTACACATGAACCTGGCTTCCTCTGCTGTCAGTGAGCACCCTCGGCTAGGCCCAGGGATGTCATATTGATTTTAGCTCCTCATTCAAGTTCAAGTGAACGTGACTGACACTGGTTTTCATGTTTACTTCTACTGGTAGAGGAAGCCCACAAACATAATGTTGAGCAAAGGAAGCCAGACTCAAATGAGTCCATACCATATAAGTCCATTTGCATAAAGTTCAAAACAGGCAAAATCAATCAGTGGTGCTAAAAGCCAGAATAGTGGTTATTCTTGAAGAACTAGTCACTGGAAGGGGGCGTGTGGGAGGTTCCCAGGGGGTGGGTATCGTTCTGTTTCTTGATCTGGGTGCTTGTTTCACTGATGCGTTCTTTTCAGGAAACTATATCAAGCCATACATGTTTAGGTCCATCTTCCTGTGGGCATGTTATACCTTAACTAAAACCATGCGTTAGCAAACAAGGAATCTTTGACTCTCCTCCTGGTTCTGGTCTGGTCCCCGAAGCACATGTGTTTGATTCCTTCGGAGGCCTTGTATGTTTTATCCTACAAGTAAAAGGACATCTGTGAGAAAAGCTGCAGAATCCACCTTTGGATCAGGATGGGGTGCCCTGGCTGGAGGGTCCTGGGCTGTGACCCTCACTGGACCCTATGCATCTTGCCTGATTTCTGGCTCCCAGTGCTGAGTGGAGACTATGGCTGTGCTCCCATTTTGGCACCAGCCTGCTGGGGCTGCTGGAGATCATCTGCTGTTTCTGGGAATGCTTGGAGAAATGCTGGCCTGTAGATTCTGGCTTCTCCCAGCCTTGGTAGCTGGGGTTAGGTAGAGCAGGGGAATATGAGAGCAGGACTTACAAAGAAAAACCCTCCCAACTCCTCCTTTTTAGTCAAGGCTAGGAGCAGAGAGGGGAAGTGACTTGTCTGAGGTCACTCGGGGGTGGGGACTGATGGTCTGACTCTTAGTCTAGGGCTCTGGCTACCACACCCTAAGAACTTACAAAGCACAGGGCGCCTGGGTGGCTCAGTTGGTTAAGCGACTGCCTTCGGCTCAGGTCATGATCCTGGAGTCCCTGGATCGAGTCCCGCATCGGGCTCCCTGCTCGGCGGGGAGTCTGCTTCTCCCTCTCCCACTCCCCCTGCTTGTGTTCCCTCTCTCGCTGTGTCTTTCTCTGTCAAATAAATAAATAAAATCTTTAAAAAAAA
>NC_138377.1:92529128-92536326 GCF_054177405.1 Leptonychotes weddellii | reverse complement strand
CCCTCCCTCTGGGGATGTATGCCCAAGAATACAAGGTAATTTAATGTATGTGATGTCTATCCTATAGTGATCAGTGCTTTCTTCTTTCCTGTACTTAGATTACTTTCCTTTACTTAGATTGTTACATTAACATAAAACCATAAAATGTTATGTTGAACCAGATTTCAACAAGTAGTCCCAATCTCAATTCTATAGACAAGGAAAGTGAGGCTGAGTGAGGAGAGGTGATTTTGTCCAAGGTCACAGAGTAAGCAATATAGAAGGTGGAGCTTAAAGAAGCTTTTCAACTACACTGTGCTGGTTTAAACAAACGGACAAATATTTATCCATATGTTCATTCGACTTTTATCCGCAGCTCCAGCTCTGTCGAGAAGCCTGCCTCACCATTACCCCACACGTGCCCTCACCCCCTCCTCTCTTCCCTGACGAAGACACCAGCCACAAGCCCTGTTACTTACAGGAGGCTCATGTGTGCAAAGCACGCTGCTAGGCACGTAACATGCAGAATCCCCTTTCGTACGGACAGGAGCCTTTGGCCAGGGAAGGAACCACTGTTCTCGAGCCTCACCCTCCCTAAGCAGAGCTGAGGAATTCCCTGCGACATCCATATTGATAGGGCTGCCTGCCAGACCCGAGTCACCCGATGGGGTTCCCTGTGGTTAAGGTCACACACTCAGCTTCGCCAGGGCAACGTCTTTTGGGAGAGAAACAAGACCTCCAGGAATGTGTAGAGCTCAGATTCACCCAGGCTGGGTTCTAGAGCCCTGTCTAGCCACAAAGCACTATAGAAAACTACAATAACAGGTGTTTGGATTGACCTGTCTCAGTCCTTAGGAAAAGGGTTTCCGAGGTGAACTCTGAGGCAAAGGGGCTTTTATTATTTCTTTTTAAATTAAAAACTTTTTCTCTTAAATTATAGAAGTAATGCATGGCAAATGTCATAAAGTTCTGAAGAGTTCAAGTAAAAAGTCAACTCTTTCCACCCTCCTTCCTTGTCTCATGCCCACAGCTGGACTTCGACGATAATTTTCTTCTGTCGCCTTTCAGAACTTTTCTAAGTAAAGCAAGTGTGTACGGACACCCAGATGGGATCATGTGACCATAAGAATCTACAGCTTGCTTTTTTCACTTAATGAAATGCATTGACTCTCTTTTTATAGCACTATATAGAGATCTATGAGACTTTTGGATGAAAGTTTTTTTTTTTTTTTTAAACATAAAAAACTTAAGGCAAGTTAAGCCAAGGAGAGATTAGTCGCCTTAACTCAGCAACTATTTTTATTTCTGAGTTCTACCTTCTCCTTCTTCTCGGGCTGTTTCTCACGCCCACACATTCCCTCCTCTTTTGTGTCTGCTTGAAGCACGTATGCTCAGAGTTAACATTCTCCCGGGTGTTGCACTATGGGGCAGGCCGGGGAGGCCGTGGGGAGCAGGGCAGTGCTCATGGCCCTGGGACTGCCTAGATGAGGCCGATCTCACATTTGTTTGTACCAGGCTGTTAGTTCTTTGAAGGCAGGTTCTCGTATTTTGTTTTGTTTTTGTTTTTGTTTTTTTAAAGATTTTATTTATTTGACAGAGAGAGAGAGAGAGAGAGCGAGAGCAGGAACACAAGCAGGGGGAGTGGGAGAGGGAGACGCAGGCTTCCTGCAGAGCAGGGAGCTCAATGTGGGGCTCGATCCCAGGACCCTGAGATCATGACCTGAGCTGAAGGCAGACGCTTAACGACTGAGCCACCCAGGCGCCCCTCTTATTTTGTTTTTTGTTTGTTTGTTTAAGTTTGTATTTAAATTCCAGTTAGTTAACAGCCAGTGTAGTATTAGTTTCAGGCGTACAATGTAGTGATTTCAATCCCTCCATGCAACACCCAGGGCTTATCACGACAAACGCCCCCATCGCCTGTCCCACCCCTCCCCTCCCCTCCCCCCTTTCCTCTAGGCTCTTATTTTGAGAATCACTATAGGACTGAGACAGAGGCCAGAGGGCCCAACAACTTCTGTGATGTCTCCTTGCTCTTTCCTTCAAGGTCTAGGTCAAATGCTGTCTCCCTGGCAAAGCCTGACCCACCCCATCCTACTCTACCCCTTCTGTATATTTAATTACCCCTTATTCTGGACCCACATCCCTATTAAATGCTCAGGTCATCCTACTTTACGTTACCTGAAAGGGTTCCCCTGGTCATCCCCCCACTGAGGATTCCTCCGGGCGGGGCTTCCCTCTACAGTGTCCAGAGAGGGCCTTTTACACTTGAGAAGTGCTCCGCTCCCACAGATACCCATCAGTGAGCTGCAGCACTGTCTGGAACCTGCCCTGAGTTAAATCTGAGGCAGAAAACCTCAGCCAAGCCCCCCAGTACCCATAGGCCTTGAAATCCATGAACGTCCAGGATTTTGCAAACACCAAGAGGAGAACAAAATGCAATAATTACTTCCATTTCCTGGTCACACATCATTATATTTAATCCTCGTCATAGCCTGTGAAGCACTTATTACCCCATTTTACAGATGGAGAAACTCAGTCTCCAAAATGTTAGGTACCTGGCTCAAGGAATTCAGATCTTCCTCATCAAGGAGAAGCCAACTGGGAAATTCACTCCGTGCAACACAGCAAATCTCAGAGAAAGTCAGAAATAGAAGCCAGAAACTTTGCTTGCTGGTCAGAGCCCTGTCTGCTGCCCTGGGCTGGGATTTTTATCCCTCTCTGATCATATACAGGCTTATATTTCCTGTTGCTGGGAAGGCGTACGTGGCTGACGTGTGTTAAGAATCTTCTGCGCTTCCGTCAGTGTCTGTGCCGAGTACTTCTCGTCCTTCCAGAACAGTATGAGCTGGGTCACATTCCCACTTCACAGATGAGGAAACTGAGGTGCAGAGAAGTTTTACAGTGGACTCTTGTCCCTCATGCCAAAAGGCTTTCCTGCCACTAACACCAAGCTCGTCTTCTTCAGGCCCAGGAAGCTCTTGGCGTGGTGTTAGCAGTAAGGTAGTCTTTTGGGCCGTAGCTGTACCCTGAGCAAGCCAGTGGTTTCTGAAAGATGAGTGGGGTGTGTGGAGGCGTACGTTCACGTCTATATTCTAGGTCATTATCACAGTCCAGTGACCCTTCCTGGGCACCCACTGGTGATGGGCACCATGATGGATGCAGGACACTTGGGCCTCAGGCCTTGCCCCAGAAGAGCGTGGCTCATTTGGGGCACAAGGCTGCTCTCCTCAAATGAAATGAGATGGAACAGGCCACGAGCTAATAGGGGGACCCCAAAAACATATGCCAGTTGTTCAGAGGAGGAAATCATCACCCTATATAGGCAGCTCCTCACATTCTAATCCAGGAGATGGCAGGGAACCACCCCAAGGTTAGGGCTCTGCCAGGGACTGAGGAGCCGCAGGCCTGGGCTTGGGCAAGAGGACACATGGTGGGGTTGGAAGGGTGGGGCTGCCAGGAGGACAGGAGACCGCAGAGGGCCCTGGATGACAGAGGCCATGGAAGAAGGAGGGAGGCGCTTTCATCACTCATTGTTAGGAAAACAAAGCACAAAGCCACTCAAACAAAGTGGTTGCGTTGTCCACGCTTCCGTCAGAAGCTGGCACACGGGGCAAATCGCTTGCCCTGTGGGGTAGGTCTCATTGAGCTCAGTTTGCATTAGGAAAACTGTAAGAGCTGGGGGGGAGGTATTATGTGGGGTGTCACTAAAACCATTATATACCTATATCTACAGAGTACACTCTCTTTTCTACTTCATCGCCAGTACAGATATTTGTGTTGTGTTGTTTTTGACTTGACGTTGTTTTATTTACACCGTTCCATGTATCCTGAGTCCGTATAACTTAAACATTTTTTGTTTCAAAATAATTTCAAATTTAATAAGAAAGTTTTCAGAATAACAGAACTCCTATATATCCTTTATTCAGATGCACCAATTTTTAACATTTTGTCATCTCCTCCCTTCTTCCCTCCTCCTCTCTCCTCCTCCTCCCCCCGCTCCTCTCCCTTCTTTCTCCTTCCTTTCTGTCTGTCTGACCATCTATTATTGCTTCTGAACCATTTGAAAGTAGGTTGCAGACATTATGCCTCTTTATCCCTTACTACTTGATTATGCATCTCCTAAGGGCTTGACTGTTCTCTTCCATATCTACAGAACAGTTTTCAACTTCAGGACATTTAACTCTGATATAATATTTTTCTCTACGCTAGCACCGTCATTCCAGTTTTGTCAATTATTCCATTAGTGTTCTTTTTGTTTATTTGTTTTTTGTTTTTTAAGATTTTATTTATTTATTTGAGAGAGAGTGGGAGAGAGCACAAGCAGGGTGGGTGGGTAGAGGGAGAGGGAGAAGCAGACTCCCCCTGAGCTGGGAGCCCAATGTGGGACTCGATCCTAGGAGCCTGGGATCATGACCTGAGCCGAAGGCAGACGCCTAACAACTGAGCCACCCAGGCGCCCCGCCTTCATTGTTTTTGTGTGCTTTTGGTACTTGGAGTTTTGTAAAGATACATTTGTGTTTTCACAGTGGGGACATTTAAAGTGATGGAGGTCTTCTGTGCTTCTCCCTTAGTTCCAAACTTTATTTCTCTCTGTGACTTCGCCCTCCTTTGTGGTGTTTACTTTTCATTACCTTTCCAGTCATTGGATAATTTGAAGTTTTGAGAGCAACAGAAGGCAGGTAAGGCAAATATAATCATTCCCATTTTATAACTGAAGCAGAGGAGGCTCGGGGAATGTACCTGACCCAGCCTTGCCAGGACCACAGGGTTTGGCCTCCCTCTCCTCAGGGGCAGAAAGGACACAAGGTCTTTAGGAGACCACGGGACTCCAGCAGAAGGTTCCACGTCTTTGTCCGTACTTTTAGAAGCTGGCCCGGAAGGGGTCTCTAAGAAAGCTTTCTGAGAGCTCTGGGAGAGGAGTTACCTGGGGAGGGGACTGCTTTTAGGGCAGAGGAGAGGAGAGTGTGGTTTCCCTGTACTTCTTGCTGAGGAAATGCACGCGAAGGGGAAGAGGTGAGGCTAGTGGTAGGAGTTTGGGCCTGAGGTACCCATCACCTTAGCTGCAGTAAAGCAGCCCAGGCTCTGGCAGGGCAGGTGGGAGGTCGTGGAAGACCCTGTAACTTCTAGATCTTCCCACAGAGGTGATGGCTATGGCCTTCCGTGTCTCTCGGGGAGATTGCCCCAGACTCCCCAGCAGCCTTCACCAGGCTTTAGAGCCCAAGAACTTTAATCTGCAAGGGCTCCTACACTGTCTAGTCCAGGGGACAGAAAACTATAGCCCTCCAGCCACATCTGGCCCGCCACCTGTTTGAGTGGCCCTGGAGCTATGAATGGGTTTTACCCATGAACAGTTCCAACAGATTTGATGAGAGGGAACACTGACTTTGGACCCCAGGTAAGCAAAATGTTATCTCACACCCCCCCCCCCCACCAAGTGTTCCATTCTTCTCCTGGGAAGATCTGTATTACAAAAAACACACAAAACAAAAATAAAATAAAGCTCCTTATTATATTTTGAATTTCATCAACTAAAAATCTGTGGAGATTTTTGTTTTCTTCCTCATTATATACATACCTTGATTTTGCTTCTTGGTCAGCAATGCACAAACTGTTTACTCTCTGGCTCTTTGTGGAAAAACGTGACCACTCCTGATTGACTTCAGTAGAGTTTACTATTTAAGCAACAAAACTTGTAAAAAGTGGATTATTATGGGGTAGGGGACAGGATGTAAACCGATCAAAGTGAAGGGGCCGTTATGGAAAAGGAGGAAGAAGGGGTGAGCAGAGGTCCACCTGCTCCCCATCCCTGCCCTCTCTCTCTCAGAGCCTGTGAGGAACCTCCGAGAAGGCAGTTTTAGAGCCACAGTCTAACTAGGTTAAGCCTGTCCTCTTCAGAGAGTGCTGGGGTGGGCAGGAGGGAAAGGAGCTCTGACTATTAGGGATTGAGTGTCTTCTCTAAATCTGGTCCTGCTCTAGCCACAGGGGTTCATTACCTGGTTTAATCCTCTTGCAGCCTATGTGGTGATAGGTCTTTCTCCCATTTTGCAGATGAGGAAGCTGGAGTTTAGTGAGCTTGGCTGACTTGCCAGCTAGGATTTAAGCCCAGGACTCTGATTCCTGGTCCAGCGCTCCCTTTGAGGTACCAAGTTGCCCAGAATTTTCTTTCTGCCTGAGACCCTCAGGTCCCCTCCACAGAACAAGGAGGGCGGTTGGCACAGTTGTTTCCTGCTCTTGGTGGGCTGTTGGAGGAGATCTGCTGAGAGCCTAGTTGTCCTGCCTCTGGTGTACCTCTAGGGCTAGCACTGCCTCCCTGCTCATCCCCTGCCCTTGGTGGCCAGCATCTAATCCTGAGGCCTCAGGACCCTAATCTTGAATCCTGAGCCGTTAGCCCCTGGCGTCCTAGGCACAGGGCCTGGAGGGTGAGGAAATATCCTTCCCCCCTCGGGGTGAGGTTAAGTTGGCACCCTGGGGCAGGACCCACAAGCTAAAGGGGGAACGTTAGCTACAGTGTGATTCTAGGAGGCAAAGCATTCCTACCAGTCTTTTGGAGGGGACCCCCACTTCTCTCCCATCTGTCCCCCTTCCCAGCTGAGAAGACAGGGCGGAGGGGAGAAGGGCAGCTGAGGGATGTTGGCAGGAGGACGGGCTCAGGGCAGGAGACTGACGAGCCCTAGCCTGGCAGGGACTATTCTGGGTGCTAGAGCCACCAGGCCCAGGTTTGATTTTGACTCTGCTACCGTGAGCTTTTAAAACTCGGGCAGCTTCACTCTTGTAGGCTCTGTTTCTTCATCCTAAGATGGTCCCCGTCTCATAAGATTGTTGAAATACCACATGTGGAATCTGAGTCTCTTCATGTTTTCCAGCTTTCTGGGGTCCCGTTCTTTAATGTCCAAATAAGAATAAGAGCATTCCATTGCAGGGCAACCGGAAGTCCTCTTCCTAATCCAGCCTTTCTCGCTCTCCCCAGGGAGTACTCACATCCTCCTCCACATCTCAGGGCCTTGGGCTTGGGGGCCCCTTCCTCCTTTGAGACAAAGCTGGGCTCCCTCTGTGACCTTGTCTCACGCATGGACTCGGACCCATTTCTGAGTGCCTTCCCTCACCACCAAGATTGGTTGCAGGGTACGCTGACTTTCTCATGAGCTTCTTATGAGAGGAATTTCTGCACAGAGATGGCTTAAAGCATGGTAGCAGACCCCTCAGCTCCTTTGACTCCTGA
>NC_138377.1:92431577-92528628 GCF_054177405.1 Leptonychotes weddellii | reverse complement strand
GCCATTCTGACTGGTATGAGGTGGTATCTTATTGAGGTTTTGATTTGGATTTCCCTGATGCTGAGCGATGTTGAGCACTTTTTCATGTGTCTGTTGGCCATTTGGATGTCTTCTTTGGAAAAATGTCTGTTCATGTCTTCTGATTGGATTCTTTGTTCTTTCGTCTCTGGGTCTTCTTTAGGCCCAGTGAATGAAAACAACCACAAAAGGAGTCTATGGTTGTTTAGCTTTTTAGCTGGATTAGTAGAGCTAGCTAATTTCTGAGCCCGAGGCAGCGATTGCCTCTTTGGGCTCATAGATCCAGTCCTCACAGCCCTTGGGACCAGCCAGGAGCCCCACTTCCTTGCCCACTTCCCCTAGAAAGCTCTCTGCCTGAAAACTGTAACTGGAGAATGCTCTGTCTGCCCCCCTCACCCAGGAATGCCTGCCTTCCGAGAATGCGTCTCGGAGTTGGACTTCATCAGTTAAAGTTGGTTTCTGCTTATTTTATTTTCTTAGGAGAAAAGATGTGTGTTTTGCGGGGAGAGGCTGAATTGTGGTATGTGGTGTTTTAAAAAAAAAAAACAACAACTTTTTTTTTTTTTGGTCCCAAGCAGATGAGTTGTTTGAAGCCCAGCAGCAGCCATTATAGAAATGGCTTATCTTGTGGTTCTCCAGAGTTGTGGCTAGAATATTTTTGGTTTCCTGGCAAAGCCATATAGAACTTTGAAATTTGATGGAGATGGTTTCAAAGTTGCCCAAATCGAAAGGAGCGGTTGAAAGCAGAAGCCGTGCTTTCCTCCCTCTGGCCCAGAAGTCCGTGTTCTACTGAGGCTCACACCAATGTTGAGCGCCTGCTTTTGACATGATAATGAGAATCATGATAATCACCTACATTTGTAGAGAGCCTTACAGTTTACAAAGCACATTCACATACACCATCACATTCGGTTCTCATGGCTACAATTTCTAGATCGGGAGGGGCAATGAACCCTCTTTTACAGAAAAGTGAGGCTCGGAGAGGTTAAGTGCCCTGGTCACACAACTGGGAAGAGGCAGAGTCAGAAGTGAAGTCAAGGTTTTCTGACTCCAGACCGGGAAAGACGGGAAGGTTTGCACCCAGTTTAAGATGTGGACCTGCCATTGCCCTGAAATGCGGGTTCTCTGTGACTGGTGTAGACCCAGCAGAGCCAACCTCCGTTTCGAGGCGCAGTTGGGGCTTTGCCTCTGTGGCTTTCTGTGGCTGCTGTCTCTATTTGGTCTTGACATTTGCCCCATGAGGCGGCAGAGTAGGTAGATGCTACTAGCCCCATTTTGCAGACGAGAAATGGGTGTTGGGTGCCTCTTGGAGGTACATAGGGGACTGGGGTCACAGCCAGTGACTGGGGAAGGAGGGACTAAGAAGAGGGAAAATAGGAAGTGCTCACCAACTCTGCTGAGTGAGAGCCCTTGAGGACAGCCCCCAGGCTGTGGCTGTCTTTGGATTCACCACAGCAACAAGAACAAGGTGGGCTCAGGCCAATGTTCCAGAAAAACTTCATTATTCCTGTAAGTAATGATGATAATTGTTACCACTTATTGTGCTCCTGCAATCTAGCAGACCGGAGGCTGGGCATTTTACATGTGCTATTTCTAATTGTCATAGTAGCCCTGTGAGGTAGCGAGTCCTTACCCCACTTTACAGATGAGAAAACTGAGGCTCAGTGAGGCCAGTCACTCATATCCCAAGTCACCCTGGGATTAAAACCCAGGGGCACCTGGCTGGCTCACTCGGAACAGCATGCAACTCTTGAGTTTGGGGTTGTGAGTTCGAGCCCCATGTTGGGTGTAGAGATTACAAAAACAATAATACTAAGCTTAAAAAAGAAAAAAAAAAAAACAGGTCTGTTTGACTCCACAGCCAGAACACTTTCCATTGCACTACACTTTCTGTCTATGATAATGGACTCTGAGAAACTCACTGGACAAGGATGGTGCCAGTTGCTTTTGGGGGGCTCATGGATAAAGAGGATCTGGTATGGAGGGCCTGGGCTGGCTGGATAGGAGCACAGCTCTGGACAGAACCCAAGAGGCAGTGAGCCCCACTGTGGGAGCCGTGCCTGATGAGAGAGCCGGGCGGGCTCCTGTTCATGGCCCCTGTATCCAGCTAGCCTGAAGTCCTCAGGAGCCAGAGGCTGCCTTGTCTCGTGACCCCTGTTACACAAACACGAGTGACATCACCCCCCAGAACTCCTGAGACTCCCCAGCCTGCTTCCCCACCCCCTGCCCTGCTCTATTGGTTTTTCTGGAGCTGCCATAACAAATCACCACAAACTAGGTGGTTTAAAACAACAGATATTTATCCTCTCACAGTTGTGGAGACCAGAAGTCCAAAATCAAGGTGCTGGCAAGGTTGGTTCCTTCTGGAGGCTCTGAAGGAGAATGGCTTCCATGCCCCTCACCTAGCTTCTGGCGGCTGTTGGTAACCCTTGGCGTTCCTTGGCTTGTGGCTGTCACTCTGCCTCTGTCTTCATGTGGCCTTCTCCCCTGTGTGTCTCCATGTGTCCTCCTCTTCTGTCTGGTCTCCCTCTGCCTCATCCTTATCAGGACACCTGTCACTGGATTTAGGGCCCACCCTGGTAATCCAGGGTGATCTCATCTCAAGATCCTTCAATTAGTTACATCCTCAAAGATCTTTTTTTCTAAATAAGGTCACATTCATATGTTTTGGAGGTTAGGACATGAACTATCTTTTTAGGGACCACTATCAAGCCTACTATGCCTGCCACCCCTTTTTCCTCTTGGAGTTGTCTGAGACTTTGGGGTCAGTGTTCTCACTGCAGGCTGGGCCTTGTGCCTGTGTACCTGCCTCTCCTCCTCAGGCAGCCCCTTGGGCCTTATGGTCGAGTGGGTCTTGGCCTCCCATAGACTGGCAATGGGGGAGGCTTTTATAGAGAATGTTCATAGAGCCCTGGTGTTAGCTGCTTTTGAATTTCAGAGCAGTAATTCCCACCTGGAGCGTGCTGTCCTTGTTGCGTATGGCGTAGGCCGGAGAGGAGGTATCCTTGGCATGGTGGGGCCCCAGGGGGCAGCCAGGCTGATTGTTTCCTGCCCGATGGCAGCTGGCACAGACCCTTGATCATGCAGGACCCTCTCGTGCCGCCTCACCCTGACTGACCACCCTGCAAAGATCTGCTCTCCTCCTCTGGCCAGATCTCCTTATACTTTCTGGCTGCCTCTTCTTAGGATTCCTCCTTACTCCATGCCTCTCGCTTGTCTGGTCATTTCTCTCTCCTCCCTCCATGGTGGCAAGTCTTGTTTTTATTTAATGGCATTAACTTTTCCAAGGGATCAGGTCTATTTTTTCACTTAGAGGTGATCTCCCCTGCAGTACTTTGCATGTGGTCTTTGATAAATACCTGTTGGTGGCCCATGGCTGCTCACCTGGCATAGGAAGGTGTGGACTCTGGGTTTCATCTAGGACCTCAGGTCTCTCTCCTTCAGAGACCTGAGGGCTGTAGGGAGAAACGAAAGCCCAGGAAGTGGGTGACTTGTTCCTAAACGATCAGGTGGCTGTGAACAAGTCACTCACTTCCTCGTTCCTCCCTTTGTCCTCTGGAAAACCAGAGTGTTGGGCTGTTAATGATCCTGGAAGGTCCCTTTCAGGTTGAACATTGTGTGATGTCCCAACAGCCCTCTGGTCTCTGAAGGATCATGTCTGATAACGGCAGGGCCTGGACCAATGGGGAAAGTTCTCCCTGTGCCTGAGGTCGGTCAGAGACACCCATTCTCCCACCTCCACCCCCAGCACCACTGCCTCCTCAGGTAGTACCCCTGAAAAACCAAACTCCAGGAGGGGCTGGGCATGCTTTTCTCTGTAAGGAGTCTTTGAGAGAACCCCACTTCCCTAGGATCAGGTTCTTCGGGACCAGGGAAGACTATCCTAGAGCCCAGTTAGAGGAAAATGAGGTGACTGAACACTTGATTTATGTCACTGCAACGTCATGAGGACTCTGAACCCAGACCAGAACCCTACCTGGAAGGTGTTTCTAGGGAAGCTGCCAGCCACACCCAAGGGAGGTTGGGATTTGCTTCGTGAAATGACTAATTAGTCCTGAAGCAGGAGATACCTGTCTGCTCACAGTGGCATCATGATTTATTCATGTGAGGGACTGGGCCCTTGTTTCCTGTGGCTTCCATGTGATGTGCAGCCAACTGTATTTTTCCAGAAGGGATAATTTCTCAAATCTAGCCTGCTTTCCCAGTCACTGCCAGGAAGCCTGCAACTGGGTCACTTAATAGCACCCTTTTTCCTGGGTCTGCAGTCATTTTAGAAGGAATGCATTCGTATCTGGGCCTCCGTTCCTTTTCTGGCAACGTAGGGGTTGGGCTAGATAGTATCTTGGCCCCTTCCACCCCTTAGGTTCTTTACTTTTAAATTCTTGCCCCTTCCCGAAGCGAATCCTTCTGTTTTCCTAATGTATTTGCTTCCATAGGGCTGCTGAAGGTAATCAGAGACATCCCAGCTGCTTGGAAGCCTTGCGCCTTGGCTTCATTTTTCTGCCAATTACTAACTCTCAAAGGCACCTAGTGTAGTTTAAGCTGCTAGTTTCCGGTCTTTTAGGATTGCACAGATTCACTTAAGGTCTTCCAAGTTGGACCTTCTAGCCTAAAATCTCAGTAAAAAGAACAAAATCTCAGCCCGTGGAGAGCGTTAAATCAGGCTTACTCCACCTCCATATTCCCTTGGAGTGAGGGTGCTGGACCTGTCTCAATTTATAGGACATATGCAATGTTACTATGCCTCCTGCACTCTGGCTGTGGAAGGAGAGGCTCCTTAATGATTTGGTTGCCACCTTGTGGATCGGCTAGAGGTGGGCATGGCAGGGGCCTCAAGCCTTCAAGACTAGACTGTTAGGGGCTGTGTGGTGGTTTAGCTTCTCTGTGTTTTTCTTTTTTGTCTGTTTGACGTTATGATCACACCAAAGATACAGTTTATATCCCATTTTCCCCAGTTACATTATGATGTAAACATTTTTTTTTCTGTTATTCCCTCAATGTGTGGGTGTGTATATATATATATGTGTGTGTATATATATATATATATATAGGCCACGTGACATTGCAGATGTAATTTCTAACGTGATCACGTTTAACTTTTATAGATGAAAAAGAAAACTAGTCCATAAAAAAAAAAAATCAAATAATGCATTAGAAATTTCCTGCCCTTCCTCCTCCTGAACCTCTCTAGCCCCTCCTCAGAGGTGACCACCGTTAAGTTTCTTTGTATCCTTCGAGAAATTATCTATGCATATGCAAGCATACATCTGCTCATTCTGTAGTTTTTAGAATGTAGATGGAATGAGACGGTACATATAGATGGGATCAGAAGGTTGTTTTGTAATTTGATTTTTTCATCTTGTGCATTTTCCCAGGTCTGTGTGTATGTGTGTGTGTGTGTGTGTGTGTGTGTGACAGAGAGAAAGAGAGGTTCCTTTTCTTTTCTTTTTTTTTTTTTTAAGATTTTATTTATTTATTTGACAGAGACACAGCGAGAGAGGGAACACAAGCAGGGGGAGCGGGAGAGGGAGAAGCAGGCCCCCCACCAAGCAGGGAGCCCGATGCGGGGCTCGATCCCAGGACCCCGGGACCATGACCCGAGCCGAAGGCAGACGCTCAACCGACTGAGCCACCCAGGTGCCCCGAGAGGTTCCTTTTCATAGCTACTTGTACCACCTGTTATGGATGGTCCATAATGACTTCAGCGCCCTTGTTGGTAGACATTTGGGTTGTTACCACAATGGGCATCCTTGTACATCCGCATATCTGCACATCTCGTTTACTCACCTTCTAACTACGAAGTATGGTTTCAGGCACTGAGATTCTGCAGTAAACAAGACAAACTCTTGTGCCACACTCAAACCGGTATTATCAGATAAATTCAAAGTAGAATTGTTGGCAGATTGATTTATTCCATTTATTGAGCGCATGTAAGCCACATAGAATATAGGCATACTTCCTTTTATCATGCTTTGCTTTATTACGCTTTGTTTTTAGAAACTGAAGGTCTGTAGGAACCCCGCATCAAGCAAGTCTGTTGGCATCATTTTTCCAACACCATTTGCTCATTTCATGTCTCTGTGTCGCATGTAGGTAATTCTTGCAATATTGCAAACTTTTTCATTATTATTATATTTGTTACGCTGATCTGTGGTCAGTGTTTACTATTCCCTGAAAGGTCAAGTGATGATTAGCATTTTTTTAGCAATAAAACATTTTTCATTAAGGTATATACATTGTTTTTTAAGACATAATGCTATTGCGCAGTGAATAGACTACAATGTGGTGTAAACATAACTTTTATATGCACTCGGAAATTGAAAAATTCATTTGATTTGCTTTGTTGTGATATTTGCTTTATTGCAGTGGTCTTAGAATTGAAACTGCAATATCTCTGAGGTGTGCCTGTATTTTGTTGAATGTTTGATACATCAGAGGCTGCCTGAAACTTTCTCCTCCCTCTTTGCCCCTGGCCACATTATCATCATCCTCTCTCCAGCCTCCTGGTGGTGGAAGGGCCATTTAGTGAGGCTTCAGGAAGGTCGTGACAGCATTCAGGTGTGGTGTGGTGACCATAATGTGTTTGCTAGCAGTTTGAAGGTTCCTTAGGGTACAGCTTTGCAGTGTGTCCTCACAGCTGTGTAGGAGAGTCAGACTGACTGGTGTGCACTTTACAGGCGGAACTGGGGCACAGAGGGGTAAGATTGAGCCTAGGTCGGTGATGGGACTCCTAGTTCCCCACAAAGCCGGCTGGGGACAAGGCTGGGATGAGGACCCAGGAAGAGGGGCTCTGCCTCCTGGGACTTCTTAAGGGGGTACTCAGAGTTTCTGCTCTTTAAATTAAAGCATCTTCGGGGCACCTGGCTGGCTCAGTCAGTGGAGCATATGACTCTTGATTTCGGGGTTGTGAGTTCGAGCCCCACATTGGGTGTAGAGATTACTTAAAAATAAAATCTTTTCAAAAAAAAAAAATCATTTAAAACGGGAAGATTTAGTTTTTTCTTTTCACTTATGATGTGGAGATAGGGTTTTAGAGGATTTGCCTTTCAAGAATTCACTTAGAGCTGTGCTGTAGGGGCTGGGCGTGTGACTATCTAAATTCAAATGTAAAGTAATTAAAATTAGATAAAATTACAAATAAGTTCCTCAGGCACAGTGGCCACATTTCAGGTGCTCAGTAGGCCCATGTGGCTAGCGGCTAGCGCGTCAGACAGTGCACTTACAGAACATTCCATCATCCTCAGTGCTGGCTTAGAGTGTCAGTAAGGCTTTAGCATCGTTTTTCTCCTAAACACTTGGATGTTTGTGGGAGGAATTTTTGAGATGGTCTTCATTTTCCAGCTGTATAGGTAGGGAAAATGAGGCTCAAGATGGGAAGAGACTAGCTGCCCACAGTCACATAGCTGGAGGTGCAAAGCTGTAGTGAGAGCCAGCCCTCCTCCTGTGTTTCCTCCACGCCAACCTGTCCCACTTTTCCTGAGGACCCCTTCGCTTATGGCTTCATCTGTTCCCTTGTCCTGACCACTTGCTGAGCCAAAGGGCCCAGATCAGGTGCCCTCTGCCAAGTAGCCCTGGGTCTGTGTTCTCACTCTGTTCCCCAGAGCGGGAGACCACAGAGCGAGTCAGTCACCTCAGCAAGGCGATGCTGTGCCCTGCAGATTCTCCCCACAGATTGCAGGCCTCCTCTTGAACCCTCTTCTGATGGGGTCAGGACAATCACCCACTGTTTATAAACAAGATTACAGGAAGCTGGGCTGCCGCTGTGCGCACAAACCCACCCCACCCGGCACCGGGAGCAAGTACAGCTTGTCCTCATGGAATCAAAGGTGGGGGCAGGTGTCCCAGTTAGAGCCCAAAACCTTCTGTAGGGGCTTAGAATGATTAAAGCGCCAACTGCAAATCAGGATGATTGAGCAAGTTCAGCCTTGGTCTCCAGTGGTCCTCTGGGGTTAGGGAGTGATTTAACCACTGGTTAAAACTGAGAGACAAATGGGGAACATGGTCACCCTGAAAGGGTCACAAACGCATATACCCCATGCCTCAGAGATTTTATCCTCTACTCGACCTCTTGCTCCTGGAAACTACTGTTTAGTTGGGAAAATTGGCAGAGAGTATTGTGCAGTCGATAACTGTTGTTATTGCTGGTGCTGGTAGTTAGTGGGAGTGATATTGCTCTTACTACTGCTGGTAGTAGTACTAACTAGTAGTAATAGTTATCAACTACTCAGTACGCTCTATTTTCCCAGCTACAGTCGTCAATTGTAGTCATGGTAGAGATAATAGTAAACAGGAAGACATGAGCTAAAAATTACATCCATAGGCAGTCTTTAGAGACGGAAGGAATTGCGCTTTCTGGTATACCAGTATATTCCCCTTAAGTGTTTGAACTAGTGGTTCTCAAGTGTTGGTGGACGTCGGAACCCCCGGAGGGCTCGTTAAACCACAGAGGCTGGGCCCGACCCCCAGAGTTCCTGAGTCAGGAGGTCTGGGGTAGGGCCTGCGAATCTGCCTTTCTCACAAGTTCTCAGGTGATGAGGAAGCTACTGGTCTGGGTGCCATCAGGGGCTAGAGAGGACTCTGCTTGTTTCGGTGGCATAGATTTAAGTCTCTAAACCCCTCTTGTAAAAAGACTCCTACCCATGCCCCAGTTGCATAGCTGCCTAGAACAAGCCTCTGTACCACCCGGAAAAAACACTATTGTCATTACTAACCAAGGCTGTGTTTCAGATTTTGAGATGTAACCACCAGTAAGTGTTGAGCTTCTAGAATGTGTCTGTCTTACACTGCGTGTGGTAGGTCACACTGATGAAGTGTAACCTTGCCCTGCCTTAAGAAGATTAATCTCGTTTGAGGGTGGGAAAAAGACAAACACGGAAAGAAAAGGGTACAAAAAGATTATTAAGTGTACTCAGCTTTGGAGCTGACGCATTCAGAGGCAAGGATCCCTGGTGGTTGGCATGGTTGGAGAAGGCCTCAGGAGGAGTTGGAACTTGAATTTCAGCAGAGGTGGGAGTTGAGGAGGTAGAAGGTATCTCAGGATAGGCAAACAGGGCTAGTCAAAGCCTGGGGGAGGGAACGAATGTGTTGGGTTGGGCCTGCTGGGAAGCCAGAGGATAACTGGGCAGGTAGCATGGGGCCAGGTGATGAAAGGGCCCTGGGGCCTGGCCCAGGCACTCAGGCTTGATGGGAAGGGGGAAACAGGTCTTGAACAGAGGAGGATGGGATGATATCAGCATTTCAGGAAGATGGTCGTGGGGATGTGTGTGGGTGGAGGACTGTGGGCAGGAATGCTGATAGGGAGGTAGTGCTAAGTGTATTTGTGTGTAAAAGTCTAGCTCAGGAGGGTGGCGGGGATGAAGAGGGTATAGCCAATTCCATTCAGAAGACAGGTACCACAGACCTACTGTGTGTCCGGCCCTGTATCAGGTGCCTGCAGGTACAAGGATGAGTGATTGCTCGCTCTGCCCGAGGACCTCGCAGTCTCGTGAGGAAGAAGAATATATAAAGAGAGAATTCCAGTAAAATGTGCTGAATGTCATGAGGAGGTATGCACCAGAGATGAAGACAGGGGAGCGTCCCCTGTTCAGGACACAAGGAACATTTTGAAGGAAAGATCAGTAGTGACTGAAGACATTCTAGCCGACTCTCCTGTGTTCCTTTTGATCTGATGTTTGCAGACTAAAAAAGGGGACCTGGCCTCTCCTCCCCATTGTCTGTAAGGCCCTTGGTGACCCTGTGGCTCCGTGGCCTGTGCCACTCCCAGGGAGTTCACCCCTGTTTGGATAATTACAGTGCTCTGCTGTGCTGGTTGGGGGTGTCCATTCAAATGTTTATTTTCTGTCTCTCCTTTTTTTTTTTTTTTACTGTTATAACAACACTGGAAATTTTTAAAGGAAAGTTTTCACTCAACTATTCATCATCCCAGCACGTTTTTTGCATCTGTGTTCTCTACTATGTGTTGGCCACGCAAGGGTATTTAAAACAAAACAAAAATGGTAATCAAACTGACATACCATTTGCGCATGTTTACTTAACATTATTTTATAACACGTGATGCTCCTGTTTATCACGTTAATGTTTGTGTGTACTCTTCCGTTGCATCCGGGACAACTCATGGCCATCGCAGTTCCTTAGTGGAGGAGGGTTTTTTTTTTTTTTTTTAGTTTTATTTATTTATTTGACAGAGAGAGGAGGGCGCTCACAAGCAGGGGGAGTGGGAGAGGGAGAAGCAGGCTTCCCGCTGAGCAGGGAGCCCGATGCGGGGCTCGATCCCAGGACCCTAGGATCACGACCTGAGCCGAAGGCAGACGCTTAACCAACTGAGCCACCCAGGCGCCCCCGGAGGATGTTTTGTTTGTTTCCAGCTTTTCCTTGTGTATGGAGCTGTGTTTTTTCTTTTGTAGTCTTTCCATAAGCAGCATTCCCAGAGAACGCTGTACCTGGACTCAGATCATCTGATTTTTGGTTCCAGATCTATGGCTATTTAGCTATGGGACCTCAACTGCTTGAGCCTCAACTTCCTGGTCTGTAAAACGGTGAGAACAGCACCATACAGGGTGTTGAGATATGACCCAGGACAGATGTATGTGGAAGTGTTTCATAAATATCTACTTCTTTAGGCACAGTTGACATCACCCAGTAAAGAGATGTGAGTATTTGTATGGTTCCTCTTTTTTTTATCTCTTTAAGCAATATAATTCACCTGCCATATAAGTCACCATTTATAGTTACACAATTTAATGACTTTTAGTATATTCAGAGTTGCGCATCGTCACCACAATTGATTTTAGAACATTTTATCACCCCGAAATAGAAAACCTGTTCCCATTAACAGTCATTCCCCTGTTTCCCAATCCCTCTAGGCCTAGACAACCATGAATCTAATTTTGTCTCTATGGATTTGCCTATTCTGGTCATTTTATATAAGTGGAATCATACATTATGTGATGTTTTATGACTGGCTTCTTTTATTTCTCATGTTTTTTAAGACTCATCCATGTTCAGCATGCATCAAAAACTTCATTCCTTTTAATTGCCAAATAATATTCCATTATATGGATCTAGCACATTTTATTTATCCATGCATCAGCTGATGGTCATTTAGATTGTACCAGATATATAGTGCTAAATGACATTTATAAAACACTGCTGTGTGTCCCAAGCTGTTTGATGTGCCAAGAAGTAGGACTCTTGGTCTTACTCTTGGACACTTTTTCAACATAGCAGTCAAACCACAGAAATTAGGTAACTGTTAGTATACCCATCAGAGAACTGTCCTAGGGAGTTAGGAGGAATCCCAGGGCAAAGTAAGCACACGCCTTCTAGGAGGATACCTCTGCCTTCCTTCCTAGCGCTAACTTTATCCAGGGCTGGGAGATCAGAGCAAGGGCTTCAGGAGGCAGAGAGGGCTGCCTAGAGGAGGGGGGCTTCCAACTGGCTCTTCAGGAATGGAGAGCTCTGGCTGGAGCTAGGAGGAGGTGGACATCTTGGACAGGTGAGCAGGAGACAGGTTGCCATGATAGGAGAGCGGAGGGAAAATTGAGGGGCACTGGGTTGGCCAGATTCTGAGCTGAGGGGAATTTATGCCTTCCCATCATTTGGGCAGTATGTGAGAAGTGAGGATGGGCCCACCCCTGTCTTTCAGCTTTCCCCCTTCCCTGCAGCTGGTGGAGGTTTTTCTGAGCAAGATTTGCGCCTCCCTGCATTTTCAGTGGCTACCTGGAGCCAGGCTACTAGTTTGCCCTGGGCTACCCGTGGGCGAGAAGGGAGAATAGTCTCCACTTCCTTCTTGGCTACCCGCGAGATTGATGTAATCTGGACTTGGCCTTCTCCTCTCCCAGCTGCCAGGCCTTCCCCATGTAGGCGCCAGGTCTGAGCTGTCTGAAACATGAGGCATGGTGGAGAGGAGGAGGGGGAGGACTAGGCTGCCAGTCAGGAGACCTTTCTGGTCCTGGATCTGTCACTGCCTGGGAGAACAGGGGACTTGGGCAAGGCCATTCCCTCTGCTGGGCCTCGGTAGCCCCATCTGCAGAATGAGGGGTGATGGTGAGACGCTCCCTTTATTTCCATGGTTCCATGCGGTTTGCCAAGTTTTATCGTGCACGGGGGGATCTCGGGCAACTTTCCTTGGTTGGCTCTGTCCTGCTTTGGGGGATTTGTGGCTTCCCTTGAGGGTCCTGACATAGGGACTGCGCATCCTTAGCTGGGGAGTGTCAGGGGCTGACATGTATTGTATAAACCAGGACATAATATGAGGAGAGAAGTCATTTTGGTGTCTCCTGCTCCCTGAATCAGCCCCCCCTGAGAGCCTGTGGCCTCTGACGCTAAGAGCTGATTCTCTGGTCTGTTTTTGGTAAACTGGCAAGAGCTATATGTGTCCAGTTCAAGTTGGTACAGACCTCGGTGGCAGGTGCTGCTGTGGTAGCTAGCAGAGGGGTCAGGGCTGGCTGGGGGGAGCCCTATGGTGGGCTGGGACCACTCAGTGTAGGCTGGTGCTGAAGCCTTCTTTTTTTTTTTTTTTTAAAGATTTTATTTATTTGACAGCGAGAGACACAGTGAGAGAGGGGACACAGCAGGGGGGAGTGGGAGAGGGAGAAGCAGGCCTCCCGCCGAGCAGGGAGCCCGATGCGGGGCTCGATCCCAGGACCCTGGGATCATGACCCGAGCCGAAGGCAGACGCTTAATGACTGAGCCACCCAGGCGCCCCAAGGCATCAGTTCTAATACTTTTTGTACTCAACACTCCTTTCACTCTTAAAAATTATTATTTTTTTTTTTAAAGATTTTATTTATTTGACAGAGAGAGATACAGCGAGAGAGGGAACACAAGCAGGGGGAGTGGGAGAGGGAGAAGCAGGCTTCCCGCTGAGCGGGGAGCCCGATGCGGGGCTCGATCCCAGGACCCTGGGATCATGACCTGAGCTGAAGGCAGATGCTTAACGACTGAGCCACCCAGGCGCCCCGCTGAAGCCCTCTTGATGGGCTGCCAGGCAATGGCACAGGCAGAGCCATGCTGGGCAGGTTGGTTTTGCCCACATTGCAGAGATTTACATGGGTTGGGTCTGGTTCCATTCCTGGATCCAATCCTTATGTTCACTTCCCCTCCTTTGTGGGCAAGATAGTTTCTTGTTTTTTCCCCCCTCCCGCCTCCACCTTGGCCATCTGTCTCCCAGTGTTTGCTGTTGGCCTCAAGCATGAGGGACTCTGGGCAGATCGGTACAAGCCCGTTCCCTTCATGGGAGGGCACGTGGCTGTCCTCCCATCTCCCTGGCTGTTTCCGGCACCCCTTTCCCCATCTTCTCCAGCACCTGCCCAACTTTCCCGAGCTGCATATGGTATTTCTGGATTGGCAGCTGGGATTTAGGTCAAGGGAGGATAATATTTCTGCTCTTGTTTCCAATATCTGTGGTGACTGTGTTTACTAAACCCCTGATCAAAACACATGGCATCACACACACAGCCTAAGAGTAGGACGCAGTGCTTACAATTGCTGCTATTTGGGAAAATCTAGCAGGATAATTTGCTATGAGCTGACTGGAACCTGTCTTCTCTGTGGGTCAAGTGTCTGACCCTTGATTTCAGCTCAGGGTCGTGGGATCGAGCCCCACATCAGGCTCTGTGCTCAGCGGGGAGTCTGCTCGACCCTCTGCCCCTCCCCCCTGCCCTAAGAGCTTCTTAACTCCTCCAATACCACAGGTAGGAAGATCCCTCAGGAGTGGGTATTGGACTTACTCCAAAGACATGTCTTTGTCTTGGTGTAGGCAAGATCTGAAGCACAGGCCTTAGGCCAGAGCAGGACAGCAAGAAGTCCAGCCAAGCTCTTTAGGCTCAGTTTCCCTGCCTGGGGAGTGGAACTCTCTGCTAGTCACCTTCCTTATGCACGTAAGTGCTGGGATGATTAGGTTAAGAGAGTGATTTGATGGAAGCACCTATGGAGTTTTGCCAGAAACGCAAACCTCAATCTGATCAAATATCTAGACCCAACTTCTACTTTGTAGGAAATACAGGGAACAGAGGAACATGTTCAGCAACACTATGTGTCAGCAAAATCCAGAACTGGAAAACTGCAGGGCACAAGACCTAGTATTTTAGCTAATGAATTTAAAGAAAAAGTGTGTGTGTGTGTGTGTGTGTGTAAAGTAGGGAAAGGAGAGGAAAGGAGGAGAGAAGGAGACCTATAGATTAAAAGACACAAGAGACATTCTCAATCAGTTGCAATGTATGGACCTTATTTGGATTTTGATTTGATGAAACAAACTGTAAAAACTTTTATGATGCCATAGGGGAAATATTGGCACCAATAGGATATTGATGATATTAAAGAATTATTGTTATTTTTAAAAGTATGATAGGTACTGTGGCTATAGTTTTTAAAAAAGAGCTCTTGCCTTTGAGATCACATACTGAAATATTTACAGATGACATAATATTCTATCTGGGATTTGCTTCAAGATAATCCAGCAGAGTGGGGGATAGGTAGGCATGAAATGAGTTGGCTATGAACTGATAATTGTGGAAATTAGAAAAAATTTGTTTCTAATGAGATTAGACAAAAACTTTTATGGGACTGCTTGACCCCCAAGTTGACTCAGAAACCTTATTCAGAAGACGTGCCACAAAGTCGTGGTGTCACAGGCATTACTGAAATATTTGCAAACCAAATGAACTCCAGTACAATAGAACATGAAATAGAATAGGACGATTTTCTGGGTTGGCACAAAGTAGTAGTAATAATAAGAGTAATTAATATCTGTAGAGGATCTACTGTGCACTAGATGCTGTTCTGTGCCCTTTGTTTTAGTTCATTGGATCATCACAACTCTGTAAGGTCAATACTATTATTTTGGAATTTTTCAGATTACAGATTAATTTAAGATTTACAGAAAAGTTATAAAGATAAGCACAGAGAGTTCCTGGATACCCCTCACCCAATTCCACCTAATTCTAATGACATCTTACATACCCCTGGTATATTTTTCAAAACTAAGAAACCAGCATTAGTACATTATTATTAACTACACTCCAGACTTTCCGTGGCTTTCACCAGTCTTTCCATTAAGGTCCTTTTTTCCATTCCGGGGCCTCCTCTAGAATACCACCTTGCATTTAGTTGTCATGTCTCCGTAGACACAGAATCACCTATGGAGTTTTGCCAGAAATTCAAATCTGAATCTGATCAAACCTCTAGACCCAACTACTAATTTATAGGCAATACAGGGGACAAAAGAACTTTGGTCTGGACTATTTCTTTCTTTGTTTTTCATGATCTTGAGGAGTTTGAGGAGTACCCGTCAGGTATTTGTAGAATGTCGCTCAGTTTCGGTTTGTCTGATGTTTTCCTCATGAGATTCTGGACTGGGGCGGGGGTGGGGGGTGGGGAAGAATACCAGAAAGGTGAAGTACCCTTCTTATCACCTGCTAGTAGGGGGTACCTGGCATCAGCATGACTTATCACTGGTATTGTTAATCTTGATGACTCAGTTAAGGTGGCATCAGCCAGGTTTCTCCACTGGAAGGTTACTGTTTTTCCCTTTCCACACTCTGTTCGTGAGTCACTGAGTTTGGCCCACACTCAAGGGAAGGGGAATTTGGCTCTGCCTCATGAAGAGGGGAGTACCTCCATATATTATTTGGGGTTCTTCTATAAGGAAGATGGAATAACCTCATTTTAATAAAGATGAGGAAACGGGCACAGTGGCAAACTAACTCACCCAAGGGATGAATTCTCCATGGACCACCACAAGCTGTGTCCACTTAACTTTGTGAATCCCCAACTCCAGGCTCGATCAATTTCCCGTGTAGCCTGGTTGCCAGACTTGACCATAAGAATCACTTTGGCTCCCAGTTCACCCTGACATTCGTCACCAGCTCCCAGGATGAATCATGGAGTCCCACCAGTTAGAGATAGACAGGAGCATAGAGTCCATCTGACCTGGTGATTTCCAAGCTGTGCTCCTTAGAGCCACGGCCTCCCCTGGCTAGGGGCCACCACAGGGGAAAGGGAAAGGGGGATTGAGCACCTGGCTCCTCCACCCCTAGAATTTCTGTTTCCATTGGTTTTACATGTTGAGCTTTACTAGTTAAGATGTTTGGAGGCTATGGATCTATGTCAGTCATCTCATTTAAAATGAGGCAGCTAGAGGCGCCTGGGTGGCTCAGTTGGTCAAGTGTCTGACCCTTGATTTCAGCTCAGGTCATGATCTCAGGGTCGTGGGATCAAGCCCCACATCAGGCTCTGTGCTCAGCGGGGAGTCTGCTCGACATACTCTCTCTCTCTCCCTCTGCCCCTCCCCCCTGCGCTCTCTCATTCTCTCTGTCAAATAAATAAATAAATAAATAAATCTTTAAAAATAAATGAGTCAGGGGCGCCTGGGTGGCTCAGTCGTTAAGCGCCTGCCTTCGGCTCAGGTCATGATCCCAGGGTCCTGGGATCGAGCCCCGCATCGGACTCTCTGCTCCGCGGGAAGCCTGCTTCTCCCTCTCCCACTCCCCCTGCTTATGTTCCTGCTCTCGCTATCTCTCTCTCTCTGTCAGATAAATAAATAAAATCTTTAAAAATAAATAAATAAAAATAAATGAGGCAACTAAGGCCCAGAGAGGATGATTGATTTACTCTCCGTCACGTAGCAGATTACACCCGGGTTGTTGAACTCCCTCAGGGATCAGTAAATACACAGGAATCCTGGTGATGCTGGAAGCATTGGATGCCCTGTAAGGACCTTATCTTACAGTCTACAACGTGTGTCTAGGTCTCCGGCAGCAATGGCACTGGCTAGGATGGGGCACGGTCACTAAGCCTTCCCACGAATGCGGGTTAATTTCACACCCTTTGGCAGTATTGGTTTTCTGAGTTTTAACACTCAGTCACTGAAGAGAGACAGAACCTGGATATGTGGCCTGGAGGGAGCAGAGGAGAGCCAGCAGGGTTTGTCTGTACCCCTAAAGCGGGCAGGCCCTGTCCTCTCTCCCAAGCCAGTTCCTCCCCACCTCACCTCCCTGCATCCATCCCTGCCCTCCTCAGCCTCCCAGCCTAGGTCCCACTCCTACTAATTCCTGCTTTGGAGGAGTTGATAAGGGATTTGGCCATAACCCTACCCTATCACCTCACCACCTCCAGCAACACACACACACACACACACACACGCACACCCTCTGCTACCAGTTTCATTAGCTGGATAATTCTCTGTTAAAAAGCTCCAGAACTGTAAGGAATACCACTTTAAAGAAATGCGGTGTGAGGGCAGAGGCCCCCGAACTCTTACCAATAGCAGCCCACTGCATCTGTTTATGAGACCCACGGAGCTGGTCCATGTGTTTGCTTGGCCTTTTGCAGTTTACAAAGTGTGTTCACTTCCATTTTCATGTGTGGGCCTCACAGCAGCCTCCTGTAGGCAGGGAGTACCCTCATTTTATGATGAGGAACCAGAGGCTGAGAGGTTTATGGCTTATCCCAAGTATGACAGCTCTCTCGAGGGAGATGGTACCAGATCCCAGGCCACCTGACTCCTGAGATCACATATCCCAGCTGTAGACAAGTGGCTGTAGGGTCCCAGGATGGGTGCAGGCCTGTCCTAAAAGTCTACAGTCACCTGTGACTGAGGGAGAAAGGAGCATTCAGGTTCAGGGGTCCACTGGTGACTTTTGTTCCGGTGGAACAAATAATAAGTAGAAACTTGGGTTGATTGCTCTCTCATGGCCAAGTTCCCAGCACAGTCTGGTGATACTCAAGGATGGATCAAACTTGATCCTGCTTGGTTTTCAAAGTGATCAAGATCCTGACTTCCTGTCTCATCATCTTTCCCCAGGCTGCTGACTCCATTTTTTACCAGTTTCCCACCAACCCTAGATGAGGCCATCAAGGTCAGGAGTAAAGCTCTGGAGCCAGTTCTTTTGGGTTTAAATTCCAGCTTTGCCCCTTCCTAGCTGTGTGACTGGAAAATTACTTCCCCTCTCTGAGCTCCAGGAGCCACCTCATCTGTAAGTGGGACAATCATGATACCTCCCTTATTGGATCGCTAAGACGACTGAGTGAGTTAATACATTCTAGAATGGTGCCTAGAATATAGCAAGAAATAAATGGTAGCTGTTATTTTTTTATTTTATTTTATTTTATTTTTTTAAAGACTTTATTTATTTATTTGACAGAGAAAGACACAGTGAGAGAGGGAACACAAACGGGGAGTGGGAGAGGGAGAAGCAGACTCCCTGCCGAGCAGGGAGCCCGATGTGGGACTCGATCCAGGGACTCCAGGATCATGACCTGAGCCGAAGGCAGTCGCTTAACCAACTGAGCCACCCAGGCGCCCGGTAGCTGTTATTTTTAAAAGAGTGAAAAGTCTTTGTAAATGGAGCAAGATATAACTACAAAATAATGAGTGATCGATTGTTGTTGTTTTTAAATAAACTGGAGAATCTTCCAAGGATGCTGTCAATTCTGAAAATAGTCCTGAAACTCCTTCCTGGAAATTGCCTTCTGTGCCAGACTGCAAACCATATGAGACAATCGGACACATTATGGTCTCATTCTATGAAACTTCAGTTAACTATAATCCTCTGCCAAGTGGAATTGTGTGCATGTATATACATCTGACCTGTTAAATAGGCAGATTAAAAGAAAACAAGATGGTATCAGGAATCTAGTGTATATTTTAGGGGTAAGGCCCCAGTTTCTCACACCTATAGCTCAGTTTACAGCCCTCTCCAATGACAGATGAAAAGATATGTTCTCACAAATTGGCCACATCTATCTATCCGTGCACTCATTCATTCAAAAACACTTTTTGACAGTTACTTGCAAATTACCGTGATAGATGCTATGGAAGACATGATAATAGGAGAACTTGAAGACCTTTCAAGTCTGTTAATCTTCAAAAATGTATTTGATCAAAGCACATATATACAGGATCTTATTCATTACTAGGGCAGGTGAAGCTGATTCATGTTCCCAACAAGAATGCCCAAATAAGAAAGGAATTTCTGATGAACTCTGTTACTAAAACATTTTTTTAAAGATTTTATTTATTTATTTGACAGAGACACAGTGAGAGAGGGAACACAAGCAGGGGGAGTGGGAGAGGGAGAAGCAGGCTTCTTGTGGAGCGGGGAGCCCGATGCGGGGCTCGATCCCAGGACCCTGGGATCATGACCTGAGCCGAAGGGAGACGCTTAACGACTGAGCCACCCACGCATCCCTGTTACTAAAACATTTTTAAAAATCAGGTCATCCTTTCCTCCAAACACTACGTACAGTTAATCCGTGTTGAGCTGTGACATTTCCAACCAGATGTGGCTCCTGAGTGCCCCGTTGGAGGCTGTTGGTGCCATTCTCTCCAAGACCCCCGTGCTTGGCTCCTCGTCTGTAATCAGAGTCAGTAATGCCTGTTCCCAGGGTCTTCCTAGGGATTTGGTGAATTTGAAATAAAAGAACTCACATAAAACCACTTTGCAAATCATAATGCTACTCTTTAAGAGTCATTTATTGTTATTATTCAAGAAAGGAGTCATTCAACAGATATTTATTAATTTGTGTTTGCTCATTATTCTGCCTTTACCAAAGTATGAAAACAGTCTCATAGGTCCAGATTTCCAGCAAGAAGGTCCAGAACCAAAGAGAATGTGGAGTGAATTTTTGGGTACCCAGGATTCCATTAAGTAGTAGATTGGGGGCTTGCTGTAAGTTCTAAAGTAGTGCTTCTCAAACTTCAGTATGTAGGTTACTCACATGGGAGTCATGTGGACATGCAGATTCTGATTCAGTAGTGCTGGCATGGGGTCTGAAATTCCACTCTTCTGACCACCCCCCAGCTGAAGTCAATGCTGCTGGTCCAAAGATCTCACTCTTAGGAGCAGTGTCCTCGGGGGGACAGTGTTTGGTGGTAAGGAAAGGAGAGGACGTGCAGCCCAGGGAGGGAGATTTCCAGGAAGGTTGTGTTGGGAGCTGTGATTGCAATTCTCTGCCCCTCCTTCCTTCCCATCCCCATCTGGTAGAGGCTGTTATCTTCCTGGGCTGTGTCTTTGCTCTGCATTTTGGAGGAAGAAAATGTACATTTTGAGTGCTTGGGGGAAGGAGGAGGAAGGAAGGAGATTGCACCATCATGGAGGGTAACTGTCCTATCTGGGTGACAAGCTGCGTTTCCTCATGGCTGGACAGTGATCTAGAGAGAGCAGAATGAGCCAGTTCCCACCTTCAGTATCCAATGGGCAGCAGAGCAGAATCCAGTGCAGACCAGAACTTTTATCTTTGCCAGTACCGGAAGTGGTTGAAGAATGTTGACTTGAAGTGTTTTTTTTTTTTTTTAAAGATTATTTATTTATTTATTAGAGAGTGAGCAGGAGAGAAATAGCATGAGAGGGGAGAGGGTCAGAGGGAGAAGCAGGCTCCCCACTGAGCCGGGAGCTCGATGTGGGACTCAATCCCAGGACCCTGGGATCATGACCCGAGCCGAAGGCAGTCGCCTAACCAACTGAGCCACCCAGGCGCCCGACTTAAAGTGTTTTGAAGAAGGGAAGGACTGAGGTGTAAGCAATCGGGATGCTCCCACCCTTTTTTTTTTTTGCATCCCTCTGACACATTTTGTCACCCTCTAGTCCCAGCTTGCCAACTCCAGGTGCCCTCATGCTGACCTCTGGCACCCCAAAGACCTCCGCTGTAGGACCCATCCTGTTCTGCCTTTCCCGAGGTACCCCAGTTCTCTCCACTCCCAGTTTGTCCCTTCTTTTCCTTTTGCATCAGAATTTCCTTTTTCTTCCCCAGCATGGCTGGATTCTGCAGGTTGGTAGGGAAGTAATCTAATTCAACTAATTTAGGCCTGCATGACTGCTAAGCGAACTAGCTCTTAGTTATTTCTGTTTTTATGAGCTGTGACGTAGGTGGATTGCCCCTACTTCTGTCTCACCAGAGTCGGAGCCGCAGGAAAGCCTGGCCGCTTTGTAGAGGTCTCTTTTGCTGTAGATGGTGGTACCTCAGGAGTCTGTTTGTGGGAGGAGCTGTGGGGACAAAATGCAGGTGTACCTGGTTGCCAGGGTCTGTGCAAGGAGCGAGGTTCCCTCTGCCTCCACAGCAGGCACGGAGTAAAAGCAGGAGGCTGGGCTGTGAAGGGGAAGTTTGCTGCAGTGGTGTGTGGTTTCATGCTGGGTCTTACGGGGCTTTCCTGTGTGTGTGTATGCGATTCCACTCTAAGGCCTTCTGTGCAATTTCATTTGTATATAGCCACGGTCATGGGTATTACTTGGCTAAAAATTTAAGAAAGAAATAATGAAAAGAAAAAAAGCTCTGCTACCAGAAAAGGTTTGCAAATGCTTGCCATCGTAGAAAGTCACGGAACAGGTGCTGAGAGACCCGGGGTCTCAGGCTGCTCTGCCGTGAACTGCTCTGTGACCTTGGGCAAGCTCTGAGTGTTTGCTCAGCTGTCAGAGGGGTCCTTCCTCTCCCCTGTGGTTTGACCCTGCAGTTCCGTGACAAGCAGCTGTTGGCAGCTGCGGGAGCAGGACTGTCCCTCCCACTCCCCTGCTGTGCCCTGGACAGGCTGGGGTCTGACATCTAGCCTGTGGAACGGCCTGACCCCCAGTCCCAGCGTGGTCGGGTAATTCCTCGGCTGGAGGGGCAGGGAGAATCTGACCAAATTACTTTGCATCTTACTTGCCGCTGGGATCATGAGAAAGTTCTTTACAGAACAGAGAGGGACTGGGCAGGTTGCCAGCAGAGTATACGTGGTGCTTCTGAGCTGAGTTTAGTCTGCGTCCAAGAGGCCCCTACTGTGTACCCCGTGTGAGCTTAGGCATCCTGGAGGTAAAGAGGGGTTCCACAAAACAGCTCTGCCCTCAGAGAGCATGGGAGAGAAGACACACAGAACGTTTAGTTTAGAAACGAGATTTGCGAGCGTGCCTTCTTCAAATACTTGGTGGTTCTTATGTGAATGAGGAAGGGCATCATGTTCTCCCTGCCTCTCTGTGTCCCCAGTGCCTACACTCCAGACTCACTTACACATCTCACACACACTGAACATTGACAAATGCCAAAAGCACAGCAGTGAGCAAGACACCACTGTCCCTGCCTCTTAGGAGTTTATGGCTCCGAAGGATGGGAGGAAGGCATGGCGGGTGGGATTCAGGCAAGCAGACAATCAGAAGAGCCCAGGGCAGGAAGAACTGTGGCAAAGGCTGAGTTGTGTACCCAGAGGGCACCTGTTGCCACAGTCGTGACAATCTCAGCCGCCCCTCCTGCGCTTCCTGGCAATTCCCCAGGGTCTGCTCTGGGAGTGGGCCTACCCAACACAGACCCAGGGACCCAGGTAGAGAGCTCTGGTGATCTGGGGACCCTTCTGTGTATGTAAATGAACCTCGCCAGCCAGACCCAGCATCTGGCAGGGGACCCCGCAGATTCCCTGACCTGCAGGAAATGGTATAGTGGCAGGAGACTTAAGGGAGACAGTCTGTCCCCTGGCTGTCTTGAGCTCTGATGTGTCGAGACGTGGCCTGGCTTCTCACTTGGCTCTGGAGGGAAAGCTGGAACCTGCCAGTTCTCAAGATAAGCCAACAACGTGCCCGTCTGGCCAGTCTGGGACCCATGTGGGGCCCATGTGGGGGCCGGTGACTGCTCTGTTGGCCTATTTCTCTAAGGGTAGAGGTGATTTCCTGAGATACTGAGGGTCAGGAAAGGTCAGCCTGCAACCATGGGTGAAAACATCTGCTCTGAATCAGGATATTCATTGTCTGATTTATTCACCCTTCACACTCAGAAACCATTCACCGAACAAGAAGGTTATGCCAGGCTCTGTGCTAAGTGTCCTCGGATTTCTCTAATTAAAATTTCTCAACAGTCCTGCAAGTTAAGTGTATTATTTCCACTTTACAAGTGAGGAAGCTGAAGCCCAGAGAGCTAAAACTAAAGTCGTATTTATGAGTGTTTACCATATGACACATGCTGTTCTGAGCCCTTAGATCTGTCACTGTGCTTAATTCTCATCACAGCCTATGAGGTGGCTGTCATCCCCATCTTACTGATGAAGAGACAGAGGTACAGAAAACTTAAGAAACCACCCAAGTTTCCAGAGCCGGCTAGTAACGGAACTGGGCTGACATCAGCCTGGGGTCCTTCCTGGATCTGAGCCCCCTGCACCCTCAGAGCGCTGCTGGCTTACCTCTGCCCCTCTGTGACTCCAACGTGGGTCCTGTGTGCAAGGACAAGGCCACACTGAGGCAGCTAGGGAGGGAGGCCTGGCGGGTGGGTTTCTAGAGGGAAGAGGCCATGGGCCGGGGTCTGTTCTAGATTGCAATTTGGGTCGACAGAGGTGAAAATAAATCACATTGGGTGTGACACATAGCCTTCCAGCATTCTGACAGTTAGGCTCAGAGGCAATGTGCCAGGCAGTACCAAATCCTGTAATGACTTAGAGCAGCAGAGTTAGAGGAATTGAGAAGGAGTGGCAGCCTCGAGGGCGCCTGGTAGCTGCTAATTGGGGGTGGTGATGACAGAGGAGGTGGCGAAGCTGCAGCTCTGAGCCACTTGCCCAACAGAGATTCTGGCTTCTGCTGGGGAGACAGGGAGGGGTGGGAGGAGGGTTTGGAGACGAATCTACTCCCAAGAGGCCTTGGACCTGTTCCCTCCATCCCCACCCCACCTCCAGGCTTGTGGGAGACTGGGTGTGGTTCTAAAGTCAAATCCCTCTGAGGGTGGGGATCAGGGGGTGGGCCTCCTGTGAGCTGGGGACCAGAGGGGGATGGGGGTGTCACCATTTTAGTCCTGTGCGAAATGCCTCCTGCTCTGAAATCAATCATCTTGGCTATTGGGATCGACTGTGTTTGGGTGGTTCTGTCTTGGATCTTTAACAGTTTGGGGGCTCCTTTTGCCATCTGTGAAATGGGCCAAGTTCTGTCTTTGCAGGTGTGCTCCCCAGCTCACTGTCTTTCTCTGGGCTACAGTGAGGGCAACACAGAACCACTTACGGTTAGTTCTTCCTGTTCGTGGGTGTTAAAGATTGGAGACAACATAGAATAAGAGGCACACAGACAGAATTGAAAAACAAAGGTAGAAGATCCAAAAGCCACATGCCCTCCAAAGATTATGATTTATCAAATCTGTAGTAAGGCCTGGGGATCTGCATTTTAAAGTTTTTATTTATTTATTTATTTTTAGAGAGCGAGAGGGAGAGAGCAGGGGGAGGGGCAGAGGCAGAGGGAGAGAGAGAATCCCAAGCAGACTCCATGCTGAGCGCAGAGCCTGACATGGCTCTTGATCTCACGACCCATGAGGTCATGACCTGAGCCAAAACCAGGAGTTGGATGCTCAATTGACTGACTCACCCAGGCACCCCATTTTTAAAAAAGATTTTATTTATTTATTCAGAGA
Source organism: Leptonychotes weddellii (assembly GCF_054177405.1). Taxonomy (NCBI): domain Eukaryota; kingdom Metazoa; phylum Chordata; class Mammalia; order Carnivora; family Phocidae; genus Leptonychotes; species Leptonychotes weddellii. The sequence continues at coordinate 92,504,265 of NC_138377.1, read as the reverse complement.
CAGAGCACGAGTGGGCATCTGTATTTTAAAGCAGCTCCCCACATGATTCTGAAACACCCCCAAGTTTGAGAACCACTGGTGTGAAGAAAGGAGGAAGGAAATACACCCCAGATCTAGGCCATCACAGTTGTTGTCACTGACCACCAAGACAACAAAAAGGAAATAAGATAACGTCATTTTCATGTTCTTTTCTTTTCTTTTTGTTTTTCATTTTCATTTTCTGAAATGAGGAAGGGTATCAGTTTTTCAGGGTAGACAGACATCTTCATGGTGCTGATTTCTGAAAGAATGCCATTATGTGTATCGCGTGACAAAGGACACCAAATGATATGATGGACAATATGGGGCAGGAGGGATGCTTTGCATCCCTCAAGGGTCTGTTGCGCCGGTCACCCCCGCAGCTACGGCCCCTGCAGGGGGCAGCAGGCCCACTCTGCATTAGGACTTGCTCACCCTGAGATGCCTTCCCTTCCTGCAATCAGCCGAGAGGGTGGGGGGCATTGCCAGGAGGAAAAGTGAGGTGACTTTGAAGAAAGGAGCAGGTGTGGGGGATGAGAGATGGTGGTGGTTCTCCTGGGCCTATGCAGTAAGTTTGAAGGTATAACCTGAATCGAGGTGACCAACCAAGTGAAGAGTTTCACCCCAAGGCACAGGGCACTTCCCTTCACGGTGCCCCTAAAGCACAGCATCTGGGTGATTGAAGTGACAGGAGGAGGGAGAGGTAAAGGGGAAAAACTGGTTAACACCACCCAATGCTGAGAAGACCTGAAGCTCCTTCGTAGACAATACAATCAGTTGGGGGAAATATTTGCAACATATGTGACAAATGGTTAATACCACAAACATATAAAGAACTTGCATAAACACTAAGAGAAAGGCAAACTCTCCAGTAGAAAAATTAGCAAAGCATACATGAGTATGCAGTTCAGATCACCCATAAACATAGGAAAAGATGTTCATTCTCACTAATAATCAATTACGAGTTAATTACCTTCTTTTTACAAGTTAATTAACTTAATTCAAGTTAAACAACAATGAGATATCATCTTTTGCGTATGTAAATGGTAAAGCTGAAAAAAGTAATGAGCCAGTATTTGGCGAAATGCATGTAGGGTGGGGAATGCAGGGGCTGACAATATTTATGGCTGTTCGGAGTCTTAGTAGCACAGTCTGTCTGGAGGATAATTTGTCAGCATGAAAAACCTTAAGAATCTATATAACCTTTGGCTAAGGATTCTATTTCCTGGAATTTATCTTAAGGAAAGAAAATCAGGGATGTATACAAAGATTTATATGTAAGGGTATTTAAAACAGTGTTATTAATTACATTAAAACTTGGAGGTAATTATAAATGTCCAAAATTAAGAATTTGCTTTTAAAACCATGGTTTATCTGTATGATGGGATATTATATAGCCATTTAAAATCAGGTAGTAAAAGAATTTTTAATTATGTAGAAAAATGTGAAGTGGATATATTGTTAAGTAAAGCATGTAAAAAAGCAGGTTCCAAAATAGTACTTATGGTGTCATTCCAGTTACATTAAAAAATTTTTAAGAAACAAATAGAAAAGACTATATGATGCGCTGAAAAAATCCAGAGAGCAGACACCAAATGATAACAATGGTTATCTCAGGAAGGCATGATTAAGGACAGTTTTTAGCCTCCTTTTTGTGCTTTTCTGTGTTTTCTTTCTTTTCTCTTAGATAATGAACATGCTGCTTTTGTAATCAAAAGAAAGTACCAGGAACATGTTCTTTTTTAAGCGAATCTGCCAGTAAGGACTCCTGCTACATTGAGGGCTGGCTGTGGGGGATAAACTTCACCACGCTTCCTGCTGCCTCAGTTTAAATCTTCCTTTCTCCAATCTCTGCATCCTCGCCAACATCTGTTGTTTCCTGAGTTGTTAATTTTAGCCCTTGTGTGAGGTGGTATCTTATTGTGGATTTGGTTTGTGTTTCCCTGATGCCAGGTGATGTTGAGCTTTTTTTCATGGGTCTGTTAGCCATTTGGATGCGGAGAAAGGGGAACCCTCTTACACTGGTGGTGGGAGTGCAAGCTGGTCCAGCCACTCTGGAAAACAGTATGGAGGTTCCTCAAAAAGTTAAAAATAGAGCTACCCTACGACCCAGCAATTGCACTACTAGGTGTTTATCCACAGGATGCAAGCGTAGTGATTCGAAGGGGCACCTGCACCCCAATGTTTATAGCAGCAATGTCCACAATAGCCAAACTATGGAAAGAGCCCAGATGTCCAGGGACAGATGAATGGATAAAGAAATGTGGTATATATCTACAATGGAATACTACTCAGCCATCAAAAATAATGATACCTTGCCATTTGTAGTAACGGGGATGGAATTAGAGGGTATTATGCTAAGTGAAATAAGTATACCATATGATTTCACTCCTGTGTGGAATTCAAGAACAAAACATGAACATAGGGGAAGGGAAGGAAAAATAAAATTAGATAAAGATGGAGAGGGAGGCAAACCATAAGAGATTCTTAACTCTAGGAAACCAAGTGGGTTGCTGGAGGGGAGGTGGGGTGGGGATGGGGTAACTGGGTGATGGGCATTAAAGAGGGCACTTGATGTATTGAGCACTGGGTGTTATATGCAACTGATGAATCACTAAATTCCACCCCGGAGACTAATAATACAGTATATATTAACTAAATTGAATTTAAGTAGAGAATTTTAAAAAAAGAAGAAAAAGCATTTTCCTTTCTGTAGGCACTGACTGCCTCCCTGCTGCATGCTCGGTGCTGAGTGGGGTCTGTGAGAGTTCTTACTCTCCAGGCTCTTAGGGGCTGGTTAGTGGTGAAGGGCTAAGGTGCATGCCCAGGTCATTTGCTATAGAAATGCCTTTGGCCTTTGGTGTGTTCAGCATTTTGATGTTAATATATAAAGATCGTATAGGGGCATCTTGCTGAGAGTGCCTGAGATCTGCTTTCCTTACCTGAAGCCCTAATACCCCTCTTTGGACATTTACTTGGTTAACGTGTGACTGATAAGTCTCAGTAGCCTCAACGCATGGCTGGGCCCTATGCAGAGGGAAACGCAGAAGTCACCCCCTCTGTCTCAAGCTGATAGATCCATGTGACATACTGGCCTGCGTCAGAGAATCCTAAGAGGGCGAGCTGGGATGGAGGTAGGGACCTGAACGAGACATCTGGTCCAACCCTTCATTTTTCAGATGAGAAAACTGAGGCCCCAAGAGAGAAGAGAACTTGGTAGTTGGTGACATACCCAGGACTCTTAACCTTGTGCTCTGCCCACATTCATAGCCCTGAGTGTTTGGGAGATGTGATCTGAGACATTGTCAAGTAATGGCAAGGAAGCAAACTTTGGGATAAAAAATTCACTGAAATTCTGAGAAACAGAGGATGGCAAGGAACTGAACATATCATTGAAGAAGTTGCAACAAGAATTCCTAGGACGTTAAGATCCAGGGGGACAGGGACACCTGGGTGGCTCAGTCAGTTAAGTGTCTGCCTTCAGCTCAGGTCATGAACCCAGGGTCCTGGGATTGAGCCCTGCATCGGGCTCCCTGCTCAGTGGGGAGTCTGCTTCTCCCTCTCCCTCTGCCCCTCCTCCCTGCTCGTTCTTTCTCTCTCTCAAATAAATAAGTAAATAAAATCTTAAAAAAAAAAAAAAGATCCGGTTGTACAGAAGAGAACCAACAAGAAACAACTGGTCATGATTGGTTCACACACCCACATTCACATACACAGACACACGTAGTCAGTTCTTTGCAGAGCCACTTGTTTGGTGTGTATTTTAGGAAAGTGGAAAGACCTTTTTATCTCCGAGGAATTTCTCCACTTGTCCACTGTGGGCCTAAACTTGCCACCTTGAAGCCCTTCTTGGTCAAGGATGCTGTTAAAATATGAATGTGTTGCTTTGGAAGGAGATCAGGTAACCCTTGGGAATCCTTTATCACTTTCTGTGAATTATGGAAAGGATCCCAGAGTGATGTGGGCCACGGGGAGGTGAAGGTTCACAGGAGACAGGCTGGGCACAGAACTCTGCACCAGAGGGGAGGAGACTGGCAAGTCGGGAGGGAGGGATTGTAGAAGATAAACTGCTCATTTCACCGTTTCCTGAGGATGGCCCTGGACCCCCACAGGATTAGCAGAACCTCAACCATCTTGGATTTTTCTGTCTTCCTTTGCAGTCCCGTTCTTGCTCTGCACTGTGAGCTCATGCTTAAGGTCTCATCCGTTATGGTCCAGCCTCTTGGGCTTTGCCAGGCTTCAAAGGCCAATTGGCTGACGTTTCTAGGATCAAGCTAGCTGACCAGTTCTGTTGAAGTTCTTTCACTAATCAAACGTACATCTGATTATCAGGAACCAGGTGGTGAGAAGGGGGCCCAGCCCAAGTGAACATCGTTGTTGGCTGACCACTTGCTTTCCTCTTCCCTCCGATCCCACAAAGAGGAGAGGAAAGGACAAATGTAGCTTTCTGATGTATTTCCTTGACAAAGTGGCCACTTTGCCACTTGCCAGCAAGGAAGTGAGGGAGAGAGGTGGTGACTTGGGGCCTCCACAGAATAGAGCATTCGTGTCTCGCTCTCTGCTTCTCCAACTTTGGTGAGCGGTTTTCCCTTTGCCTGTCTGGATCCAGTTTTTTCTGCCAGGCCTGGTTCAAATCCCGCTAGCTCCATAAGGCTTCCGCTGACCCCCTGTCAGCTGGTACTTGTCCTTCTCTGCAGTTTCTGTTTGTCCACTCACTTGACCCTGAGGCAGATATCTCGTACACACCCATGCCATGTTTCTTTTTCCATTAGTGTGTGTCTCATCTCCCCAGTAAGCCTTGCAAGTTGTGGGGTGTGTCATGCTTAGAGCACTTAGGACACTGACCAATAAATGAGGAATGGAGGAATGAATGAGAGAATGGATGGATAGGGGAATGGGCACTCAGGTGGCTGGTGGGGGTGGTATAAGGGGGCGGGGAGCTAGGCAGGTGAGTGGGTGGAAGGCTCCAAGCCCAACACTGTATTATGGAACCTACTTCATGTCAGCGTCCAGAACCTAGACTTTACACTAAGGGATATGCCAGAGGACACTGAGCTGTATTTTCAGTCAAAACCGTTCTCTGTATAGCCAAGTCCCCCTTAAATCAGGCCTCCCTTATTTCAGGTCTTGGACTTGTGGGCTCAGGTTCATTTGACAACAGCATCAAAAGGTGCTTATACTTAAAAATAGATTCGGAAAAGTAATCATACCTCAGCCTGACTTGGCTGTGCTCAACAATTCCTTCCTTTTTGTGCTTTAGGAGGTTTTCTTCGGACAGGAAAAAAAAAAAAGGCCAGAGGAAGGAAGTTAGTCTGCAGGGAATCCAGTGAGCTAACCCGTGAGCGCAGCTACCCTAGGCCAGCATGAGCAGACCCTGTGACTCCGGATGGGGCCGCCGGTGGGTCAGGCCTCGGCTCCCTGGACACTTGTGGTCCCTGATTCTTATCCTCTGTGTATGCCTTACTGTTGGCCCTGACCTTGGCTTGGTTGGAGTGACTTCTTGAAAGACTAGATAATAATTTTGAGAATGTTTTCTGCTTATCTCTCTCACTCTCTTTTTTTTTTTTTTTTTCCATTTATAGTTTGGAACTGTTTGGGGATCAGCAAAGGGCATGTTGCCACATTGTACCGTGTACTTCTCAGATTGTGTTTCCTGGAGCTCTCGGGGTTCTACGAAGCCTGTTAGGCATTAGGGGGTGGGCTCTGAGTCAGTGGGTTCCCAGTGCCCCTCCCCCCAAGGAAGCACAGTTTTTTTTATCTTTTTTACCTGTTGGGCTTCTGTGCAAGATGTATTGGAGAGAGGGTTCCATACCTCAAGCAGATTTAAGCACCCATGTCAGAAGACTACAAAGGTGTTGGCAACATGGTCAGAGAGGAGAAGCAGGTTCATCAGCCAGCAGGCTTGGCTCACTAGCTGGGAGAAAGTGCCGTTTGAAGGACTCTGAGCACTCTGTGTTTGCAGGTCTGGTGCTGATGTTTCTGTCTGCTCCAGAGTCTCCGCTTGCCTCGGGCGTGCTGCTCCTGTACGCCTCGCACTCGTGCTGGCCTGCCTACTTCTTGATGTGCTGCCTGCTTGGTTTTTGGTAAATTTTTGCTCCTTACCCTTATCTCTGGCCTGGAATTCTGACCTGCTTCCTGCTCTGATTTCTGGTAACTTTATATTTCTTCGCCCTATTTTGGCTTCCCGGCTATCTGGTTTCTTGCCCTGTCCTTGAGTAACTGTGTCCCAAGTGTCTTCTGTCTTCCTGGATCCTGGCATCACCTGGGAACCCTGCTTTTCATCTGCCATGGTCCCCCCCAGCCCTATCTATTTGTAAGCTGGGATCTGAGGATGCAGTTTGTTGGGGCTGAGTCGGGTTCAAGGACAGGCTGGGATTGGAACACGGGGACCAGGATCTGGATGTGGTGATCCAGTAGATGGAAAGAAAAAAGACTTTATATCCATGGAGAAGTCACACTTCACATAGTGCTTTTATACACGGGTCTCATTTCATTCTCATTACAGTCTGGTGAGACTGGGACATTCTTATGTCTATCTTAACACACAAAGGATGTGATTTACTGAAGGGAGAACTGAAAGTAGAACCTGGGTCTTTGGACTCTTAAATCCTGGGCTAGGGCAGAGGGGATAAGAACAGGTTGAGTGCTAAGGCAGTGAGGAGAAGGATCTTATTCATGGGAATTAGAAGTAGCCTGACTAGGGGTTGGATGTATTGGTAATAGGAGGGAAATAAGAGGGAGGGCAGCCACAGAGGCCCCACAGTCAAAGGTGGCCAGGCAGATGGGTGAGGAGGGGCTCCATGACACCATCCCCAGACAGGCTGTTGCCATGGGATCGGGGTGTGAGTCCTCTGGGATCAGGCTGATCTGGTTTCTACAGACTACAGATTTGAACTGCCTTTTTTTTTTTAAAAAAAGATTTTATTTATTTATTGTGAGAGAGAGACAGAGCATGTGCTGGGGGAGGGGCAGAGGGAGAGAGGAGAACCTCAAACAGACTCCACAAGCAGCCTCCGTGCTGAGCGCAGAGCCTGATGTGGGCTCAATCTCATGACCCTGAGATCATGACCTGAGCCAAAATCAAGAGTCGGATGCTTAACTGACTGAACCACCCAGACGCCCCATGGCCCATGCCTTTGAAACATGTTAGCTGGAGGGCCCATTCCCTCACCTGCTGGGCTGCACTTGGAGTGGCCTTGACTGGGAAGCATCTAAGCATTATCCCTGCTCCATGGCCCTGAAAACTTGCAGGGTAATTCCAGAGGAATCATGGCTTATTGTTCTACAGTGTGGGGAGAGGAACGATTCTGACCGCTTGGGGGAACCGGGAGGAGGAACCTGGTCTCCACATCCCTGTGCCTTGGAACGCTTCCCATTTGCCACCACTCCACTCACATGGCATCTCGTCCCTGGGTTTGCATTCTATGCAGCCCTGCCTCCTCTCTACCTTAATAAACTGGTGACTTTGGGTTACGTTACTAAACTCATGGACGCTTTAAAGTTGACTGAGAAAGGAAGTGAGTTAGGTCCTCTCTATTCCTAGACCTTACAAAATACCTTAGCAGCCCGCCTCTGGTGGTGCCAGAGCAAGTCTGGTTGGCTGGGGCTTACCATGGAAGGTAGGGGTGGGTGGACAGAGGATTTGGTCTCCTCGATGCAGGTCCTGATGGGTGCATTTTGTTTTGAAAATGAACACCAACAATAAAATCAAATAAAAATAAGTCTGCTTTTTATTTTCACTGTCCATGTGCAATTCTAAATAATATCAGTGATCAAATATTCCTCTCTTCTGGGGTGGGCCCCTCTCCCCACTGCTTGGTACACTACGGAAACTAGAGTCAGGAGATGTGGTTTCATGTCCAAGCCCCACTGTCAGGGCTGGCTCCCTGGCCAAACCATCAAGTCACTTCCCTTTGCCTCTGTTTTATTTTCTGTGAAATGGAACTATGAAGAATACCTGCAAATATTAAAAGAGAGAATAAATATAAAATTAGCTTATAAAGAGAAAAGCTGCATATAAATGTAGTATCCACATTGTTATACAAAATCTAAATGGTATGATATCTGGGTCATGTTCAGGTTATTCTTCTTTGGCAGTGAAGAATTTGGGGGTGATCGAGCCAGGCTCTTCCATGAAGTTGAGGAGCTGGTGTTGGAGAGGTAACACTGTTTTTGGCACTGAGAAACTGTTCTAGGTTTATGCCTTTTCATCTGACTCCTGGGCAGACAATAGGGCACCCTCATGGGGTGCCACCCTGGGCCCTGCTGAATTGCTGAACGAGGCCCATCTGTCTCACTCTCTAGGCAGGTTGCTCCATCTTCCTGGGGTGCTGAATGAGTGAGGAGCTGAGCCCTCTGCCTGGGAAGAGGGGTGTGTTCCTGACTTAATTGCGGGAGAATGTGCTGGCAGAAATACGGAGACTAGTTTGTGTCTGGTGGATTGCCTGTCCGTCACTAAACCATGCTCTGTGACTTCTGCAAGCCAGCCGGAGGCACAGAGCTACACACGCACACACACACACACACACCGCCCCATGCCTCCTGCCCTTCTACAGTGCTAGATATCTGGTAAAGGCCTTTCTCAGGCATCGTTAGGATTTCCCCTGTGTCTTGGGGACTCCCGCTTGACAAGGAAGGAAATTGAAGCCCAGGGAGTTGAACAGGCTGCCCCAGGGCAGGGTAGGGCTCTGACTGGAACCCACAGGGAGAATGAAGGGAAAGCCTTGTACTATTCAGTTTGTCATAGGCTCTTTGGAACTTTCTGACAGAAGCTTTCTGAGGGGAGACCCATTCTGTGAGGCTCTGATGGCAGGACCAGGAATTGATCAGCCTGACTGCCAGCCCTTTGCTGCGTGACACCATGGGTTGGGTATTGACTGTTTGCAATGTGGGAGGGGGTGGGGCAGGAGGATTGCAACGTGCATGCTTTGCACATGTGTGTTAATGTTTCAGCATTCCCATAATTTCTGATTTAGTATTGGCAATGACTTTCATTAGAGATTGGGTTCTCTCTCTGGATGGCACCCTGGGTGGCTCTGTCCTAACCTAGAGAGGCCCTCACTGCCTACCCCTTGCCCCCATAGCCTAGCTGGGCAACTTCTGCACTGTGTGCCTGAACCCCTGGCTTTGGAGCATCCTAATGGGCAGATGGGGGCCCATCCATGGGTCAACAGGGCATAATAGAGAGTCGCCTCAGCTCTGATTTTTTTTTTTCTATCTCAGCTCTGATTTTTGCATTTGCTGTGGATACAGTGACCAGGACGTGCCCGAATGTAAACTTCCACTCCTGGTACCCCCAAAGCCTAGGGTCATCTTCTGTCTTGATTTGGAACAGTTCAGTGCCAGACCCGTCAAGCAGAAACTGTCCGGGTGGGAGAGACAACACTCCCCCTCCTCCTTCTCGTACTCCCCATCCTCCTTCCCTCGAATGTCAGATCAAAGAACTAAGGGAGAGGGTAATATATGAATACTGGAAAAGACAAGGCATGAAATGAGTGACAGCAGTACAATTTCTTCTCTGTAAAATGCAGAGAATCAGAAGACTGTTGCCCCCGGTGCACACCAGTCACCTGGGAGGTTTTTAAATAGCTCAGTTCCCGGACGGCAGCCCACCCAGACCCAGGAGATGGGAGTCTTTGGGGATAGACCCAGGCAGCCGGGTTTGAAATCCCCTGGGTGATTCCGGTGTACAGCCAGTTGAGAACCATTGCTTGAAGGGTTAAAAGAGTTGGTTAACTGCTTAGGACAAAGATATGGCTGTGCACTAGAATCATAAGGACTTTTAAAATGACACTGATTCCCTGGCCACATAGTACACACCATGTAAATCAGTGGCTTCTGTGGTGTCTCTAGCTTGGCTTTCCTAGGAGCAATAAACTAGTAACAGCTGGAATAGCCATCATTCCTTAGAGCTGACCGTGGGCCAGCATTGCAGATAATTCCAACCATGATTCCCTAGTAGGGAGTCATGATTCCCATTTTACAGATGAGGAAACTGATGCTCAGAGAAGGTAGCCGCTTGCCTCGGGTGACAGCGTAAGTTTTCTGAGTCCAAGCCTGTTTGCCCTGGAAGGCTGCTTTTGCTGCCCAAAGCCTCGCAGCCTAGGGGCTGGCCCTCATGGAGCATATTCTACCCTCTTCCCAGTAATGGCCCAACAAGAAGGGCAAACTCATCAATGGCCCAGGCTCTCCGTGGGCTCCCCTTGGACTCCCCAGGGCAGGTTGACTGGAGGATCCCTCCCCCAGGAAGAGAGGGGAGATGAGTGGTGTTGCTTGGTATTTGGCTCTGTTATTCACCCACTCTCAAAATACCTGCTTTTAGTGGGAGGAAATGGCCTGAATATTAGGACTGACCCCCAGTCACCTCTCATTGCCACAGTTGCTCTCACAAGGAGAAAACTTAACCAGGAAAAGCAAACACTCATTTGCTTTTTTGAGACTTTGAGGAATTTTTAAGTCATATGATATAGAAAAATGCCTCTGTTTCCCTCATAAGTCAAAGTGGGGGGGGGCTATCTCAAGGTGACTTGAAATATTTCTCTCTGCTTTACAAAAACTCTGCGCCTGCACGTCTGTGTTCTGTAAGCTTAAACAAAATGCTTAAAATCCTTAAGCTTTGGTTTCACCCCTCAGTCAGCTAGAAAGAATGAGCCCTGTCTGCCCTTAGGGCTGCTGATGCCAGGCCCCTGAGATGTCAGAGAAAAGAAAAGCATGACCGTCCTGACATTGAGAATCACAGTTGCCTGGGACTAGAAGCTTTGTCAGGTGTTTGTTGTCTCCCATTAAGGGACCCAATGTCCCTGAGGCCCAAAGTAGCTCCAAGGGACCAGCTGTGTTAGAGATCTCACTAACTGTGTTCACTTAGGCTTTGAGAGGCCTGGCTTCACTCCACCTGCGTCAGCCCCTCGTGTGTAGACAGCTAGGAGCCAATATCAGGTCGTAAATAGCTGAAACTTTAGAATTAGTAGACAATGTAATATAAATTTTATTCCATAAAGCCATCCCTGTCCAGCCTAGACCAGCCCCCAGGATCTTCTCTTTCCCCAGAGCTTCCCCTCTACCTGTTGTCTGTGCCTTTGGTCCCTGCCCATTATGCCCCTGTACAGGGCCCCACACAGGGCAGACACTCAGGCAGCACGGAGTGAATGGAGGATGAGGGGATGGAGAGATACGGGAATATGTGTCTGGTGACGTCCTAAGGTGGTTGCCATAGAATGCTATTTAAGTGTTGGCATATCTATTCCTTGCTTGCTCTACTTGACTTTTTTTTTTTTTTTTTTTTCCACTTAGGTTTATTTTGAAGGCTGTCTCACTGAGGATTATTCTAGGAATGGAGTGGTTCAGATGTGATGCTATTTTCTGAGGTTGAGGCAAATATCTGGAGAATTTCATTGTGTGTAACTCTTACCCCAGAGCCACTAAGAGAGTACATCCTGTGTGTGGAGTATGGTGCTCCCTTATTAAGCCATTAAGCTGAGCCTGAAAACTTTCTGAGTTCTGTCTTAAGCAGTGGCTATTGTGGGTGAGAAAACATGGGGCACTTGTGGAAAATGATGGAAGAGGGGTGGGAGGACCCAGAAGGGGGGACCACTGGCCCATCTCCAGGGATTTTGAGCTGCCCACCCACCCTGCCCACCTGAACTGAGATGTGAACAGAAGGCTGCTGCCCTTCCCTGTGGAGTGGGCTGTCCTTGGAGCACTCAGAGAAGCTGGCTCAGGGCCACCTGCCATTGGCATGGATGCCATTTCATGGTTGCTGTATTGGTCCCCAGAGTGAAGCATTTCTAGGCTCAAACCTGAAGGGCACGAAGCACAGTCTTGACTTCTATAACTACTTAGTGGCTTTGTGGACAGTGGGCTGAGCACCGGGCTTGGCCATTAACTCTGTGTTGACCTCACACTTGTCACTTGACCTCTCCTGTGCGTCAGTTTTCTAACACTTTACAACCCTGTGGTCCCATTAGCCCTCTCACCATGATGAACTCCCACTTATGGTTATTAACAGTATTAGACTGCCTCCACCCACCCCTGCCTCCACCTGTACCCCACCAACCCAGCCAGCATGTCCTCTGGCCTTGTCGTTACTTTAAGTGCATCGCCCTCATCTTTGCTCTGTTCCCTTACTGAGGACCTGCTTTGGTCAGCTCATTGAGATTTTATTTGTTGGGAGGAGGTTGGGAGCAAAGGTACAAACATAAGAATACAGGGAATATAGAGAAATCACAATTAAATGGATGAATTTGTACTTGTATCCAGATAAGGCAGACCCAAATGAATAACTGTTACCGTTAGTATTTTGACCATGCCGATCTGATCTTTATGTTTTTCCTTTCTAATCTTTACATTACATAGTATAAGTCTCTGGACCCTGTGATTTTACCTAGTGGATACTGGACTCGGGTTCTAACTGAGACTTAGGAACAATGAGGCTGTGTCATCATCATCAAATCAATAACCTTTCAGAGCCTCAGTGGTCACATCGGTACACTGGGAATGACAATACTAACATTCATTCCTGGTAAAGGCAAAGGATTCATATGAACAAAAGGGAAGCCCAGGACCTGCCCCATCTCAGCCACAGGTTAACAGGCAGGTGGGGATGCTGGCTGGTGGCATGACTTGTCCTACCCTCGTAGAATGACTCTGAATTAGTGTGGCCTGGGGGCTGACAACTGGGTCACTTCCTAGATGGACACAGTAACACCCCGATTGTGCCGATCTGTGTCCCCACAGCGGCCAGTTTGCCATTGTGAAGAAGTGCCGAGAGAAAAGCACAGGGCTGGAGTACGCGGCCAAGTTCATCAAAAAGCGGCAGAGCCGGGCCAGCCGGCGGGGCGTGTGCCCGGAGGAGATTGAGCGGGAGGTGAGCATCCTGCGGCAGGTGCTACACCCCAACGTCATCACACTGCACGACGTCTTTGAGAACCGCACCGACGTGGTGCTCATCCTTGAGCTGTGAGTGGGTGCTCGGGACCCCTGGCGGGCAGCGGGGGCAGGTAGGGTGGTGGATGGTGCGACCACAGGCCCCAAAGGGCAGCAGCAAGCAGACCTAAGCTCAGCCCAGAGGCGATGAAGTCAGCGGTGGGTGATTTCCCTTGGTTACCGACCGCCCCCAACCCCCACCGCAACCTGGGTCAAAGGTAGGTGGGTTTGCTGAGTAGCAGGGACAGAGGACTGGGGTCTAGGTCTGGCTTTCATTGGACCCTGGGGATAAAAGGGAAGCAATGGCTGGTGCTGGGGTCGTTTCCTGGCTGGAGAGCATGTGGGAGGACGGTGGGGGGCGGGGTGTAAGAAGGCAGTGGGAGGGAAGGAGAGGCTGTCCGGGAGTGGTCTTCTCTATGAGGAGGAGAGAAGCAAACATCTTCCAGGCTCTGCAAAGCCCTTCTCCAGTGCTTTCCTGGGGGGAAAAAAATCCCCACATTTGTGCTCTTTGATGCCTTCATTATCATAATAATAGCTATAATTGAGAGAGCCCTACTGAAAGCCAACCATTTGTCAGGTGCTTCATGTTTGCCATCCTGTTCAGTCCTCACAGAGACTCTTGAGGAAAGTGTCCTACTAACATGGAGGGGTTCCTTTGTATTCACTGTACTGAGCACTTCTGTTACCTTACTTAATCTTCCTAACAATCTTCTCACACAGAGGTTCTTATTATCCCCATTTTACAGACAAGAACTTGAGTCCACACTGCTTGTGTGGACAGCTTTGAGCATGAGGTGGCCTTATGCTGGCCTAGCCGGGGAAGATGTCACAGTCTGGTGATACCAAGACTCCAGGGGTTGGCCACCTGGTGTCCCTCCTGGACGTGTGTCCATGGAATGGGGAGATGGGGCCCTGGCAGACAACAGAGTTTGAGTTGGACTGTGGCACAAGTCACAATGGCTGTGACCAGTCAAGCAGCAAGACCGGTGTTGGGAATGTTCTGAGCCTCAGAGGCATGCATGCATCTGCTGGTTAACAGAGGGGTGGTGGCATTTGTTTGATAATCCCTGACTTTGTGACCTTGGGCAAATCACCTCCCTCCTTTGAGCTTCAGCTCTCATCTGTACATGCGGCGGCCATCCTTAGCCTGCCTACAGGTTGGGTGGACCACCTGACATTTGAAATAAGTCTAATTTGAGAGCTAAGCCCTTGTCTTACCAGGATATAGATTTATGTAGCAGATGGGCATTTGCATACTCTTGCATTTGATGCTTAAATTATCCATCTCACTGTTTAAATGCATAGGCTCACCCCTGCTATTCCTTTCTCACTCCAGCGTCTTCCACTTCTCTCCCATGGACCTCTCAGTCAGTTGCACTAGTTGGCGTAGACACTGCCTGACTCAGCAAGCCTGGGGGCGTCCCGCAGGTGTAGTCAGCCATGTGGACAGCCCGAGGTGTGGCATGCCGTGGGGCTCAGGGTCAGGCACACTGGTTCCCAGCAGAGTGACAAGCCCACCTAGGCGAGGCCACTGCCTTAAAAAACTTTCCAGCAACTGAAAAGAAATTACATTCATAATCCTACCGCCCAAACAAAACACCCATTTGTGTTTTCTTTGGTTCCTCTCAGTCTTTATCTATTTGTATACAATCATTGCACTTGTACAATTTCTTGCTCTACTTCTCCCCCTCAGTTAGCATAATTTCACAAAAAGGTTTTTTCTTTTAACTGAGGGTTTCATGTTTCATTGAATCACATACTTGTATATCCCTATTGTTGGACATTTGGTTTTTATTTCCACAGGTTTTAACCATTACAGATTTTATTGCCATAAAACAACTTTCTTCCCATAATTTCCCACTTTTCTTTTGAATTAATCCTTTTGGATCAATCCCCAGGAAGGGGATGACCAGGCTGACATTTGTGGGGCTCTTGATATCCTTACTTTCACAGGACGGTGTTAGTTAACCAGCATGACCTACAATATAGGAACATTCCTATTTGCCTGCAGCCTTGCCAGCCCTGGGTCATTTGTTTTAAAGCAGGATTCATTATTTATCGACCTTTATAGTTATAAAATGATTCTTTCTTGTCATTTTTATTTTTATAAAATTAAAGAATTTTATTCTTTAATTGCTTGGGAAATCGCCTGCTTCTCCCTGCTCGTAGAACCCTAGGAGTTGGGGTCTGGGATGCTCTTGAGATGTCCCTGTTCCTCCCAGCAAGGCTCGTGGTCAGCAACGGTTATGTGCCCTCTTCTAGTAAGCTGTCACCGTCCACACCACCAGTTGCACACTGGTGACTTGCATGAGCTGCCATGCTTGCTCAGATGTGTGTATTCATAGTTTCTCTGTCTCATTTTCTTTCAAGCTGTCTCACTGTTCTCAGGGTGCCTGTCTAGGGAGTGCTAGGGATTGCCAAGGCCCTGCTGAAACCATATGTGCCCGGGTCTGAGAGGGAGGACCTCCTGAGAGAGAAGGGCTTTTCGTGGGCTTTTGTGTATGGACTTGGTGACCCCTGTTGGGCTGATCAGCAGCCTTTGGCTGCCCGGTCCTCATGGTGCCCTAATAGGTCAATGGGTTTGCCCAGTGCAGAAACATGAGTATTAGTGCCTGCGTGTTCCGTTGAAATGGCAGGTTTTGTGGATGGGCCTATCCCAGTCCCACTGCCCCTCTTAGCAACCTGTGGTCTGGTGCCGGGCATGCTCTGCTTTCTGCTAAAGTGACCGGTACTCAGAGGACATGCCCAGCCCTGATTTGAGTCCCTTTTAGCTGTTGTTACCCCATCCATGACCTCCTTAGCAGCAGCTGCCTCTGGTTCAGGGCTGTTGAAGGCAAGAATGGGAAGGATTCAGTTTTTCCATATACGTTGACTTCTGTAGAGCATAAAGGATGTTTTCAAAATCCCAGTAGATTAACTCATGTCATATGTGGAGCGTGCTCTGGAAAATGTAAGTCAGCCCTGGGAGGGTTGGACAGGCCTTCCATCCAGGCCCGTGACGGCTCTGGGGCCTCCCCGACTCCCAGCGAACAGAAAGCAAGAGCCTGGGAGAGTGACCTGACAGAGCGCCCCAGGGTGTCGCCAGTGCTTCCCAGTGCCCCCAGTTGAGTGCGGCTTCCTCGGCCTGAGCCGCTCCAGCAACATCCTTCCCTAATCACTGCCTATGCAGGTCGTTTCAGCACACGTTCACAAAAGAGTCAGAAAAGCGTTTCTAGCAGGCAGAGCAACCTGCGAGAAGGAAGATCAGCTGAGCGGGAAGGGGACTGATCCCGGGGATGCTGAGAGGAGAGAAGAGGCTCAGACTGTTAGGTTTTGCTTTTCATCTTTAAGCTAAAGAGGTTTGGGATGCGAGAGGGGAGACATTTGGGAGGAGACAGGGAGCTCCAGGGAAGAGGTTTTGGGGCTGAGAAACCCTTGGGAAAAGCTATGTTAGGGGGAAAATGAACAAAACCTTGAGGAGAGCTGCCTGAGCATGGATGTGAGTTTCCCCAGCGTGGGTGTCCGGTTTGGACATTTACCCCAGTGGGCTCATCAGCCTCCCACCTTTCCAGGACTCTGGGGGAGATTCTGAGGACCTTTGTGGCTATTCCTTTCTTTATCCAAAGGAGACCATGTCTTAACTGGTCTCCTGCCCAGATCACACCTTCAAACAGAGTGGCTGATTACTGCCTCCCAAAGTCCTCACCCAGCCTGGGCCTTCACATCAGCGGCTCTGGGTGACAGGACAGGGACCCCCATTATCATGAGATTCTTTTACACTTAGGCAGCATTCTATTTAAGGTAGGAAGGGTAGGATGTGCCTGAGGCCACAGGCTCACAGGACCCAGCAGGGGCTGGAAGGACAGAAAACAAGGGCCAGGTGGCGTTCTGTGTTTCAGAGGGGGGCACTGTGGATTTGAACATTTGCACAGGGCTCCGGACAGGTCTCTTGCCAATGCCAAGGTGTCACTTCTATATGATACAGAATATTCTATATCATGTTGATAGATTTAATGCTTTTTTTCCCCCTTTGTTCTTTTATCCGCCTACCTTCTATTGAATGCCTCTGTTACACAAGGTGCTGTGGAAGCAAAGATAACCTAGCTGGGGAGAGAGACAGACAGGTAAAAACAGCGTGGTATGATGAGGGCTCGAATGCGAGTGTGGCTGAAGGGGATGTGTGAGCACCACCCACTACTTGGGGTGGCTTTGAACTTTCCTCATTGCACCAACTCAGGCTTTATAATGGGGAGACGGTGTGGTGGGAAAGACACATGGTGGGCTGGGGCTGAGAAGATCTGGCTCTAAATCCTGTTTCTGTGACTGACTGTGTGACCTTGGGCAAGTCACTTGCTCCCTTGGCGCCTCGGTTTCTCATTTGAAAAATCAGGACAGAAGTCCCATCTACCCCTCCAGGAGGATGTGAGTCTCAAGGGAGAGAATGGCACATTGCACAGGCGGCAAACTTAGAGTAAACTCGGAATCAAATGCCCTTCCACCACTACCACGCCTGGTATCGATATGGTGCGTGGTATTTACTTCCAGGACTTTACCAAGGGTCTCATAGCACTTGTCCAACTCTACAGCAAGATTCTGCCCTCCCGGGGCCAATAGGCTGGGTTTTTCCCTCATTCCTGTTTTTTTTTTCTTTTAACTCTTTTTTTTTTTTAGTGATTTATTTACTTACTTGAGAGAGAGAGACAGAGTGCATGAGCAGGGGGAGGGGCAGAAGGAGAGGGGTGGCAGATTCCCGGCTGAGCGCAGAGCCTGATGCAGGGCTTGATCCCACCACCCCGAGATCATGACATGAGCCAAAATCAAGAGTTGGACGCTTAATCAACTGAGCCCCCCAGGCACCCCATCCTCATTCCTGTTTTGCAAGAAGAAGAGCTAGGCCCTGGGACTCTCCTGTGCCACATCCCCAGGGAAAGGTTGGCTCTATAGGGAAAGATTGGGACCACCGTCCTGGCCCTTTGACCAGACTCAGGGTTTCTCCTTCAGCAGCTAAGAGGGGGCTCCACTTTCCAGCACCTGCCCAGGTGGGAGTGGGGCAGAAGATGGCCTCACCCTTGAGACACATGGAAAAATCGTGCACCAGCCTCATGCCCAACACTGAGGCAGCCACTTTGGGCTGCACCCAGCTGAGCGACTCTAGCAGACGGCACATTCTCAAGCACCAGCTCACCGATGCCTCTCTCAGGCTCTCTTCACCCCTTGAGCACCACTCCCCACTTTCTCTAAATATTTACTCAGCATCTATTATGTGGTAGACACTAGACATAAAGATGAGGACCTGATTCACGGCTCCTGCCCTTGAGAAGCTCACGCCCCAGCAGGAGCAAAGGCTTCCGACATTCGTCTGGCTGCCAGAGGGAGCTATTTTTAACCCCATTTGACAGATGAGACTGAGGTGGAGAGTGATGTGCTAGGCAGTGACAGAACCAGCATGCCAGCAGGCGTGCCCGTCCCCTCCCAGGCCAGCCAGCGCTCGGGGACTTCCTGCCACATGCATGCCCTGTGCGCGGCCCCGTCTCTGTGCCTTTGCTCCTGCTGTCTGCCTTGCTCCCTCCGTCCAGGCCCTCCCCGAGCCTCACTGCATCCCCAGCGCCCTCTCCCACACTAACCACATGTGGCAAACAGTAACGTCACGGCGGAAGCCCCTGCTGGTGGAATGCTGGCACGCGCCGGTCACCGGGCTGAGTGCCTTGCACCAACTCATTTGCTCTTCAGAACGACGTGAGCACCAGTCCCCGACAGACTCTGCCGAGAGAGGTAGGGCAGCTCGTCTCCCGTCACACGTTAGTCGGAGAAGACAGTGTTGGACGGCGGCCGGGGCCCGGACATGACCTTGACCGCACACTCCCCTGCTGGGAGACCTTGCACGGCCACTTCCCCTCCTGTGGGCCTCAGTGTCCTCATCTGTTATGGAGGAACTGCCAGGTGGTGATGGTCATAATGTGGGAGGGCAGCTGAGGGAGATGGCTGAGACTGCCCTCCCCTCCCCCTTCCCCCGTGGGAGTTTACTCTTGACTTCTGATTATGGTGGATTTCAAACATACCCAAAAGTAGAGAGAACAGTGTGAGGAACCCTCATATGCCCATCACCCAGCTTCAAATGATCAACGTTTTGCCAGTCTTGTTTTATATAAAACTCCTACTCTTCCACCTGCCCCCACTCCAACTGTTTGTTTGTTTGCTGGAATATTTTAGAGCAACTCTCAGACATCATGTCACTTTACGTATAAATACTCTAGTGTGCATCTCTCACTGATGATGGTTTTTAAAAATGTGGCCTTCATATATCTACTACACCTGAAGGAATTATCCAGCCGGGCCTCGGGACCACCGAGGCTGTCTACACTCCAGTCCATAGTGATATTTTTCTGATAGACCCAAAAATATCTTCTTACGGTTGTTTTATTTGAATTAGCAACCAAATGAGGTCCATCTACTGCATCTGGTTCTCTTGTGTCTTCTGTCTCCTTTCTCCTATAGCAGTTCTCCTTCCCCTTCTTTCTCGATGCTATTGATTTGTTGGAAAAACTAGGTCATTTGTCCCATTGATTGTCTCACAGCCTGGATGTGGCTTATTCCCTCCTCATGCTGTTAGTAAACTTATTCCTCTATGTCTTGCATTTCCTGTAACCTAATAGTTAGATCTAAATAAGATGCTCTCCGTATTGGCGCTGTTCAAGAGAAATATAATATGAACCATATATGTGATTTGAGATTTTCTACTAGCCACATTGAATCAGAAGTAAAAAGAAATAGGTGAACTAATTTTCATCGTATTTTTTATTTAATCCAATATATACAAAATATTATTTTAACACGTAATTGATATAAAAACCATTAATGAGATATTTTACATTCTTTTTTCCATATTCCATCTTCAAAACCCAGCATGGTTTTTACACTTACAGCACATTTAGTTCATTCTCAGTGTCATGGTTAGCGTGAAATACAATCCTATCAAAACAATAAAGTTGTGTTTGCAGGAAAATATTTTATACCACTTCAGTTTTTGAATTAAAATGACTTCAAAATGGGGTGCCTGGGTGGCTCAGTTGGTTAAGCAGCTGCCTTCGGCTCAGGTCATGATCCCAGGGTCCTGGGATCAAGCTCCACATCGGGCTCACTGCTCAGCAGGAAGCCTGCTTCTCCCTCTCCCACTCCCCCTGCTTGTGCTCTCTCTCTCTCTCTCAAATAAGTAAATAAATAAAATCTTAAAAAAATAAATAAAATAAAATACTTCAAATGAAATAAGATTTAAAATTCAGTTCCTGGGTTGCACTAGCCATGTTTCAGATGCCCAGTAGCCACGTGTGACTAGTGGCTGTTCGATTGGACAGTGTTCATAGAGCACATTTCCATCACTGCAGAAAGCTCTGTTGGATAGCACTGAGCGAGAGGCTTAAGCGGATGTAGGCGTGAGATAACTTCATAGGTGTTGCTGTGTACTTACCTGTGGTACCCATCGTGTCCTGTGGGTCTGTTTTTCATGATGCTGAGATTGATTAGTGGGTCCGTGGGTGCTTCTGGACATTTTTAAAGAAAGGAGAAAAAGGAAATTTTGGTGCTCTTTGTTTAGGATGAACTAGGTGGCAGGGAATGAGTGATTCCCCCAAACTGGGACAGAAGCCATTCTGGCCATGTAAGAATCATCTGAGGACACTCAGTATGAGATAGTGGTTGAAAGTCATTCTGCCTGGGTTTGAATCCTGACTGCCACTTACTAGCTCCATGACCTTGGGCAAGTCACTTAACCTCACTGAGCCTCTGTTTTTTTTTTCAGCTGTGAAATAGGAAAATACTAGGACTTAGCTCATAAGGTATTGTGATGGTTAAATGATATAATGTGGCTAAAGTACACATTATGCACAGAGTAAGTATTCAATGAATATGAATTACTGGTATTATGTTATTGTAAAAATACAGGTTCCAAGGCTTGGGGGCTGGAGAATCTAATTTGTTAGGGTCTGTGGTAGGACCTGGGATCTGCATTTTAAACAGGTTCTCCAGGTGATCCTGAGTTCTTGGACCCCCTAGCCCAGATCCCTTCCCAATATCTTTCCCTGGGATGACCCTTGGCTCTGTCCCAGTCCCAGAGAAGCACATCCTGGCTGGATACCTCAGCATCCATCAGAGGACAAACAAGCTCAGTAGGGTTGTCAGATTTAGCAAATAAATATCCCTTATTTTATCTGGCAACCCCACATCTCTAATTCAGATAAAACTGTAAACCAGTATTTACAAAGGAGGTTGTTTTTGCTCTGTGGGCCTCCATTCCTGCCATACCTACCATAAGGTGCGAGAGTGGGGAGTGTGAGGACAAAAGTAGCATTTTCAGATTTTTAGATGGGTCTAGAATCCATGCCTAGATTCTCTTGAGCTTTGAAGAGGCCATCTTTTGTAAAATGAAAGAAAGGGCTTTAAGAGCCATCTTACTCAACCTGCTCATTTTGCAGGTAAGGAAACTAAGGTCTGCCTGGAAGGTAAGTGAGTTGTCCAAGGTCAGTGGCAGGGCTGGACTAGAACCTAGGTCTCCAGTTTCTGGCCCAGCATACGTTCCTCTTTGTCATCCCAGCACTTACTTCTGTCCTCTGCCCCTTCAGTCATGGGGTGGGGAGAGATAACACCCAGGGTAACCCGAGGCCCCCCTGGTGACTCCCCAAGAGCGGTTCCTACCCTTGTGATCCAAAGGGAAGAACACAGCGAATAGAAGCAAAGTCAGTTCTAGGTGCTGGCTGGACAGAGCCCCAGAGATGGGTGAGGGGATCCCACTGTCTGTCCAGATGGTGGGGGTCAGGTTCAGGAGCTGCACCCATGGCCTGGCCTCTTAACACACAGGGCTGACCGGGCCTGCCCCCCTCCCCTCACCGGTGTCTTGCAGAGTGTCGGGAGGAGAGCTCTTCGACTTCCTGGCCCAGAAGGAGTCGCTGAGTGAGGAGGAGGCCACCAGCTTCATCAAGCAGATCCTGGAGGGTGTGAACTACCTTCATGCCAGGAAAATCGCTCACTTTGATCTCAAGGTCAGTGAGGGGATGAGGGAGAAGAATCATTTTAGGAAGAACGGGCCCAATCACTTCTGACATCACTGCTAGGAAGGGCTCAGTGTCCCTCTGGCCCTCCTCCTTTGTCTTGCCATGGAAAGCTCTGAGCTCCTAGGAAAGAAATGATGCCACAGAAGGCGTCCCTCTCCTCAGTTTCATTTTGCAGATTGGGCTTTCTTCACATAGGGGCTGACTGCAAGAAGCTGCTTCTTCAGACCACAGGTACCTTATCTCTTTCAGGCAGTAGGTGGGGTGTCATTTTTAAATAGTAGACCACTTACAGGAAACGTGAAACCAAACACATTTCACAAGGCTGGACTCTTCAGTAGCCAAGAGCTAACTCATGAGGAGGCAGAAGTGTTAGCGTTCGGGCGAGGACTGCTGAGGTTGGCTGGCTCTCTGCCCCCCCCCCCCGCCCCATAGCCTCCAGCACCCCTGGCCCAGAGGCCATCAGTCTTGGAGCCTAGGGACCGCTGGCTGCCCTCCCTGTTCCCATCCCCTACTGCGGCCCAAAACTGCTTCCAAGGGGCACTGATCATTTGTGGTAACTGGTATTCAGGGTCGAGAAAGTTCACTGTGACCACATAGGACCTCAGAAAGCAAGAGTGTGGTCAAAGTAGAAGGATCAGTTCCTGTAGTAACTGAGCTCAGTTTAGTGGACTGATAAGCCTTTACAGACACCCGAAGCATAAAGATCCTCTAGCCCGTGATCAGAGGGACCTATTTACTGGGGTGAAGACCTACTCAGTTTTCTATCCAGAAATTCCTGTTGTGTTTCAAGCATTGTGCCATGTGCCTGGGTACTGCTGCAGATACAAAAACCAGCTGAGGCCCTGTCTGGGCTCAGTTCCTCTTTTCTAGGAAACCTAGTACAGGAGACCGAAAAGATCAACAACTCTAAGTGCTATGATAGAAGGACATATAGGGGAGCTGGGAAGCTCAAAGGAGAGGGCATCTAAGTCAGACTGCAGCATCCGAGAGGGCTTCCTGGAAGAGGTGATATTTGAGTTGAATTTAGAAGGACTGGCAGGGGTTACCAGAGGGGAAGGGTCTTCTAAGGAAGAGAGGCCAGCAGTGTACATGGTCTGGAAATGGCACAATGCATTCAGGGGCGTACAGGCAAAGGGTGGATGTTCCAAATGGCTGGAGAAACAAGCCAGGAGGAGAGCAGAAGGCAGACACAAGGGCGTGAGAGCCAAACCAAAGAGGTTGAACTTTACCCTGAGGGATACAGAGTCGGCGGGGGAGCAGGTGATCAGGGAGGCGAGGCGAGCGGAGGTGTGTTTCAGAAGGATCTCTCTGGCTGGAAGGCTGGGGAGAATGGGGACACCTGGAGGCTGGGGTCCCAGCTGGGAGGCTCGTGCAGTAATCTGGGTGAGGGTGTCCTCTGGTAATGCACCGAGCAGGAAACGGTCTACCTGGATTGCACTTGTGTCTCCCTCCTGACGGTACTATGGACAGTTAACTTGTCGTTTCCTGTGTCTTTACTGGCTCCAGGAGCCTGGCCTCAAAGTGGGCTCCTTTGGCTTTTCTCCGCCAGATCTGGTAGAGGTAGGAGGAGTTGTAATCCCATGGGTACCATGACAGCAGCAGCTTCATGCTGTTTAATCTGCTTGTGTGGCCGCTGGGGGGTGGGGAGGGCCGGCTTGGAGGCGGCCAGGTCGGGGTTTGGTCTTCATTCTGCTGTATACCAGGACGCAGCTGAACCTCAGTCCTTCAGCTTCAGCGCAGATCATCCCTCCCCGGCACAGTTGTTGCAAGGGTTAGAGAGAAGCAGCATTACGTGCCGGCTCCCAGAGAGCGCTCTGTAATAGTCCCTGCTATTGTTATTTCCCCTCCCAGAGCAGAGGAAAGGAAAACACAACTCTCGTTACAGGATTCTGGGCCCATTAGACTAGGAAAACAGGCCTGCTAGTGCAGTTCTCCGTTTCCCAGCAGAGAGCTGAGATTGGTTGCTACTGGGGCATGTCGGGCTCCTGGGCTCAGTCTGGCTGCTTTCCACGACCTGGAGACAGTCTGGGTTTGCCCCGGATGTGTGCAGGGCGAGGATGCTGCTAACCCCCATCTTGGCCTCCTGTCCTTAGAGCTGTGCAGACTCTGAGCCTTCTGTCCCCTCCGCCCCTGTCCGTGGTCCCTTGGCACAGGCCCAGCTGAGCAACTTCAGGAAGTGATGAGTAGCTGCATTACCTCATGATGGGGTAGACACTTCCTGGAGCCAGAATATGGGTATGCTTACCCCTGGCTGGAACTTTCCCCCAGCTGGAAGGGATGATGTAGAAAGTCCCGCTGGTAGCTTAGAGGAGGGTTCTCGGTTCCACGTTGTTTCCCATCATCTAGAAATCATTTTACACAAATATGTTTTTCTTCCTGATTTTCATTCTCCGTGAGGTGCCTCTGCTTTCCTCAACTCTTGTATTCTCTTGCTCCTCACCAAGTGAGTCAGGCTAGCCTCGTGGTCCCATGAACACAGCTGCCCTGTTGTCTCCAGGCCCCTACCCGTGACCTGCTCTCCATGCTCCTCTTCTGGCTTGAAGGAGCAGGTGATGGAGGAGGGGCAGCTCTCGCCTGCCTCTGGAATATACGAACGGCTTCTCCTGGGGCTGCTAGCTGATAAGCTCCTCCTGTGTTTAGTCACGGTGCTAGAGAGGTGAGGCCCTCTCCCGGCTTATGACACGCTCCCAGCCTTGTGGCAGAGAGCAATAAATGGACAAATTAACGTATGATAAGCAGTCTTGGGAAAACAGATCGAGGCAGTCTACTGCCCAGAGATCTGTGATGGGCCCTTGTCATCTGTAGGATAAATGAACCCATGGTCAGCATGGCATTCGTACACTGCCTCAGCCCTGATTCTGACCTCATCCACTTTCCCCCACTCCAAAACACTAGCCCCAGGCAACAAGAGGACAGATCCACATTCTGGCCTTTCTCCTCCTCTGTTCATGCTGTTCCCACCCAGGAAGCCCCTGCTCTTCCTTTCCTCTGCCCATGGACTTCCTTCCTGCTCATCCTTCTAGGCCCAGCAGAAAGCCTATTTCCTCTGGGAAGGCGTTACCATCTCTGCTCCCCACCGAAGCATAACTAAGAATGAACCTGCCTCTCTGCTTCTGTTGCCCTTTGTACAGCCCTCTGGTGAAAGTATCTGTCGCTGTCAGTCACTTTCTGCTGCTTATATCTAGCACCGTCCCTGGCACATGAAGAGTTACTCAGTGTTGAATGAGTGAGTAAATGAAGGCATGAACGCCTTAGTAAGACCAATGCATGCATGGAAGGCAAAGGCCCTTTCATGTCACCTGGAAAATGCAAAAGAGGTTACAGGCAGGTTTCAGTCCAATGATGTGAACATTTTTTTTCAAGATTTATTTATTTATTTATTTATTTGACAGAGAGAGAGAGAGCGAGAGAGGGAACACAAGCAGGGGGAGTGGGAGAGGGAGAAGCAGGCTTCCCGCCGAGCAGGGAGCGCGACGCGGGTCTCGATCCCCGGACCCCAGGATCGTGACCTGAGCCGAAGGCAGACGCCCAACGACTGAGCCACCCAGGCGCCCCGATGTGAACATTTATTGAGGGACTACTGTATGCCCAGGGGTAGAGTGTCAGACATCAGTGTGATATGGCACCTCCCTTCCAAGGGCCCACTGTCTACCAGGAGATGGCCATGGTGGGACTCGGTGAGGAGGCCACCTGAAATGAAAGCTAACCATGAGTCTTGCCAACAAGAGCTCACTTCCGGGGGTAAGCGTTCTGCCTCAGCAGAGAGAATAGCATGCCAGTGTGCGTTGTAAATACACCCCAGGAAGGCCCATTGATGTGGGTGGTTGTGGGTGGTGAAGGTAGATGATGTTGCCCTGTATTTACATGGATGGAAGGAACCCTGGGGCTGACTGCCCCCAGCACCAGGTAGCACCCAGTGTGCCTTCAGACGTGGCGTCTGCGGGGTGCATTACCAGGAAGGAGGTTTCAGTACCACTCAGGAACCTCACCCTGGTATGCCATCCCAACACAAATGAAGGCCTTGTAGAGGGCGGGTTTGTGTGGTTTTGTGTTGATTTTGCATTTGGGAGTTTCTCTTCTGAGTATGGGTGTGTCTTCCCTACACCCCAAACCCAACTGGAGAATTCAAAAATGGAAGGTTGTGCTCGGGTCTGACTGGTATTTTCAGCAAAAAGAACACGCCGTGAGGATTAAATGAAATTATATGCAAGCCAAGAACCCAGAACTCTCATGGGGCTTTTTGGTTTATATAAATAGTATAAGAAGTGAATTTCTGAACAAGTACCCCCAAAATCCAAATTCCTCTATGCCCTGATCGTCCTTTGAGTTATTTTTATGTTTGTGACATGATGGGGTCTGCTCATCAAGCTTTCACAGAAATGATACTAATAATACTTTGAATGTTTATGGCACTTTCTGGAATATAGTATGCTTACACATTTGTTCTCTCATTTGATCCTCATGACCACTCATGGAGGTACAAGGTATTGTCCTTTTTTTTACACACAAGGCAATTGAGATTCAGAGAGGTTAAGTAACTTGTCCAAGATCACGCAGGGATTAAATAACAGAGCTGGGGCTTAAACTTAGCCAATGAGGAAACACTAAGCCAAGCTGGGTGCCACCAGGTTTTCTTTCCCCAGATTCTGACAGTGTAGATTTCTTACTTCCTTGGGCCATGCCTCTGACACAGCATTAATCCAAAGGTCTGTATCGTGCCATGCATTTCTCTTTCACACAGTTCATATCTCATCTGGTTACATTGTTTTTTATTTCTAATAAGTTATTCCTCATATTTTAAAAAAATGTATATTTTATTAGTTGCTATAAAATGTGCATGCATTTGAAAGTAGAACTTATAAGAATGAGGCTGTTTCCATACTAAAACCTGGCAACATGAAGCAAAGGTAAAGCATGGTAGAGATTTAACTGTCGGGATAGAGTAGGGTGAAATTGTGAAGTTTCAGGGCAGACCACAGTCTGCCAAAGCAGACCATGGAAGCCTTTTTCCCTCAAAAATTTTTATTATGAAAACATTTCAAAACATATAAAGAAATTGGAAGACTACAATGGACACCATCACACCTTCCCCCTAGATTCAACATGTAGGCGTATTTGCTTTACCTCTTTCTTTCTTTAAAAAAGAAAAATATATATTTATATAAAAAGGGATTTTTATATATTTGTATCTACACAAAGACATGTACACATATGTGTATGTATATACTTTAGAATTAAAAACATTTTAAATAAAAATTAAAATAAAAAACATATGTTATTTTTAAAAACGTTGGTATAATTTGAAAGAAGATTCTAGCCATCCTGACACTTCACTCTCAGCACTTCTGTGGGCATCTACCGACCTACCACCGTTATCACACTTAAGAAAATTAACAATAATTGGTGGAAGACCTTTAATTAATGGATACACATGATTCTATTTCTGATTTTGAAAGAAAATGCTGGCAGGGCAGAGAGGATAGCTGGGAGAGAGTAGGCCAGTTGGAGGTAATGATAAGAATGTGGGAAAGAGATGACCCAAAGGTACCCTTTAGCATTTTTTAAGTGAAGGATGGTCTTTTATGCTATTATAAAAAGTATTAACTCATAGAACACACAGAAACCTGCAAAGAAGTTACCCGTGGACTTTCTACTCCAAAACAACCATTGTTAACATTTGGTGTATTTTCTCCAGCTTTTTATGAACAGGTGTGTGTGTGTGTGTGTGTGTGTGTGTGTGTGTGTCAGCATGCTTGTAACTACTACTTTTACAATTTTCTCTTATGCTTTTTTCTACTTTACATTTTAACCTGAGCAGCCCACATGTGCTCTAAAGTATTTTACTTTGCTCTAGAATCTTTTATACAAGTCTTTTCTGATTTCCTTACCTTCTTGGTGTATTCTGAGGGGCGGACCCTGTTTCCTGTTCCTCAGATGCAAAGCGTAGCTTGTGCCCCAGCCTCAGAGTGGGCCCCTTGGGCCCCTTCATTTCAAGCCCTAGAAATACATGCTGGCTGCTTTATCAACTCCTGCAAGGTCCCCCGAGGGCAACCCCAGGAGGAGTGAACTGAGGGTGCTGAACTTCTAAATAGTGGAGGGAAAGAACAAAGTGTGGCAAAAATTAAGCTATGGAGAGCCATTACTAGAAGAGTTGAGGGGTACCTTGCTGGCTCAGTCGGTGGAGCGTGCAGCTCTTGATCTCAGGGTTGTGAGTTGGAGCCCCACGTTGGGTATAGAGATTACTTAAAAATAAAATCTTTAAAAAAATAAAAATAAAAGATTTGAAATACAGACATGTTGAAACAGGAAGCATTAAGCCAACCAGGTGACTCTTACGAGATACAGCAGGAGGCCCCATGGTGAAGTAGAAAGAGGAAAGGATTGGGGGTTGAGCCTGCATTTGCATCTCACCTGCGCTGTGTGACATTGGGGAGGTCTCCTCTTTGGCCTTGAAAGTGGAGGTAATATTGCCTCTTTTTCCTGTCCCACGGGAGTGGAGTGAGGGACCAGGGAGATATCAGTATTAATGAGAGGGCCCTGCGAATTCTGAAACTCCCTACACACACTGGTTGTGAATTTTAGCTAGTCTTATTGGCCCACATTTCTCCCAATTCCTCTCTTTCCTCCAAAGGGATTAGGAAAAGGAGGTGGGCTTAGGAACATCCAAAGAGGGGGAATGAATAAGCCTGTATTTTCCCACCAGCCGGCCAGGCAGTTTCCAAGGGTGGCAGGACACTGGGGAAGGCTGATACAGGTTGGCGTAGATACCGTGATCCCCATTTCTCAGATGAAGAAACTAAAAAATGCAGTGCTCTCCTCCTCTTTTGTCCCTTATTGCTTTTGCCATCACTGTTAGGTGCTCCGAGGCCTCTTGGGGCTTCTGGCTGTCCGTGCTCTCCACTGTGGTCCCTTGCCTAGGCTTGGCCTCCGGTGAGGTTTCATGGGTTCACACAGTACCTTCTAGGTTCTAGTCACAGCTCCACTGTCAGCCCTCCCAGTGCCACTCATCTCAGTAGGAGTGAAAGAATCTGATTCTGGAAGTAGTGAAGGTGGTAGAAAGAACAGATATCCTAGCACTAAGAAGACCTGGGCTTAAATGAAACCCGGCTCCACAACTTAGCTGTGTGACCTCAAATAAGTTACTTAACTTCTCTGTTCCTTAGTTCCTCATCTAAAAAACACAGACAGCAACCTGCTTGCCTAAGGTTCTGTGTAATACTATTCTGGTAGCAGCCAGATCTCCAGAAAACAAGTGTATGTACACATACATACACAGAGATTTATCATGAATCTTATGATGCAAAGGTTTGTAACACAACTTATAAACAATAAAATATATGATACTTTTTATTGTAAATTCCAGAGAGCCAATTGTTTCTCATACAACGTTTTCTTTGGTTTTTGCCAAACCCTTGTATCAATAGCCAACCTATGAATGCAGTTGACACCCGAGTGTAGCTCTGACCAGAATGTTGGTTGATATTTTTGTCTGCATTAACAAGTAGGGTGAAAATGAAACAATGCTGGGGCGCCTGGGTGGCTCAGTCGTTAAGCATCTGCCTTTGGCTCAGGTCATGCTCCCAGGGTCCTGGGATCAAGCCCCGCATCGGGCTCCCTGCTCCGCAAGAAGTGGGCTTCTTCCTCTCCCACGCCCCCTGCTTGTGTTCCCTCTCTCTCTCTGTGTCTCTCTCTGTCAAATAAATAAATAAATAAAATCTTATAAAAAAAAAGAAAATGAAACGATGAAGACCTGTGTTAGAACTTTGCTTCTTTGTCAATGACAGGAATGACTTCTTTGCTGAATTGAATAATAGTTTCTGAATATTAAAAAAATATGTCCTCTATTTCTATGCTATTCACAAAACAACAGCTATATACACGGCACCCTTTTAAGTTTAATCTGCATTCTTTTGTGTTTTTTTTTAAGATCTTATTTATGAGCGGCTGGGTGGCTCAGTCGTTAAGCGTCTGCCTTCGGCTCAGGTCATGATCCCAGGGTCCCGGGATCGAGCCCCACATCGGGCTCCCTGCTCAGCAGGAAGCCTGCTTCTCACTCTCCCACTCCCACTGCTTGTATTCCCTCTCTTGCTGTGTCTCTCTCTGTCATATAAATAAATAAAATCTTTTAAAAAAAAAGATTTTATTTATGAGCGGCTGGGTGGCTCAGTCGTTAAGCGTCTGCCTTCGGCTCAGGTCATGATCCCAGGGTCCTGGGATCGAGTCCTGCATCGGTCTCCCTGCTCAGCAGGGAGTCTGCTACTCCCTCTGACCCTACTCCCTCTTGTGCGCTCTCTGTCTCTCTTTCTCAAATAAATAAAATAAAATCTTTAAATATCTTATTTTATTTATTTGACAGACACGGCGAGAGAGGGAACACAAATACGGGGAGTGGGAGAGGGAGAAGCAGGCTCCCCGCTGAGTAAGGAGCCCCATGCGAGGCTCGATCCCAGAACCCTGGGATCATGACCTGAGCCGAAGGCAGACGCTTAATGACTGAGCCATCCAGGCACCCCTTAATCTGCATTCTTAAGTGATCTTCTCCAGCACTTCTTAAGTCTAGAATCAAGAAGATAATAAATCACGTCCTGATCTATAGTGTCCGCCAGTTTCCATGGTGTCAATACCCCCACCGTGGCCAATTTCAAGGTGCCAACGTGCCACTGACCAGAGTTTGGAAGAGAGGCGTAGTAGGACAGCCTTATTTAGGATTTCCCCAATTCGGCGATAAGGGGCAGATATTACCTCAAGAGCATAGAGAATACTAAAATATGATTTAAAAAATTAGGAAGCAATGAGTTTTAAGTATTGTTTTTAATATGACTTATTTCAGTATCAGTTTATAGAATTTAATTTTAATATTAATATAGTTACGTAGCTCTCTTTAACGACCGGCTCACAAAATTCCTGGGCTGTCATGAGCCAATAGGCACCAGCTCCAGCACCTCCCTGGCAATTGGAGACTTTGCACACAACGTGAGAGCATTTTGTAGGCAGAATAGTGTTATATGCGGGCTGACTGTTTTCAGCGGTGTAGTGACAACAATTGCAGCCCGTGGTGGTTGAGCACCTCGCAAACATGCAGTCTCTTGTCTTGAGTGCTGTGCATGGCTTTAATCATCCATGCAACCACCCTGTGAGGGAGGTTCTGAGGTCGTGCCCATTTTATAGAAAGAAGAGGTTACTTGAGGGCTCCTAGGGCATTGTTGTGTCTCCTCAGAACCCCTTACCATATTAATAGTCCCCTTTTGCAGACGAGGGGCCAAGGCTCAGAGAGGTGAGTGACTTGCCAAGGGCCACACAGCTAGTGCAGGGCAGAGTGGGACTCTGACTTGTGTCTGTCAGATGCCTGGGTCCTCCTCAGCACTGGTTTCCCAAACATGGCGCCGCCTGCTTCTGACTTCCTTGGAGAGCTTGCCTTACAAAACCAATACTGGAGCCTTACTCCTGGTGAGTTGATTTCATCAGTTTGGTATTGTTAACACAGTCCCCAGGGATTCCAGTGAGCAGCTGGCTCAGAAGGGGACCCCCAAAGCACAGCTTGGGGGTTCAGAATGTCTTGACTCAGGCCCAGGTTCCTCACTGGTTAGATGGGGTAGCAGCTATCCACAGCTTGGTGGCTGTGAGGATCTAATAAGGTCATGTGCGGGGAAAGCCCACCACAAATGCTAGTTTGGCACAAACCATAGAGCCAGCATTGTTGATTGGCCCAAGGCTGAAAGCCAGTGGTCCTGAATGCCCTTAAAAGTGAATTTTTATTTCTCTCCATGCCACAGAGCCTAGAGAAAGAGTAGGTAGGTAGAGTGGGTTTTCCTTTCTGCTTTACCAGACAGGGCGATGGGAGGGCCATGTAGCAGCCTTCCCCAGAGGAGGAGGCCATGAGTGAGTGGCCAGAAGCTGTGCTTTAACAAATCCAAATGCAAATGAGTTGGGGCCCTTCCTGAAGCCACAGTTGTGGGTTTTCTGGAAAAACATGGAGCTGGGACAGGAAGCTGCAGAGGCCCCAGAGCCAAGATGGACATGCCCACTTTGCCAGCAGGCAGGGGTGACCCCAGCAGGCTCCCTTGTATCAACTAGAGGAAGGGAGGCGACAGGGGAGAGGGGAGAGCACGCAGGATCTGGAGTCAGCCAGAGCTTGAACCTTAGCTGCACTACTTATTACTGAGGCACCTTGAGCAAGTGCTTAACTGTCTGAGCCTCTGTTTCTTCATCTGTAAAATGGGGGTGATGATAGTACCTGCCTTGGAGAGTGAGAATCAAATGAGTATGAATGCTTTGTAAACTAAATGCTATAGGCTGGGCTATACTGAAACCTCAAGCTGGGTGCTTTTAGGAACACAGAGCATGCAAAGCAGGCCTGCCCTCTGCAAGTGTTCGATCTGGTTGGGAAGGCGGACTAACACACAGGGCTCTCGGCAGTGGTGGGTGCTGTGGGGGGGGCGAGGTTGCTGCACACTTGTGGACCTGGGAGAAGGAAGGAGAGCTGAGCTGGGTATTTAGATTTAGATGATACTTCCTGGGGGAGATATAATTTTGGCTGGGCCTGGAAGGATGGGTAGGAGTTCAATAGACGGATGATAAACACCCTCATTCTGGGAAGGAGAGACATGATCAAGGAAATAATCACAGAGGTGATGCTAACAGGTCACTTTATATGCCCTGTTTGATCCTCTTGGTAACCCTCGTGAGGTAGGTTTGATCATCACTACTAATGTATATGTGAGAAACCTGCCGCTGACAGGCTAAGTGACTTGCCCAGTGTCAGACTGGTAAATGGCCAAACTGGGATTGGAACCCAGGTTCTAAGGCTTTTAGCCATTATCTGTCTTGAGTCCCTAAAAGCAGAAGGTGCAAGAGGTGGATATGTGACTGCACTGGTTGTTCAGTTGTCCAGGAAACAATTCCTGAGCACCCAGGAATTGCAATGCCAGCCACACTTGGGTGCGAGGGGTGGAAACGAGGGCCCCTATCCTCCTCCTGGGGCTTCAGGATAGTGGGGAGAGGACACACAAGGAATTATAGTGCAGTTGATTAGCCGCCAGAGGCGAGTCAGGGTAACATGCCGGCGCCGGGGGGAAACAACTAGCTGCATGTGTTGGAGGGAGGGGGTCGCAGAACATGTTCCAGAATGAATGTGTTGGAGCTGGGGGTAGGGGGAAGAAGCAGCTTGTGAGGAAGGCCGTTCCAGCAGAGTGAACTGCAGGTTGGGGTAAGGCAGATAAGGAGGTCGGTTGGCATGTGGCGGGGGGGTGAGTGTCCAGAGGTAGGAGGGCCTTGAATGCCAGATAGAGGGGGACCTTGTGCACGGGCCACACTGGAGGCTTGCAGAAGGGGCTGCCTATGGTCTCATCTCTAGTGTGCCAGGGGGTAGTTTGCTGAGGCACCGTGGAAACCTGCCCAGAGAGGCTTGGCAGTAGGCAGCCTTGCTTGCTCAGGTAGCCCAGCACTTCCTGAATGATCTGG
Organism: Leptonychotes weddellii; assembly: GCF_054177405.1. NCBI lineage: Eukaryota > Metazoa > Chordata > Mammalia > Carnivora > Phocidae > Leptonychotes > Leptonychotes weddellii. The sequence continues at coordinate 92,470,843 of NC_138377.1, read as the reverse complement.
GGCGGTGCTCAACATTTGCAATGAAGGTTCGTAAGCAGCTTCCTTGTCCCCAGGGCACAAACTGGCTGGGCCCCCGCTCTGCTGAGTTAAGCAGCCCCGCCCAGTGACAGGCACCTGGAGAGGACACTGGGTGGGGGGAGGGGGGGGTCAGGAGATTGGGCTCTGCTCCTTGCTCAGTGCCCTTGGCAGTTTCTTGACCTCTTTGAGCAGCTCTGCAACATGATGGGACTAAATGATCTCTGAGGTCCCTTGCAGCCTCAACATTGTGAACATTGTAGGGGTGACATGGGAGTGAGGATGAGTGGGACAGGAGGCAAGTCAGGGAAAGGGCATGTGCACAGGGGATTCAGCAGGGATTCAGTAAGGTTCCCGGGATGACTTGTCATTGCTACATCCCCGAGAGGAACAAATGGACAGAGCCACCATTACTTGAAATCATGCTGGGCTTTGCTCCTTCCGTGGACCATCTCTCTGGGTCTTTAGAACCTCCCTGTGCCATGGGGGTGTTGTCCCATTTTACAGATGGGAAACCAAGGCTGCAAGAGGTCCGTTGACTTTGGCCAGGTTTCACTGTGAGTGACAGCTGGGATTTGAACCTAGACCCGCCTGACTCTAAGTTCAAGCCTTTTGCACCTTACTATATAGCCCCCTGAGGCTGCGTTCATCCTGCAGGGGCTCTTGGACACACCGTACTGGACCGGTGGGGATCGCCCACTCACATGGGTCCTGCCTGGAGGACCAGCTTCTGGTTTAGCCCCATAGCAGGCACCTCTGACCAAATCCACTGGGACACGGTGGGGCATGTTGGCCTCTCCCACAGCCGCCTGCTTCGTGGGCTGAGCTGGGTGGATTTGTGTTGACAGGTGAGGGCAGTTTCACCTCCTGGGGTAGCAACTGCACAAGGCCTGTGCTGGGCAGTGGTGTCACCTATGGGAATGTGATCCCTCCTTGTAGCCACGCTTTGGAGGTGATGTCAAGTATGTGGGTAGTATTTGGTTGAAGTAAATAAAGCTGGAGAAGGACAGATGGATAGGATCATACTACCCCAGAGGGCAGCCTGGCTTGGGCCCAGCAGTCTGTGGTCACAGTGGCCTGTTCTTCCTTCCTGACCTGGAGCCAGGAGACCTGAACCTTTCGTATGTCCTGCCTTGGGGCCCAGAAGAGTGGGAATTTGCCCAGCCAGCTTGGGAGGTTAGGCCACCTTGCAGTTGCAGAGGCTTGAGCTCAAAGGGGCTCTGGATCTCATCCAGTGTCTATTTTAGAATTGGGGGTGCTGAGGCCCAGAGAGAGGAAATGGCGTGCTCAAGTTCACATGGCCTTGTATGGTGGAGGTGAAACTGGAATTTCCTAGTACCCAGGCCCGGGATCTTTTCTAGGGCCCTATCCTGTTTGGGAAGCGGGGGAGCAGAGAAGCTGAGAACCTAGACCTTGGGGAGCTGCTGCTTTGCTGGCCCTCAGGTTGCCCTCCTTTCTCAGTCGTCCTCCCTTCTGACCCAGGCCTACAGCAGCCCTGTGGGAGGAGTGCCCTAGGGCCCCCCAGGGGTGGTGGAGGACCTCCCTAGGACAGAAAGAGAAGGACCACTAACTCCCAGTTCTTTCAGTGCGTGTCAGCATATTTCAGTGGAGCACGCAGGATGCAAGACACCATAGGGGACGCCAGGAAACAGCACTGATCTGAATTTTCCAGGGGAGGCCACCACCCAGGAGAGGAGCAGAGTCACAATATGAGAGACAGCCTGCAACGGAGGGCCACTTGCTCATGAGCATTGTCAGCACCAAGCAGGTTAGAGCCCAAGGCCAGGGGCCGCTTCACTGAAAAGTAAGGCAGTAAGTAGAAGGAGGCAGGGATGAGGCAAGTCTCTGAAAGGGTGACAAGGAGTAGGAAAGGCATTCTGGGCCAGGGGAAGAGCTGGAGCAAAGGATGGAGCCGAGCTGTCGTTCTGGGTGTGGTAATAGCCACCTGGAGGGGCTGGGGGGCAGGTGCAAAGAGGGGATGGGCCATGAGGCTGGGAAGGCAGCATGGAGCAGCCAGAGCAGAGCCCCAAGGCCTCAAATATCAGGCAGGGCATTTGAGCTTTCTCTCATGGTCAGCGGGACCACCGAAGATAGTTAACCAAACTGGGTGATGTGGTGGCCAGCAGGGGCTGGACTGCCCAGGAAACCCACCCCGACTCTGCCATTATGAGGTGTTGGACCTTGGGCCAGTGCGTTAGCTCTCTGAGCCTGTTTCCTCATCCGTGAAATGGGGGTGGTAACAGTGCTGTTGCAAGGATGACATGGAGCAGTAGTGGGCTGCCTGCCTTGGTAAATGTTCAGAAGATGTCAGCCCCTGCCTTGCCTCCTGGGTAGCATCAGGCTGGGTTCATGGAAGCTGGGATAGCAAGAAGGAAGCCCTTCTGAAAGCAAGAGGAGCTGTAGATAGAGGGGCTATTTTCCTTTTTACTCCCAGTCAGGGCAGATCTGAGCCTGAAGGTACAATTGGTCCAGATGGGCCAGTGGTGAGTGATGAGGGCAGGACAAGAGTCTGGGGCCTGCCCACCTAGCAGAACATCCCTGCCGCGCCAGTGTGCAAGCCTGCCCTAGGTTGTCAGGCCCAAGCAGCATTCCCACTTCTCCTTGGGATAGATTCCCAGGACACTTGAGCCCCAGGGAAGGAAGATCATTTACTCTAGTTGTTAGGAGCAGAAGCTTTGGAGTCCAACAGATAGAGGTTAAAAGCCCTTTGTTCACAAGCCAGTGTTTCAGTCTTGGTTTCTCCTTTCTGAAACAGAGGAATGATGACATCCACCGCAGAAGATGGCCGGGAGGGTTCGATGAGGTAGAAAGTATGTCGCGTGCGTGGTTAGCACAGTGCAGCCAAATAGCTGTCTTCACTCAGGGGACATTTACTGCGCACCTGGTGGATGCCAGGCTCTGTAGCCAGAAGAGGAACAAAACTCTCAGGAAGCTTGTAACCCGGTGTGGGGAGACAGATAAGTAAGCCGTCACCTTGAAACGGGAAGAGACAGTGGAATCGGGGAAGCACAGGGTGTTATGGGAACTGGGGAGGATGAGTGCGCACATGCGTAGGCCTTCTGGAGGAGATACTATTTTTACTGAAATGTGAGGAGGAAATTAACCAGGTTGGGGATAGGGACTGTGCAGGAAGAATGTTCCAAGCAGGGGAGAAGTCACCTGCTGAGTGTTACGTTCTTGGGGTGGACAAGAACTTGTGGGGCCAGGCAGTACTCAGGTAGGAAAACGTGGCCTGGCCCTGAGGTTTTCACAAGCCATGGAGAGGCTATTTCTCCTGGGCTGTGGGACGCAGAGGTGAGAGGACATAAGGCAAGGATGCTTCTCACCATTCAGAGCAGTGCTGCCTGGGAGAATTCAGCCTCCCGTTGTTCTTCCTTCTTCTCTGATGTTCCCCACCCAGTTCCTACTCCCCCATAATCCTGGGGGTCACCAAACCAGGTCCGGTGTGACTGCCTTTGTCCACTGTGGCTCCCATCCTCATGCAGAATGTGCTGTGCCCCGAGCACACTGCTCATCAGAAAGCCTCGGGCCCTGACCCTCGGCCCCAGAGACAAGCCTCAGGGCCATTCCCTGGAGAGGAGGGGAAGTTCCCTTTAACATGACTAAAGAATGTGGTGGAATGGAGGGAGGAGAAGCTTCCCCCGCCCCCCCGCCGGGGTGATGGTGGGCAGTGGAGAGGGCACAGCTCACTGCATGGGGTGCCAGGACACTCGGGGTCCATGGGCAGCCATTGGAGGGCTGGATTGGGGGTACTGGAGTGGGGCCATCTGTCTGGGTCCTATTTCCTGACCTCCCCTGTCCCTACTCTCCTTTCTGCAGGGCCGAAGAACCTGCTTTGCTTTGGGAAAGGACTTTGACACATTTTCAAAATAAAAGTGGAGAGAAATCTCCGGAGGGGAAAAAGGATAAATAAGCTTAAAAAAAATGCAAAGGGGGATGTATTAGTTATTTATTTTCAAAGTCGGGGGAGGCCTCAGCCAGCTCCCTTGAGTGAAAGTTTCTAGCCACTCTGACATGAGGTCGCAGAGAGCCAGGAAGTTCGGGATGCGGCACCTGGAGTGTCTTCAGGCCAGATTTAGAATCAGTTCAGCTAATCTAGGGCCACCCTCAGCCTGCCTGCCTCGGTGCTCTGCACTGCAGGGGTGAACACGCAAAGACCTGAATCCCTCCCTCCAGCTGAGGTAGAGGAGCTAGGACAGTGACAACAAGGACTGTTGGGCAACAGAGAGTGTGACAAATGTCATAACAAAAAGGTTCAAATAAGCACCAAGGGGACTGGGGAGGAGGATTCATTTCTGGTGGGTGTGGGGGGAGGGGTACTCAGTGAGGAAAGCTTTCAAGGGCTAGCTGAGTTGAGGCAGACTTTGAAGCCCAGCTAGGATTTTAATGGGCAGATCAAGCAGAAGGCTTTCTAGGTAGAGCAAATAATGTGATCCAAGGTACAAGGTGGGAAATTCTTTAGGACTTTGGAAATAGGGACGTTTGATTTTCTTAATTTATTTAAAACTGCTTTATTGAGGTAATAAGTCATATACTATACCATTCACCCATGTAAAGTACAGTTTACAGAGTTGTGCAATTGACACCACAATCGATTTTAGAAAATATTTATCACTCCAAAAAAAAAAAAAGCCCCATACTCATTAGCAGTCACTCCCCATTCCCCCAGTCCTCGACAACTACCAGTCTACTTTCTGTTTCTATGGATTTACCTAGTCAGGATATTTTGTATAAATGGAATCCTATAACGCATGGTCTTTTGTGACTGATTCTATCACTTGGCATAATGTTTTCTTTTTCTTTTTTTTAAAGATTTTATTTATTTATTAGATAGAAATAGCATGAGTGGGGGGAGGAGCAGAGGGAGAGGAAGAAGCAGACTCCCCGCTGAGCAAGGAGCCCAACGCAGGGCTAGATCCCAGGACCCTGGGATCATGACCTGAGCTGAAGGCAGACGCTTAACCGACTGAAACCCCAGGCGTCCCCGGCATAACGTTTTCAAGGTTCGTCCATGCAGAAGTATCAATATTTCAGTCCTTTTTATTTTTCCTTTGCCTTCATTCCTCTTTATGGCCAAATAGGATTCCACTACATGGATATACCATATCCACCAGTTGATGGACATTTGTCTTGTTTTCCCTTTTGACATTTGATGTCAAATGTGACATTTGATGTTTTGGTGTAGATGTATGTTTTCAGGACATTCCGTTTGAGTGGAGCCTAGGACCCTCATGGCAGGGAGTGGGAGGGGACAGGGTGAAGCAGAGCAACGGGCTCACCCACTCTGGACTCTGAGTGGTTGGGTGGGGGTGAGAAGGGCAGGCTCCTGTTCTGGCCTCACTGAGAGCCTGTGGTGGATGGGGCCAGGGCAGGGCCATCCCCCACCCGACACACACCCACACGATTGCATCAGATCTGACAGCAGTCTGTGACGCTGGAGATAGCCTGGGCAGCTGCTATTTTCCCTGTAAATCAGGTGCATTTGTCCCCCGTGTCCTGCCGAGGGCCATAATCAGTTAAACACATAGAGAAGTGTGAGCTACGTGGTTAGTCCAGAGGAGGGGAGTTTGTCAACAGGAAGCTGGCCAGCCGGGGGGACGAGGTGGTCAGGAAGCAAAGGTTAATAAGCCAAGTGTAAACCGAGGCTAGGCTCCTAGGCTCCCATCCCTCCCATCCTCACATGGGGGCAGTGGTTTTGTTTACAGGAAATGCTGCAAGTTTCTTACTGGCCCCATCTAACAGATTGGGAAACAGAGGCACTGCATGAAAGGGATCTGCCATTCAGAGACAGAAGCTAAGGTGTCTGGTGCTGCTGTAAGCAGCAGGCTTGGTAAAACCTGGGCCTTACCCTCAGTGCTGTGCCTGTTTTTGAGTTCGCAGGAAAATACAGGACACAAAAACAAGAAAGAGTTTTAGTCTCCTAAACAAGAATACCAAACCTCACCCTAACCCCAAAGTGAAGACACAAAACAGAGCTTTAATTACCATCTTTTCTTCCTTTCCTTCTTTCTTTCCTTTTTTTTGTTTTGTTTTGTTCTCCAGCCAGAAAACATTATGTTGTTAGACAAGAATATTCCCATTCCACACATCAAGCTGATTGACTTTGGCCTGGCTCATGAAATAGAAGATGGAGTTGAATTTAAGAACATATTTGGGACGCCAGAATTTGTTGGTGAGTTTTAGGCCTGTTTCTCTCCCACAAAAGCATCTGGGATCAAAAGGTAGAGAAATTCCGGGAATAAACCCTGTGTCTAGGGCTGTGGTCTCTGGGCTGAGAGGTGGTGGCTTGGAGAGCCCCCCCCCCCGCCCCGGCCTTAGAAGTAAAATGTCCCGCTGGTCTTCTGGGTAAGAGTTCAGGTGCTGGCTTTGAGCACCCAGTCAGGGAGGGGGAGGCCAGGTGGGGCTACAGGTCTTTGCCCAGTCAGATCCTCCCGGAGCTGGCCCCACCCCCTGCTCTTAGTTGAATTTATTGTGAAGATTTAAAATTACTTCGCCCTCTGGCATTCCCAGAAACTCAAATTTCTCTGGAGCAGCTTTTGATTTCCTGAAAAGGAAAAGGGAAATCATCTGCCAAATGCCAGATCCACCCACTCACCTCTCCTGTGTGCCTGGCCTTTATTCGTGCATGGGGGGGGGGGGGCGCCTCCTGGAGCAGGGCCCTGGCAGCTCTGTCTTCCCTCTGCTTCTCTCAGCCTTGGCTCAGGCCCCAGAAACCCCCGCATGGGACTGGGGCTGCAGGTTGGGGGTCCTAGAGAGACAGCCTTGCAGAGGGGAGAGGAATGAGAACTGAGGACCACCGTCTCTCTGCTTTGGGAGTTGGAGTGGTCTTGGAAATGGAGGGAGGGCGTGGTCTGCCCAAAACCTGGAGGCGGAAACTTCTGACCACAGTCTAATCAAAAAGGAAAATAGAATGTGTCAGATCATCCATTCTGATGGATGTTCAGGTCACACGTAACAGCTCCCCGGCCGTTATAGAACAGTGCTGTCCAGGCCCCCCAGACCCCAAGGTAGGGGAACCTTGCTGTGTGTCAGGCACTGTGCTGGTGCCCTACAGACATTATCTCAGTTAATCTTCAAACAACCTCATAAAGCAGATTTAGTTATTTTCTCTATCAAATGCTTTATTCAAGGCAAAATAACCAGTAGGTGGTAGAGCTAAGATTCAAATGTAGATACAGCCAACATCAAAGCCTGTGCTCTTTTGGTTACACTGGGTCGTCTCTCTATAAAGACCTTCCCCCCAGGAGGCTTACAATTTAGTGTGGAAACAAGACATCAAACCATCAAGTAAGAGTGCTGGAAGGATCTTTTTAGGTCATCTGGTCTAGTTTAACAAATGTGGAATTGGAAGGCTAGGGGATTTTAGTTAAGGTCAAGGAATGGTTATTCTTCATCTACTGTGTAACAGATATTAGGTGAGTTACTGGAGACACAGTCATGGCAAGGAGTCACACTCAGAATGACACATCCAAGGTCACACAGTGAGTTGGTGGCAGAACCAACTTGAACCCGGGGCACAAGACATCTATTCTTGAACTTTGTCCAAGATAGCAGTTGCTGTCCACTATTCACATAGGTAGATAAAATGCATATATTTATTTAGTTAAGTTCATACCAAGTGTTAATCAACAACAGACAGTTCAACAAGAAATTCAGGGCAACAGTGGAAGAAGTGTCACAAGACAGGATGTGATTCATTATAAAGTGAATGATAGAGATATCTCTGAAAGACCATTCAAACAAGATGGCCACTCTGGCAAAGTCAGTGGGATCAACCATGACCTTGAGTCAATGAGAGACAAAGGGCTGGTGTTGTGGGTGGGAGAAGTGTCTGAAGAGGGTTGGGGACAGCGCCAGGGTAGAGGAGGAGCACATCCCAGGTTCAGTCGTTTGTAGCAGGAGGTAGGGCCAGAATTAGTGCATTTATTGGGGACAGTTCACTGTCCACTCCGGATGGAGCAGAGTTCCCATCAGACTGGCCATGTGAGTGGGATATTGATGAGTAGGCCAGACTGTGGAGGTTTTTTTCCAGTGGTATGCTGTTTAATGTCTAACAACAGGGTCTCAAAACAAAACAAAACACAACCCTAATTTATAGCATTTGCCAATTTTAAGCTACCAGCTGGTCACTGAATTCAGGGTTGGGAGGAGATGCACACAGTTGACTCTGGTGAACCAGTATGACCAAGCTCCAGCCCAGAACTGGTTTTGTTTGCACCTTACAGATTTATAAGGTGACTTCTTTAGGTCCCTGCCCAAATTATGATGACTTTCTTTACCCAGGACTCCTGAGAAACAGGGTTATAATCACTTGTCCTTCTCCCACCATTCCTTTGAAATCTGAACCTGGGGCACAGTGTTGAAAAGTTATTACTGCCAGCCTCTAGGATTGTGGTGGATCTGGTCTTCCAAAAGCCCTCCTGCTACAAAACTGGATTCTTGAGAAAAATATTCTTTTTAATGAAATTCTGGACTCATAGGAAATAAGAGAAATCTTTAAGGGTAGTAACTCCTCCAGCATCCCTGGCCCCACCTCCAAAGCCAGTGAAATGAACTTAGAGCTGGAGCTGTGAGCAGCAAAAGAATTCAGTAGAAGGACCTCTCCCAAAGGCAAGGTATGTATCAGCGTTTCAGTGAGAGACCAGCAAGACTTAGATATCCGAGGACATGAGATATTGAAATTAGCAGATGTTGAGTATAAAATAAATGGAATGTATATAGAAATAAGAGATAGAAACACAAGAATAAGCAAGCAACAAGAGACTGTCAAAAATGAGCAGGCGAATTCTAGAAAGAACCAGATGGAAGTTTGAGAAATTCAGTATATATTCCTAGAAATTTAAAATTCAGTGAATGAGTTAAACAGCAGATTTTACACAGCTGAAGAGAAAATTGAAAAATTGAAAGGCAGAGCTGGAAAAATTAGCTAGAATACCACAGAAGGACAAAGACACGGGAATATGAAATAGAGGACAAGTGTAAGAGGGTAAAAATGGAAAGCCTAACAAAGGTCTGTTTGGAATCCCAGAGGAGGGAATGGAGACAACAGAGGAGCAACGTTTGAAGAAGATGGGTGAGAATTTTCAGAACTGTTGTAAAAACGTGCATCCCCAGACACAGAAAGGACAATGTATATCAAACAGAAAACAATAAAAGTAAATTCATTATAGTTATACTAAAGCTAACATTACAGTTAAACTATAGGTTACCAAAGGCAAAGAGATCTTAAAAGTAGCCAGAGAGAAAAGACAGATCATCAATCAATCAATCAATACAAATTTTAAAAAATTAGACCGACAGCATACTTCTCAAAACAACAATGGAAGCCGATGACTGATAGAATATTATCTTTCAAGAGCTGAGGAAAAATAAAAAACCAATAGGGAGCATCTCTCTACTTACTAGATGGGATGCTGATTCATGAATTGCTTAATAAAGTCAATTACATCCTCAAAAAAAAAAAAAGGACCCATAACTGCAAACCCAAGAATGTTATATTTCAGGAATGAGGGTAAATGATTCAGACAAAACAAAGCAAAAAAATTACAAGTGAACAACAAAAAAGACAAACCATGAAACAATTAACCACCAATGGGCATTTATTAATAGAACTTCCAAAGATGTGCTTGTGAATTAAATGACCTTTGAGGGGAAGTCTCAATGCAACAAGTAATAGGAGCGAAGAAATCAGTAAACAATAGGCAAATATAAACATTTTCTGTTTAAAATGATGATGGTAATGTTTTAATTGTGGGGTTAAAAAAAGAACTAAAAGTTGAAGAAAATAATGTTAGGACAGAGTGCTTGAAATTAGTGTTCTAAGGTTCTTGTATTGTTAGAGGGAGGTCAAAACACTGCTTTATGTTACAATTTGTTACATAGCCATCCTAAAGTCTCAAAAGTGGCCATTACAAAAATATAAGTAGGGGGGAAAACAATAAGAAAAGTAATAAAAAAAAAAAAAAACAAGAAAGAAGAAAAGCACAGAAGAAAATGGAGCAACAAAAGCACACAGAGGACAGAAGTGCATGTATATGCATATCAAGCAGATAAGCTTGGAAAATGAGTTGTGTTTCTCAAACTCTCTGTGGTGAAAGACTGAAAAAAAGAAATGTCTTCAATCTGTCCTGGACTGCTTCTTCAGTGAGATATGAGAAAAATAAATCCCTAGAAAAATTATCACAATTTGAATGTCATGGCAATGTCAAGTTGCTTTACAAGTTTCTAAATGCTTACTCCCAATTTGTGTCTGGACCAGTGACCGTTTATCTTCAGACTGCACCTTGAATCACTGTCCGAGAGGAAGTCTTTCATGTTTGTGAGGAGACATGTGCAAAAAAGTTCATAGCAATGTTGTTCCAGTAAGAAAAGAAGTGGAAACCATCCAAATGATCACTGAGAGGACCGTGAAGGGAAGATGCTATATATTTGCTTAGTGGACTATTACATAGCAGTGAAAACGAAAGACCATGGATGAACCCTGAATGAACGCTAGAAGCATAATGTTAAGTGTGTGGGGGGGGCACCAAGTGACTACATCATATCTAGTATGACATCATTTTTATGAAGCTAAAAAATAAGCCAGAAAAGTGGTTCCTTGTGTCTCAAAGTAGGGAGAGATGGGAAGGTGGGCACACCCCATAGATGCAATGGTTTTAATATTGTTCTAGATGAACAAACGTAGCCTTTCCCACTGTCTCCCTTTTTTCATTATGATCAAACAGGCTCAGCCCTTCTCTCTTCTCTAGCTACTCACCTCTCTTTCTCCTCTGTTTCATGGCCAAGTTTTTTTATGGCGTTGTCTACACTCTTATCTCAACTTCCACCATCCGGGCACTCGCTGGACATTACTCACTTTCCAAGTGCTTGCCTGCTTGATCTTTGGGCAGCACTTGGCCCTCTTCTGTCCTGGGTAGAATCTTCTTTCCTAGACTCTGTACCCACTCCTGGTCACCACGTCATCCACACAGCTCCTGTTTCCATGTGTATAATGAATGGCTCAGGATTTGATGGTTCTGACTCCCTCTCCTGTTCCCAGGACATGTTTGCCTGGATGCCCCTCAGGCACCTCAGGCTCATCATGTCATTGGCCCCAGAATGTCTTCATTCTCAACTCAGTGGGGAGGTGACCCTCTTTCAGGCCAGACTCAGGAATGTGGATTCCCCACTGCCTTCTTTTCTTCATTATCACCTTCCAGCGCTGACCTAACTGGTTTCCACCAGAGAGTTCTAAAGCAGGCCTTGTTGCTAGGCCCCATTTCCCCTTCCTGCATCTTCCTCATGCCACCCTGCTCTTCCTCTTCCAGGTGTCCCTCTTCCTCACTATCAAGGCCTCTGTGTAAAAGCTTTCCACCAGAATAACCGGCAACTTCATTTCTCAAAATTCTTAGACCCAGAATTATCTCCATCTGTTGCTCTGATTTTTCCTTAGTGAGGATTCAGGAGGGAGACATTTGTCACCAAACGCCCTAAAATTCTCTCGAGCCATGTCTTCTCATTTTCATTCTCAACTTGGCTGATTCTTCAATTTGGCTTCTTTTAGCTCCAGAAATTGTGAACTACGAGCCCCTGGGCCTGGAGGCTGACATGTGGTAAGTTGTACAGACCACCCAGGTGACCTAGGGATCCTTTCAAGGGCAGCAGGCCTCAGACCCCGGCTCCGGCTGACATCCCCCTCGACCATGAAAACCCCTTCCTCCGCACGTTTGGAGCCTCTGGTTGCTCCAAGTGTGCTGGACCCGTGGGCCAGGCAGCTGGAGGCAGCCAGGCCCGGACCTGAGGCCAGTTAGAACATGGCCACGGCAGAGACCAGGGGAGGAGTGAGGCTGCAGGTGCAGGCTCAGCCCTGAGGCCTGCCACAGCCATGGTAAAGAAATAGTAACGATAGCTCATTCAGTTAACCAAGTGATCACTGAGAGCCTCTTAGGCTCTAAGCGCTGTGTGGGGCCCGGGGATACTGTAGTGAATTTTCTGCACAGACAGGACTCATTTCATTTGCACAGGGCTTTATAGTTGGCCGAGTACCTTGATTGCCTGGTTTTCTAAAATCCACCCAGTTTTGTGAGGTAGTTTTCATTACCCTCATTTTATGACCAGAAAGAGGCTCAGAGATGGATGATAAGGGACTTGTCCCAATCACAGCCTGCAAGTGCAGGAGCCTGATCTTGAACTCGGGTCCTCGGATTGAATGTCCAGAGCTCGATGACTCCAGACACATCCCTGGCTGCTGCTAAAGAGCAGGATGGAGGGGGTCCTGGACTTGAGATGGCATCTTTAGGCCGCCGTGGAGGGGCAAGTGACCCCTTCCCCTGAGGACCGTGCGGGGGAGTCCCTTGCTGGGCTGGGACCAGAGCCAGGTGGCTCTGACTGGCCTGTTTTTTGTTTTTCAGGAGCATAGGCGTCATCACGTACATCCTGTGAGTATCCCCGATGCCGGGGCGCCGACCTAGCTTGGATCCAGGGGACCCGGGAGGAATGAGAGAGGGGCAGGCAGACAGGCAGACTGAATTTACGGATTTCCCTCATTTCCTCATTTCCCACGAGCCAGATACGTTGAATGCACACGGCACACCTGGCGGCCTGAGCTCTTAGCTCCGTTTCAGACGCTCGGCCCCGGGGTGGAGGTGCAGCCTTGTCAGCATCCCCACTGTGGCCAGGCACACCCAGGCTGCACGTCCTGTGACAAAGTCGGCTTTCGCCCAGAAGCCTTGGTCCAGCCCTCCAGGCTGCCATGCCTTCCCCGATCCCGCGTCTTTCTCTCCCCTCTCCCCTTCCTTCCCCAGCTCTCACAGGCTCTCTTGTTTCTCCCCAGAGCCTCTTTCCCAGCCCCGAAATATTAAGTTGCTTAAGCAGCCATTTCCCGTGGAGCTGCATGTGCAGTGGATCTGTCACTTTCGATCTCTGTGGCCTTGGGCAGATACTTAACCTCTGGGCCTGTTTTCCTCATCAGGAAAATAAGAATCGCAAACTTCCTGCGCACGGGTGTGCTGGGCAGCTTAGATGAGCCGCCACGTGCAAAGCTCCCGGCGCGGCTCCGGCACGTGGCACGTGGCTGATGAGTCAGCGTGCATTCCAGCAGTGCTTCCCCACCGGCTTCCCCTCACCGCACACCTGGGACGTGCTATTTTTAGGGCACACTGGGTAAGAGTCCGCCAGCAGCCAGAGGCGCCGTGGGGGCTCCAGTGCCCCACACCCCCGCACGCCAGTTCTCTGACTTTTCCAGCAGCCCACAGACTGGGAGCTCTGTACGACCTGGTGGACCCCCCTGAGCTGCGGAGGAAGGTCTCGATCCTGGCTGCACGTTAGACCTTTTAATACCTACCGCTGCCCAGGCCCACTGCAGATCTATTATCTCAGAATTGCTAGGGATGGAGCCTGGGCATCAGTATTTTTTAATCAGTTTTTTATTTTTTTTTTTTTGTGAGAGAGAGAATGAGAGACAGAGAGCATGAGAGGGAGGAGGGTCAGAGGGAGAAGCAGACCCCCCGCCGAGCAGGGAGCCCGATGCGGGACTCGATCCCGGGACTCCAGGATCATGACCTGAGCCGAAGGCAGTCGCTTAACCGACTGAGCCACCCAGGCGCCCCTTTAATCAGTTTTTTAAAAAAGATTTATATATTTACTGAGAGAGAGAGAGCATGTGCACAAGTGGGAGAAGGGGCAGAGGAAGAGGGGAGGGAGAATCCTCAAGCAGACTCCTCGCAGAGCCCCACGCAAGTCTCTGTCCCAGGACCCTGAGATTATGACCTGAGCCGAAATCAAGAGTCAGACACTTAACGGACTGAGCCACCCAGGTGCGCCTGGGCATCAGTATTTTTTAAAAGCCCCAGAGGAATTGGATGCAGAGAAAGAGAATCTGATGCAGTGCTCGATGGTTCCAGATTCTGCATTGGCTCTTGAAACCTTGATTTTTTTTTTCAGAACTCTGATTTCCTTATTGAAATATTGAGCCTTCTTGCAGCTCATTGGAGTCCCACACAGTTTCTTGAATGCCTGCTCCGTGGTGGGCACTGGGCTAGGCATGCAGGATGCTGACATGAAGGAGGTCTGCCCTGCTTGCCTGGAGCTCCCCTTGTCGGGGGAGACACCACACAGCTAAGTCGCACTCAGTGGGACCAAAGTCACGCTGGATGTATGAACACGTCTCTGTGAGACACAGCTGGGAGAGGCACTGGTTTGCTGGGGCTGTGGAAGATTTAACGAGTTTAGATGTGATCCTGTAGAAAATGGGGAGTCATAGAAGGTTCTTTGGGTTCAAAGACAGAAATAATGGCCACCAATTCCAGAGCGCTTAGAATGAGCAAGATTGCAGGGAGCATTGTCAATGTATTTATTCTTTACAACAATCACGTGAGGTGGAGGCTTTTATGTTCTTCATTTTATAGAGAAGGAAACTGCAGCTCAGAGAGGTTGAGTAACTTACCTAGGTTCACACAGCTATTGAGTAGCAGAGCTGGGATTCAAATCCGGGACTGAAATATCAAAATTTTCCCAGTGCACCTTGCTGCCACTCTGCCAAGAAAGTGGCAGTGGGTTGGGGATGACCTTCAAGAGATATTTAGTAAATAAAACCAACAAGAGTTTGGGGCCGGTTAGATGTGGTGAGGGAATGGATGGAAGAGTCAGAGGTGGTCCCTGTGTTCTAGCTTGGGTGCATCCGTGAAGGGACATCATTAATCAAGGCAGGGAGCTCTTGGAGGGAGGTTAGGGCACAGTGACAATTGGCACATCTAGGGAGAGGTATCCCATAAGAGGTATCCCAATATGAGTCAGGAAACAGTAGATTTGGGAGTCACTATCTGAATGACACATTCTTGACAAACCCTGCAGGGGAACCTGACACACCTGTCTAGGCCCTAATGGCCCATCTCTTCCCACACCTCTCAGGTTTGGCGCAAGCTGTTCCCTTAGTCTAGAAGACCTTTCATCTCCTCTGACTGCTGATAGCCTCTTCATTCTTCAAGACGCAGCTGATACAAATGTCAACTCCCCCATGAAGCCTGCATTGGGTTTCCCCTCTGTCCTGTGCTCCCCCAGTCCTTCGTCTGGTCTTCCATTATATTCTGCTTTATTCTGCTTGGGATTATGAAAACCCATGTCCCTGTGTTTCCTCCCCTCCTCTTCAAGTTCCTTGCAGACACAATTTCTCTCTGTCACGTACTTAGTAGGAGCTCCATAAAGTAGATTGAATTCAACTGTTAGCTGAAAAGGCTGCTGACTGGCTGCCCAGAGGCGGGCAGGCGGTGTTGCTGGGAGCCTCCCATCCCCAGGCAACAGTATGAGTCAGGGTTCCCTGATTCCATCAGCCCCACCTCTGTCTACTTACCTACAGTCACGTGTTCCCTCTCTGTGTGCTCAGCCTAAGTGGAGCATCCCCTTTCCTGGGAGACACGAAGCAGGAAACGCTAACAAATATCACAGCAGTGAGTTACGACTTTGACGAGGAATTCTTCAGCCAGACCAGTGAGCTCGCCAAGGACTTCATTCGGAAGCTTCTGGTTAAAGACACCCGGTAAGATGACAGAGAAAGGCATGGGCTTCTGGGGTACTGACCTTCTCCTGTCCCCTCTCCCAAAGACATGTCATTCTGTCCCTACTTTGCCATGGGCTGCCATCTGCACCATTGTGGCCTAATCTGGGCAGGTGCTGAGAAGCGTGGATTAGCTGAGACTTGGCATTCATCTTGCTTGCTCAAGTCTTTCTGCTTTCTTTCTTGCCAAAGTACAAATAGCTCTGTGTGTATGTGTGCGCACGCGTGCGCGTGTATGCACACATGCATGTTTGAAAATCAGCTTGGGTTTCTCTAGGGCACATCATCTTTTCCGGTCTGTCCCAAAGGCACCTAGAACTAGGATTTGAAAAGGAAAGTGGCAGAGTTTCTAAACCAATTCAGGTGGGAGTTGGGGGAGGCAGACTCAGAGGGGCCAGTAAGTGGGAGAATAGGAGACATGCTAATCCTACCCCTTCTTGGGGCCCAGGGTGAGCCCCATGGCTATAGAGTCAAAGCAGGAGATAGGCCGGGGATTCTAAGGTGCTGGGTGCCCAGAGCATGGACTAGATGGGACAGGAATGAGATCTCCAGATTCTAGAAGGCCATGTCCTCTTGGTCCCACAGACTTCAGAGAGAGCCAGAATGGGGTCCTCTGAAGGGCAGGGGCCTGGTTTCCCCATCCAATGGCAGTGCTAGGTCAGGTCCCTCCCAGAGCAGGGAAGGATGGAAAAGGGATCTGGGAAGCAAATAGAAAAACACTGAGGTTTCGTGCTCTGTGGAGAGCTAAAGCTCACAAGAGCACTTATGACTCTCATAGAGTGTGGCGTTAGGCCCTTGAAGTTCAGGACCAAAGATGAGGGTTTACATAATGTCACTCTACTGAGGGGCCTGCCTGGACCACTTTCTCTGGAATGCGGGGACTTCAGCCAGTTCCCCATCCATCTCTGCATCCCCCATTATTCTGGTTCAATGACAATGGTCAAAGAATGCCACAGTGCAGGTCTGACAAGAGTAAGAATGGAGACCATTGCTCTCAGCTTCTGTCTTCATGGATCATCACTGTTTTCTGATCCTCGTTGCAGGAAACGGCTCACAATCCAGGAGGCTCTCAGACACCCCTGGATCACGGTAAGGGCATGGTGTGGAGTGCCAGTGAGCAGGCAGGTCGGCAGTCTCTCTGGGTGGGTGGCCAGATGCAGAGGGCCCACCGAAAGACCTTTGCTAGAAACACCCACCCTCGGGCACCGATGAAAGCCGGGCGGGGGTGCCAAATGGTCTGGATTTGTTCAAATAGGTTCATAGGTTTAAGTTTGTATTTCACAGGTTCAGGTGACTTATGAAACAAAACCTCACAAAGCTCCGTTGAAACCTTTTTCTTTGGGGCCATCTTACAAAGCGTACTTTGTCAGAGGACGTGTCACTGTCACTCTCAGAGCAGAAATCAGGACTCCCAAGTTGTAGAGAGAAAGCAATGACAATTAAAACCTCAACTCTGTAACCAAGGCTCCTTCTTTCTAACTTTCGGCACTCAGAGTAAAGGATGACACTCTGACCAGAACAGGGCTCGGAGATGGAAGCCTGGTGGGGAAGAGAGGTGGCCACCCCCAGGGCAATGCTGTTCCCTCTGGGGAGATGGGGGCACGAAGGCAACTCCCCGCCTAACCTGCTTCGTAATTGGGCTTCCAGCCGCTGGTTTGGGGAGGGTCTTGCTGTCTAGTCACGGTACAGTAAAGTGCTAGTTAAAAGCACTTTGCTGAGGGGCGTCTGACTGGCTCAGCTGCAGAGCATGTGACTCTTGACCTTGGAGTTGGGAGTTCAAGCCTTCAAGCCCCACATAGGGCGTAGAGATTACTTACAAAAAAACAAAACACTTTGGTGGGGTGAGAATCAGGAGACCAGGATTCTGGCCCTACTTCTGCTGCCTGATGAGATGTGTACTCCCTGGGCCTCACCAGACTTCCCGTTCACCCGCATTGCAAGGAGAGGGCTGGCTAGGATGATCTGAGCATGCAGATGCGGAAGGATAGGGCCTATGGAGGATGGAGGGCAGGGAGGGCTGGAATGCTTCGGAGAAGGTCACGTTCATCTGCTCATTAAAGGATGGGGAAGGCCAAGGGCCCTCTAGGTTTGGAGTGGGCCCAGAGCCCAGAGCGAGGGAGTCTCTCAGGCTTAGTGTGCTGAGTTGCCTAGGCCTGGGATGCCAACCGGCCCTGAAGGAGAAAGGTCCCTCAGCCCCCCTCTGTCAGCCATGGCCTTGTCTGCTCCTACCTTTGAGTGGATGCCTGCAGAGTCCTGGCTATAGCCTGCTTGCCCGTGTGAGCTCCCTAAATGCTATGCGTGTGGAGACCTCCTCTAATGGCCATGGACCCCTCCCCCACCCTGAAGTGAGCATGCAGGCAGCACCCCTGTACTCTTTAATCTTTTTCATCATCTGTGGGGATGCTCATCCCACCGTGGTCCTCCCCGTGACCTGATGCATGCAGTGAATGTGTGCCTTCTGCCTGCACCTTGAACTGCCCTTCGGATCAGGCATCAACTTAATTCTGGCTGTTCTATTTAAACACCCACCAGTCCAAAGGAGAAGTCAGAGCCCCGGAACAGCAGAAGACAGAGCCCCCCCAGCTGAAGACCAAGCGCCTGAGAGAATACACCCTCAAATGCCATTCGAGCATGCCCCCCAATAACACCTACGTCAACTTCGAGCGTTTTGCCCGTGTAGTAGAGGACGTGGCTCAGGTCGACTGGGGATGCCGTGCCCTGGCAGGGACCCACGACACCATCCAGGACGATATGGAGGCCCTGGTCTCCATATACAACGAGAAGGAAGCTTGGTACCGAGAGGAGAGCGAGAGCGCCCGGCATGACCTATCCCAGCTCAAGTACGAGTTCCGCAAAGTGGAGTCCTTGAAGAAGCTCCTGCGAGAAGACATCCGGGCCACAGGGGCCAGTCTCGGAAGCATGGCCAGGAAATTGGACCATCTGCAGGCACAGTTTGAAGCTTTAAGGCAGGCGTTCTCAGCAGACCTACAGTGGATCCAGGAACTGGTGGGCAGCTTCCAGCTGGAGAATAGGAACGCAGATGGCCTGGGCTCCGTGTTCCACAGGGACGCCAGGGAGTCCCTAGTGGAGCTGCCCGACAGATCAGCCAGCAAGGAAGTCTGGGCCGGCTTGAAGCTCTGAGTACCAGAATCTAGTCGGTGATGCATCCTGGATGATTTGCAGAAGCGTGCTTCCGAGTGCCCTGCCAGGGCATCAGCTAGAATTATCCTGCGGGGTGTGTGTCTGTAGCAGAGCTTTCCACCCCCTTCACAGAATCCAGAACCAGGAAGGTGCTAGCTAGTTATTCATTCTGCACCTCCTCTCACCAACCTGTGTTTCTGGGAGGGTGGCTGGCACAGAGAGCAGCCAGGCTGTTAAAACAATTGCGAGTGAATACCCCTCCGCAAACCCTTCTCTGGAGGGAGAATGGCTGGCCCTGGGAAGATGCTTGATAATTGATTTGTAATAATGGATTTGTTCACATCTCACTTCCCATCTCTGTGCCTTAGGGACTGCAGACCAAAGGGCAATCTTTGCCTTAACTAGGGATAACAATAAGCCAGTGTGGTGCTTTCCTGCTACAGGAGGAGGGATTTAAAATGCACGGAGAAAATATTGCCTTTTATTTGCACTGGCTTTTCACTTACTGAGCACTTACATCTTTGATCTTTTAAAGAACTCTGTGAGCAGGAAGGTGGGTGGTATTATTATTGTTGTTACTATTATTTCCATGTAACTGTTGAGGAAATTGATACAGAGAGGAAAAGTAACTTACTCAAGGTCTTTCTTAGCTGGTCGATATGGATGGAACAGAAACCTAAGAAGCCTGACCCTCAGATGAGGTCTATGGGAAGAAATAGTGACACTTTGCTATAAATATCCACCTTCACGTTGAAGTTCAGGTCCAGAGGTAAAGTTAGCAACTTCATCTAGTTCATGTATTCTGCCAGGTATAGGTAGAATGCCCCATTCCTTTAGACGATTGTCCCAAGAAGTGGGTCCTGGAGGGTGCAGTTCGTGGGTCCTATCTAGCCCTATCCCTGTCTGAAGATCAGCTTGCAGAGCAGGAGGCAAGGGGGCAGCATCTCCCCCTTTCCCCCCTCTACCCCTTCTGGCTAAAGTCCCCAACCTTGTGTTAGGACTAAAGACCAAAAGGAACTCGATAAGAAGGTCCCTTTTCTTATGTACCTAGGGCACTGGGGCCCTGAAAGGGCTGAGAAACTCTGAGAGTTTAAGACTGGGAAGCACAGGGCGCCTGGGTGGCTCAGTTGGTTAAGCGACTGCCTTCGGCTCAGGTCATGATCCTGGAGTCCTGGGATCGAGTCCCACATCGGGCTCCCTGCTCAGCGGGGGGTCTGCTTCTCCCTCTGACCCTCTTCCCTCTCTTGCTATCTGTCTCTCATTCTCTCTCTCTCAAATAAATAAATAAAATCTTTAAAAAAAAAAAAAAAAGACTGGGAAGCACAGGCTCAGTGGTCCCCACCTGACGCCAAGCTTTGAGCACACCTCCCTGAGGACTGTGTGAGGTCATCTCCCTGGAGGGGCCAGTCAGCCAGCTCATATGGACAGAGCGTGGTGGAGTGTGGGCCCAGCACTAGGCTGGAAGCTTGGGGTGAGGGACCAGATGGTATCATTTCAAAGTGACTTCACAGACTCACAAAACACCCTTGTCTGATAGGCAGGGTAGGTGTTATTCCCAGTTTGGAGATGCGGAAACAGAGAGGTTGTGATTTGCCCAAGGCCACAGTCGTGGTAAAAGTGGCGCCCTTCTGATGTTACGTCTGTTGCTCTTTCTTGCTTCCCCTAACTGCCTCAGCTCCAGGAGTTTACTCTCCGCTTACAGGGCAGAGATACCCAGACTCACCTATCCATCTATTGACAAATAATGTTTGAGCACCTGCCAACTGCCGGGCGGTCGGGTTGGCACTGGGGATACAATGTTGAGTGAAAACAGGCTTGTTTCCTGCCTTCATGGAGTTCACAGTCAGGAAAAGGATTCCAACATTAATCTAGAACATTCTACAAGTACAGAAGTGCAGGTGGAACACATGCTATGGAAGAGAAGTGTGTAGCTGGCAGCAGGGGTTTGATCTAGTCGGGGAAGGCTTCCCTGAGGTGGTGATGCTGGAGGCGAGGTCCGCAAAGCAAACCAGGGAGAAAGAAGTGTTCCCGACAGAGCTGTCAGGGCTAGGGCTTGGTGGTGGAGGGGGCACGGAAGCTGGAAGGGAGAGGATAAGGTGGGTATATGGTGTAGATGTGTCTGGAGAGGAGGCATGACCAGTGGTACTTTGCCATATTAAAGAGCTCTGCCTTCATCCCAAGAATCATGGGGAGCCATGATGGATCCCAGGCTAGTCAGCTGCCTGCGCTGCTGGGCAGGGGAGGGCATGGCCAGTGAGCAGCACAGAAGGCAAGTGGTTTGGGACAAGACATGAGATTTTGACCCCATGCAAACCTACCTCCTTTTCCATTATCCTGCCAGATCATCTCAAATATCATACATAATATTTGTAACAGAAACGGTTTCTATCAAATGTAAGAAACCATATTTTCATCAAATATATGATGCATTGTTATTTCAGATACCAAAAATAAGAAAGAAAAAAGCCAAGTGAGGTAGGAGACTGCCTCCCCTCCCCCCACCCCAAAGCTGAGACACCTTCACTGAGAAGGCAACCAAGAAATAAAGCCATCGTGCAAAAAAGGGAAAGCAAGGAAACGTGTGTTTCATCCTTAATGCTAGATGGAGGAATGAAAAATCCTCCCCTGAGAAGAGGAGCCCCAGGTGGGTGGTAATCACGCAGGTGTGCTTTCTGTATTTGCCCAATCCGTGTGATCCGAACGAACCTCAAGCAGAGAATCTAATGTCACACGGTCTGAGGTTGGGTGGCCCCCAATGTCCGACAGAAGCAGTGTGGTCATCTCCTGGAGCACCTGTCTTCACTTCAGACCCACTGTAATGCTATGATGCCATTGGTTAGAAGAGAAGTCCTGATTTCAGAGATCCAAAAGTGTGTGCATTTGGAATCGGAAATGGAAGATAGCGAAGCCCTGTTTCCTGTGCCCTGCCTGGGAGACTGACTACAAGTGACCTGTCTCCAGTCTCTCCAAGAACTTACTCGCCCTTTGGCCATGTCAGTAGACCTTGAGCTCATACAACCAGATCTCCTAAAGAAAGGAAGCCCCCAGCTGAGTAACTCAGGTTAAACTTTCTTGTGAAGCTCGAGATAAAAGGCACTACAGGAGTAAGACGGTGCTGATTTGAATTAAGGACACTGGGAACAGGGAGGGGAAAGCGGTTAGTCCAGAATCATGGCACTGGCCACTCACCGTTCGTGCTGGGAGGTACTGAGAGGCGAACCACCAGACACTCTCGTTTTACAGCATTTGACAGGACAAGACCCGGCTGGAGTCATGCAGCTGGTCATCCCCAGAGCTGGGGTCAGAACCATAAGTGGTTTTCCTCCCAGTCGTGGAATCATCCTTTCTGTGCTCATGTCCTGTCATTGGTAGCTATTTATTATTTAGATGTTTTCTAAGCAGACCCTTTTCTGTACCTAAGAGCTTCTGAACACAAATGAACTGAGAAGTGCCCCCAAGTCTTTCAGGGAAATTAGAGGAGGCTGTGACCTTCCTCTGTCACTTGGCCGGTCCAACTCCTGTCACCCTTTGGCATCAGAACTTGATGCCAAGGGGAGAGCTCAAGGAGGCCCGTGGAACGCCCAGCTGGAGGATCTGCTGGATTCCCCGCCACATGAGCATAGCTGGTGTCGTAACCGTGGAGTCAAGGGCAGGGCGGGGCTGACAGTGGCCAGATGGGGTGTCAGGAGGGGAATGTTTCACTGGTACCTAGAGGGAGGAAGGCCTGGGGGGCGCTGTCAGGCCACATCAGCCACAAAGGAAGAGCTTTCATTCACCACGTATCGAGAGGTTGGCATCTGCTCTGTGCAAATGCCACCCTGGGCTGTCGGGGAGGCTGAGCGTGTGACATCTTCCTGATTACGGATTCCCAAGGAAGATGGAGAGTCAGCATCTGGGGAAGGCAGCAGCCTGTCCCCCCTCTGAGGCAGATGCACATGGCATGTGATAGCTCAGCTTTGCGGGAGGAAAGGTGGAGAGAGCCTGGTAACCGGTGAGGGGGCCGGCAGTGAAGGGACGGGGCAGAGTGATAATGGCAGGAGAAGTCAGTCTCCCCTGTGAGCCCTCTCCCCGCACTGCCCACCCTCCCCCACAGGTGATCATGAAGATGGCGGCCCCCCACCTCGCTCTGACAGGCAGGGCACCCAGCCCGTGTGGGAGGTGGCTGTGTGCCCAGCCACCAACCCCACTGTCAGCCTCTGGAAAGGTCTGTGGCACTGAATGGCCTTTTCTCCTTTGTCTGTGAAACTCTTGGCCTGTGGAGAAGATTCTTTGCCCTGTAGAGGAGACCCAGCAGTGGGCATATTTGAGGAGCAGAAGGGACCAGTTCATTTGGACAAACACTGATTGTGCTCTGGCTCTGAAGGGAGGTGACAGATAAGGACAAGACAACCCCTGAATAAAAGACTCAGTGTCTGAGACAGATGGGAACCACCCCCTGCCCCTGAACTGGGAGATGGGAAAGGCCATGCTGAGTGATAAAATAGAGATACCCAATATTCCAAAAAACGAGAGAGATCAATTTGGACTGAGAAAGGGTCAGAGGGTCAGCAGGGGGCAGAAACGTTCTCAGGGAGGGTCCCCCCCTCCAACACCTCCTTCCCAAGCTGTAGCCTGAGAAGGTGCCATGTAGAATTTGGAGGGGTGGGCATGAGCCCAGATTAGGGCCAGGAGCCTGGACCTGTTAAACGGAGATAAAAGAGGAGCTTTACAGGAATTTAGGGGGTGTTTTCGCTTTGAACTTTTTGTTGTGGGAAATTTTCACAAATACCCAGAATGGTATAGTGAATTCCATATGCCTCTTACCCAGCTGCAGCAGTGAGCAAGTTATGGCCCATAATCTCACATGCACCTGCACCACCGCTGTTTCCGGAGTATTTTAAAGCAAACTTTAGACTTATTTCACTCATAAATTCTTCAGCATGTATTTCTAAGCACTTTATTTTTAATACTACTCCTGTACCATCATCACACCTGACAAAACCAAGAATCATTCCTTAATATCACGTGGATACATATTCCATACTCCCGTGTCTCCACTTTTCTCCAGGTTGTCCTGTTGGGGGTGGTTTGTTCAAATCAGGATCTAAACACAGTCCATGCGTGGCATTTGGTTGTGACGTCTCTCTGGTCTCCTGTCTTCCATACCGGTACATGAGGGAGAGCTTTGGAAACTTTTCCTGGGGACAAAAAATTGCTCAGAAAACTGAAGGTCCTGGAAAGAGGATTAAAAGTGCAGAGACCTAACTCAGGAAAGTGAGACCAGGTCAGGCAAGGAAAGGGGGCATCCCACTCCTTTCCATTGCCTTCTTCTATGTGCAGGACGACCTGCAGAGACGCAGTCTCTCCACAGACCTCCCCACCCATGTATAAGGAGGCAGACACTCAGGTCCTCATAAGCCTCATGTGCTCCTTTCCTGGGAAGACTGGGAAGTGAAGCCATCAAAAGGGAGAGTTGGAGGTGCCACCTATAGAGAGACTGGATTAAGGGAGATTGGTGGGGCTGGAGACAGACAGACCCAGGCTGGAGATGGAAGTGGGTGCTCAGGTGTCCCTGACTTTCCATGGAGGATGGGGCTGGAGAAATGGCACAGATGGAGATTTGAAAAGTTGCAATCTGTTTGCAGTTTCTAGAGGAGGCCTGGTATTGAGAGAAAATCTGGAGTGCCTCTTCTTATAAAGAGAGTTCCTTTTTTGTTCCCCGGGGGGTAGCTGCTGTTCCAACTCTCTGCTCTCTGGGCGTCAGTGCTGACCCAGCACACCCTGCTGGACTTTGTCAAGGCCATTTGCATCTCCATAAAAAAAACCTGACTTCAAAAAAAAAAACAAAAACCTGACTTCAGCCACAGCATTCTGTCTTCTTGCCTCCTTTCCCGACATTTTTCCGAGACACTAAACGTGCTCCTGGGAGCCTGGTCAGAATTGCCCATACTCTGGCCAAAGGACCTCAGATTGGAAGGTGGGTACTGTGTGTTCACAGAGAGGGGAGGGCCAAGAAAAGGCAGAACGCAGCCCCATCCCCCTGACACCCCTAATTTAGTCAAAAGTGTTGGAGCCACATTCCTTCTGGGAACAAATTTCACTGCAGAATTTATGTCTCTGACTTTCAAGGATTAGATGGTGGTGTCAGCAAGTGGTGAGCCTCTTGGCAACCGAGGAGACCCATTGATTAGGAAAGGCCAGCCTGACAGATTTATGCCTGGGTGGCCCCCTTCTCAGGGTTCATGCTGTTTTGTGTAGCACATAGGCAGGGCCCTAGAAGCAATTGCATCACCTCCGATTAATGGCTTCTGGGAATGGTCCCCCCTCATATTTTAGTTGGGCCCCTCTGCTCCATGGCTGGTACTGCTGGACCAGTTGGAAGGTAGGATTCTTATTAATGGGATTCCCCTAACTGCGTGTTGACTTTCCAGCCATGGGGTTCGGGCCTCTCTCTTCTGGCAAGAGTGCCAATCAGTAAGTGGATAAAAAGAGGTCCCTTCCCTCCCAGCGTCTGCTGATCCCACCTCATCAAACTCTCCAAGTGAAGTACAAGTGTCCCCTGCAGGGCTTAGGCTCCAAAGTGAATGCAGACATCAGTGAGGTTAGAGGTAGAAATGTTCTGTGGGTTGGGGAGGCAGGAAATCACCCTGGAAAGGAGCCACTAGTTGCTGGGAGGTGCGGGAGAGGGAGAGTAACAAAAAACAAATACAGAATAGAATGTCAGGTAGTGATACCTGTCATGAAGAAGTAGGGTGCAGGCACAGTGCATTGTATGGGGCAGTTGGGGTGCTATTTTATATAGAGAAGTCGAGGAAGGCTTCCTGAGGAAGTGACATTTGAGCAAAGACTGAACAAAGTGACAAAGTGAATATATGAAGGAGCAAGAGCAAAGACCCTGAGATTTTGGGTTCCTGAGCCAGCAAGCAGACTGTAGGAGCCACAGTGACAGAAAGGAGAGAGGGAAGAGGAAATCAGGGTGGAGCAGGACCCAGATGGTACAGGCCTTGGGGGGCTTGGTGAGCTTGTTGTGTTCCATCAAGGGTGCCGGGAAGCTGCTGGAAGGCTTTGATACCAGTTAAAGTCAGGCTCTGCCCTCTTTTGTGTCTCCCCTCGGGTGAGACCTAGACCCAGGGCTGGGCTTGCCGGTGTGACAGAGGAGGTGAGAGGCGGTGAAGGAAAGAGCTAGAAGAGCTTAGCTGGATGGTCCCCTCAGCGGCCTCATCCTCTTCTCTTCCCTCTCTGTCTTCCTCCTTCCCCCTCCCCTCATTCCCCCTCAGTCTCTGGCCCAAAGAGTGTTTTAGTTTGGGAGAGTGAACAGCCCCTCGCTTTCTCACCCCCCCTCCAATGTCGAGGGTATGTGCACTTTCCTCCCTGCTCCCTGACCCCCACAGAGCTCTGTTGACTCCCAGACAGAGCCCTGGGGAGCCATGGTGTCACGGCTGCTGATCCAGAAGCCCGGGCCTGTCATTGGCAGGAGTGAGCAGGTCCCGGGTCCGAGGATTTCATTCCAGTGTGTCTCTTCAGCAAGTCGGGGAAACTAACGTTATAGCTGTTAAGCACCCACTGGTGTCTGCTCTGGGTGGGAAGGAGGTGGGGCAGAGGACACTGACAAAACCCTGAAGAAAATTCTTTCTGTGCCCTCAAGTTGTTTTTCACTAGTGAGACGGCCCCACTGCAGAGCTGGCCAAGGTTGGTGAGAAATACTGAGGGAGCTCCCCTGTGTTTCGGTCCTGGCAGGGAGAGAGTCACTGCCTTTCGGAAGCTGTCTTGGAGAAGGTCATGTTTGAACTGGGCTTTGAAACACACAGGGGCCTTCCGGGAGCACAGGGGCTGGGGTGGGCATGGAAAGTGCGCCTCCTGCCGGGAGGTTTTAGGTCCCCAGCAGTGTGGGCCAGCCCTATGTGCCGGCTTCCCCGTGCCAAGCGCCATGATGAAAAACCAGCAAGAATGGAGGAGGGCTCCAAGCGCGGAGGGGAGACAAGACCAGCGCTCAGGAACCCACGAGCGACGTCACTCAGCATTCACTGAGGAGCCAAATGAGGCATTGCTGTGAGGAGGCTGTGAGAGCAGAGAGAAAAATCAAGCTGGGTTGGGACCGTATGGGTCATCCCTGGCAGTTCATTTTCTTGAGGTCACAGAGTTCTCTGAGAATGGATGAAATCTATCAGCTCTCTTTGGAAGAAATGTATATGTGTACACACCCATTAAATTAAATTTTTTATTGAGATATAAATCACATACCATAAAATTCCCCATTTAAAAGAATACAGTTCAGTAGTCTTTAGTATCTTCACAAGGTTGTGCAACAATCACCACCATCTAACTCCGGGACATTTTGTCAATCCAAAAAAAACCTCATACCCTCTCAGAGTCCTCTCTCGGCAACCCCCACCCCCCTCTAGCCCTGGCAACCACCAATCTCATTTCTGTCTCTATCAGTTTGCCTATTCTGGGCATTTTATGTAAATAGAATCATACCATATGTGGCCTTTTGTGTCTGGATTCTTTCACTCAACATAATGTTTTCAGGGTTCATCCACATTGTAGTATCTGTCAGTACAGTGGACCCTTGAACAACCCAGGTTTGAACTGTGGGGGTCCACTTTCATGTGGATTATTTTTTTATAAATACAGTACAGCACTGTAAATGTATTTTCTCATCCTTAAAATTTTCTCAACACTTTATTCTCTCTAGCTTGCTTTATTGTAAGAATACAGTACGTAAAACATATCACATTCAAAACATGTGTCAGTCGACTGTTTATGTTATCAGTAGGGCTTCTGGTCAACAGTAGGCTGTTAGTTGTTAAGTTTTTGGGGAGTCAAAAGTTATATGTGGGTTTTTGACTGTGTAGGGGTTCAGTGCCCTAACCCTTGCATTGTTGAAGGCTCAACTATATTGTGGATAATATTTCTGAATTATGTTCCATTGTAGAGAAGTTTGTTTATTCACTCATCAGGTGATACACATTTCAGTTGTGTCTACTTTTTGGCTATTATGAACAATGCTGCTTTGAACATTCATGTACAAGTCTGCACACTAAAACTTGCAAACCATTTCAGGGGGTTCAAAGAACCTCTGAAACCTATCTTTTGATCTAGGAAAACTTTGTTTTACAGAAAGGGAGGAATTCAAGGGGGAATGGACTCATCAAATTGTTTACATTAAACATGTCCAGTTTTTTTATATGTCAATTATGCCATAATAAAGCTATTATCCCCATAATACAGATGAGAAAACTGAGGCTTAGTGAAGCTAGGCCAGCTTGTTGGAGAAGTCAGGATTTAAGCTGAGCTTTAACTGCCAGGCTGTGAAAGGCAACTATACATCCCATTTCCTCTCCCTCTCCACTGAAGCCCCCATTTCCTTCAATTTACTTTTGAACGGAGTCCTAATGTTCTATTTGCCCTCTGTTTTGCTAAGCCCAGTACCAGCC
The DNA here is from genome assembly GCF_054177405.1 of Leptonychotes weddellii. Taxonomy (NCBI): domain Eukaryota; kingdom Metazoa; phylum Chordata; class Mammalia; order Carnivora; family Phocidae; genus Leptonychotes; species Leptonychotes weddellii. Next base: position 92,442,742 of record NC_138377.1, on the reverse strand, counting down.
CAGCGCACAGTGGGCATCCTAGACTGCTGTCCAATGACCCTTCCCCAAAGCGAGCCGTGATTGAAGGCTCTGCCTCCCATTCTTCCCCTCTGGGGGGACGAGTCTCCAGCCCAGCCAGAGTGTGTGTCTGGCTGTGTTCTAATATAATGGCACCAGGGGCATCTCCTGAAAGCTGAGAAATCTGTAACCATTGGCCTCAATGCGATGGCCCTCTGCATGCCCTGCCCTATGAGGAGGTGCCAGAGTCAGGCTAAGGACAGCATGTGGCTGGGGGTTTGAAGGAGGGTGGGTGGCTGCCGACCCAAGCCCAGTGTCAGCCACCAAGCTCTGCTTTGTCTCCCAGCCGGTGGACAACCAGCAAGCCCTGGTCCGCAGGGAGTCTGTGGTCAACCTGGAGAATTTAAAGAAGCAATATGTCCGCAGGCGATGGAAGGTGTGTCAACGTTTGGGGTGGGGAGCAGGGGGCCCCGGCGGGTCTCTTTGCACAGTCTCACCTGGCAGCCCCTTTTCTCTCTCCCTCAGCTCTCCTTCAGCATTGTCTCCTTGTGTAACCACCTCACCCGCTCCCTGATGAAGAAGGTGCACCTGAGGCCAGAGGAGGACCTGGTAGGTAAATGCAGTGTTCTCTTCTTGGGCAGGATTCTGGGGTGGCCTGGAGCTCGGGGATGGAAGGGAGCAGGTGGGTGCTAACTGTTTCTCACCGGTTCTGCTCGTCCTGTCCTCTGTGCCGCGTGATCGGCAGAGGTTGCACATTTGGGGGGGGCCGCTGGGGTGGTGCCGGGAGGGGAGCACTCCGATGGGGCAGCATGGGCTTCTGGAGGATCTTGAATCCTTTCCTGGTGGGCTTTCAAAGGGACTGCTGCTGCCGCTTCGCTGCCCCGGTCTTTTCCATGAGGACTTGCAGCCTGCTAGGGTCCTTGAGGGCTCTGAATAACACGGCTACCACAGTCAATCCAAAATGTATTCCTGATAATCCGAAGATCTACTGTAGAATGAGAGCTTAATATTCGTTTTTCAATTTTTCCATTTCTGTTTTGCTTTAGATTGCCATCAATAACAATAACAACAACAACAACAATAATACTTAGAGGATATTTGACTAGCTTGTTACTGTTTATGTACATTTAAAATGAGGAATTTACTCAGGAGTGTGGCCTCTGGAACCAGACTTTCAGAATTCATATCGGCCACTTACTAGCTGTGTGACCTTGAGGAAATTACTTAACCTCTCTGTGCCAAAATGCTGTCCTGTGTAAAATGGGGTTAACAACAGTTCCTACCTCATAGAGTAGTGACGAGGATTAAATGATGACATAACCTTAGAGCCTGTCATTAGAAGTGCTCAGTGTGTATTAGCAGTTATTATTGTATAAAATCTCCCCATAGACTAAAATGCAGTGCCAAGTGCTTCAGAATGCAGTTAGTATTTCTGCTCATAGAGGTGCCCGGGACAGATGCTCCCTGCTGCATATCAAATGTGGGGAGGCCCCAGAAGTGTCTGGGATGGCACAGGAAGGGCAGCTGCCTGGGACGGATGGGGCCGTCAGCCCTGAACAGCACCCCAGAACCCGCAGCTCTTGGGCTGCATCCCAGGACCTCCCTCCGTGCCACATCCTGGGGTCCACTTTCTTCAGCCGAAGCTCTTGATTCTTGCTCTTGATTTGAGGGTTTATGGCACCAGAGGCCCTAAGCAACTGTGTGGCTTTGGCAAAGCCATGTCCCTTCTCTGACTGCTCTCCTCATCTGCTATTCAAGGGGACTGGACTTTCCCTCTGAAAATCCCCGTTAATGACAGGCAGATTTCCCCCAGCTTACTTTTTCATTGTTTGGCTCTGACTCATGCTAAAAAGTGGCTATTCAGCAGAGCTGGAGTTATTTTTATTTTTTTTAAGATTTCATTTATTTATTTGACAGAGAGAGAGACAGCTAGAGAGGGAACACAAGCAGGGGGAGTGGGAGAGGGAGAAGCAGGCTTCCGGCCTAGCAGGGAGCCCGATGCGGGGCTCAATTCCAGGACCCTGGGATCATGGACCTGAGCCGAAGGCAGACGCTTAAAGACTGAGCCACCCAGGCGCCCCTGGCTAAAGTTAATCTTGACCTTGGATTTCCAACTGGCTCAAGCCAGGCAAGGAGAGAGAGAAGGCTCTGTCAAGGCATATGGCAAGTGACTTGTTCTCATATGATGGAGACCATGGGGAGACAGGACTGGAGAATAATTGGAAAGAATGTAAATTTCTTTCTTAATTTTTGTCCTTGTGCACACATTTAAAAATAGCCCACTCAGTGCCATCAGCTCAATGGCTCATTCTACAAGTGGAAAAGGAAGGCTTGGGTCCCAGACATCTATTATACAGTTTTCTCAAAGGGAATTTCCTTTAATAATAATAATAATAATAATAATAATAGGTCCTTTTGTTCAGGCAGCCTTAAAATTGAACATCCAAGAACAGATTATTTATGACGCACTGAAGTCTTTCTGAATTAGTACCTCTTTTAATAAATTTTAATAATTTGATTAGACTGGGGTCGCCTGGTGGCTCAGGTCTTGTATCTGGCTCCCTGCTCAACAGGGAGCCTGCTTCTCGCTCAGCCTGCTGCTCCCCCTGCTTGTGCTCTCTCTCTGACAAATAAATAAATAAAATCTTTAAAAAATAATTTGATTAGACTGATGTGGCCTGAATAAAAAAGGCACTGTGACCTCCAGGATGGTTGCCCTGACTCTGGTTGAGCCATGGAATGCCCTTTACTCTTTTCCTCTTTCATAAAGATGGAGCCCAAAAGCCAAAGATGCAGCCTAAGCCAGTCAGAGCAGAGGGGGTATGGAGCAGTGGCCATCAGAGGTTGGGGAGGTCCCTGTGGCTCACCCCTGCCCCCCATCCTCTCCAGACTGAGTTCAGGAGACCCTGAACACTTACCCAAGTGGTCTTGGTTACATGGCAGCTACAAAGAGCACCAGATATCATCTTCATTATTATTATGATTTGGCTTCTCCTGGTGCCTGGTTTTTCCCAGATGCGCTGCCTGTTTTCCTTCCTCCTGGGAAGGAGGCCTCAAGGCAGTTGGTCCCTCCCCACCCTCACCCACCCCACCCCCAGACTCTAGACGGAGCAACAGCCTTCACCTCAATGCCCACCTCCCCAGCTTGCAGGCCCCTTGGCCCAGTATCAACCAGGCTGCCCAGCACAACCCCATCGCTGGCCTCTCATGACCCTCTTGCCCTAGGCCTCTTTTTTTTTTTTTCCAGAGGAACTGTGAGAGTGACACAGAGGAGGACATCGCCAAGAGGAAAGCTGTCCACCCACGGAGGAGGAGCAGCACCTCGTAGGTGGGCTGGTTCTCTCTGCACAGACTCCGGGTCCCCACTCGTCACCAGCACCCAGGCATTCTGCATCCCTGAACGCTTTGCGAGACAGATAAGCCTGCAGGGTTCAGAAGCACTTACAGAGGAGCAGGGAGCCCCTGGGAGCTGTGGCCATCTCCTACGGAGGAGGCCCTGACATCCTCAAAGCTCTTATTCTCCATAAAACGGGCTTTCACCTGTCTGCCAACCTCAGAACCTCGGGTGAGGTGTGGACTTGAGAAAATGATGTCAATGAACATCATCATCATGGGGGAAGGTCAGACTCGGGCAGGTTTCCTCACGGGATGAGGGAGCTCAGAACTAGCCTGGTCGAAAATTACACCAGAAAGACAGAGGCCTCCCCCATGGGAACAAGACAAGTGAGAAAAGTGAATCTTAGGGTGTGAGGGACCAATCCTGTGACCTCCCATAACCCACATGGAGTCAGCATGTTGGGCTGACCAACATATTAGGCCTTCTAAAGTAGCCCACTGTATTGTAATTTTTTTTCACTTTTATTAAACTTCTGATTTACCTGATGCTTGGCTTCTTCTAGGGCTATCCCCATCTGGTTTTCTTTAGCTCAGGTGCCTGACTCTGGGCGAGCACCCAGGGTTGGGGTGCTGAGTGGAGGGTGTCTCAGAAGGTCACAGTGAACCATCCCCTCTGGACTATAGGGCACCTGCCTTCTACATCCTTCCCTGAAGGTTTTCCGCCCCCCAGTCAGCACAGACACAGCATATAATGCCTGTGCCCCCCCCCCCCACTATTACCATCGCCCCTGCTGGTAGGGGCTTCATTGTGTCTCCCAACCCCTGGTACCACAGAATATGACTATATTTGGAGTAAGGGTCTTTAAAGAGGTAATTAAGTTAAAATGAGGTCATTGGGGTGGGCCCCAATCCAATGTGCTGGTGTCCTTACAAGAAGAGGAGATAGGACCTCAAAGAAAGACCGTGTGAAGACACAGAGAGAAGACAGGCATCTACAAGGTAAGGAGAGAGGCCTTAGAAGAAACCAACCCTGCCAATACCTCGGTCTCAGGCTAATGGCCTCAGAGCTATGAGAAAATAAATTCCTGTTGTTTAAGCCACCTGTCTGTGCTACTTTGTTAGGGCGGCCCTAGAAAACAAATATATTTGCCAACCATGGCCAAGATGGGGCAGGGGACTTTTTTTTTTTTTAAAGGTTTAATTTATTTATTTGAGAAAAGAGAGAGAGCACAAGTGAGGGGGGGAGGGGGAAAAGCAGAGGGAGAGGGAGAAGCAGACTCTCCATCGAGCAGGAAGCCCAACATGGGGCTCGATTCCAGGACCCCAAAATCATGACCTGAGCTAAAGGCAGACACTTAACTGACTGAGCCATCCAGACGCCCGGGGCAGGGGACTCTTGAAAGATGTGGATGGAGAAGGGCAAAGAAGGACCCACAGGGAGAAAGGACAGGAAAAAGAGATGGGTTACATGGACCTGGAAGTAAGGGAGGCTTAATGACGTAGAAATCTGGGCCCTGCTTTCCAGGCCAAAAGAATGGTGACGCTGACCAGAAGCCCAAGAGAAGGTCTTTAGAAGCCAGAGGTCAGGGTGAGGCACTGAGACTGAGAAAGTACGTGGGAAGAGGTGGGAAGAAAGGGGAAGTCTTGGAAAGTGCGTGAGGGGAAAGTGAGCCAGGAAGAAGAGAGGTGGGGGAGGAAAAAGGGCCGAAAAGAAAAGGCCTGGGGAGAAAGGGAGGCTGAGTCAGCAGCAGGTTTGAAGCACATCCTGTGAGGGAGTGGGCCACACTGCTTTCAGTCAGTGCATGGATCCAGAGCAAAATGGCCCCAGGGGAACAGAAAGGCAGCCCAGTTTCAGAAAAGCTCCCAGGCAGAAAGGGAGAGGAGCTGTCAGTGTGTTGAGGAAGCTCTGCAGCTGACCTGTGGTTCCTGGGTGTCCTTGTTCTCAGGCAGAACCAGCTCTCTGCCTCACTGCAGCCTCTGGAGGACAGTTGAGTCTGGGAACCAGGTCCAGGGCCCCAGGGCCTGTGAGAGGCTCTCGGCTGTGATGGGGCTCATCCGTCAGCGGGGAATGTTCTGGAACAGGGGCTCACTGGGAGCTCCTGGGAAGTGACGTGTGGTAGAGGAGAGGGGACTGCCCTCTTGCTGGGGAGCAGAGCAGTGACCGGCATTGACAAACCCAGCCGTGAGTTTCCAACCATGAGCATAGAGTTAGCCTTTTGGAGTTTGTGTGGCCCAACTGCTACGTTTGACTGAAGAGGAAATTGAAGCCTGGAGAGAGGAAGTGACTCGTTCTGTGTCACACAGCACATTTGTGAAAATGTCTGATGAAAGCCCAGACTTCCTGCCTCCTAGCACAGTGCTCCTTTCTTCAGTCTGGTGAACTATGTAGACCCTCAATGAAACAGATGAACTTTTCACTTTGCTTCATTTTAAACATGTTCTCATCAGTCCTTTACTGCGCCCTGCCTTGTACTTCATTCCTAGAAATGGATGACATTGTCACACGTGCTTCTGTCCACCTTTTCACAGTAAAGGAACTCTGTTGAGGAGTGGGGACATCAGTCTACCTCCATGGGCTGCGAGTCAGTCAGGGAACTAGTATGTGTCTTGCAGTGTTCTAGATGCTGGGTTAGGAGAGTGAACAGGACAGACATGGCACCTACCCTGAAGGGGTCCGCAGTCCGGGACTCCCCCCTGCCCACAGACTGTTCCTCCTAGGCTTCTTCTCATCCAGGCTTGTATCAATCAAGCTCCACTGACCGAGTCCCCTCAGCCCAGCTCTCTGGTATTTGATGGCACCTACTAGGTCTCCCAAATCTCTTGGGAAGCACAGGGCCAGGCAGTGAACAGAGGTGGGCCTTTGAGGATGCCTTTGAGGGCCAGCAGCCAGAAGAAGCCAGGCGCCCATGCCTCTCCCATAGAAAGGCTCAGTCCCTGCAGCCTCTCTGCTGGTGGATGGCTGGTGCCCCCCAGGTGTGATGACGAGGGGGGCAGCTGAACCAGGTATGTAGGGTTGCCTCTGAAGAAGGCTGTGTTGGCCCGCTGACACTTCAAGGCTGAAAGAGACCACAGTGTACTCTGAGGTTAATGGAATATTCCAGTGATGAAAGCTGTGATCGGTTAAAAAGGCAAGTCTTCAAAGAGATCTGAGGGAGCCCTGCCCCGGGGTGTTTGCCTGTGTGTTTGCGGGATGCTGCATTCATATTTCACAAATGCACACATAAATATTTTAGAGCACTGTGTTTTAATGTCAATCTCACCAGCCTTCCTGACTCCAGATCTTAGATTGCATTTGCCTTTTCTACTCACATATTTATTTGGTGAAAACCCTATTTTGGAAGCAAATGAAGACCATATCATAAGAGGTGAACCACAAAATCTCTGTGAAAGAAAAGTCAAGCCCAATGCTCTACAGACAATCAAAGTAGGTATATGTGAAAAGAGCTCAACTAAGGACTGAGATATCACAAGGAATTTTATCTGGCGCTGGCCTGTAGAACTTTCTTTCCATCTGGTTCCCAGCTCGATGTCATCCCGACATTGTTCTGTTTGCTGCAGCTGGACGCCAAAGAATAATGTCTTCTTCAGTGGTCGGCTGAGAGGATCCCATTCTAAGCAAACCTTGATGGGCTTAGGGATCGGAGCAATTGAAGAGTGGTGAACAATGGGTAACTGTCTTTTCAAAAAGCAAAAACACAGTTGGTGACCTAGCACTCATAGTTTCTCTCCTCCTGTGTTTCCCTTTCTCCCACTAGTTCTCTTTTTCTCTCCCCCTCCATCTAATTGCAAGTCATGGTATATAGCTGAAGTACATATTTTAGTAATGTCTTCACTTACTGAATAAAATTCATGTTCCCAGTTCTTAATCTAAGAAACAGTTGATTGTATTATCTAGGAGGAAGTAATTTTGTAAGGATTTTTCCCCCTGTGGATCAGTGATCTCCACCCCTGAGCTAGAAGAAAAACGAGAAAAAGTAAACAACAGAAGCTCATAGTAATTTTTAAAAACCTGTTCTGCAAGAGGAACACTTCACATACAGGCTTTGACTATACCCTCTTCATAACCTTATAAGGGGAACAAGAGCCCCATTTATACAGATGAGGAAGCTGAGACTCAACAGAGTTAAGAAATTTGCATGCAGTCACACAGCTTGAGCACTTGAGATCTAGATTCAGCCCAGTTTTGCCTACCCCCTAATCCACATTCTTCTCTCCCACTCCTGGAGACCCAGAGTGGAGTGGAAAAAAAGCATCCCAGAGAAGCACATACAGTATGATACTATTATTATAAAGCTCAAAAACTATACCATATATCGTTTAGCAATAAATGCAAATATGATAAACCTACATGTTAAAAGCAAGGCAATGACATTACTCAAAATTCAAGGTGAAGCTTACCTTGAGATGAGGAGGAGCTCATCTGAGCTGAGATGGAGAGGAGCACAAAGGTGGGTGCTAGGCTGTTGGCAGTGTTCTAGCCAACCCTGCATTCATGGTGGGCTTATGGGCGTTCATTATTGTGCTTTCTTACTTACATATTAGTTATCAACTCTTTTGCATCTATCAAATATTACATTAAAATAATAAAAGAGAGGGAGTGAGGTAAAAAAAAAAATAGATCCTAATGGTCATCAGGTCATCAGATGCTGGAGTGGACAGGACATGAAACTGCATCATGACTACCCCTGGGTGGGCCTTGCCCCTTGCAACTCAATGATGGGCTTTTCTCTGTTCTTTTATTGGCACCTTGATCAGAGCTCATCCTGTGAGTGTCCCTGGGCTGAATTAATAGTCCCATTTTATTTTATTTTATTTTTTGAGAGAAAGAGAGAGCAAGAGAGCGCAAGCGAGGCAGGGAGGGGCAGAAGGAGAGAGAGAGGGAGAGAGAGAGAGAGCGAGACAATCTTAAGCAGGCTTCATGGCCAGCGCGGAGCCTGATGCGGGGCTCGATCTCATGGCCCTGAGACCATTACTTGAGCTGAAATCAAAAGTTAAATGCATAACCAACTGAGCCACCCAGGCGCCCCATTCATATTCCCGTTTTAAAGAAAAGGTGCAGGGCGCCTGGGTGGCTCAGTTGGTTAAGCGACTGCCTTCGGCTCAGGTCATGATCCTGGAGTCCCGGGATCGAGTCCCACATCGGGCTCCCTGCTCGGCAGGGAGTCTGCTTCTCCCTCTGACCCTCTCATGCTCTATCTCATTCTCTGTCTCAAATAAATAAATAAAATCTTTAAAAAAAAAAAAAATAAAGAAAAGGTGCAGAAAATACTCCCTGCCCCTCCCACCTCCACCTCCTCAGTCATCACCTCCCGTTGGAGTTTGCTTAAGGACCCTGGTCTGAGGACATCTTCCGAGCCCAAGTAGACTTGGATTGCCAACTCTTGCTCTGGGTGTCTTCATGTCTCTGAGTTTAAACCGAGAAGCTGGACGGGATTTGAAAAGCCCTCTGGGCCATTCCCCTGTTCCTGGGCAGGACTGCACTTGGGGCTCCTCATCTCATTTTGAATTGAGAGAAGGTGATCTTATGCCTTTCATCAATTCCTTTTTCTGGTTCTTAGTCCTAGTATCTCACCACTCAGAACCAAGAAACCTGGGCTAAGTCCAGGCATTTTTCATCTGTTGCATCTTGATCTTGTCATTCAACTTTTGTGGACCTTGATTTTTTTTTTAAGTTTATTTATTTAAGTAATCTCTACACCCAACATGGGGCTCGAACTCATGACCCCAAGATCAAGAGCCACATACTCTACCTACTGAGCCAACCAGGCGCCCCTGGACCTCGATTTTTTGAATCTATGAAATGGTAATAATAATATCATTGCTACTTATCATGAGTGCCTCATTGAGAACAATTCTGCAAAGGAGATTTGTCAACTCTGAAGAACTTGGCAAACCTAAGGGGTTTTTTATTTACATAATTTAACTGCACTCTGGGACCATAGGCAACTTTGAGAGTTGCTAAAAAAGAATGACCATGGCCAAGAGTGGTATTCAATGCTGGTGGCCTAGACTCCCGGTAGAGGGCTCCTGGGGCCTGGATGCACCTCTTGCTGGGCTCTTCTGTGTGGTGCCTGATTCTGCACACTCAGCAAAGACCTATTAAACACAGGAGAGAGCATGAGGCGCTTTCCCCCCACACTGGTGCCAGAGGCTCTCCGCTGGCCATCCAACTCTCCCCTCTGTGGAGGGGGCCTGCTGGAAGGAATGATGGGAGGAATGAAGGGAAGAAGGAAAGAGAGAAGTGTGGGAGGTGCAGAGGTGGCCGCGAGGCTCTCCTTCAGGGGCAGCCTGCAGGAAGGAGCACTGTTAGGGGCCGGCCCCCAGCCCCCAGCACCTTCAGGATCCACCAGACCATTCATACTGAAGCTATTCTCTCCCCAGGCTGATGACTGAGCCAATAATTGAACACGGCAGGGCGGGGGGCTAGATGGGGGGGAATGGTAGGTTCTAGAACCAGGCCAGGCCTGTCTAGTGTGGGACCCACTAATCCTTGTCCTGGGGCTCCCCAGTCCCCCAGCTGAGACTCTCTCAGAGCTGCACTGCAATCTGAGTCCCTTCCTATCCAACCTCCTTCCTTCCTTCCCTCTCTCCTGTGATACTGGTTTGTCTTTGGCTAAAAAGCAGTTCTTTTTTTTTAAAGTAGTCTCTCCACCTAACGTGGGGCTTGAACTCACAACCCCAAGATCAAGAGTTGCATGTGCCACCGACTGAGTCAGCCAGGTACCCCCAGAAGCATTTCTTTAAGTGAAAACGAATCCCCTGTTTCTCCCCTTTCTCTTGTCTCTCATCTTGAATCCCAGAATCTTGAACATGGTCCAGGATATGCCTCGTGATCAGGTCCAGGCCTGTTGCTCTAGCCTTTGAGCCCTTCACTCGCTGTGCTCCAGCTGTCAGGCCAGGAGCACCCTGTGTTCCTCACAGGGGCTCCTTCTCCATTGCTTCTGGACCAGGGCACATGTCCTCAGTCCAGTGTCCCCTCCCCCACCCCAAGCCCCACCTACTTTCTGCCTTTTGGGAGTCAACTTCTAATTCTTGAGGTCTCAGCTTAAATGACACTTCCTGTGACCCTCCCCCACTTCCAGAAGAGCTTAAGTCCCCCTTCTATAACTTCTCATTATACCTTCATGTCACTCATTCATTTTAATTAAATATTGTATTAGTTTGCTAGGGTGGCCATAATGAAGTACCACAGACTGGTGTGGGCTTAAACAACTCAACTTTATTTTCTCACAGTTCTAGAGGCTAGAAGTCTAAGATCAAGGTGTCAGCAGGGTTGGTTTCTTCTGAGGCCTCTCTCATTGGCCTTCCCCCTGCATGTCTGGGTCCTAACCTCCTAACACTAGTCATATTGGATTAGGAACCCCCGTGTGACCTCATTTTACCTTAATTACCCCTTTAAAGGGGTAATGTACCTCCAAATACAGGCATAGCCAAAGGTATTGGAGGTTAGGACTTCAACATACGAATTTCAGGGGGAATGGAGGGAAACAGAATTCAGCACATAAATATTTACGTCAAGAATTGCTCGGGGCGGGCGCCTGGGTGGCTCAGTTGGTTAAGCGACTGCCTTCGGCTCAGGTCATGATCCTGGAGTCCCGGGATCGAGTCCCGCATCGGGCTCCCTGCTCGGCGGGGAGCCTGCTTCTCCCTCTGACCCTCCCCCCTCTCATGTGCTCTCTCATTCTCTCTCTCTCAAATAAATAAATAAAAAATCTTTAAAAAAAAAAAAAGAATTGCTCGGGGCGCTGGGGTGGCTCAGTCATTAGGTGTCTACCTTCGGCTCAGGTCATGATCCCAGGGTCCTGGGATCGAGCCCCACATCGGGCTCCCTG
>NC_138377.1:92425978-92431077 GCF_054177405.1 Leptonychotes weddellii | reverse complement strand
GGTGATGGACATTGGGGAGGGTCTGTGCTATGGTGAGCGCTGTGAATTGTGTAAGACTGATGAATCACAGATCTGTACCTCTGAAACAAATAATACATTATATGTTAAAAAAAAAAAAAGAAGACAGCAGGAAGGGAAAAATGAAGGGAGGGAAATCGGAGGGGGAGGCAAACCATGAGAGACTATGGACTCTGAGAAACAAACTGAGGGTTCTAGAGGGGAGGGGGGTGGGAGGATGTGTTGGCCTGGTGACGGGTATTAAGGAGGGCACTTATTGAATGGAGCACTGGGTGTTATATATGCAAACAATGAATCATGGAACACTACATCAAAAACTAATGATGTAATGAATGGTGACTAACATAACATAATAAAATAAAATTTAAAAAAATAAAGAATTACTTGAGGTTTTGATGTCTGTCCTCTCCTCACACTTCATGAGAGCAGGCCTGGGTCTCTCCATTTGCTGTTTTCTGCATAGTGCCTGTGGGCGCTCAGTAAGTATTTATGGAAGGAATTAATGAAAGGTTGATCCAAAATGGCAAGTGTAGCTGCAGGGCCTTGGCAAGAAGCCAAAACAGAGCCCTGAGAACCGGGCAATGGGCAGCCACCCTCTCCTGACGTGGCCAGCCCCTCATGGGCGTACGCAGTTCAGTGCACAATGGTGTTGAAGGCCTACTGTGCATCAGACTTTCGTCTGGCCTTAAAGGATGGAGAAGCTTCTGGTAAGAGAAGAAAAAAGAAGGTATGAGTTTCTTGTCCTTATGCCTTTTCACAATTGGACTTTGGAAAGTTAGCAAATAAATGAAAGAGCCAAACATCTTTTCCTAGTGCTGAATTAGTCATGTGATGACTTACATCTCCTCTAGTCATAGTGACCCTGTTTCTAGGTCAGAGACCCAGAGGGCCCTGCCAAAGAGCCGGTAGCCACCTGTTAGGGTTGGAAGAAGTGTTCAAGGTTAAGCATGGAGGACAGATCTGACTCTGACCCAGTCCTTTAGAAGAGAGAGAGAGAGAGTGCGGGCGTGCGTGTGTGTGTGTGTTTCTGGGTGTTTCCCAGGTATGTGTGTGTGTGCCCGTTTCCGTGTGGATATATTTGGATGTGTGTGTGTGTACACACATCACTGGATGTGTCTGAGTTTTCTGTGTGTGTCTGTCTTGTTTCTGTGTGTGTGCATCTGACTGTGTGTCTAGGTGTGTCTGAACACGTGCATCCATCTCCGTGTGGCCATATCTGGATGTCTGGGTATTGTCCGAAAGGACTCATGGGGAAAGCGCCTCTGGGCCCAGGCTTTGCAGCATCTGTTCTAATGCCATCAGACTTCTGAGGCTGGTCTCTGACATTCCAAGGGACAGGGTTGAGGACAGCTACATCTGCTGAGTCACAAGGATGTGGGCTGTATGTGTTCACAGTTGGACGTATCTCCTTTCACACACATGGGGAGGGGAGATTTCAGATGGGCTGGCTGACCCTGCATTCTTTCAGAAGGTCGTGACCTCAGCCAGCTCCAGGAAGCAGTGGAAACAAGAATGTTTATGAGACCTAGAGGTTGGCAGAAGGTGAGCTGAGACCTGGGTGTTCTCTGGCTGGGTCCCCTGGGTCATGGCTTTCTCGTATTCCAATAACCAAGCTTTGAAACTGACTGCTGGGCACTTCCTGGTGGGGGAGGAAGCCAGGGCAGGGTGTCTTGAATGGTACAAACAGCAGGCCTCACCCAACTCTTACAATCAGTGCTGCTCCTGGATAGGCCCCACCAAGCCATGACTCCAGAAAGTCCTTCTCTTCCCTCTTCAACCAACCAACCAACCAACAAATAAACAAAAAGCACAGAAACGGTTTACTTCGCCAAAATGCAATCAAGTGAGTCTTTCAAGCTTGTCTGATCCAAACAGTACAATTTCCCCCAGGGATGGCAGGGACAGGAACCCTCAGTCCCAGCCTCCTTGATTGGAATGGGTTATATAGGATCTTTCTCAAGAGCAGATGGGAAAGGGCAAAAGGACATTTGCCCATGGGTGTGTACGTGGTAAGACATCTTGGATGGGGAAAGGGTTTGAGCAGGAATGGGATGTAAGTGTACACCTACTGAGTGTTCATGTATGCCTGGTGTGGTGCTAGGCCCTATTCCCAAGGACCCCCAGCAGGAGCAAACCTATATTCAGCTTACCCATAGATGAGCTGCTTACCCTAGCCCGTGAAGCTGGAGGCACAGGTGTGAATGAGGTGAGGGAAGTGGGCCCAGGTGCATCGAGGAAGGGTTAATTGTTCTGAGGAGGCCATAATCAGAAGAGGGAGGTCGGTTGGCCTGGAGCAGAGTCCCTCACCACTGGTAACGTCTTATAATCAGACAGTGAAGGCCATGGACAAAAACTCATGCTTGCCTACCATCACTCTCCTCTGGTAAGGTCCAGCCAGCCCATGGAGGCTTCAGGGGGTCTAGATTGCGGGGCAGTGGGTTTGGCAGGCTTTCCTGGGGAGAGAGGGGCCTGAGAAGGAGGTTGGAGTGATCAGTACCTGCCTGACCAGGGACTTTAGCAACTTTGTAGATGCTCATCCAACCTCACTGAGGGTGTTCAGAGGCAACAGGGAGCTCACACTCTCCTGGCAGGACCTCAAGAGCTGGTGTCAAACTGTTTGCTTTATTACAAGTTCTTTCTCAGGTTGAGACCAAATCGGTCTCCCTGAAGACCCATTCGTTGTCCTGGTTCTGCCTTCTGGTGTCACATGCATTTAATAAATATATGTAGACAAAGATGAAAAAAGTCCGTGTCCTTAAGAAGTCCACAGACCAGCGACGAGGACAGCTGTTACGCAGGGCAGGATGAAATAGGAGCTGTGAGCTGAGGGGGGGCATCTTTCCTCTTGACTGAAGGGAGCCCTGGGGGCATCTGGAGGAGGGAGCATTACAGACAGACTTTTTTTTTTTTTTTTTTAAGATTTATTTATATATTTGGCGGGGAGGGGAAGGCGACTCCCCATTGAGTGCAGAGTCCCACACGGGGCTCCATCTCCTGACCGGGAGATCACAACCTGAGCTGAAATCAAGAGTGGGATGCTCAACAGACTGAGTCACCCAGGCGCCCCACAGACAAGCTTCTTTAAGGGGATTTGTGTTTGTGGAGGGGCCGTGGGGGCCACACCAGGAACAGCTTGAGCAAAGACACAGAGCCAGGAGGGCAGAGCAGCTGCTGAGCCCATAGGGGAGCCTGGCAGGGTGGGGGCCTGGTGTGGAGGGGAGCCGTGCGGGCCATGGAGCCTGGATCACAGAGGCCTTGAACCCAGACCTGGGCCTTTACTCAGTGAGCCACGGGGAGGTCCAGAGGTTTTGTGAGACTTCATCGGAGCTGTGATGTACATCAGGTATTCTCAAAGCGTGGTCCCTGAGCAGCAGCATCAGCATCCCCTGGGGCCGGTTAGAAATGCAGGTTCTCAGGCCCCACTCCAGACCTGCTGAATCGCGAACTCTGGGGGTGGGGCCTAACGACCTGCTTTAACGAGCCCTCCAGGTGATTCTGATGCAGCCTTGAGAAAAATAAAATAATGAGGGGCTGAGGGAGGGCTGCGGTGGGAGAGGTGTGGAGGAGATAGAGCCGCCAGGGCTCCTGGATTCAGCTGTCCTGGCAGGAAGCAGGCCTGGCCTGGGGAGGGGGCCGGAAGCGTTGGACAGATTGGGGTTCCGGTGCCAGCTCCTCACCTAGCTGCATGAACCTGGGCAAGGGACCGGCCTTTCTGCATCTTCAAAAAGGAGTCCCAGCTTGCCCAGGCCCGAGGGGTTTCGTGGGACGCGAGACTTGCAGTGGTAAACCCACGAGCGTCCAGGGCAAACCGGGACAGTGAGTCACCCACCCCCTGTGCAGTGCCCAGAGGGAAACACTTCTCACAATGTTTATGGAGGGGATGGGTGGGGAGTGGGGCTGCTGAGGTGCCCAAGCCCGATCTCGAGCGGCCAGTCCCTCCTGTCACCCGTTTCCGGTGCCCAGTGGGCCTGGCCGGAGCCCCTCCCACGTGCCTCTGCCCTGGTCTGGCTCTGGAAACCGGCAGACAGGGAGATGGGGCCCAGGCCTGAGGCAAGGACGAAAGGTTGGCTCCGCAGGGCCCCGGTTGCTGGCCCAGGGCCTGGGGCACATGAAATACAATATGGCTGACGCCTCTCAGACCCTGCTGATGCTGCTGGAGGCTGAAAATACCCACTGCCTTGGCCTGGGCGCCCGGCTGACTCTCCTGGGCCAGGAGTGGGGGCAGCAGCTGTGGTGTCTGCTTACCCTACTGCTCTGGTCTCCGCTGGGCTCTCGCCGCTTCAGCCAGGCCTGGGGGGCTGGGGTGCTGGTGTTACGGGGCCCTGCGGCCTCCCACCTTTCCTACGTGGGGAGTTTTTTTAAACAAGAACCTGAGCCGTAAACACCAGATAGAAAAGTCACCCACGGACGCTTTCTCAGCAAAGTGGGGTGGCTTCTTTCTGAAGACTCCGTGTGTTTTGCTGGGGACTGGGAATGGAGGAGGGTGATTTGTTGAGGCCTGAGACCCAGAGCCATAGAGGCTGCTTCCTCCAAAACTAATGGGGGTGAACCGAGGTCGCTGCCAAGAGAAAGGCAACAGATATCAAGAGGGACTAATGTCTCCCTCGTTCTCTGCCCCTTCCTGCTGGGTGGTACTATTTCCCTCATTCAGCTGCTGGGATGCCCTCTCCAGCGCAAACTCTCTGGGGTTCAAATGCTCCCCACTCCCAGCGTGCACCCACTCCTGCCCAGGAGTCGGGCCTCCCAAACCTGCAGGCCCTGTGCGTATCTACCCCCTCTTCCCTGGAAAGATCCTTCCTACCCAGGCGGGAGAGCCTAGCCTCAGGTGTGCAAACACCGGATTTGAGGTCAGGCCAGGCCTCTGGGTTTGAATCTCCGTTCTCGCACCTTCTTGGCCAGGTGACTTTCGACAAGGAATCGAACCTCAGGTTTTCCCCCTTGTCAGTGGGGAGGACAGCATGTTCCTCCCGGGGCTGCTGTGAGGATTAGAGGAAAGGAACCAAAGCATGGAAGCTAGGATCATAGGCACCCAGGACTCTGCACTCAGAACGTCGTTCCCACTGCTACGACAGTGCTTCTTA
>NC_138377.1:92401243-92425878 GCF_054177405.1 Leptonychotes weddellii | reverse complement strand
GGTGGCCCCCATCGCCGGTATGCAAGGCAGGGTTAGTTAGCAAGTGTCACGGCCCAGCCATGAGGCACATTCTGCCTTCCGCACATCTGGGCCCCCCCCCCACTGGACCCCCACGACCCCACCATGACCACCACCACGTGCAAAGCGGGCCCTCTCCCTACTATCTGTGCCAGGGGCAGTTTGGGTGGGGGGAAGCAATGGCAACAGTGGTCCCACCTGTCATGTGCCTGCCACAGGCCTGGTGATCTGCAGATAATATCTTTAGCCTTTACAACAATCCCAAGAAGAGCTGCAGTCTCTGTTTTACAGGGGAGGAATACCAAGGCTCAGAGAGGAGAATGAACTCTTTAAGACCGCATAGCCAGCAAATGAATGAATGGTAGAGTCCAGGTTCAAATCTAGTTCTGCCTGGCCCCAAAGCCCCAGTCCTTTCCACCACACAGTGGGGAGAAGAAGACTCCAGGTGCAGGTCAGGGTCATCCACCTGGGACTGGGGCAAACCCCTCCCCTTGCTAGTCCTCCGTTTCCTCACCCATGAATGAGGTTAGGCTTCTTTTCCCGTAGTGTCTGACTTCTGGAAGGTCCTTTGCCGCCATGGGTACAGAGAACAGCCAGGGCAGAATTGTGACCCAGGTGACCTTGGTATTTCGTCTGATGAGGCTCTTCCTCTGGCCAGGCTGGCGTCTTCTCACTGCCAGACAGCTTGGAACCCAGTATTCACACCTCCCAGGCTGCTTTGCCCTGTTCTCGGAACATTCCTGCCCACAGCCTCGAACAACATGTTTTCAGTCTAGTGTCTCTCATCTCCCTCGGGTTCTGCCATCTCTGAGAAGACCTGGGAGGGAAGCTGAAATGCGAATCTGAATTAAGGGGAAGGGGGCTAGTGGGCTCTTTAGTTGGATGCTATCAGGAGCGTCTAGAAACAGTGTCTTAACCCAAAAGAGCAGGTGACCAACTTAGTATTTTCATCACCGCCTCTCTGGGTGCCCTCACCCTCCTGCACATTCATTGTGATTTTTGCTCTCTTTGGCTCTATCCTAAGACTGGGTGCTCCCTGAGGGCGGGGACTGAGCCTTGCTCCCTGGCCAGAGGAAGTGCTCAATGGAGCACCCAGCCCTCCTGGGGGAATGACTGCAACTGGACCAGACCTGCCTGTGGGATCTGCAGACACCTCCTGAGTACCCTCCCCTCACCAGCCAGGCCAGAATTTATTCCTTGGTAGTTAAAGAAGCAAGAAGGTGGAAGGAGGGAGGGAGAGTGTTTAGCAAGACCAGAAGCATACAGGTTTCTTTTTCCTCTGTCTTTCCAATGCTGAATCCTCCCGGCAATGAGGCCAAAGTAAGCACCCAGGATCCAGGCTACCCTCTTTTGGGCAGGGGAATAAATTTATGAAGAAGTAACACAAGGGAAGAGAATTAACATTTATCAAATTCCTGCTATGCGCAGGCATTTTTCTAGGTTTGTGCACAGACTTTATCTGAGGTATACCTGTACCCATTTGGCAGATGAGGAAACTGAGGACCTAGAAGCTTAAGCCATATGAGATAACAAGGCTAGCAGATGGTGGCATCAGGGTTTGAACTCAGGCCTAACTTTAAAATCCATGTGCTATGTGTCCTTGCAGGCTGCCTCTGGTGGCTCCTTGGGACACAGGGGTTCTAGAACTCGGGGAAGCTGTGCCTCATTCCAAGCAAGACCAGACACACAGCGCCTAGGGCCTGTGTGCCCACTGAAGCCACGCACCCAGCCTGTGGGCACAATGCCATGTTACCCTCCCTCTTCTGTATCTGCTGAGCATCCTCACAGATTTTTCAGAGGGATGCTTGGAGTCCTGTCTGACTAAGGCCACCAGGTGGCGCAGCGTAAGTCATGGGACCTTGGCTCCTGGATCTAAAGGCTCTGCAGGTTCTTAGGGGATCTTTTATGACAGGCTGGGACTCCTCTAAGAGGATCCTGGTTAACCAAAAACTACAGGTCCGATCCCTAAGAGTCTGGTTTGATATTCTGAATTGGGTTCCAAGAACCTGCCACTATTCTTACATTGCATTTTTAGATTTTTTGAATCGGTGAAGTATCATTCCCATGGTTCAAAAATGTTCAAGTATGAAAAGATATATAGAGAAAAATCTCCATTCACTCCCCAGCAGGTATTCCCTATTATTAGTTACTTGTGAATCCTTCTAGAGATTATACATATGTATACAATATTATACATAATCATCTGTATGTAAGAGCACATATATAATAATACATAAGGATATTCTTTCCCCCTTTTTTATACAAATGGTTATATATTATATTGTTTTATTCAATTTCAGAATATACATCTAATCACAAGTTTTGTAAGAAGGAAAAGATATATCACAGTACTCCATTAAATAAGACTAAGTTGCCATTTAAAGCAATAAAGTGACTGCTCTGAGCCTTACTTTATGTGATCACATACAAATATGAAATGTATACATCCAACAAAAGAAGCAAGAAGAATGGATTTTAATTAAAGTAACAAAATAATGGATTCTTTTGCTGCCTAGCAAAACATAGGTTATACAAGTAAAAATATTAACAAGCGGTAGCTATTCATCTGGTAGGAATAGGACTATCTCAGTCATGATTCTTATAAAAATTCACTTGATTTGGGTGCCTGGGTGGCTCAGTTGGTTAAGCGACTGCCTTCAGCTCAGGTCACGATCCTGGAGTCCTGGGATCAAGCCCCGCATCGGGCTCCCTGCTCAGCAGAGGATCTGCTTCTCCCTCTGATCCTCTTCCCTCTCATGCGTGCTCTCTGTCTCTCATTCTCTCTCTCAAATAAATAAATAAAATCTTTAAAAATAAGTAAAAAAATAAAAATTCACTTGATTTTTTATTAACTAATCTCAAATTGTGGTTTTAAGACTGGTCTGGGTCACTAGATTTGTGAGCCTTACTTTTTTTGTCTCTCTTTAGCGATACTTGATTCCCACTTACACAGACTTTCCAAAAACTTTTGGTCATTAGGCTTCTTCCACTCAACTTTCAAGTGATCCCACTCATTTGACTTAATGGAAATATAATATATGGAATACAATATCATATTTCTGATGGTTGTGTCTGGTTCTTTCCAGATGTCACTCAGTTTGGGAAGGCTTGGTTCTTGTGATCACCACTTTGGGAGCTGGGTCCTTCACCTCTTGCTATGGGATAATGCCAAACAGCTGGCTGTACATTTTCCAGGTACCCTCAGGATGGGGTGGCACTCACCCCATCCCCAACCACAGTGAGCTGCAAGATCTGCTTCCATGATGTGGAGGTCTGTTTCCCTCTTGGGGTGAGAGTGTTGCATGTTAACATACATACACTGTTCCGTACCTTGCTTTTTTCACTTAACGATATATATTTTTTTATATCAGTTCATAAAAAAAATCTTGCTTATTCTTTGTTACCGTTGTATGGTAGCCCACTGAATGAATGAAACATTTTTTACCAGTTCCCTAATGATGGATATTTAGGTTGTTTCCTTTGCTGTTACAAATAAGGCTACAGTGAACAACCTTGTGCATATGTCACTTCATACATGTGTCATATCTGAGGGTAAATGTCTAGAAGTAGAATTACTAGATCAAATGGTATGTGCATTTTTAATTTTTACAAATATAGCAAAATTGCCCTTGATAAAGGTTGTACCAATTTATACTTCTACCAGGAAAGTATGAGAGTGCTTGTTTCCCATCAACTTCACCAATGTGATATGTTTTCAATATCAGATTTTTGCTAATCTGATAATGTGAAAAATGATGTCTCAGCATTTATTTTATTATGAGAGAATTTGTGAGCTGTTTTCATATTTTAAAGATCTATTTATGTTCTCTTTTCTGTGCTTTGAGGGATTTGTCATTTATAACATGCCCCTCACTTATAACATGAGGCAGGATACAAAAAACACAAAGATGGGTATATTTAACTACATTCAAATCATAAACTTCTATATAATAAATAATAGCACTAAAAATCTTTTTAAAAACCTAACAGGAAAAAAATATTTGCAACATGTATTGTCAATGTAACTTGCAGAAGAACTTTCAAAAGAAGGGAAATGGCCAGAATTCGGGCTGTCTACCATCCCTCACCATCTTTGTAGCTTGCAAGGAAAGTGCCCATTCCACATGACTCCTCAAAAAAGCCCACTGAAGTGTGTGCGATCATTTCATAGATGAAGACTGTAAGCTCAGAGAGGCTAAGTGACCTGCCCAAGGTCACACAGCTGAGGGGAGGAAATGGAGGTGTTGTATCTCTACCACACACAGCTCCCTGAACCACGTGGAGACCTGGGCTCCTTGCTCTGGCTTGGCCATGACTCCTACACAACGTTGGGGAGGTCTCTCCTCCCTCCACCTGTCTTCTTAGCGATAAAATGGCTGGATTCTTAAGATCCTTGCTAGCTCTAGAGTCTGTGTGTGGTGGGGGTGGTGGGAGAGGGTAGGAGTTAAGTGTTGGGTGGGATGTGTGAGGTTGCACTGTGGAGGTGTGTCCATGATGGGGAGGTGGTGAGTATAAGTGTGTTCATGGTGGGTGGACTATAAGGGCATTTCTGCAGGCAGAGACCCCCTTCCAGGGAGTTCATGGGCTCTTATAAGAAGAACTGCCTCTGACCCCATTCCTGTCAGCAAGCCAGGCCCCTGAGCAGTGGGGGGCATTGAGCCATCACCCACTTTTGTCTCCAGGGCCCTCTTGCTATGCCTCTTCCCATTTTCCAGCAAATTCTTCCTCAAGCTCTACTGTCCTGAGAGGTGCAGTCTAAGAGGCTCTATAAGGAGAGGACAATGCTCAACCCTAAAGAAAGACAGCCATTGGCAACAGCTGCGGATGAGGCTGATAGTCTTATAGATACCCAAGTAGGGGCTCACATCCCATCGATACTGATCCAGGAGGCCTGCCCTTTTGGGAGTCACCTTTGTACCCCGTCAGCCCTGGGGACGGTCGGGACAATTGACCTTAGCACAGACTGGAAGTCAGTGAACTGTGATGGGAGCCGTGAGATCCAGCCACACAGCCTGCTGGGCAGATGACCCCAGGGCCAGCCTGGGGCAGGTGTGGGACTGGGGAAAATGTCAACCCTACCCCCACTCTCCCCACGTGGCTCTGTAACAGGGACCTAGTTTGCCCCGCATGGGTACGTAACTTGACTAAATGGTCAATGAACATTCTCTTTGAGAAAGAGAGAGGAAGGAAGGGAGCGAGGAAGGAAGGAGGAAAAGCACTGGATAAACAAACTTTGGAAGTTAAAAATCTAAAACAAAACATGATAAAATAAAGATGATATCTATAAATACACCATTCCAGAGTTTTAAGCAGCCTTAGAAGGTCTCTGTTGTTGGCATTAGTCGTGGGTTCTGTGCGTGTATGTGTGTGCTTGGGGTTCCCTGAAGGGTCTGCATCATGTGAACGGGGATGGGTCAGAGGCAGGCCTATGGGGACCTTTCCCAGGCCCTGTGGCTTTCTGGGTGACGAGAGCTGATCCCGGAACAGGACCTGGCCCTGTGTCTGCCTGGAGATCTTATCCTCCCCACTCCCAAGCTCACACCACCCTCAAAGCAGAATGCCCCAGGCGTGGCTCCACTCTCACAAGAAGAGCAGCTGGGGCAACTTTCCCAGGCTTCCCGCCCAGGGCCTGGGCCTCAGAGGAGGTGCTGACAGAAGGTCAATGAGGCCAGGCCCAAGGGGGAGGAAATCCTCCAAATGAAGGAAGTGGAGCAGGGTCAAAAAGAGAGAGAGAAATGGGAACACATCCTTTGGGAAACCAAGCAGCCAGGGCAGGGTGAGTTCGCCTTCCCACTGAATAAAGACTTGTTTTTCTCAGCATGGGGTTGGGGCCCAGAAAATTCACCAGCAATCTTGGACCCCTGCCTTCTCGGTCCACGTGAATCCTGTGAGGTACTAAGGAAAATAAGGCTCTGCTTTTGCCTTCTGGAGGCCTCCGGGGACGGACTGTGTCAAACAGAGGTTTAGAAAAGTGCTGGAGAGGCAGGGAGATGGGAGAGACTCCTTAAAAATGAGGGTAACATGGCATAAGATGGCCTTTACATCAAGTACAGGACAGTCAGCCCTCATCTGTGGGGTCAGTTTGGGACTCACCCTTGGTCGGGGAGGTGCTGGTGGGTGCCTGGCAGGGACTCAAGGGGACTTTGGGGGCTTGGCTGGGACTGGCTACACAGGTGTGTTCTGAAAATTGATTGAACCATACTGAAGGATTTCAGAACGAGCCTCCCCAAAATGCGCCACTTTGGCAGGTGGATTATTTTGAGCCGAAGGCAATCAAGGCCCAAAAGACTCAGGAAGAGCTTTTTGCCTTCCTCTTGTCTGCTGGTAGAATTTAGATAGGGGGCCTGGTCCAGGAAGAGCGCTCCCTGCACAGATAGGCGAGCTAAGTCTAGGTGAGGTGTGCTAAACTGGAGCTCAGGAGGACCTGTTTGTTCAAATTCCTCTCTGTGTCCCATTCACTCTGCCTGGCATGACAAACATTTGTTTACCTTTTGATACATGAGGGTCTAGCTCGTTGATTTTAATTGCCATATAGTATTCCATGATATGAACTGATCCACAATTCTGTCTTTTTCCTGTGGATGGACCTTTTTTATTTTTACGAACGTTACCACACTGAGTGTTTGGATTCACATCTCCCTGGGCCCGTCTGTGAAAGTTTCTCTAGCGTATATACTCAGAAGTGGAATCCAGAAGCCCAGGGTAGGAACATCTTCAACTTACTAGAGATTGCTACATTGCCCTCCCAGCCAGTTCTCTCAGTTTAAGCTCACATCACAGTGTTGAATATGTTATGAACACCCTCCTGAAAATCAGTGCAATCAGGAAATGCAAATCACTTTCCATTGGTCTGTCGGTTGGGAACTGAGCAATTTCATTTGACCCTGAAATACTTTATTCCTGTAGCATTTCATGGGACCTTGCCACGGCTGCCCGTCCCTAGCACACCATGAGCAAAATAGCAGCTTAGTCGCCCTTCGTGTGCGTTTCCATCTTAATCCAGCAAACATTTATGGAGCACCTGCTGTGAGCAAGCACCGGGAAAGCTCAACACTGAACAAGACTCCTGTCTGGCCCTCGAGGGGATTACGGGCCAGTAGGTGAGAGAGAGCCAAGTATGCAAACCATTGTCCAAACTATGTGAACTCGTCCATGAGGTACAAACAAGGCTCTGTGGGGCTTCCCAGCAGAAGTCAGTCTTTATTTTACGTGATTTTTGTTCTGATTCTATCACTGAAGAGTCTTTCTGAAAAGAGGGAAAATTGGCCATCCTAGCCCCCAGAGAAATAGCTTTATTTTCTGTTAATGCTTGGGTGACTTGTTCTGAATGGGGAATGTGCTCAGGAGGCCTGAGGACGTGTGAGGAAGGGGAAGTTACAGCAGGAGCGATGTGGGGCCTGCCACCCTTCAGCTAACTGCCCTCCCTTCCTGGAGTGGGAATTACAATAGATGGGGAACTGGAGACACCTATGTTGAAGTCCAGCTCCCCAAGTCAAGCCAGTCCTGTCACCTCTTTGGGCCTCAGTGTCTCCATCTTTAGAATGGTGACCTCAAGGTTTTTTTCTGGGTTTCTCACTTGGACCGTCTGGCCTGCAGCTGGCAAACTGGATTGATTTGTTCAGAGTCAGATTATTCTGTGTTTTCTGTAATAACACATGAAGGGAAGCAAAGCCAAACCCCTGTCCCTCTCAGACAACAGCTCCTATTCTCCCCCACCTTCCTGTCCCCACCAGTTCTGGGACAGCCCTGAGCAGTGGGAAGTTCTACCCTGGAGCCATCTCCCACAATCCTGGTCCTGAAACTGGAGGTCTGTCCGCGTCTGAGGACCCACAGAAAGTGCCAGGCAAGTGCTGCGTGAGCCTGGCAAGCAAGCCCTGCTCAGCTGTGCTTAGTGTAATTGCTTTGCCAACCCTCCCAGCCCCGGTAGGAAATGCCCTGCGTGCCAGGCTGCCTTGTGGAGGCCTAGGGGCTGTGACCACTCCTGCCCTTTCCTCACTCCCAGGGGAACCCCCCCAAAGGGTCTGTAGTAGCCTCAGAGGGGAGTCATGTATCCAAGGGGGAAAGCTGAGGCAAAAACCCTGGGATTCCAGATCCCTGGCCGTCCCTGGGTGGTAAGCGAGGCCTGTCCCCTCAGCCCCACTCTGCCCTGCCCTCCCCTCACCCCACTTGGTGAAGACGATTCTGCTGATGTCAGTGTTCACCTCAGATCCAGGTGTTCAGAGTGTGTCCATCCACAGGCCACTCTGCAGCAAGTATGGCCAAAGCCAGTCCCAGGTACCCCACTTGGAGCCCTGCTCTAGGATCAGCTGCAGTATCAGCCAGGTCACTCAGAACTCGGCCTCAGGCTCAGGGCACTTGGGCTACTCTCTCTCTGGCTTTGTCCTGGAACAGCTATGAGGTGGGCAGCCTTCCCCGGCCTGAGGCTCTGTGAAGAAGGCCGGCAGGTAGGCAAACACCATGCCTAAGCACATCTTCACTCAGGTGTTGCTATGCATGGTCTTGACAACCTTGGGCTTATTACAACCCCCCACTTGTGGGATGAAGAAACTGAGACTCAGAGAGAGGGGTTATTAGCCCCAGTTCACTCAGCTAACAAGTAGAAGAACCTGGGCTTGAACCTACATTCTGTCTGTGTCTCCCAGATTGGGACCTACTCACCATAAGCCCTTAGGGCTTAAGCTCTCTCTTTAGCTTCTGGGAAAATGCATCGAACTCCTTCACACTAGAATGAAAACGACTGAAATAGGTTCATAGTATCCTCTTTCCCAGGGGGCTCCAGGATATGGGCCCAAGTGTGACCTCTCTCTGTCTCACATACCGCCAGCTGGTCATGGCCCGGGATGGCCCTGGGCCACAGAAAGTTGATGTAGTTGAATTTCCCCTAAAGCTAAGGCATTTCCCTCTAGGTGACACTGGAAAGTTCCCAAGAAGCTTACCCTACCCTCTCTGCCTGGTTGGCCCCAGGCCAGACAAGAGGTCAAGATAAGGATGTGGCCGCTCTGGGGCTTGTTCTGCCTTTCCCATTCCCAGCTGGTCTGTAGCCTCTGCGCAGGTCCCTGATCCTTCAGGGTAGGGGAAGGGCAGATGGTGGGGGCGGGGAGGGGGGGCTGGGAGCCTTATTGTGAGGAGCAGGACTTACAGGTATCTGATGCCCAGGGCCAGGCCTGGCATCAGTTGAGTGGCGTGGGAATGGAAGCCAGGAGTCCTGCAAAAGCGCCGTGGAGCTCCCAGGGGCCATTGCAGTGGCCCTCTTGAGGTCTATGGGCTTGAGGAGAGAGGGGGCTCTGCTCAGGCTATGGATTCCAACAGACTGGATTTGAATCTTGGCTCCGGGCCTTCCCACTGAGTGCTTTGGGGGAAGTGACTTAATCATTCCGGGCCTCGACTTCCTCATCCTAAAAATAGGGACCCTACCTTAATAATGGGCTGCCGTGGGGCACCTGGGTGGCTCAGTCATTAAGCGCCTGCCTTTGGTTCAGGTCATGATCCCAGGGTCCTGAGATCGAGCCCCGCATCGGGCTCCCTGCTCGGTGGGAAGCCTGCTTCTCCCTCTCCCACTCCCCCTGCTTGTGTTCCCTCTCTCAGTGTCTCTCTCTGTCAAATAAATAAATAAAATCTTAAAAAAAAAAATAATAATGCGCTGCTGTGAGGAGTGAAGAGGCAATGAATTGAAAGAGTCTAGCAACTCAGGCAGCAATGTGGATAATCCGGGCAGCGTCGGCCCGGGGCGCGTTGTGGACAGGCAGTCGGTAGGCGTGCGTGTGTCCACCAACAGGGTCTGCACCCGCCAGTTGCAACTGTGGTGTGACCCACCAGCCATCTCCAGCCTGGCGCGTGGTGGGTGTTAAATAACTAGGAACTCCCTGTTCCCCTCCTGGGAAGTCACCTTCCCCATTTGTCACTCCCTCCCCTGCCTGGGCCTGGGTGTCACCTGTCCTTTTCTGGCCCCAGCCCCAAACCCATAGAGCCTTTCAGTGTCTGAGGTTAGCATTCCAAAGGAGCCTGGATTCCTAATTGCAGAAATCTCCCTTCCTCCTGTTTTTGCCTCAGGGGGCAATCACTAAGGGCCTCGGATAGCTGATGGAGAATTCACTTCAGACTGGGCAATGTGTCTAGATGTTCTATTTCAAACAAAGTTTATATTTAGCAAATGACTCCGAGTCTACGTGCTGAAATATTAACAGTGGTATTATATACACATGCATATCATGCACATACAGAACTTCATTTCTTTTCTACACACGAATGTGTTCTTCAAGGAACATGCATTATATTTATAATGAGAACGGAGTCATGGTGAACGATACATTTTCCCTTGTATAATTGTATCTATGTTGCTTTTTCTTTAAAGTACTGAAATCTAGGGCACCTGGATGGCTCACTTGGTTAAGCGACTGTCTCCGGCTCAGGTCATGGTCCCGGAGTCCCAGGATCGAGTCCCTCATCGGGCTCCCTGCTCAGCAGGGAGTCTCCTTCTCCCTCTGATCCTCCTCCATCTTTGTGCTCTCTCTCTCTATCTCAAATAAATAAATGAAATCTAAAAAAAAGTACTGAAATCTATATTGGCAGGTGAATCAAGGTAGAGATTGAATCGCTCGAATGTCTTGACAACAAACCTATCCTTACTCATTTTGGTCCTGTGAGTTCTGAAGTACCTTTGAAGAACCCCCCCGAGATTCCAGCTTGGTTTCTCTCCTCTTGACTTAACACCCATTTGCTGAGCACCATGTATCCAGCTCTGCACCAGGGGCTGAGGGATCATGCTAAAGACGGGGTGATCTCTCTCCCCATGTGGCTGGGCAAATGAAGGAAGGAAATACATGTCTTTCAGTGGCTGGCATTTAGAGAGGAAAGAATTATATGCAGGAGGGAAAGAGGTGGAAGGTGGCTTCCCAGCTGGGCAGTGGGTCACCACAGTTGCAACTTGAGTCCCCCAGTGTCTTTTCAAGCTTTGCTGAGGCTTGGGGTCCCCAGGTATGCTGTAGAGCTCTCTGAGGAGGACCTCTCTTCCCTGCTCACTCAGAGCAGAGCTGTGGAGATCTGGGTTCCTGGGGAGCAACCCCTAGGGCAGGCTCCTGTTGGCATTTCCTGGGGCCTGGTAGGAGTGCTGACTCCATAGGGCCCCCTGCTGCCTGGGCAGAGCTGCCTCGTAGCTCAGACGAAGAGCAACTCCGCTGTCCTCAGGCCTCAGAGGTGGCCTTGGTGACCTGAATCCTTAGGGAGGCAGGTTGTGCCTGGCAGGTCCCCAAGGTGCTCATCCGGCAGCTGTCCTCACCACGAGGGGTTAGAGCACCAGCTGCTCCCTGTTACCAACAAGATGAGAGAAGCAGGGCCAGCGTGTGGAGCTCCGAGACCTGGGCTCTAGTCCTGGCTCTGCCACTAATTCTCCGGGCACATTTGGTGATACCTGTTACCCAGGAGGTGCCAGACACCAGGTGAGATACGCGACATTTTTAGAAACGTGTTTTCTCTCTTTTACAGGTGAGGACACCACGTCTTAGAGAGGCTCTGTACATTGCACAAAGTCACACAACTGGAATTTCCATCCCGTTCTCTCTGGCTCCAAAGCCAGAGCTATATCCCCCCCGCAGGGCAGGTCTCTGCATCTCCCATCTCTTCTTCATCCTATAAAGAGGTTTGGACTTACCTGATGAAAGGAGGAGGCAGGAAGGCAGCCCTTCAGCTAAACAAGGCAGCCAAGGGCTTACTGAGCCTGGGGAGGGGGGTCCCCCACCCTTGCTTGGGTTTGCACCAAAGTTTCTGTTTTCTCAGGGGTGGGGGCCAGAGTGGTCCCATCTGGTGTCTGAGACACTCCCTCCCACCCACCTACATTGGCCCCAGTCTACCCAGCAGGCTCTTTTTAGTTGTCCTTTTCTTTCCTTCCTTCTCTTTCACCAGCTAGGGTCGGAAAATCAACTTAAGAAGGAAAATACCAATAAAGGGCTTTCTCCAGTGAAAACCCTGATCACAGGAGAAGCTGTGACTGGGGCCTACTTTCTGCAAACTTTTGAGGATTCTATAGACTCTACTTTTCTCTGCCTGAAGCTCCCCAAATTCAGGCTCTTTCTTTCCCTGAAGGCCAGCACGCCCCATCTCCTCTGCCCCTCAGGGTTCTGGGAGCGAACTTCCAGCCCTGGTTCCACAGCCCTGTCCCACTCCTCACTGTACCACCCTCACAGCAGCCCTGCTTTGTTGTGGTAGAAGAAAGCGGCCAGTGGGCACGTGGTTCTGTGACCATTTGACAGATGAGTAAACTGAGGCCATACAACTAGGGGGCAGGTGTGCCATCTCTGAGTCCTAGCCCTTTGCTTAGGTGAGTGACTGTGGTTTCTGATCTGGTCGTTCGGTGCTCCTTTTTCCATCCTTTTTAAGATTTTATTTACTTATTTGACACAGAGAGAGAGAGAGAGAGCACAAGCAGGGGGAGCGGCAGGCAGAAGGAGAAGCAGACTCCCTGCTGAGCAGAGAGCCCCACACCGGGCTCAATCCCAGGACCGTGGGACCATGACCTGAGCCGAAGGCAGACGCTGAACTGACTGAGCCAGCCAGGCGCCCCTGCATGGAGTTTTCTCGCTGAAGCTGTCCGTAGTCTGGAATGCAGCCTGTCTCCCTGGGCTTTCCAGGCTTGTGTCAGCAGCTCCCAGGCGGGCTCTCCTACAGGAATTGGAGCCACCTTCTGCTCCATTCCTGCTGACTAGAATGCCAGAGAGCTTTGTTTCTCCCCCACACGACATTGGAAACCTATTGGCCTGCCAGTCGCCCCATCAAAAAAATGCTCCCCGACCACTAGCCCTTGTCTCCTTCCACCGCAGGGAGGAAACAGCAATCCCCCAGGACACATGCGATGGGAGGCGGGCAGCAGAGCCCTTGGGATTGTTTGAATTGGGAGAACCAAACACTCATGTTCTCCTCCCAGATAAGATAAAGTTTCATTTAGTTCTTGTTGCAGAAGGAGCTGACCTTGCCAGGTGCCAAAAATGTTAATGAGGCCCCAAGAGGAAACCTGACTGGTGGTCAGAGCACTGAACTGAATGTCACATGGGGCTCTGAGGATTCCCAGAGGTGTGACTTTGGGCAACTCAGGTTGCCTTTCCGAGCCTGCCTTGTAGGCGGTTGGCAAGACAGTGAGGCCACACTGCAATGTTTATGGCTTTGGAAAGATGCTCGTCATGTATCAGTATGAAAAAACAGGTTACAAAAAGTTGTGTACGGTAGGTCCCCATTAATGTGGAGTACAGACAAATAGCTGACAGCTGCATGCCATAATGTTAACAGTGTTTATTCTGGATGACGGAATCGTGGATGTCTTATATTTCTCCTTTTTTACTTATCTATATTTTCTCATTTTTTTTTCCTACAGTGAGCATGTATTATGTATCTATCAGCTATTTCCACAATAGTGCTGCTGAACAGGTCAGCCCCCGAACCAGTGGCTTAGATCACAAGGATTTATTCTCGTGCTCTTGGTCTACAATTTGACTGATGTGGGTTGGCCTTGGCAGGGCTGCTCTGTGTCAGGTTGCAGGTCAGCTGGGCCCAGCTCCTTACTGCAGGCTTGGGTTCAGGTCTATTCCATGTGTCTTCATTTTGGGACTCTGGCTGAAGGGACAGCAGCTCTCTAGGACTTGCTTCTCTTTCCAGGTCACCAGAGCCCAAGACACAAGCCGAAGTGCACCAGAGCCCAAGACACAAGTACATAGAAAGTGCCTGTTTACCTCATTTCAATAATGTGTCATTGGCTAAAGCAAGACACATGTTGGCCAGGCCCAGCATCAGTGGAATAGGGAAGTAGATGCCACCACAGTGGGAATTGGAGGGAAGTGAATATATTCTGAATAACAATTCCAAATTTATTAGTTATCACTTGCATAACAAGATGAACATGGTGTACTTCATGAGATGCATTCATATTGTCCACTAGAGAGAATCCTATAAGGCGCCCCAAGAATAAGATAGGGAGCCATTGTATAACCTTGTTAGAGGATAGAACAAATGTACAAGGGATAGGCTGACCCTCTCTTCCTTCATCCTCTCTGTCCCTTTAAGACAACCAGACACTACCATTCATGGCACCTGCAGTCCCACCAAAGAAGGTGGAAAACACAGGCTTATGGACAATTAAAGCCAAAGGCCAGACATTTGCTAGCTCCCATACAGATCTGTCTGAATCCACTTCCTGGTGATTTCCTCTCTTTTGGGTTCTCTCAGTTCATTCAGCCATTCACTCAAGATATATTTATTGACCGCCTACTATGTGCTGGCACTCTTCTAGCCATGGACAGACAGGGTTATGTTGGTGAACAAGGCAAGTGTCAATGAATAAGAAAATCTCTCTAGGGTATACATTCTAGTGGGGGGATGAAGTGGGTGCTGGGTGTGGTGGGAAGTGGTAGTGATGTTGATAACGCCAAGTAGTGTGGATGTGTGGATGCTAAGAATGAAATAAAATAGGGTATGCACCTGAGATCAATAGGGCAGGGCATGGCTACTTTGGGTGATGAAATCAGGGGAGACCCCTGAGCAAGTGTTGTTGAAAGTTATTGGAGGCCCCTCTTGGGACCTGATATTTATATCTGGACTCTCCAGACTTGACTCTGAGTCCCACTCAAGAACTTGGCTTGGATTTTTCCCACCAGCTCACTCCCTACTTTGCCCTATTTTGGGGAGCTCTCCTGTCCTACCAGTGTTTCACAACCCAACCCAGTTTCCCATTGACTGGCTGGTGTCGCAATCAGCTTAGCTAGTTCTCACCATAGAAGGGACCCAGGGGAGCCTTGCTGACTCTTGATCTCACGGTCAGTGGGTTCAAGCCCCACACTGGACGTAGAGCTTGCTTTAAAAAAAAAAAAAGAGGGATGCCTGGGTGGCTCAGTCAGTTAAGCATCTACCTTCGGCTCAGGTCATGATCTCAGGGTCCTGGGATCCAGCCCTGCATCAGGCCCCCTGCTCAGCGGAGAGTCTGCTTCTCTCTCTCCCTTTGCCCCTCCCCCCCCAGTTCTGCTCTCTCTTTGCTCTCTCTCAAATAAATAAATAAAATCTTTTTAAAAAGGAGAGCTCCCCCAAATCTATTAATTCAAGCCAACCATTTATTGAACTCCTACTGTGTACCAAACTAGCAGGCATTTATTGAGCACCTTCTATAAACCAAACCAATAGGTGTTTATTAAGCATCTATTGGATACCAAATCTACAGCTATTTATTGAGTGCTTACTGTGCATGCAAGCCAATAAGTATTTACAGATGGTCCCCAACTTATGATGGGTTCACCTTATGATTTTTCAGCTTTATGATGGTACAAAAGTATAATACATATTCAGTAGAAACTTACTTCAAGTTTTAATTTTTGATTTTTTTTCTGGGCTAGCTCTATGTGCACAATTCTCTGTCACAATGCTGGGTAGTGACAGTGAACTGCAGCTCCCAAGCAGCCCTGTGACCTTGAGGGTAAACAACTGATACATTTACAACCACTCTGTTTTTCACTTTCAGCACGGTATTCGATAAGTTATTGGACATATTCAACACTTTATTTTAAAATAGGCTGTGTGGGGACGCCTGGGTGGCTCAGTCGGTTAAGCGTCTGCCTTCAGCTCAGGTCATGATCCCAGGGTCCTGGGATCGAGTCCCGCATCGGGCTCCCTGCTCCACGGGGAGCCTGCTTCTCCCTCTGCCTCTGCCTCTCTCTCTCTCTTTCTCTCTCATGAATAAATAAATAAACTCTTTAAAAATAAATAAATAAATAAAATAGGCTGTGTGTTAGATGATTTTGCCCAGACTGTGGGCTACTGTGAGTGTTCTGAGCACCTTTAGGGTAGGCTAGGCTAGGCTAAGCTCTCACGTTCGGTAAGTTAGGTGTATTAAACGCATTTTTGACTTACAATATTTTCAACTTACAAAAATGGGTTTACTGGGATGTAACCCTTTCATAAGTCAGGGAAGATCTATACTTACAGTGTGCCTGGAATTGAGGAGAACATAAAAGGTCTAGCTATTTCTAAGAACTTGCAACTGAGTGGTAGAGCCAAATGTTACATGACTGTGGCTATAAAAGGTAGAGCTTAGTACAAGAAGTGCCATGTTGTGCAAAACAGCCTCTAAGCCCTTTGAGAATCTAGAGATGAGCCTAGAGATCAGCATGGAAAGAGGTGGCCACAGGAGGCTTCATGGAGGAGGTGAAACCGGAGCTGGGCTTGAAAGGATAGATAAGACTTAAGATGGAAGAGAAGAGTAGGGACAGACAGAGCATGGCTGGCCTGGGGTGTATGTGTTTTGGGACCCTAGGATATAATTCTGGGCGTTCATTGTTTGGGCCTGGTGTCCTCTCCTTCCTGGTTTTCCAGCATTCTTGTGCCAGCCAGCTCATCCATGAACCCTGTTTGTCTGAGGCCACAGCTGACTCCTTGGCAGTCTGTAACAATTTGCCTGGGTGATCAAGGGCTGATGTCATTGGGCTAACGTCAGAATGGGCAGCCCTGGGAAAAGGTGTTTATGATACTTCTGGTAGGTAAGGGCATAGAACCCATAAAGGTTGGCTTGAGCATATCTAAGTACAGTGTATTTCTAGTCCAGGTATCCTCCCACCTCATACCACAGATGTCTTTAAGAACAATCATGTGGGGGCACCTGGGTGGCTCAGTTGGTTAAGAGTCTGCCTTCAGCTCAGGTTGTGATCCTGGAGTCCCTGGGGTCAAGCCCTGAGGCAGGATCCCTGCTCAGCAGGGAGTCTGCTTCTTCTTCTCCCTCTGCTCCTCCCCCTGTTCATGCTCTCTCTCTCTCTCTCAAATAAATAAATAACGTCCTTAAAAAAAATAAAAACAATCATGTCCATTTCCTCTGCCTGGAGCCTTGAGACAGCAACCAGGCTCTTCAGAATTTATTAGATTTGAGGGATGGGCTCAGTGGTCCCTTCCTATATTTCTGGAAGCAGGAAGAATGCCATATTATTTATTTTATTACTCTGATGGCTAATAAGATACTCTACTTTCCAGAAATCAGTCATGAGAATTATCTTACCCTCTGAGTCTGTTTCCTCAACTGCAAAAGCCAGGGTAGAGGATTAAGTAAAACAGTGTATTTACAGTGTTGGGAGTGGACTCAAGGGCCCAGTACATGTTCAGGGAATGCAGATGCCCTTCATTCCCTTGTTACACCCCATCTAGTGGCAAGTTCAACACAGCGACATGTACTCTCTGCTCAGCCCCTCATCAACCATCCTTCCTCCCTCATCACCCCCTCCTCCCCGCCATCCACAGGAGAAGGCCAAGCCCTTGAACCTCTATCACGATGGGGCTGCAGCCCGTGACTAGGCTCTGAGGTGGGGAAGAGGGAGACCCCAGCAGGATCAATGTCATTCTTACTGAGGGGGACTTACAACATAGTGAGCCATGTCCTCTCTGGAACACCCTCAGGGAAGATGCTCAGGCAAGCTCTGCTACCAAGTACTTTGGGCTGGGGTACAGACCATCTGCTGCCCCCCAACTACTGGATACCTTCCTGCAGAGGGAGGCCTTGGGGACAGCTGTGTAAGGCAGTGCCCAGCCTCTACTTGCCCACAACCTTGACCTCACCCTCATGATCCCACCATGCTGTTCTCTGTCTTTGTCTGGGTCCCTTTCCACTTCTCTCTTCCCACCCAATAAATCCAGGCCTTTGTGCCTGCTGGTCCTTCTACCTACAGTGTCCTTCCCCTTCCCTCACCCTCCTAGTCAACATCTTCACCAGTCCGGCTCAGGTGTCTCCTCTTCTGGGCAGCCTTCTCTGACTCACCCCTCTTGCTCTATCCAGTCCCCTACACATGTCTCTGTGCCTTGGTTTCTATATCTGGAAAATGGGGCTGATGATGTTAGTATTACCGTAGCTAATCACATTGTAGTGGTACAAATTAAATGAGATAATAGTAGAAAGCACCTTGTAAAGGGCTGTATAAGTGAACACCATTGTCCATGATAGGCATGTGTCCAAAAGACACTGGTCTATGAGCATGTAATACTGTATAGTGGGGGATGAGAGCCCACAATGTAGCAACGTGGAGGGAGTGCTGGACTCAGAGGTAGAAAACCTGCTTCTGTCTGCTGCTGGGCTAAGTGTTTCTGAGCCAACGCTTGTCCTCTCTGGGCCCCACCCAGTTTCCTCCTCTGCATATGGATGTGGCCTCCATGGGCCCTCCTTGGCTCAGAGGCTCTGGGTCCTGGGCCCTGCGTGGGTTGCCTGAGCTCCAAGACCCTTGCCAGCTCCCAGGCTGGACAGCTCCTGTGGTATTTCAGGAGGCTCCCAACTCTCAGCATCTGGACAGCACCTCAGGCTGGGAGGATGGAGAACCCAGCTGACATCAGGCCTGGGCTTCTGGGTGGGGTTTGGGAGAGTGGGGTGTTCCCTCCCAGAGGAAAAGGGTAGGGACCAGCAGCAGTCAGGAGCTCCAAGGCCTCAGACAGCAGGCGGGAGGGGTCTAGACCAACTCTAGCCCCTTAGTGGAAGAACTAAGAGACTGTATGTAGCCTTTGGGATTTGGTTACAATCTTAGGGTCAAGATCACCAAAATCATTTAGACCCTGATGTCTTGATTGGCCCTAATCCAGATATAAAGCATAGGGTTTTCACCTGATGCTATGGAGAAGAAAAATTTTCCACTGTGGTTGTTCAGAATCTTATTAGGCATCAAGGGCATTATCCCACACACAGCAACTCTGTCATATCCAAGACTATGGGAATTTTTTTAAAAGTCCTTTGGTGTGTCTTTGATGTTGGATCCAGTAATTGGCTGTTAGGTTTTAAAGGCTTGGCAGTTCTACTGTGAGTCATAATTGTTCATTGACATACCTTGTTTATTGCTTAATGCCATTTATAGCCCCAAAAGATAAAATGCATTGCATGAAAAATTTTAAAACTGCACTTCCTTAAATAGACTCTATTGTATACTTTTTTCTAGGTCTTTCATCCATTTGTTTACCCATCAAGTGTTCATCTAGTGTCTACCGTGTACTGGCAACTTCTCTCACTTTCACACCCCCACACCCATCAGGTAATTTAATTATCATGACCACCCCAGGAGCCAGGGATTGTTATTCTCTTTTCCCAAGTGAGGGAAATGCAACTCAGAGAGGTTAAGTGACTTGCTCAAGGCTACACAGTAAATGATTGAACCAGGATTTCAATTTAGGACCTTGAACTTCTAATTGTATCCTATTTGCCTCCTCTCACCTTCTCAGCTCCTCACCCCCATAGTCCTTGTGCCCTGCCCCCTTCTGTTTTGAAGCAGAGAACACTGAGGAGAGTTATAGTTGGGAAGATGGAACACAAAAGGGTATTGTTGAATGTCAATTTTATTGTCATGTATTTATTAATTCTTTCAACACAGATCAGTGAGAACTGGCTAAACGGGAACACTTGGTCTTCGCCCAGAGACCTAAAGGTCATGGTCACCTATTACATGCCAGGACCCATGGGGGCTCCATAGCTCCTTACTATTACCTACTATTACCCTGGATAAGGAGGGGAGATTAAAAGGGGGGCACAAATAACTAGAACTCAGGGTCTCTGGTCCTGTAGAAGAGGGTCTAAGGAAATGAGAAGGAGAAAATTCTACCAATTAGAAATCAAGTCTGGGGCGCCTGGGTGGCTCAGTCGTTGGGCGGCTGCCTTCGGCTCAGGTCATGATTCCAGAGTCCTGGGATCGAGTCCCACATCGGGCTCCCTGTTCGGCGGGAAGCCTGCTTCTCCCTCTCCCACTCCCCCTGCTTGTGTTCCTGCTCTCGCTGTCTCTGTCTCTGTCAAATAAATAAATAAAATCTTTAAAAAAAAAAAAAAAAAGAAATCAAGTCTGAACTTGAGGCAGGAAAAGAGGAAAAAAAGTCATCTATTCAAAAAACCCTCTATTCCCACTAATCTCATGATGTTAGATTAGGATGTTTTACGTAGTGGACAGATAGGGTATGAAACTA
Source organism: Leptonychotes weddellii (assembly GCF_054177405.1). Lineage (NCBI taxonomy): Eukaryota > Metazoa > Chordata > Mammalia > Carnivora > Phocidae > Leptonychotes > Leptonychotes weddellii. Next base: position 92,405,922 of record NC_138377.1, on the reverse strand, counting down.
CATCCCTGGGAAGGAGGTGTTGTGAGGTGGGGAAATAGTGACACAGCATTGTCACCATCAGATCCTGGGCATTTTCTCAGGCAAGTAGCTTGATCTCTTCTGGTCTTGCTTCTTTATCTGGAAAAGGGAGATCTTGGGGCGCCTGGGTGGCTCAGTCGTTAAGCGTCTGCCTTTGGCTCAGGTCATGATCCCAGGGTCCTGGGATTGAGCCCCGCATTGGGCTCCCTGCTCAGTGGGAAGCCTGCTTCTCCCTCTCCCTCTGCCCCTGCTTGTGTTCCCTCTCTCGCTGTGTCTCTCTCTGTCAAATAAATAAAATCTTTAAAAAAAAAAAAAGAAAAGGGAGATCTTTCCCATCTCTTGGGATAGTCGCAGGAGACTCAATGAGATAACACATGCAAAGTCCTTGGTGCAGTTCCTGGGGTGTGGCAGTAGCTTGAAAATTGTTATTTCAATTCCATTAGTTCTACTGAAGTAATTGGTCCAGAGTAGAGGGGACCTAAAATTGGGGCCAAAAAAGGGCCCTTGGGTCATAAGGGTTAACACAGCATTTGCATGGATCTTTGAAAAGATACCCTCTTTTTTCCAATGTGCTGATGAGACCCCCACATCCCATCATAGAGTTGGTCTAAGTGGAAGTGAAGGGAGCTCTAATTTGAGAATTGTAATGGACAGTCGTTCATGTGCCAATGGCAAATGCTAATGATGATTGCAAACAAAGGGTGGTGGCCTATATAAATGAAAGGTCTTCTTCATTCTCTGGAGGAAGAGAAATATTTACTGGTTGGGTGCTTTAGGCTGAAGAAGACCAATACAATATGAGAGATCACATGGTGGAGAGAAGCCTTGTACAAGACTTAGAGCAAGAGGACCAAATCCCAGCGCCACCCTCCAATAAGCTTTGACATGGTGGGCAAGTCACCAAGTGTCCTGCCTTGTTGGTGGGAGGAGTTCTCTTAGTACCTGCCTTACCTTTGTCATAGAATTATTGTTGGAACAAAGAGGTGGCTTCCTCAAAAAATTAAACATAGAATTACTAAATGATCTAGCAATTCCACTTCTAGGTATATACCCAAAAGAATTGAAAGCAGGGACTCAAACAGATATTTGTACACCCACGTTCACAGCATTATTATTCACAACAGCCCAAAGGTAGAAATAACCCAAATGTCCATCAACAGATGAATGAATAAGAAAATGTTGTACCTACAGACAACAGAATATTATTTAGCCTAAACAAGAAGTGAGGTTCTAATACATGCTATAACATTGATGAACCTTGAAAACATTATGCTAAATAAAATAAGCCAGACACAAAGGGGCAAGTATTGTATGACTCCACTTATATGAGGTGCCTACAATAGTCAAATTCATAGAGAAAAAAAATAAGAATAATGGTGGTTCCAATAATGGTTCCCCACCCAGGAACGGGGTGGGGGAGGGGAATGGGAGTTATTGTTTAATGGGTACAGAGTTTCAGTATGGGACGAGAAAAAGGTTTTGAAGATGGATGACGGTGATGGTTGCACAACAATATGGATGAACTTAATGCCACTGAACTGTACACTCAAAAATGCTTAAAATGATACATTTTACATTATGTGTATTTTACCGCAATTTAAATGATGATAATTTTTTAAAGAAATGGCGTAATGTAGAAGAAAATGTTTTACAATCTGTAGAGCAATATGAACCAATTAGCTGTGTTAAAGAGGTTAGGATGTAGTATTTACATTTCTGTTAGAACAACCATCAAAATTGGAACCCCCGCCTAGAACTTCCTACAGCTGTTTTCTCATCTGTACAATATCAGGAAGATGTACATATGAAAAAGAAATAGCACCCAGTGGGGCGCCTGAGTGGCTCAGTCGTTAAGCGTCTACCTTGGGCTCAAGTCATGATTCCAGGGTCCTGGCATCGAGCCCCGCATTGCGCTCCCTGCTCCGCAGGAAGCCTGCTTCTCCCTCTCCCGCTCCCCTTGCTTGTGTTCTCTCTCTAGCTGTCTCTCTCTGTGTCAAATAAATAAATGAAATCTTAAAAAAAAAAAAAATAGCACCCAACCAAAAGAGTTGAAAATGGGGCTTCCTCTGGGAAGTAAAAAACAGCAGTCCCTCCCACTCCTAACACACTTTGAAGAGCAATTGGACTCTTTTTAAAAATTATTTTTTAATTGTTTTTTTTAGAATTTTAAAAAATTTTATTTATTTATTTGAGAGAGAGAGTGAGAATGAGAGAGAAAGCACTCAGGGAGAGGGAGAAGCAGACTCCCCGCTGACCAGGGAGCCCGACGTGGGGCTCGATCCCAGGACCCTGAGATCATGACCTGAGCCAAAGGCAGACACTAAACTGACTGAGCCACACGGGTGCCCCCAATTGGACTTTTTAAATGGTGCAGGTAAAGGGGTGCCTGGCTGGCTCAGTTGGTAGAGAGTGCAACTCTGGATCTTGGGGTTATGAGTTCGAGCCTCATGTTGGGTGTAGAGATTACTTAAAAAAATAAAATAAAATCTTAAAAAACTAATGACATAAAAAACCAAACTGTGCAGATATAGGTGTTTCACAAAAACAAGCATAACTTTGGTCTTATTGGAGGCCAAATTAGGAAAAGAAAAAATCTCAAATGTTTCTAATGCATTACTTTGTTTATGCTTCTCTTTTACTATCTGTTCTATGGCACTGACTTTCATTCCATGATAAAATGAACCCAGCCAATGAAACCGGGGTGTGGTTGTCAGAAGGAGGTAGTGCACGAACATGGAGCATCCTGTGTTCTTCCTCTCTGCTTGCTAGGTACCCAGCGAGGGGAGTGCCCTGCCCCAAGACCCTCCACACATGCCCATTGGTAAGTGAATCAACTGGCTTTCCTGTTTTTTAATCAGTCTCCCAAGAATCTGGAGCCAAGGTCTGGGTTCTCCAGCCAAGGTCTAGTATCCTCATGTGAGCTTTGCAGGTGGGGTTCAACAAACTCTAAAACCAAGACCAAACTCAGGATCTGAGGGACTTGTGAAGGTGTTCTTTGAAGTTCTTCCTCCTTGGAGGTCTTAGCCCCTTTAATTCCAACACTTAGAGTAAAAATCCAAAGATAAATTCTGTGCATAAAGGGTAGTGTATACCAATAAATAAAAATTAACTTTGGCGGTAGGTTGGCACAGTTTCTAAATAGCACTTCAGGCACTAACTCAATCTGCCCGTTAATGTTTTTTAACATCTTTATGGAGATGTAATCCACATGCCATACAATACACCCATTTAAAGCACACACCTTAATGTTTTTTGGTATAGGACATTATTAATCTTTTTAAATTGTAGTAAAAATATATAAAACAAAATTTATCACTTTAACCATACAATTCAGAGGCATTCATTACATTCACTATGTTGTGTCATTGAATATCTGCAAAGACACCTATAGATGGGAAACTGAGTCTGAGTAAGGCTAACAAATTTATCCATAGCTACTCAGTGAGGAAGTGGTCAAGTAGGGTTGCAAACCTAATTCTAATTCTGCCAACCTTGAAAGCTGAGCTCTTCCCAGCGTGTCGTGTCGCCTTCTACTGAGGCAGAGAGAGAGGTTCCGCGGAGGTCAGCGGTGCAGAGTGGCTGGAAGGTGGGCTCGCTGGCGCCCACAGGAGCCGGCAGGGGAACTACAGAGTAGTTCTGGCCCCTTGTGGCTCCTCGGCGGCCCTTCCCACTCGACCTTGAACCAGTTACTTGCGCTCTCCTTTGTGCCTGTCACTGGTTCTCCTTTGAGGACATGAATAAGCCACCCTCCTGACCAAACTTTGGAAAGAAGGACCCACCACTGTCTCTGCTTCCTCGTTCCTTGTTATTCTTCAACGGACCGAGATCCAGGCCCACCGCTCCCCTGACGCGCCTCCCAGCGACCAAATGCGAAGGCTGCCTCTCGGCGGCTGCGCGGGCTTTTCCCAGGGCTCCCACGGCCTCCTCCTCACCATCCTCCCAGCTCCAACCCTTCCTCTACCTCCTTCCCTCTGCCCTGCCCTTAGAGGCTGGGGTTCCTCAGAATTAGGTCCCAAGCGCTCTGCCCACTGTTCCTGCTGCCCTAGACAGCCTTGTGTGCGACCTACACCACCTGCCAGGCCAGACCTCCCATCTGAGCTCTGGCCTCAACTCCTGCGTGGTGCCCTTGCTGGTCATCCCCCAGGGGCCTCACATGAACCATGTCTAACATGGAACGCAGCATCCTCTCCAGCTCCAAGTCAGCTGCTCTGCCGTTGCCCCCAACTCAGTAACAATACCCGTCATTCACCCAGCACCAGGGCCAGAAACCTGGAGTCATTCATTCCCTCAAATGTGAACTCTACCAGGACTGAGACCTTGTTCCCTTCACTTTTTTTTTTTTTTTAACCCTATATTTAAGCACCTGGAACTGTTTCTGGCTATAGGAGGTGCCTAATTATTTGCTGAATAAATGCTTGCCCTTTCCCTACATAGGCAAACCATCTCCAAGACCTGGCTATTCTTGCCTCCTAACACATCTTCCCATATACCTCTGCTCCTCCAGCGAGCAGCTTTCCTTCTACCCTAGTCTAATCTCTCCTCATCACTGGCCTGGACAAGCACAACTTCTTCACTGTTACTTGTGCTCTCTACTTCTGATCTCCCCATTTCAAGACCATTCTCCAGGTCACTAGCCAGTGGATTCTTACAAAAACCCAAAT
>NC_138377.1:92370761-92401143 GCF_054177405.1 Leptonychotes weddellii | reverse complement strand
GATGGACTCTGAAAAACAAACTGAGGGTTCTAGAGGGGAGGGGGGTGGGAGGATGGGTTGGCCTGGTGGTGGGTATTGAGGAGGGCACGTTCTGCATGGAGCACTGGGTGTTGTGCACGAACAATGAATCATGGAACACTTCATCTAGAACTAATGATGTAATGTATGGGGATTAACATAAGAATAAAAAAAAAAAACCCAAATGTAAGCAAAACAAAACAAAACACAAAAACTAATTGTGATTTTGCCCTTACCTGTTAAAAATCCTTCAGAGTTCCTGTTGTGATCAGGATAAATTTCCTGGCTTTAAGGGGGTCAGGAATGGTTTTGAATAAGCCTGTTTCTGCTCTCTGTAGCAGACTGAGGGCCAGGGCCATTGGCCCACCCAGCTCAAAACTATTCCTGGGAGGTGGTGTTACAGAGCTTTCTAACATCAGAGGCCTCTGGCAGCTCCCTGCAAACATGCTGGCCTGTGTTAGGGCCATCTGGGACTCCTGTTCTACATCCTCTCCCCTGTTTCTCCCACCCACTCTGGAGTCCGTTCAGGAAGCATGACTTGGAAGTTGTGCCCAGCAATTCTGCAGAGCTGGGGGAAAGAAGAGAGAGGGACAGAAGCAGAGCTGCCAGCGTGACTCATACTTCTCCTTGCCTAGGATCCTTCTTTCCTGCCATCCTGAGTCTGTATCCTGATCTGCCCGTGGCCACTCCTGAGGATCTCCTAGTGGGGACCCTAGACTGCCAGCAAAGGCCAGAGGCCTTTGTCAAGGTAACCAGCAGGGAGAGAGACCCAGCTTCCTCCCTTTACTGAAGAAAAAGACTCCTGGCTTCAGCTGCCCTAAAGGGCTTGGGTTTTGGTAACTTAGAGCCTGGCGTAATGGAAATCAGGGGTACAATGAACTCTGGAAATCAGGCCATGGAGTGGGGGGGTTCCTAGGCATAGGGCATAGAGAGATTCTGGCTGTAAGGAACTTTTTCTGGAATGCTTTAGACTCAGGCTGCAGGAACCCTTGAGAAATTCTTAGTACCCAGGCTCTGAGGACATCCTGGTGAAGGGACTGCACTGAGGCTGTGGGACCTTTTCGGGAAATGCATGCCATTCAGGCTGCAAAGGTCCTCGGGGAACTCACGGCTTCAGGCAGGGGGCTGCTTGGGAGATGTGCTGACTCTGTCAGGATGTCCAAGGGAGACTACTGGGCTCAGGGCCCACAGGATGTTCTTGGGGATGACATTGAACTCAAGTTATGGGGCCTTCTTGGAGGAATCAATGAACTGAGTTTATGAACGCTTCTTGGGAAGCTCATTGAACTCCTGCTGCAAGCCTGGAGCTTGGCCTACAGATTCAAAGTCCCGGTAGCTTCCCTTTGCCACACAAACCCAGAGTTACCCGACCTAGAGACAGGCAGGACACAGATGACAGTCACCCACAGGGTTGTTCAGTCTCTCTTTCTCTCTCTCTCTCTGTCTCTCTCACACACACACACACACCACTTTCCCGGGCCCCTCTCCTGCTGCTTCTATATTTTCCTGACCTCTAAACAGGGGTGCTCAGCCCTCAGTCCTCAGACCTTTGCTCATCTTGTTGGCAATCACTCCCCAGGTAATCCCACCCAATCTGAAGTCATTAAGCACCATCTGTTCTCTGACGACTCTCCATTTTCCATCTCCAACCTAGACCTCTCCCAGCAATTCCAGACTCACTCATACCCGACTGCTTGCTTGATATGTCTACCTGCTTGGCTGACAGACATCTCAAACTCAACATGTCCAAAACCAGACAGACTTACTTCTTTTTTTTTTTTTTAATATTTTTATTTATTTATTTATGAGAGAGAGAGAAAGAGCATGAGCGGGAGGAAGGAGCAGAAGCAGAGGGAGAAGCAGACTCCTGGCTGAACAGGGAGCCCGATGCGAGGCTCAATCCCAGGACCCCAAGATCATGATCTGAGCCGAAGGCAGACATTTAACCTACTGAGCCACCCAGGTGCCCCTGGACAGATAGACTTACTTCTGACCTTCCCTCCCATACTCCTTCCTCCCACAGTCTTCTCCATCTTAATAAATGGCAACTGCATTCTCTCAGTTTCCCACGTCTAGAAACAGAGTTGTCTATGATCCCTTCTTGTGTATTCTGTATCAGCAAATCCTGCTGACACTACCTGTAAAATTTTTCAGAACCCAATCTCATGTGGCCATCTCCACCACGTCCACCCTGGTTTAAGCCATCATCAGCTCTCTCTGGGTCAAGGCTCTAGCCTCCTGGGTTTCTATATAGGTCTCCTTGCCTCCATCCTTGCCTTTCTCTTGTCTATTTGTAATGCTGCAGTCCTTCAAAAACGTAAGCCAGAGCACGTCCCTCAGTTGTTCACAACCCGCCAGTGGTCCCCACCTCACATCAGAAGCCAGCATTCTTACTTGGACCTCCGTTGCTTCACAGGATTCTTCCTCCCCACTCCTCTCTTCCCTCATCCCTATCACCCTTTATCCTGTTCACTCCACTCCAGTCCTCCTAGGCACTCCCCACCCCTTTGCTCAGCTTTTTATTTTCTCTGTAGCTCTTATCACCACCTGATATACTATTGATTTATTTGCTTATTTTTTCATTGTCTCCCTTCACTAGAATATAGACTCCGCAAAGGCAAAGATTTGTCTTGTTCACTGCTGTATCCCCAGGTGCCTGGAAAATAATGGGTACTCAATAAATATTTGCTGAATGAATGAATGCTGGGAACCAGGTAAATATTTGTTGGAATGAATGAAACTAGATCCCACCCTTGCCCTTTTGGGTCTCACAGAGTTGTATCTTCCTTTTCAGAGATTTTAGAAACAAAAAGGAATTTTCTAAAGCAGTTACCAAGGCTGTGACGTGTAAACCAATACTTAGACTAAAGGGGGGGGGAGGCATAGGACTTGTGGAACAGTATGGGATGCGTGAAACATGACAGCTAACAGAGTAACAAAACAGATATTGGTAATGTCTCTTCTGGAAACAAAAACCACTTTGAGTATTTACTTTAAAACAGAGACATTCATAAAGAGAACTGGCTATAAAGTGATAGAAGAACCAGAAACCTCCGGGGAACATAGTGCAACTCAGAGGTTAGCAGCAGCAAGAAGCCACTTTGACCCCTAGGTCAGTAGGTCCCTGAGAGGAGGTTACTAGGGCACAGGAGCCAGGGACACCAACATAACTGGAACCACAGAACAAAAGCAGAGATACAGTCAGAGGCGTGTGTTGGAGAGAAATAGCCCGGCCTTTCCCCAGTCCCCCCCTCCAGGACGTCCCATTGGCCAAAGCTGATCCAGGAGCCTGGAAAATGCAGCCTGCAGGGGGCGCCGCCTGTAACACAGACCAGGGCAGGGGAAAATGGAGGAAGGGCATGGAGGGCAAATGGCAGAGTCCCCGGAGAGGCCCAGAGGTGCTTCAACAGGTAGAAGAGGAGAGAGAGAGACATGGGGGAGAGGCAGAGGCCACAGCAGAGCCCATGAGTGTGAGCAGGAAGGAAACATCAGGCCTCAAGTAGACTTTCATTTGGACTCAGTCGGTAGGAGGTGCTGTCCCACGCCACCAGATATAATTTTGATCACTGGCTTCTAGTCTCTCATTTCTGGCAGCTGCTTTAAAGAGAAGAATCTGGGGCTCCTGGCTGGGCTTCCAAACCTGCTTCTGCCCTTCTCTATCAAGGTTGAACCTTGTCTGACACCAGTCCAGAGCACTGCCTTTGAGAGCCCTTTACTATGTGGCAGGCACCAGACTGGTATTGTCCATGGGCACAAGGGACGCTGATGGCCCCCAGAGTATCCACTGTTACTGTGGCAGGGGAGGATAGCAGAACAAACCCCAGGTGCAACTGGTGCCTTCGATTTAGCAGAAGCACCCTTCAAATTCTTCACTGCTCTGGAAGGCCTCACCTCCAGAAGGAGGAGACAGTTTGTTCGGCCTCAGTAGAGCCAGGACCGGTGGGCACATTTCTGAGGAGGAAGGCTTCAGTTAAGGAAGAAGTTTTAACAAGTGGAGCGGTTAGCAATGGAACTGGCTGTCTTGTGAAGGACTGAGGTTCCTGTTCCAGGAGGTATTCTAGCAAGGGTCTGTCTAAAACGTGTAGGGGAAGCCTGCTGTGGTAAACTGGATGGAATGCATTCTCCGTTGCCTCTAACGCTGCCCAACTCTGAATTCCCTGGGTGCCCACCCCTCTCCTTTCATTCTGACCCTGTTCCTGACACATCCTTCTTCAGACCAAGGCCAAGTTCAAATTCCATGAACCCTGGTGAGGGAGCATCTGAGGGGAGGGGCAGGTGTGTGCTGCTCACTCAATGGGCCTTTCTCTTCCTGCCTGGCTTTGGGTTGTGGAAACTGGCCCTCGGTGGGTGTGGTAGAGAGAATAATGGTGCCTTAAAGATGTTCACGTCCTAATCCCTGAGCCGTGACGCTACCTCACGTGGCAAAAGATGTGATTAAGTTAAGGATCTGGAAATGGGAAAATATGCCTGGATCATTTAGGTGGGCCCAAAGTAACCAAGGGTCAGAAAAAGATGTGACGAAAAAGGCAGTGCTTGGAGTGGTGTGCTTTGAAGGTGGAAGAGGGACCATGAGCCAAAGAATTCAGGTGCCTCTGGAAGCTGGAAAAGCAAGGAAATGGACTCTCCCCAGAGCCCCTAGGAAGGATGCAGCACAGCCGACTCCCTTGATTTCCGCTCCATAAGGACCCACTTTAGGCTTCTGACCTCCGACACTGTGAGATAATAAATTCTCGTTTTAAGTCACGGAATTTGTGGTAATCTATCAAAATAGAAAACGAACACAGAGGGCTTGTGACCAAGGCCCAAGACAACCAGCACATGGCCTCATAGTCAGTAGGAAACTCATCTCTCATCCAAAGGGAGTAACAGGGCAATTAAGAGCATGGGCCTTAGGGCGCCTGGGTGGCTCAGTTGGTTGGGCAACGGCCTTCGGCTCAGGTCATGATCCTGGAGTCCCGGGATCGAGTCCCGCATCGGGCTCCCTGCTCGGCGGGGAGCCTGCTTCTCCCTCTGACCCTCCCCCCTCTCATGTGCTCTCTCTCATTCTCTCTCTCTCAAATAAATAAATAAAATATTAAAAAAAAAAAAAAAAGAGCATGGGCCTTAGAGGCAGATAGACGGGGTTCGAATCCCAGCTCTGCTACATTGCACAGTCTCTCAGAGCCCCAGCTCCTCGTCCATAAAATGGGAGTATTAATACCCACCTTGCCCAGGGAGGTCACGAAGATGAAATACAATCATGCAGGTAAAGTGCTCAGCACAGTGCCTGGGACATAGGAAGGCCTGGATACCTAATAGCAGAAGTTATTCTCATTCCTACCACCATCCCCGCCACCAACCACCACTGTGGTTGTAAAACCACCACTCCTGTGACTACTACTGTCCCTTCTACTCCTACCACTGGCAGCAACGGCAAGCGACGGGTCTGTGGCTGAGGCGCAGAGCAGGTGCCACAAGAAGGACGAATAGACATAGCAGCAGGGAGGAGGGAGGCTGGGAGTCAGGAGGGTCAGAGGGTGGAAGTCGCCACTTGAAACTGCTGTTTGAGATTGACTTTGGCCGGAGAGCTCCTGAGGCTAGATGTCTATTTCTGGGGGTGCAGCCTTCTGGCTCTGAGACCTTGACTCAGAATCACGGGCCAAGACCTTCCGTCTGTGTTTCTGTCTGGCCCAGTACCCTCGGTCCAGGCCTGGGGCTGGGGGAACACCAGAGAAATGCAGAAACGTGAAAGAGCCCAGAATTCCAGGCCTGGCCCTCTCCTCTGGAAGACAAACCAGGATCCTGAACCCAAGTACACATTCATCTCTTCATGGTATTTTCCAGTTGAGAAAACAGGTCAGCTAGCAAGAGAATGTGCAGGCAAGTACAAACACCTCCTCATTATCTCTGTAATTCTTTCCCAATGCCCTGTTTAGGGGCCCTCCCTGCTTCTTTTCTCTGAATGTATAGAAAAGCACCAGGTGGCTTTTCCCTAAGACACTGGGTTTGATGAACAACACACCGAGACAGTATGTTGTAGCTATTTTTAGCATACCCTACCACCCAATGTAGTGGTTAAGCGTCTTCCTTTGGAGTGAGATAAACCTAGCCTCACACTCTGGCTTTGTCACTTTTGCCTCAATTTCCTTGCCTTAAAAACCACTGTAATAGTAGATACCTTCTAGAGCTCTTGTAAGGAGAAAGGAGATGATCTGTATATGGTACTCAGCACACTGCCTGGACTTCAGCAATTACTGAGGAGATAGTGATGATTGTCGTTGTTAGTATCGTTGGCATGTTATTGTCATTTTCAGAAAAAGCTTTAACTCCAGACCAGAGGCAACCACAAATCTAGGTACCAACTTGGCTTTACTTCTCCTTGTTGTCACAGTAGCCTGAGACCACATGCTTGGTAAGGACTGGGAGGTCAGGCAGCCTGAGGATCTCCCTGGTGTGTTCAGCTAGGCACAGCTGTAAGAGACAAGGAAGAGATGTTGATGGGTTCCAGATACGCTCCACAGCTGTTGTAGTGGGGATTGGTGCTGTCTCTCCCATGAATCCATAAACTCAAACCACCCCCCCCAAAAGGAACAAAACCAAAAACTTCATCTCTCCTATGAAACCATAAAAAAAAAAAAGACATTGCTGGGAAACTGGTTTCTAACTTTATGTGTCCTTAAAAATTGTTGAATTAGTGAGCAGGCTAATTCAGTCATGACTGATGAAAACACACCTGAGAAATCATGATGCCTCAGGTTTATCTCAACCGTGGTGACTGGGAGCAAATTTTTCCAGGGTACATACAGGACATAGAAAATGAGTCAAATGACATTTGGCAAATGGCTTTGAACTCAGGGCTCTGGAACGACAATAGTGAGACAAGCAATCTCCTTCATCACTGGTGCCAGTGAAATCACTATAACCTTTGAGAAGGTCATTTGGCTCTTGGCGTCAAAGGGCTTTTTTCCCCCTTGGGCTTGGTAGATCTATTTCTGAGAATCTATTCTAAACAAATAATCCACAAACTTAGGAAGGGCTGTGTGTGTGGGGTTGTGCATTGCCTCTTTGTGTACAAGAGTCAAAAGATGGAAACATCCTAAATATCAACCTGATGGTCTAACAGTAGAGGGTTGGTTAAATGAACCACAGCGTATTTATTCGGTGGAACACTATACGGCCATTGCTAATGAGAATTGCAAAGACCATACAGCAGCACAGGAAAAGGCTTCTGGTCCATATCAAATGAAATAGACACAAAATGGTATAAGCATAACTGTGTGAAAGACTAGAAAGGAAAATAGATTGGGGAGAGTTACAGAAATATTATTGGTGATGATGTTAGGATGATGGAGGAATTTTAGGCGAATTTTTTGGTACCTGCTCCAAGTTTTAAATTTTATAGTTATATAACTTATCATGGTAGGCAGAATGACCACCCCTCAAAGGCTCCCCAGAGCCTCCAGAAGGAACACAGTGCTGCCAACACCTGGCTTTTAGCCCAGTGAGACCTATTTTGGACTTCTGGCCCCCAGAATTATGAGATAAGAAGTGTGTTGTTTTAGGCCACTACATTTGTGGTGATAGGAAATAAATATAAAATATATAATAAAATTGAAATGACTAATGCATATAACAAAAATTAATTTCCTAAACTGCCAGTTATTAAACAGTGTGTCATCAAATAGAGTGGAATTGTTATATATTTTCTTCACACTGATGACATTCTTTTGTATGAGGAAGAGGATTAATTAGTGGCATTGGCTTTGGAGCATGCAGACCGGAATTGGCATCTCAGCTCCTGAGCTGTGTGACCTTGAATCATAAGTTCCTAGAAGACTTCTCTGATCTTTTAACCTACCTACTTGTGGACCCGGAGATATAATCATTTTCAACTGCAATGGGCCCTGAGCGGAGAGACTGCTTTTTTTTTTTTTCTTAAATCATTTTTTTGAAATTATAAAAATAATATAATATTACAAACAGAATTGAAAATATAGAGGAAAACTCCCATAATTCCTTTACCTTAACACAATAATTCTTCTGTGTCTTTTCTTCTGATCTTTTTTCATGTTCACATTATGTTAGTCAAGACTCAGTTTCAAGTAACCAAAACCCAACTCAAAGTAGCTCCAGTTAAAAAAGGAAATGTGTTGGTTCAATAACTGGAAAGTGCACTGGCTTTTGGAACAGCGAGATTCATGGGCTCAGATGATGTGAAAGTCCTGTGCCTCTCCAGGGTCTCTCCAGGTGCTGGCTCTGCTTTCTTCTGTGTGGCTTCAGTAACCAGGGGGCTCTCTTTTTGTGGGGGGTGAAGAATGGTTAATAGCATGAGGAGGCTTCTGTGGTCCTTACAGCTCTTCATTCCAGAGGAAAAGAAAGTAACCACATACCAAATACCGTGCCGAGATTTTGATTAGCCTGCCATCAGTCTTATGCACTTGGACACTTGGACAAACCAGTGTGGGTAGGGGAAAGGGGTGTTCTGATTTTCTGGGCCTGCCTCACATGCCCACTCCTGTAGGCAGGGATTAGAAGGAACAGGGTGATTGCCATATAACCCCGGGGGAAGGGCAGTTAATGGACAGGACGTGTCGGGGCATGCAAAGACAGGAGTGGTCCTCTATCCATATTTCATAACATGAGTAATTTGTATTTCATTCCAAAGTTTTTTTTTTTAAGATTTTATTTTTAAGTAATCTACACCCAACGTGGGGCTCAAACTCACAACCCTGAGATCAAGAGCTGCTCCACCGACTGAGCCAGCCAGACACCCCTATTCCAAAGTCTTTATAACCTATCATTTTAATAGATTTTGGTTTGCAGTGTACCATATTTTGCCTAACCCTCGTTAAATAGTGTTGGCTACTTGGATTGTTATAAAAATTCTCTCATTATAAATAATGCTGTGATGAACATTTTTGTGCAAATGTTTAACTCTGAAGTTTAGATTATTTCTGTAAGACAGATTCCCAAAAGAGGGTTTGCCGGGTTCAAGGTGGCAAATGGATTTCCAGGAGGGCTGCCCAAATATACAGGAAATGGTGCAGGTGCTGTAACTTAGAGGTAGAGCAGGGCTCCCTCCCAGGCCTTGCAAACCGAGGGGGTTGGAAGGATACCACAGACTGCTGTGCCCTGAGGCCGTGACCAAAGCAACAAACAGGAAGTACACTTGCCCTGCTTAAAACCGAGAAAAAAATGCAAACTCACTTGTAGTTAGGGAAATGCACATTAGAGCCATCTTTCATCCATCAGGATGGTAAAACTTGAAAACACTGGTAACATACAGTGCTTGTGAGATTGGGGGAAGGGGCACCGTCACCATCAGCTGATAGAGATGGCGGTTAGGACAGCCTTTTGGAAAGTAATCTGGCCACATGGATAAAACTGATCTGAGGGCGCCTGGGTGGCCCAGTTGGTTAAGCGACTGCCTTCAGCTCAGGTCATGATCCCGGAGTCTGAGGATCGAGTCCCACATCAGGCTCCCTGCTCAGTGGGGAGTCTGCTCCTCCCTCTAACCCTCTCTCCTCTCATGCTCTCTCTCTCTCAAATAGATAAATAAATAAAATCTTAAAAAAAAAAAACTGATCTGAGAACACCTCCATTGCATCACATAATTACCATTTCTTTTGTGGTGAGAACATTTAAGATCTACTCTCATAGCAACTTTCAAGAATATAGTACAGAATTATTAGGGGCGTCTGGGTGGCTCAGTTAGTTAAGCATCGGACTCTTGATTTCGCCTCAGGTTATGATCTCATGGGTCCTGAGATTGGTGAGCCCCGCATCCGGCTCTGGCTAAACGGGGAGTCTGCTTGAGATTCTCCCTGCCTCTCCCTCTGCCCCTCCCCCTACTTGCTCTCTCCCTCCCTCCCTCTCTCTCTCTCAAAATAAATAAGTAAATCTTTAAAAAAAAAAAAAAAGAATAGAGTACAGTATAATTAACTACATTCACTATGCTGTCCATTAGGTTTCTGGAATTTACTTATCTTGTAACTGGAAGTTTGTACTCTTCAACCAACATCTCTCCATATTCCCTGGTAACCACTTTCACTTTCTGTTTCTAAGAGGCTTTTTTAGAATCCACATATAAGTGGTGTCATATTTGTCTTTCTTCCTTCCTTCCTTTTTCTTTTTTTTTAAGTAAGCTCTACCCCCAACATGGGGCTTGAACTCACCATCCCAAGATCAAGAGTCACATGCTCTACTGACTGAGCCAGCCAGGCACCTCCCAGTATTTGTCCTTCTATGACCAATTTATTTCATTTAGCACAATGCCCTCAAGGTCCATCTATATTGTTGCAAGTGGCAGCATTTCCTTCTTTCTCATGAGTGAATAATATTGTAATATTTAAGAACACCAAATCAATACATTGTACACCTTAAGCTTACACAACATTATATGTCAATTTTATTTCAATAAAACTACAAAAAATTTATCTGAGAGTCTCATGTTTGTGAATCTATTCAACAAAAGCAAGGTACTGGGTCTGTTTCCTGGTTGTGTCAGTTTCTTTCTTCACAGGTTATAGCTCCCGCATGAGCTAGATCTATCAGGTGTCTTTGGCCTTTGGGGGTGCCATACCCATCTTTGTCTTAAACAGCTAAGCATTTGATGTAGACTGTGGCAGAGGCAGCTAGTTCCAGTGGCTATCTCCCCTTCTTGCTTTTAGTAATAGATCCCACAGAGCCTATAACCACCCAGTGAGAGACCACATAACCCCGCCTCCCTTACAGCTAGGTGTGGCCATATGAATAAGTTTTGGCCAAGACGAGATGTGTGGAAGGGAAGTCTGCAAACACCAAAGGTGGAACACTTGGATTTGTTCTTCTGGAAACTTAGGCCTCTGGGAGATACCAATGAATATCTGCTGGTCTCTTGAACTGAGAAGAAAGAATTGGGAGCCACAGGATGGCTGCTTCCTGCCATGAGAACAGAGAAACAAGGAGAGGTGGTTTGCAAAGAAAGAACGGAGTAAACGCAAACCAAGAGGCAGGATGGGGATACTGTGAGGTCTGGGGGGATTCAGAGAAGCTGTCCCAGTCTGGGCTCTCATTCCTCATGAGTGAGGCCACACCACTCCTGTGCTTGGGTCCTTTTAATAGATTCCCCATTTTCCTTCAGCTAATTTGAATAATTTTCCCATTATTTGCAAAAAAGGGGGACTTCATAAAGATAGAGCCCTCCAGAATAACCCTTTCTTTGGCATAGGATTGCCAATAAGGTGTGGCAGGAAAATTTACTGAGATAATGTATTTTGCTTTTGCAGTCGTGGAAGAATTAGAATAACAGCCGTTTGTTTATTCTTGGGATTTTCCCTCCGTGTTCTGAAAAGATAGACAGGCTTCGGGTTTCCTGCCTCAGAGGAACTTTGAGCTACAGGGCTGTGAGAAGTTACCTAAGACAGTCTGCTGTTCTAGGTTTGGTTTCCCAAAAGTTCGAGTTCCCCGGGAAGATTATTCAGGAGGAAGGGAGAGAGGTTCTAGGTGGGGTAGGTATGTAGAAGCAGAGACAGTGAAGGGAGAGTCCTTGAGATAGGAGAGGGATACAAGTCTGTAGATTCTGTGACTTTTGAGAACTTGTAACCTAACCGGGCTAGTCTCAGGAAGATTCCAGAATGCCAGAGGG
This sequence comes from Leptonychotes weddellii, assembly GCF_054177405.1. Lineage (NCBI taxonomy): Eukaryota > Metazoa > Chordata > Mammalia > Carnivora > Phocidae > Leptonychotes > Leptonychotes weddellii. The sequence goes on along the minus strand of NC_138377.1, from coordinate 92,389,520 downwards.
GACCAGAAGCCTGGTGCATCCAGAGAGTTTGGATCCTGGTTTTCTGTGCCTGACTGTCATTTCCTGACCATAAAACTTTATTTATAAAAAGAGGAGAAGTTCGGACAGATTTAGCCCATATAACAAGGGTTTGCTAACCCTTGAATCAGAGTATCTTCACTTAACAGCCCTAACTGCATTAATAGATATGGGCCTTACAAATCAGTGGATTTTAACATCATAAAATGTGAGACAACCAGGCATTGTGTGTCTCCTATGGTCTTGCCAAACACTCCTTATAGTCTTGCCAAAGGACCCAACCTGAGTCTAATTCAGTCTCCGGATGCAGCTACATACTTGCAGGAAATATAGGGCACAGAGAAACATGTTGAAAATCAGCAAAATCCAGACTGTGGGAAGCTGTACGAGTCAAAAGGATTCTTCAACAGATGGGTAAAGCAAAAGGATAGAGGGAGGAGATATAAGTTGAAAGAGATTTAGGGTTGTATTGTTTTGGAGAAAAATGGGCCGGATTAAACTCCAGTTTAGGGATGTACGTATTATTGGGTGAGTATTATAAAAATCGAGGCCTGGAGAGGGTTGCAACTGGGAAGGGCTCCCATGGATGGCAAGATTCTATTTCCGGATCTGGTGGTGGTGACAAGAATGTTCACCTTAAATTGAACTACGCTTTTGTTTTGTGTTTGGTTTGTTGTGTTTATGTTTTATTTTGCATTAAAAAAAAAAAAGGAGTTCTAAGGACAACAGAAGCCTGGAGCTGCCATGACTCCCGTATGCAGAGCTGCTTTGGGAATGAAGTCATGCCCAGAGGAAACAGGGCATAGGGACAGAATGTGAGACATTAAGTTGCTAAAAAAAACCCCAAATTCTCTGAATAAATTTGAAGATCTAATTGGCTTTATTAAGATATTCATGAACTGGGCAACATCCCATCTAGTAAGTAGAGAGATGCTCCATGAATTTGTATAAAATGGGAGGTGTTCATAGGCAGGGGGTAGGGCAAGAGGTTATTAGCAAAAGAAAGGATTGTTTCAGGTCCAAACATTTGGGAGGGGTGGCAGGGTTTTTTGTTTGTTTGTTTGCTTTTGTTTTTGTTTTTTTATCATGCAGGTCACCTTACCAGTGCTGATCTGGAAATTTCAGACTGACCTTTAAAAGATCACATTCCTGGGGCACCTGGGTGGCTCAAGTCAGTTAAGCGTCTGCCATCGGCTCGGGTCATGATCCCAGGGTCCTGAGACTGAGCCCCACATCAGGGTCCCTGCTCAGGGAGCCTGCTTCTCCCTCTGCCTCTGCCTTTCCCTCTGTCTCTCTTGAATAAATAAATAAAATCTTTTATTTTTTATTTTTTTAAAGATTTTATTTATTTGACAGAGAGAGATAGCGAGAGCAGGAACACAAGCAGGGGGAGTGGGAGAGGGAGAAGCAGGCTTCCTGCTGAGCAGGGAGCCCGATGTGGGACTCGATCCCGGGAGCCCGGGATCATGACCTGAACCGAAGGCAGACCCTTAACGACTGAGCCACCCAGGCGCCCAATAAATAAAATCTTTTAAAAAATCACATTCCTGGGACAGTAATTAAATCTTTTTTTGCTGTCATGGTGGGAGCAAATGACTCCATTTGGGACTTTTTTTTTAAGCAAAGTCCATAAGAATCTTGTTTGATTACCTCCATTCAGGCATTTCTGAAGCTTGATATATCCATGGAATTTTCATTTATATGAACCAAGAAAGTCCCTTTTTATTTATACTCCTTTGGTTTCTAACCAAGAGTTCATCTGAATATCTGTAGGTCTTCAAAAAGCTGGTAAATGTTTCTCAAGAAACTGCTGGTTTTGTTGGATTTTTGGTGATTGCTTCAACTATCTGCGGTAACTCGCATTCACTGCTACATGCAGGCAAATCTGTTCTTCATTCTCCAGATGGTCTTGAAAGATTTATTCTATATTTTATAATGGTGGAGTCCATTGGCATTCACTAAGGCATGGTTCATGGTTCATTCTGACCTTGTTTGAAAGTTGGCAGAGCTCACTGAAGGAGGGGATGGGAAGGAGTGTTCTATCAAAAGGGAATAAAAATCCCACCACTTGAACAGTTGGCACATTTGTTGGGGGTAATCTGAGCCCAGGGGAAGTAGTAGGCAGTCCTGTGTTTCAGGGATCATTCATTCATCTATTCATAGTATATTTATTGATTTTCAGGCACTGAACATGACAGTCCCAGGCTCAGCGCTCGGGAAACTCATAGCTGGGGTTGGCGAGGTGTGGTGAAGAGCTAAGTGGTAAAACCTGGGGAGCTCTTGGAGGCTTATTTATCTTTGGTTTGATTCATTCCCCATTCCAGCTTCTGAAATTTGCATCCTATGAGTTATTCTTAATATTATTGCAATACTCCCAGGAAATCCCATTTAGAATGCAAAAATGTATTTAAAATGTGTTAACTAGGGGCTCCTGGGTGGCTCGGTTGGTTAAGTGCCTGCCTTTGGCTCAGGTCATGATCCCAGGGTCCTGTTCAGTGGGGAGCCAGCTTCTTCCTCTCCCTCTCCCTCTGCCCTCCCCTAACCTCCCGTTCCTGCTCTCTCTGTCAAATAAATAAATAAAATCTTTAAAAAAATAATAATAAAATGTGTTCACTAGAGGGATGAGCCCACTTTAGGACACAATATCACTATGGTGAAGAGTAGGAGAGGACAGATACTTTCTTTTTTTTCAAAGTAAGCTCTCCACCCAATGTGGGGCTTGAACTCACCATCCCAAGATCAAGAGTCAGATGCTCCACGGACTGAGCTAGCCAGGTGCCCCAGGACAGATGCATTTTGATAAGAAGACCTTCTTTGGAAAGAATCTGCAGCCCTGGGCAGCCAGGAGCTGTTGTCTATGGTAAGGGAAGGGGATGGCCATGCGAAAAAGGGTAGGTAAAAGAGGAGCTGAGAAATTCCTATTTCACCGGAGTTCTCGGGTTCTGGTAGTACCAATGCCTTGAATCTCTCTCCCTGGTAAGGAAGTGGGACTTATTTTATATTCTAGTCTTTGAAGTCAGACAGATCTGTGTTTGAATCCCAGCCTTGCTACTTACTAGAAAGTACCAAATTACTTCTAAACTCAGCCTCAGTGTCCTTATCTGTATAACACAGAGAAAGTATTCACAGATGGTGGAGGGGAAGTAAAAGATACTAATGTATTTAAAGAGCTCAGCCCAGAGCCCAAGCACATTGGTTTTTCTCAGTGAATGTTAGTTCCTGTCCTTGGTTGAATAATCCCAGTTGTTTGACAGCTATTTAGGTCAAAAAGACAAGAAATTTCAAATGGTTCTTTAGATCAGCTTTACAGATGGACTTTTTTGGGGGGGGGGGGGAGAAAGAGATAGAGAAAGAAAGACTGACCTAGCCCAATCTCCTTCAGTTGACTTTCCATAGTCACATTTCTCAATATCCAATATTTATTTTGTAGTATTTCTCATCCTGCCCTATTTTAGCCCCTAAGTCAGACCCCAACTAACCCCCTCTCTATCAGAGACAAGGGGTCATAGAATTCCTCCCTTCCATTGTCTTTGTTTTCTCAAAGTATCAGCTTTGGGTGCCTGAGACAATCAGGAAATAAGAGGAATTTCCTTTTCTGGGCAACAAATAATTAAAAATAATGATATATTGAATGCTGGCTATGCACCAGGCAAGTGGGCTCTGCATCTTACATGGTCTTTAATGTTTACAACAACCAGGTGAGTGGGGATTATTATCTCAGGTTTATAGAGCCCCATAGGGTTGTTTTGAAGTTTAAATGAAATAATGTTTGAAAAGTGTGGGGCACCTGGGTGGCTCAGTCGTTAAGCGTCTGCCTTTGGCTCAGGTCATGATCCCAGGATCCTGGGATCGAGCCCCGCATGGGGCTCCTGGAAGCCTGCTTCTCCCTCCCCCACTCCCCCTGCTTGTGTTCCCTCTCCTGCTGTGTATCTCTCTCTGTCAAATAAATAAAATCTTAAAAAAACAAAAAGTGCTTAGAACATCTAGATTCAACAGAAGTTAGCTGTCACGATTACTATTACTCTTCAGTGAGGAAATTGAGGTTCCCATTAGTTAAGATACCCACCTAAAATCAACCAGCTAGAAGGCCGAAGAAGGATCTCGCTGTCGTTAAAGTCAGTGTGAGAGATCCACTATGTTTCACAACATCTGGACTGAAATGACAAAACATTAATCAATTTGGACAATAACAAAATTTTCAACCCCATTTTAACCTCATAGTCCAGCAAATGTTCATCATAATTTTGAGCCAACACAGCCCCACCACTCCCCCACAAGCCCCTGGTTAAAAAGTTCCCTTTATAGATGCCAAATTCACTTCTTACCAACTCCCAGAGCACAGTCTTACAATTCCGGCTTTCCAGACCCATCTCCCACTTTTTCTCAGTTGGTTAGTGAGTACTATGGTGTACATCTACCGTTCGCCCTGCCCTTTCTCTTGGCCCCTGGGATTGTTGTAGGGTTGAATACTGATCCAATCCTGGCCAATCAACACTTTTTTCCCCCAGGAATTTCTCAAACTTGAATTAAGAATGTTAGTCCCTTTCTAGCAGTAGAAATAGTCAGATGCAAAACTTAGGAGTGCCGTATTTCCAGATATATGAAGAAAGCCAGTCTTGGGGCACATGGCTGGCTTAGTTGGAAAAGCATGAGCCTCTTGACCTCAGGGTTGTGAGTTCAAGTCCCACAATGGGTGTAGAGGTTATTAAAATAAATACATAAAATAAACTTAAAAAAAAAAGCTAGTTTTGTTAGAAACTGGAGACAATGCAGCAGGGGAAGCAAGGAAAGAGCAAGAGAATTCTGGTGAGGCTGAAGTTCCTGCTTCCAAAATTTCCTAAAGCCTCAGTTCATCGCTCCCCCCGACCTCCCACCTTTTAGTTTCACTGTTCAGCCCTTTTTTGGATTCCTTCAGCTAATTCTTCTCCTTCACTTTCGCCCAAGCAAGTTCAGGTTGGGTTTCTGTCCATTGCAACCAACAAATCTGGATAACATACATATCCATAGCCACAACGAGACTGGACTGCCTGCTGATCTTGAGCACACTTTTGCTTATGCTGTTCTTTGTGCCTAGAATGTTCTTGGGTCCCACATGTCCCAAACTAACCACTCAGTCTTCAAGGCCTCATTTCTCATGCACTATCTCTGATCCAACCTGCAGGAATTAACCTATCCCTTCTCCAAGCTCCCCGATCCTTTAAAAGGAGAGAAAATTTACCTTATTGTACTCAGAACTTTCTAACTTGTATTATTGTTACTTATACATACACCCTCTCTACTATTTTCTTTCCAGAACCAAGATTTGCCTTGTTCATCTTGTTCTCCCTGTGCTACCACATTGTCTGGCATGGATAGTATATAAATGTTAGTTCTCTTCTCTTTCTCCTTCTCCTCATTGTAGTCACGCTTTCTTCCTGTAGCTTCACTTGCTTTCCCCAGCACCAATATTCCATTTCCTGCTGCCGAGTGAGAAAATGTTCATCTGTGTCTGCCCCAGGCAGTTGTGTTTTGATGAAATAACACCAACAAACTGTTGTAAAAAGAATTTAATTCGCCTAAAAATGGTTATTGCTTTGTCAGCTTAAGGAACTAGTGAGGGAAGTTGTTAGTGCTGCTTAGTTGGTGCTTTGTCCTGGTATATGTGATATTTCATTTAGAATATGGATTTTAAGTGGGAACCCTGGGAACCCTGTAAGGGTTGCATTCAGCAAGAAGGGACTCCATTTCCAAAAGAACCACCTGCCAATCTTGTGGTCCTATTTTTAGTATCCCAGCTTCCCTTCAAACCTCTTTGGTAGATCAATTATTCGTTAGCGTTAGGGAGAAAAGAGGTAATGAGTGTGTTCTCAAATGTAGATACATTTAAAAATTCTAGGCAACTTCTGTGGCTTGGAGGTTGGTGTTTTGAGAATACGTTATTATCAGAATTTGTAACTTTTCATATTTAGCTGTCAGCTTCCCTCTCAAATTCCACCACCTGGATGAAGTTCTCTCTGTTCCGAAATCTATAGTCTCTTTTCTGAGTTCTGAGAATATCTTTTTGCACTCTCTTTTAGTTTGCATCATACTGCTTTTTACTGATGGCTGTTCTTTGGTACAGGTCTTTGTCTTCCAGAATAAATTTAATTGGTTTTTGGGTTTGGCCAATTTTAAATCTTACCTGTACCCAGAGAAAATTATAATGGTTACACTCTGTTTAAAGGATGATGTATTCCAGAGGACCTACTAAAATACCTATCATGCATCTATAAATATCAAGTTATAATAAACATCTTGCCCTTCCTTTGCATCTGACTTCTTTGGAGGAACAATAGGGTAAACAAATTTCAGAAGCTAGGCACCCAACTTTACAATTTTGCTCATTCAACCAATGAAAAATATAGAGGAATAGAATCCACGTTGTTGGTTATTTAGCTACCTTTATATAGATATTTATCTCCATCTTTCATTTTCAGAACCCCAGAGGGCATGGACCTACTTTGTACAGCCTGTAGTTTAGCATGGTGTCTTATACACAGTAGGCTCTGATAAATGTGAGAAATGAGTGAATGATATATATACTCTTTTAGAGTTTCTTTGCAGGGTAACATGATTGAGAATAAAGTACTAATAGTCATCTTAAAGTCTTTTTGTAAAGAAGTGGATAATAATAAAGATATTATTACCACAGTTTGGAAACGCCTCTTGGCCTCTGATCTGCAATATTACCCAGATCAGAAAGACTGTCTGAAAGGAACAACTGGGGACCAAGTATGTGAGGTATGTTTCCAATTAAGATACCACTGATTTTTCCCTCCATTAATTCCATTTTTCTTCCAAACTAATGGGTGTATATAATGACTCCACATCAAAGACTCTTTTCTAATGGTTTAAGAGATGTGAGTTTTATTAGAACAAAGCAGAATTCACAAGCCACAACAAAGCAACTTGTCGAAGTTGTTTTAGAGTTGATTTACACATCATTCTTCATAAACTGTGCTGGTTCCTCATTGTATGTGCTGTCTTTCCAAAATTCCTTCTCCAAGAATGTTTCAGCTCTTTCCCTGTCCTCCTGCTCAATCCTTCCCCTCATACTCTTGTCACTTACACTCTCCTCACATGGTATTATAATGATCCATTTTCTTCCTATCACCTCCTATTAGACCAGAAGCTCCTTGGGGGCAGGTATTAAATCTCCTTCAACTTAGTATTATTTGGTGCCTTGCAAAAGGGCCTGATCTGTTAAAGGAATGAATGATAACAATGTATCATTTATATGGCACCTTAGACTTATAAAGCACTTTCCTATGTTAACTCAACTCCCATGATATTCTGAGGCAGGCAGGAAATCCATTATCATCCTTATTTACAGATCTGAGAAGAGGTTCAGAAAGGCTGTGTAACCTAAGGGCAAATAGACTGCAGTTTCGGGAGACCAGGACTCATGACTGTGGATTCCTGCTCTAGGAATCTGAACATCGGAGCTGTTTGTTTTCTGAGCCATGTGGCAAAGGCAAAACAAACTTATTCCTTAAATCCTTTTAACTTTCTGCCTCCACACTTTACTCCTCTCTTGGGTCTTTTCACTTCTGACTTAGCCCTGCTGAGATAGGGGAACTGAAGGACTCCATAAAAATCTGCTTTTTGCTCCTTTTCCTTCTACTCATATATACATGTATATATACACACACACACATTTTTTAATTTTTAAAATTTTTTTTATTTTTAAGTAGGCTCCACACCTGATCTGGTGCTTGAACTCACAACCCCAAGATCAAAATTCTCATGCTCCACTGATTGAGCCACTTGGGTGCCCCTCCTGCTTCTATTCTTGCTAGGACCTGCACCCCCACTTTACACAACCTCATAATGCAAATAGTGTATGTCCTCCTTGTAAGGGACAAGGAGTTAATGATTTTTTTAGAACAGATTACATCTAAGGAAGGGCCAGGTGAGAATGACCAGAGGAAGCTATCATCTGTGTATTCCAGACCACTGGTGCTAGACATCTCAACGCCAAGACCCCCTGGCTCCAAGGAGTAACACATGGGCCCTCGCCTTTGTTCTAATGGGTTCTTGGATGCCTGAGAGGACATGTACACCAGACTACAATCCTCTATAAAAACCCCAGATCCTGAACAGATATCTGGAGAGACTCTCTCTCCTTTCCTCTCTGAGTCTCCCAGACACTCTATCTGTACCTGCCCTCTATACCTTCAATAAACATTACTTTCACCTCCTGCTGATTCACATTTGATTTCTATCCTGCACACACAGGCAGGGACTCTCTTGGCTGGTCCTGTGGGACACCCTGTGGGTCCTTGGTCCATCACTACTTTTTATTTAGGAGGCACATATTTCCTATATGCAGTTGAAAGGAAAAATAAATGCTCTTCTGTTGATTCTCCAGTTCCTCTCTGCCTGGGACCTCCTGGCTGAGGTGTGGGATTGTGGAATATGTGGCATGAGGTGGGGATGATGTCCATGTGTGGGGAAAGATGTAGCTGACTGGCATGACCACAGTGCACTGCTCAGAGGACTTTCAGGGCAAGGGCCAGCAACTGGGGACTCAGTCATGGCCTTGAGTTCCCTCTATCACCCCCTCCCAACTCCAACATTTTTCTCTAGGGAAAATCTGGATAAAATGAACTAGTAGAGTTGGGAGAATGATACTGACAAGATTCTAGCAGATGTTGATTTAAATATGAAAGAGTGTTGGGGTGCCTGGGTGGCTCGGTTGGTTAAACCTCCCACTCTAGGTTTCGGCTCAGGTTGTGATCTCCAGTCATGATCTCAGGGTTGTAAGATGGAACCCCTTGTCCAGCTCCACACTCAGCATGGAGTCTGCTTGACATTCTCTACCTCTCCCACTGTCTCTCTTTGGGCTCGCACACATGTACTCTCTCTCTCTCTAAAATAAGTAAATAAATAAAATCTTAAAAAATTATTAAAGAGTGTTCAGAAAATGGGTGGAATGGTCAAGGTGAGGGTGGAAAGTCAGGGCTTATTTGCTGACATTAACTGCATTTGATAATTGTGGGCAGTTGAACTCAATCATCCACTTGTTCAATTCTCCTTTGCACACGGCTCTGAGGAAGTTAAGGAAAGGGAAAGGAGGAACTTTCTAAAATGGCCTTTAAAATAAGTAAAGTCTTTTTTCTTGAAAAAGAATGGGTAAAAGCTGTAGTTTTACAAATCCAAGATAAATGGAATGTCATGGGATGCTTGAGTGGCACAGATGCCCACATCATCAGCAAGTTAAAATGAGAAGGACAAGGGAACTTGTTGGCTTTGTCTCAGCCTCACATGCAATACCCAGATCATAAAGCACAAGCACCAATGACATAACTCCACATATACCCACTCCCTCACATCTAGTTACCAGAAATATATAACACATTTCATATGTAGAAACTTAAAAGTTAGACACATAATGAGGCCTACCACTTAATGAGTAATTAGTATGTGCCAGGAGCTTTACGGATGTTTTACTCCTCACGGGAACCCTGTGATTAATAAGAGCTAACTTTGTAAGTTGACAGATAAGAACAGAGGTTTAGGGAGGTCAAGCAACTTGCCCAAGGCCATACACCAGGTAAGTGGAACTCCAGAATTCTCACGTATGTCTGATAGTGATCTTAGGCTAAACTGCCTCATATATATCCAATTTAACCACTGGCAAGCACTCCCTCTTCTGCCTGTATCATAATTTTTTACGTGAATGACACATACATGGCTTGTACGTTATGCACTCCTCTTATGTCCCCAATTAGATTGTGACTTGTAGAGGGCAGAGACTGGCTCTAGATCCTCACTCAGTTACCCAGTAACTCAGTAGAATATATTGTAACGATGGACATCAGGAAGATGGCTAGAAATGTGGGAGTCTAGAACTAAGAAAAGATACAGAAGGGAGAAGACAGGAATATTCTTTCAATCATTTAATGAGCACCTGGACCAGTGTTAGTGCTGGGTGTACAGTGATGATGGCCAAGCCTGTTAGCGTTCCCACCCTTCATGGGACTTCTTCGCAAAGGTCCGGGTCATGATCAAGGATGTAAGTCACCTAAAGGACAATTTACTTTCGTGTTCCTCAGAGGGGTGGCAGGCCCCAGCATCTGCAGGGTTCTAGCAGTCCTGCAGCGCAAAGACATGAATAAGATAGAAGTGTGTCAAGTGAAACGCTTTTATATGATTGTACTTCACCGGCCAGAGGTCTAGTGCCGGGTGTGAAGGGAGATAAAGAGCGCAGAGCCGCCGGCGAGAGTCCGATATAAAGGGGTGTGGCCGCCCCGCCTCTGCTGCCAGCTTTTCCACGCGTCGCTTCCTTTGGCAGCATCGGGACTGCGGGCGGTGGGGTCTTCCTCGCCCACTACGGGGAAAACGGGGAGCCCTGGATGGCCCCTAACTCCTCACCGGCCTTTGTGAAACGTCTCCAATTGTGCCTCATAAGCGGAGTCCGGCCCCTGTGGACGGACGGGGCTGTCTGGACTCCGCAAAGGCTGAAAGGAGAGGACAGCGCGGTGGCGGTTCGTCCCCAGAACCTGTCAACACTAACCCACCCCCCCCCACCGCCCCCGCCATTAAATCTCCTTCCCTTTTCCCCTCCTCCCGCAACCCCGCTCTGGCGCTCCTCCCCCTAGCCCGTCTGGCCTCCCGCGCAGGGCCTGGGGGGGCGGGGCGAGCGGTCAAGACTGCGCGAGAGTTCCGCCAAAATCCCGCGAGACTTGCCTGCCGCCGCTGCCACCGCCTCTTACGTCTTCCCCTTTGACAAGTCGCCGCTGCTGCAGCAAAAATAAAGGACGCGGCCGCCGCAGCCGCTGCCGAGCCGGGCTCGGGTCGACGGAGCCGCGCCCCACCCTCGCCAGCCCCGGGGCCGCGTACGGTAACGCCTCTTCTTCTGCCCTCCTGGCCGCCTGTGCGTGCGCCCCGCGGGCTGGGCAAGGCCGGCCGGGGCTGTTCTCGGGCCGCGGCCGAGCCGGGGGCCGCTGGGGTCCCGGGTGGGCGGCAGGCAGAGGCCTGAGGGAAGCTTCCCGGCGCGGTGCAGGGTCCCGGCCTGCCTCTCGCAGCCCGAGCGCTTACAGTGCTCGCCCGAAGGGGTAGAGGGACCCGCCCCTCCGGCGGCTTGCTGTACTTGCCCCTCGGGAGTCGGGTCTTGACCTTCTCCCCCACCCCTTTATCCGCTAACTAGGGCCCCTCCCCCCGGCCGGGGCTAGGATCGGGGGACAGCGGCCCGACTCTCTTTCGGGAGAGCCGCGACCCCAGTGCCTCCCCCCCCCCCTCCCGTCGCCGGCCGCCTTTTGAGGGGTGGAGGTTGGGACGACGTGTCTTTCTCCTTTCCTCTGCTTTTGGATGGGGGCAGCTCATCATCAGGCAAACCTTTCTCCAAATCTCCCGCCTCGGTAATACAACAATTTATAAAGCCTGTGCTACCAGGAGGGGAGATGGGATGCATTGTTTAGTCTGTGGGTGAGATGAGGATGATGATGACAAGAGCTGTCCCAGGGAACATGGTGAAACCTTTTCTGTGATGGGTGGTAGGTTCTTGGGAGACTCGAGCACCGGAACTGCTACCACCTTTCCCAGGAGGTTATATAAAAGACATGCTGTCCAACCCAGAGAGCTGTGAGCAGGGACACAATTTGCCTTAATTTTAAAATAATGTCTATAGTTCTGTAGAAAATATGGATAATCAGAATTATAGGAATACCAAATCTGAACTAACTCGTTCTTGTAATTCCATTTTCAGAGATAGCATTTCATGGTTACCATTTTGGTGTGTTTCCTAACAGACACTTAGTTTTTTCAGATTGTCCTTGGCTCATCATTGATTGGGACTTCCCCTATTCTATATATATTTCAAAATGATTTGTTTTGAGTCATTTTGGCCCACTTGATTAAAACTGGTTACTTGTTCATTATCACTGGCTGTACTCTGTCATCTCTAGCTCTTTCATTGGACTCTCCTCCAAAATGATTGTTAGATAAATGGTTTTAAAAATCAAAAGTTAAAAAATTATTATCTGCTTGGATGTAGTACATGAGTGTTTTTACAGTTTTTCCTGTGGTAGGCGCTGAAAAGGAGCAGTGTTTGTGGAAGGCAGACTATGATTACTCACAGTGGGAAGAAACCTGTTTACCTCAAGGTTTTATAACATTGATTTCTATTGGTTATTTTTAGACCAAAATCGTTATGTGACACTGTTTGTTATAGTGCCTTTGTGATTGGGATGGGATGGATACATGCCTTTGATTATGTAGGTTTCTATGGTGTGAGTTTTTACAAGCAAAATTGAGTGGCCTAGGTGTCTGTATGTACACACACATATAATGCACCTATACATGGGTTTTATCTTGGAAGTGAGTTAAAATGTATTATTTGAGAAAAGAAAGCATTAGGTAGGGCAAAGAATAGTCTTGTAATATTTCTCCCAAATTATATGACAGGATTATATGGCAGAATGAAACATCTAGGGAGGTTGGAAATCTGGCAGCTTTAAAAAATTAGGATAGGGACGCCTGGGTGGCTCAGTCGGTTAAGCGTCTGCCTTCGGCTCAGGTCATGATCCCAGGGTCCTGGGATCGAGTCCCACATCGGGCTCCCTGCTCCGCGGGGAGCCTGCTTCTCTCTCTGCCTCTGTCTCTCTTTCTGTCTCTCATGAATAAATAAAAAAAACAAAACAAAACAAAAAATTAGGATAGTGTCATTTGTCTGGGGTTGTCATTGGACTGGATTAAATGACCTATTAAGGCCTTTTGTAATTCTGAACTTTTATGAATTTTGCTTTTCCTAAGATTCTGTTATCACTTTGCTTCTTAAATTTCTAGTCATGCTGTTTACATGTGACACTTACCCATTCATTTGCTGGTCATGTATTCCACTCCCAATGCAGTAATCCTGGTGGTGCATGAGAAGAAAGCAAATGTAAATGGGTCACTTAGTCTATTAATATAAACATTTTCTGCAAATCCTATTTGATTAAAGGAATTTCAAAGACTGTGTTCTTGATTGGGCTGGATTGGTTATTAGAGGATGTAAATAATAAATAGCAATCAAATTCTGATGTCTCGAGCGTTTCTTTTTTTAAAAATTTATTTATTTGACAGAGACACAGCAAGAGAGGGAACACAAGTAGGGGGAGTGGGAGAGGGAGAATCAGGCTTCTCATGGAGCAGGAAGCCCGATGTGGGGCTCGATCCCAGGACTCTGGGATCATGACCTGAGCTGGAGGCAGACGCTTAACTGACTGAGCCACCCAGGCGCCCTCAAGCATTTTTTTCCCAAAAAAGACAAAATTCCTCCTTCTTCGTATTAAAAAAAAAAGAGAGACTTGATACATTGAACAGTTGATCTTTTAAAATTCAGATTTTCAGTAAAATAACAATAATGAAGACCTTGTGGTTTGGTGTGTGGAGAGAAGTTCATGTTAGGATAAAAGCAAATTGACTTGTGAAAACAAATTTTGAATTTTATAGTTGGACAACTACGTAATGATAAGTAAACAACTTACTATAACCTGTTAAAGATAATTTTTTTTAATTGTAAATAAAACTTTGGCTTAACAGACAAATGAAATGTGTTGTTATGGGCACATACTGCAGATTATCATGATGTTGAAAACAACAAATTGGTCACATCACTTAAAAAAGAAGTTTGCAAAGCCAGTAAAATCACAACAGCTAGCAAATTTTTTTGACTAAAAAAAAGTATAAGGGAACATAAAGTAGCTAATTTACTTTTTAGATGCCAAATATGATTTTTATGATTTTAGTTTTTTCTGCTGTCACTTACTGGGTCCTCTAAATTAATCAGAATATTAAATTACAGATGAGATCCCTGAGCAAGGAAATATGACAGTTGGGTAAGATGATCAATTGATGGATTTTATTTACTTTTAACTGTTTATTTTGAAATAATGTTAGACTTAGAGAAATGTTGCAAAGATAGTACAGAGAGTTCCTATATAATATTCTTCCTACATCATCTCCTGATGTTGACAATTTACATAACCATAGTACAATGATCAAAAACAGGAACTTAACTTTGGTATAATGCTATTAACTAAACTACAGACTTTATTGCAGTTTCACTAGTTTTACCCCTAATGTCCTTTTTTCTGTTCCACAACCTAATTCATTGCATTTAGTTGTGGTATTTTCCTCGTCTCTCCCAATCTGTGATAGTTCCTCAGTTTTTCCTTGTCTTTCATGATCTTGACATTTTTGATGAGTACTGTCAACTTGTAGAATTTTTCTCATTTTGGGTTTGTCTGATGTTTTTCTCATGATTAGATTTAAGTTATGTATGTTTGCAAGAAAACCACAAATGATGTGTCCTTTGTGCATCATTTTAGAGGGTACATGGTGTTTATATGTCTTATTGCTAGTGATGTTTTAACCTTGATTACTTTGTTAAGGTGGCCTCTGCTTTGTTTTCTACTGTAAAGTTACTATTCTTCCTTTTGATACATATCTTGGGGGAGATAACTTTGAGACTCTGCGGATATACTGTTTCTCCTCAAACTTTCTCCTGCTGATTTTAGCATGTGTTGATAGATCTTGTCTGCAACAGTTATTGTGGTGTTTACCTAATGGTGATTTTATATTTTCCTCTTTTTTTTTTTTTTTCCAACATATTATTGGACTTTTTCTGTTAGGAAGAGATATATCTTTCTCATTTGTTTATTCAGTTATTTATGTAATTATAATCTCATGGGTATTTGTTTTATTCTACATCTTTTAACCCAATAGTATTTTTTTATTGCTCAAATTGTTCCAGCTTTGGCCATTAAGAGCCTTTTCAAGTTGGCCTTCAGTCTTTTTTGAGCACTTATATTCTGGTATCATAGGCTATTTCTCACTCATGTTGTATCTTTTTTTTTTTTTTTTTAAAGATTTTATTTATTTATTTGAGAGCGAGAGAGAGAGCATGAGAGGGGGAGGGTCAGAGGGAGAAGCAGACTCCCTGCCGAGCAGGGAGCCCGATGCGGGACTCGATCCCGGGACTCCAGGATCATGACCTGAGCCGAAGGCAGTCGCTTAACCAACTGAGCCACCCAGGCGCCCCACTCATGTTGTATCTTTCCTTGTACCAGTCCTGGAATCAAGAGCTTGTCTAAGGAACTCTGATTCTTTTTATTGGAGAATAGAATATAAATCAAGATCTGGATTTTAGGTGTACTCATTGGAGTGTCATTGCCTCTAAGCCCTCAGAGGACAGTGCTAGGAAATATAGGAATATATACTAACTCTCCCACACATATAAGTGAGCGTGTGCACACACACACACACACACAATTTATTTCTATATTTATCTTTCTATATATATTAAAAACCATGAGTTCATATTGATAGCTTCTAGTCTAGTCCAACACCACAAGGTTCATTCTAACCTTTACTCATTTCTTATTTGTAACTTTTTTCTAATAGTGAAAACCTGGCTCTCATTATCTGTAGACGATAGATCATAGAGATAATAGATCATATCCCACTTGTTCACTTTTATAATGCCCATCAAGTAATTACTGATTGCTAACCCTTTACCCTTATGAGAAACGTATTTGGTAATTAGTGTACAGTCTTTTTTTTTTTGTCTTTAACCTCACGGTATCTAGTCAAAATATTATTTTCCAAAGTTATTTAGGTTAGTTCTTTTTTCCCCCCACACTTTTAGTGTTAGGTTATTCATCTGTAATGCAGTTTGGTTCTTTTCTTACTCTTTGTATTCCATTTTGGGTTACCCCTCAATCCTGGTTGATTTAGATTATTTATTTGGGTATATGAAACATTACTATTACTAAACATTACTACATGAAAAGATACAGTCAGAAATGTCACTCCTTATTCCTACTACCTGATTCCCACCTCCGTCCCTTTTTCCCCATCTGTTTTCCTTGCCTTTTAGGTAACTAGTCTCTTTAGTTTTTTGGTTTATCCTTCTGTTACTTCTTTTGCACAAATGAACAGATTGTGTGTGTTTTGTTATATTCCTTTCTTTTTTGCCTCATGCAATTTCAATTGAGATACAATTAACATACCACAAAACTTACCCTTTGAAAGTGTACAATTCATTGGTTTTTTGTGTATTCACAAGGGTTGCAGCGTTGGTGGTATAGTGGTGAGCATAGCTGCCTTCCACAAGGTTGTGCAGCCCTTACCACTAATTCATTCAAGAATATTTTCATCACTCCAGAAAGAAACCCTGTATCCATTAGCAGTCATTTCCCATTCCACCTTCCTTAGCCCCAGTTAACCACTAATCTACTTTCTGTTTGTATGAATTTGTCTATTCTGAGTATTTCATATAAATGAAATTCTATAATCTGTTGATTTTTGTGCCTGGCTTCTTTCACTTAGCATAATTTTTTCAGTGTTCATCCATGTAGCATCTGTCCGTACTCCATTCCTTTTTATGGCTGAGTGATACTCCAGTATATGCATATATCACATTTTATTCATGCATGCGTCATTTGGTGGACATTTGGTTTTCCATTTTTTGGCTATAGTGAATAATACTGCTATGAACATTCATGTACAAGTTTTCATGTGGACATATATTTTCAGTTCCTTGGGTATATAACCTAGGCATGGAATTGCTGGGTCGTATGATAACTCTGTTTAACTTTCTGAGGAACTGCTCAACTGTTTGCTTTTTCCTTTCTTCCTTATATGAAGAGTAGCATCTTATAGATACTCTTTTGCACTTTATTTTTTTTACTTCTGGAAATCACTGGATATCTTGGAAATCACTCCAAATTAGTTCATTCTTCTTAATAGATATTCTTCATTCTTTTTTACAGCTGTACAGCATTCCACTCTGGGGATTTATCCTAATTTATTCAACCATTCTTCTATGTATGTACATTTAGGTAATTTCCTATATTTTGCAATTATAAACAGTATTGTGGTAACGGACCTGTGCATATGTATTTTTGTATTGTTAGAGGTGTATCTTCAAGGTAGATTTCTATAAGTGGGATTGCTGGGTCTAAAGTTGAGCATGCAGGAGTCCCTCTATGTCTGCAGTTTCTCTTTCTGTGGTTTCACTTACTGGTGGTCAGCAGTGGTCCAGAAGCAGGTGATCCTCCTGAAATATAGTCAGAAAGAAGGTCAGTACTAGCCTAATGCTATATCACAGTGCCTAAGTTATTCACCTCACTTGATCTCATCATGTGAGAGGCATTTTATCATCTCACATCATCATAAGATTGAGTAAAGTACAATAAAATATTTTGAGAGACCATATTCACATAACTTTTTTTTTTTAAAGTAGGCTCCACATCCAAAGTGGGGCTTGAACTCACGACCTTGAGATCAGGAGTTTCATGCTCTATCGACTGAGCCAGCCAGGCACCCCTCAGATAACTTTTATTACAGTATGTAGTTGACCTTTGAACAACATGGGTTTGAACTGCCTAGGTCCACTAGGCAGTACTGTAAATGTATTTTCTCTTCCTTATGATTTTCTTTTCTCTAGCTTACTTTCTTGTAAGAATACAATATATAGGGGCGCCTGGGTGGCTCAGTCATTAAGCATCTGCCTTCGGCTCAGGTCACGATCCCAGGATCCTGGGATCTAGCCCGCGTTGGGCTCCCTGCTCCACGGGGAGCCTGCTTCTCCCTCTTCCACTCCCCCTGCTTGTGTTCCCTCTCTCAGTGTCTCTCTCTGTCAAATAAATAAATAAAATCTTAAAAAAAAAGATTACAATATATAATGCATATAATGTCCAAAATATATGTTAATTGGCTGCTTATGTTATCAGTGAGGCTTCTGGTCAGCAGTAGGCTTTTAGTAGTTAAGTTTTTGGAGAGTCAAAAGTTATATGCAGATTTTCAACTGCATGGGGTATTGGTGCCCCCAACCCCTGCATTGTTCAAGGGTCAGTTATATTGTTATAATTATCCTATTTTGTTATTATTGTTGTTAATCTCTTACTCTGCTTAATTTATAAACTAAACCTTATTATGGGTAGGTGTGTGTAGGAAACAACATACTATAATATATGATTTGGTACTATTTGCGATTTCAGACATCCACTGGGGGTCTGCCCTTTGGATAAGGGGGGACTACTGTATGTAGTTGTGTTAGATATTACAGAAGTATACTCATTTGCATTCCCACTGGTAATGTATGAGAACATCTGTTTTCCCTATAACCTCACCAACAGAGAATGTGTTGTGTTATATATATATATATATATTTTTTTTTTTTGCAAGAGGGGACTGATTTTTAAAAATGCTCTGTAGTCATTTCAGTACCCCGAACCTGTTGTATAGGGGCACTTAATGCCTGTTGTTAGTAGGTTCTTATAGCTTGAAAATGAAATAAATAGTCCATTAATATTACACTGATAGTTGTAGGTAATTATGTGCAGTGAAAATCAATTGGAATGCATTTCTGATCTAGCCAGGATTGCTCATTGAAACATTTAATAGGAGTTGCTGCATTGATTCATAATACCCATGCTCTGAAATACTTCTGGAGTTTAACAAAGGATAACTGAAATTATAAGGAGAATATTCTTTTCTCCAGAGTATGTATGATCAAGTTTTGGTTCACAGTATATGCCAGTTATTTTGAATAGGACATACAGTACATACTGAAATCATGGTATGATAGTTATTTGACCAGTAATGGCTGTATCTGGAACCTTTTATATTTCCATAAGAAAGAAGGTTAATCTGAAGGAAGATGAAATGAGAGTTTACAGTTCTGGATTAGGATAATCTTTTTTTTTTTTTTTTTTACTATTTTTTTTTTTA
>NC_138377.1:92302641-92370661 GCF_054177405.1 Leptonychotes weddellii | reverse complement strand
TAGTTCTAGATGAAGTGTTCCATGATTCATTGTTTGTGCATAACACCCAGTGCTCCATGCAGAATGTGCCCTCCTCAATACCCACCACCAGGCTAACCCATCCTCCCACCCCCCTCCCCTCTAGAACCCTCAGTTTGTTTTTCAGAGTCCATCGTCTCTCATGGTTCGTCCACCCCTCCTATTTCCCCCGCTACATTCTCTGGATTAGGATAATCTTAACCAGATTTTAGTGGGACCAAGGTACTAAGGCAACATGAAAAACATCCCCATCTTACAAGGTAACAAGTTCTGCCCAGCTGGAGATTGAGGTTTTTTCCCCAGAAAGAATATTCTTCCAAGTGCTGGGGACACATTAATGAAAACACAAAGATTCTTTTTTTTTTTTTTTAATTAAGTATAGTTGGCACACGATGTTACATTAGTTTCAGGTGTAGAACATAGTGATTTGACAGGTCTGTACAAAAAAACAAAAAATCTTGCACCAGAGGAGCTTACATTCTAGTAGTTTTCTGATGAACTGGTGTTCTTTTTTTTTTTTTAAATATTTTTTTTTAAGATTTTATTTATTTATTTGAGAGAGAGAGAATGAGAGAAAGCACATGAGAGGGGGGAGGGTCAGAGGGAGAAGCAGACTCCCCGCCGAGCAGGGAGCCCGATGCGGGACTCGATCCAGGGACTCCAGGATCATGACCTGAGCCGAAGGCAGTCGCTTAACCAACTGAGCCACCCAGGCGCCCTGAACTGGTGTTCTTAAGAAAAGATGCTGAGTGCTGATTGTGAATGGAACCAGCAGAGGTCTGTGTAGTCTTAAAATAAAATTACTTTTGTTGCTATAAAAACCCCAAATGACACTTGATTTTACTGGTTACAAAGAGAAGGCCATGAAAAGTCATAGAGTGGTAACTTAACATTGTTCACCGGTGAATCTCTTTCTCATTTTAAAGGATTCCTAGTATTAGTAGTAGTAGTACTATTCCTAGTAGTAGTAGTAGTAGTAGTAGTAGAGAATAATAGTAGAGTTTTTTTTCTCAGCTGGGGTTCCATGAGAGAACTAAACGCTCTAGGACATTTGGACAGTCACTGTATGTAAAGAATTAAGTTCTCTCCAGTGCATCTAGAATGGCATTAGGTATGTACCATTCTTGGGAGAATTGAGAAGATACTCACTCCAATATTCAAGTTCTCTGGTTTATTTATTTATTTTTTTAAAAAATATTTTATTTATTTATTTGACAGAGAGAGACAGAGCGAGAGAGGGAACACAGGCAGGGGGAGCGGGAGAGGGAGAAGCAGGCTTCCCACTGAGCAGGGAGCCCGATGAGAGGCTCGATCCCAGGACCCTGGGATCATGACCTGAGCCAAAGGCAGAGACTTAACGACTGAGCCACCCAGGTGCCCCAGAGTTCTCTGGTTTAGATGATGAACTTCAGTTGAGAAAGGTCATTGTCTTCATCATTGTAGTCAGATCTGTTTTTTTTTTTTTTTTTTCTAATTCGGCCACTTGCTAGCAGAGTGATGTTGGACAAGTCTTAGCCTCTTACCTTTCTGATCTGTAAAGGTAAGAATAATAATAGTTGCTGCATCATGGGGCTGATGTGAAGATTAAACAAATCTTTCCAGTCTACGTTTATCTATTTTTGTGACTTTAAAAACTCGCTATGCTGATTGACTTCCACATTTATGTCTTCAGCCCAGACACCTTCCCTGAGGTCAGTGTTAAGAGTTCATCTGCTTATTTCATATTTCATTGACCTTCTGATGGGCATCTCAAACTAAATTTGTACAATAAAGAAGGTGTGATTTCTGTCCTCATCATTTCCTCTGAATCAGCTCTTAGTAAATGGCTGGACCATTCAACTAGTCACTCGGGCCAAAAGCCTAGGTGTCAGTTGTGATTTTTCTCTTTTCTTCATACCCTATAACAAGCCCAATAGCAAAACCTCTTGACTTTATCTTTTGAATATCTTTCTAATCTGATCATATATCATCTCCTCCTTATAACTTTGGTCTAAACTACCATCATCTCCTGCTTAGATAATTACAGTAGTCTCTTAACTGGTTTCCCTGCTTTCTCACTTGATCTCTTAACAGTCTGTTCTCCACTTGTAGATAGAATGATCTTTTTAACTGTCAGTCAGATAGGCCACTCCTCTATTTAATACTTTACAGTGACTTCCTTCTACAATTAAAATAACAACCAAATTCCTGGTATTGGCTTAAAGGCACTACATGATGTAGTTAATCCCTGCCTACCTCTCTGTTCATTCCACTTGTGCTACACTGAACTCCTTATATTCTTTGATCACGACAGGTGCTTGGCTCGGAGTGCTCTTCCCTCAGGTCTTTGCACTGTTTCCTCCCTCACATCATTCAAGTGTTTGCTTAAAGAAGAGTTCTCAAAGTTTACCTCTTTAGAGAAATCGTCAGTCATCACATTATAAAAAATAGTGATCATCTCCCTTCCACTCTCCTTGTCTTTTTTGCCTTTTTTTTTTTGCACTTGTGCTTCCTGAAATTTAATGATTGACTTGTCTACTTGTTTATTATTTGTCTTCCTCACTAGAATGTAAACTCCATGAGAGCATGAACCTATATGTCTTATTCATTCCAGTGCTTCTAAAAGTCCATGGTACATAGTAATCCAGGAATGCAGCTCTAGGAACTTGACCGTGGAGTAAAATTGTCTCTAAATTAGATTAAATAATTCTACCTTTTTAATGTTTCGTGCTGACGGAGAACTATTTTTTTTCTTTTAAGATTGATTTATTTATTTTAGAGAGAGAGGATCCCAAGCAGGTTCCATGCCCAGCACAGAGCTGGATGTGGGGCTTGATCTCACGACCCTGAGATCATGACCTGAGCTGAAATCAAGAGTCTGATATGCTCAATCGACTGAGCCACCCAGGCACCCCTGAAAGAGAACTATTAAATCAGTTAAACAGTGTGATTTTTTTTGCGTTGGGTTCTCACATGTGAAATGTTAAGATTTAGAATTTATAACATTATCAAGAGCATATAATTGTGCATAGGATGTGCTAAGTAATATGTAAAAAATTAACTTGGAGTTCAGCTCTTGTGGTTGTTCTCTAATTATAATGGTAGTGATGTTAATAGAATAGTAATATTTCCTCTTAACTCTGGCAAGCTATTTGTCCTCACTTTAAGCTCTTGATTTAAAGTCTGTTGATTTTGATTTTGCGGGGGGGTATACATTGTTGTCCAAGTGTTTTGGTTTCTTTTAAGCTTAATATAGCCACGTTTATAGAATCTCTTTTTTTTTTTTTTTTTTGAGATTTTATTTATTTATTTGAGAGAGAGAATGAGAGAGAGCACATGAGAGGGGGGAGGGTCAGAGGGAGAAGCAGACTCCCTGCCGAGCAGGGAGCCCGATGCGGGACTCGATCCAGGGACTCCAGGATCATGACCTGAGCCGAAGGCAGTCGCCCAACCAACTGAGCCACCCAGGCGCCCTATAGAATCTCTTTTAAGTTTTGCCATGTTTTAAGACCTTTCCTGGTGTTAGTCACTCTACTGTAAAACTGTTGGATCATGGGCAATGGGCAGTTTTGTGTGATACAATTCAAGTAAGCAGCTTTGCTAACTGATAGTATTAGAAATATAGGATAACCTAATACAGAACTAGAAAGATTATATTGTCTATGTGTTAATATAATTGAAAAGCAAAAGTGTCTTTTATAGAAGGTATCATTGAACTTTCTTATACAAACAAGTATCCAGTCATATATAATGAAATTTTGTCAGTAATATGGTCATAGTTTCTGTTTTCTCAAAATTGTTCATTCTTTTAAAAAGAGGGAATGATGGAGAATGATGGAGAGATTTATGGAATTTGTGAAGGTGGTGTGATGGAGTAGACAGATGCACATATAAGGAATAATACTGGGTAACACTTATTGAACGTTTACTGTGCACCTGGTATTATTCTAAGTACTTTTATTATTTATTTTTATTTATTTTTTATTTAAATTAAATAAATTAACATGTGTTATTGGTTTCAGACGTAGAGGTCAGTGATTCATCAGTCTTATATAACACCCAGTGCTCATTACATCATGTGGCCTCCTTAATGTCCATCACCCTGTTACCCCACCCCCTTCCCTCCAGCAACCCTGTTTGTTTTCTATGACTAAGAGCTTCTTATGGTTTGTATCCCTCTCTGATTTCGTCTTATTTTATTTTTTCCTCTCTTCCCCTATGATCCTCTGTTTTGTTTCTTAAATTCCACATATGAGTGAGATCATATGATAATTGTCTTTCTCTGAAACTACTTTTATCTGTTATTTAAACCATGGTTAAATCTGGTTGAATTGTTAATTATTTAAACCACATTTAACCTGTTTATGCTGCGGAGAAGGAAATGGAAGTACAGAGAGGTTAAGTAACTTGCCCAAGATCACACAGCTAGTAGGTGGTGGGAGTGTGGATTAGAATTCTGTAACAAAGGGAGGTGTTGGCAAAAACTGTTGGGGGCAGAGTATGGAAGTGGCGAGCCTCAATGTGATGGTTTTGGTTGATCTAAAATCCTATCCCACTGGGGCGCTTGGGTGGCTCAGTCCATTGAGCATCAGACTCCTTGATTTCGTATCAGGTCATGATCTCAGGGTCATGAGATGGAACCCCACATCGGGGCTCCGCACTCAGCAGGGAGTCTGCTTAAGATCCCCCCCCACCATGTGCACACATGCACACGCTTGCTCTCTCTTTCTCTTTCAAATAAATAAATCTTTAAGAAAAATAAAATAAAATCCTACCCAACTAATATTTGGGCAAGACCGTTCTACATAGGTGTTGAGGAACTCATTGTGACAGACAGAATTTAGGTGCCACATGTTGCTTTGAATTCTTAAAGAATGTTTCTAGTTCTGTTCTGCCAAAGAGGGCGAATAGATGTTAGACAAAAACAGTAATTGATATAAGGATTGAACATTGCTATAGAAAGGTGAATATTAGTGAATCTTTATGCCCTGGAATATGAAGTTTTTCTTGGTAGACCTTGAAACCTAATGATATTAAGGAGCAAGTTTAGTCTGCAGACTGTCTAGAGTGCAGTCAGGTAGTGAAATAGTAATGACTTATATTTGTGTGTGTGCACACCTATGTATACACATACATACATATTTGTGTAGTGTACATGGCTTCTAGTTTGCAAAGTACTTTGGTAACCATTTTCTCAGTTGATCTTCATAATACCTCTGTGAGATAGACAGGGAAGGTATTCTGATATTTGACAAGCTTCCACAGAGGAGAGAGGTAGCTTTGAGGAATGAGCCCTTGAATAACCTCTAATTGCTAGACCTTCTTTTATTAGGTTCTCTATTCATAAAGGGGGTTGCTATTTCTTTGCTCAACTGCCAGAGTGTGAGTGGTGGACTTCCGCATTGTTGTTGTTGTTGTTTTTAATGTTATTTATTTGAAAGAGAGCACAAGTGAGCAGAGCTGAGCAGGGAGCCCTACGTGGGATTGTGACCCGAGCTGAAGGAAGACGCTTAACCGACTGAGCCATCCAGGCACCCCTGGACTTTTGCATTGTATGGTGTTAATGGGCTTGATCTCTTAAATAGGTGGTTATAAATTGCTTAACCTGGAAGCAGAAGATAACTTGGTATGATGATTGGGCAAAGGTGGCCTGTTGTAATTGGCATGTTCTTAATGTTATACTGAAAGCCTAGCTGTTTTTAAGAAATATAAGTTAGATTAAAACTGTAATTCTAATTGCAACACTATTGTAATGTTTTTAAACTGATATTTTAATGAAAACCTTCTACCAGTTAGGGTGCAGTAATGTTGATGCTTTTTTTTGATTGTATTGTAGATTAGGATAGAGGTAGAGTGCTTTACCTTTTTGAAGTAAAAAAAAACCAGTTTGGTAGCTTCTGAAAAGGCTAATGTGAATGTACAGCAGTAGTGAAATGCTGATAAAAGTTCAGTAGGTCCCCTCTTTTTCTTGTTTATTTTGGAAATATTTTGAATTGCTTTGGTTAACTTAAATTGGTCTTAGATATTAAGAGGGACTTTTCAAAACTCTTTATTAAAGTCAGATGCAAATTCACAGAATCACTTCACTTTAAAGTAGTTGATGATTGACAAAATGTGACTTTGTTTTGCAAAAATCTAAGGAATTGCTGAATATTTTGTATTCTTAAATTCTTATATCTTTCAGCTCTCAGTGTTACTTTCTTTTTCTCTGGTGCTCTCTTATAACTGCCTCCTTATCACCACCCCCTCCCTCTTGGTCTGCCATCTGTTGGTTTGGCTCTTTATTTCAGAGTAGGAAGGCAGGGAAGAGTTTTCGTACACAAGATAAAACTTGTTCTTTTGGAGCTTAGTGAACTGGTGCACTTATGCAATTAAGTCTGCTGATGATAAATTCTAGAAGTACCATAGGCCACTAGGACTAGAAAGATAGTGATGACTCTGCAATATTGTCTGCAAGTTTTTTGTGACTGTTGCTTTATTTAATAAATAAAAACTAAAAAAGTATACTGAAACACTATATTTTTTCATAAAAAGCTATAAATTGGTTAGATAGAAACAGACTTGCAAATAACAGTAATTATATAAGAGAGTTTAGCATGTTGAATAGTAATGAAATTCATGTCAAATGATTTCTTATAGTACTTTATAAATATAATTTGATCATGGACAGTTTATATTCACTTATGCCTGACTGTGCATTAATCTATTGTGGGAATATGTAGAGACTATTTGCAGTCCTAGGCAGGTAATTCAATTCCCAGATAGCATTAAAAAAAAACCATTTTATTACAAAGTATTTTAAACATGTTAATATAAAACAGAAAGAATAGTATAAAGAGCTCCCATGTACTCATAATTGAGCTTCAGGAGTTATTGGGTAAATTGGGAGTTATAGGCAGTCTTGTTTCCTCTGTATTTCTGTTCACTACCACCCCACTCCCAATCCCTGGACTCTTTTGAACCAAATCCTAAGCATAGACATTTTTAATTTGTAAATTTCAGATATTTCAGTTTGGATTTCTTTCTTTCTTTTTTTTTAGAGATTTTATTTATTTGAGAGAGAGAGAGTGAGAGAGAGCATGAGAGGAGAGAGGGTCAGAGGAGAAGCAGACTCCATGCTGAGCAGAGAGCCTGATGTGGGACTCGATCCTGGGACTCCAGGATCATGACTTGAGCCAAAGGCAGTCGCTTAACCAACTGAGCCACCCAGGCGCCCTTCAGTTTGGATTTCTAAGAGTCTCTCTCTTTTCATAAAATAGGCAAAATACCATTATCATACCAAAACAAATTTATAGCAAGTTCTTTATATCACCAAATATGTAATCAGTTTCATATTTTTCTGATTATTTTACATACATACTTGTATGTGTGTGTATATATATGTATGTGTATATATCTTTCTTTTTCTTCCTTAGAGTTTTTTGTTAAAAGAGACTCTGTTGTTTGCTCTGAGGAAGTTTCCCATAGTCTCATTTTGCTGATTGCATTTCTGTAATGTCATTTAATATGTTATTCTGTCCACTGATTTCCTGTAAATTGATAGATTTGTCAGAGTTTTGTTCTTATTGTAGGAGTACTTCATTAGAATGGTTTGTGTACATAAGGAGGTACATAAGGTCTTATTATCTCTTTGGATGTTAGCAGCTATTGATGATCATTGTTTAAATTTATCAATTCATCAGGGATTGCAAAATAGTGAAATTCTTTTTTCTTTTTCATGTATTAAGTGGTGTTCTTTTGGATAGTTTTTCAGCAATGTAGATTGTATATTTGTAGGGCATTGTATTTATGCCTGAGCTGGTTCTGGGATGATTGACAAGGTTCTGTGGTGGGATTCCTTTAAGGGAAGAGTACAAGTCTTTATTATTGAAAATTCAGAGACTACTTAGGAATATTGAATAATTAGACTTTGTTTAAAGGATGTTTGGCCAATAAATAAGTTAACATGCCATCATGAGATAATATCTTGTGACTTAGCATGTGTAGCTAGCTGGCCATTGGTGTCTGTTCTTTTTAGAAGTCAGTGTTCATATTCAGAAATTTCAAAAGTGATTAGTGCAGGGCAGCAATTACTGGTTTCTTGAGCCAGATTTCTCAGCAGGAATTTGAGAACAGGCCTTGTGTTTGAATTAGGTTTTAAACATGTTGAGTTTATATAACATAAAATATTTTGTATTAAAGGTTGTAAAGATCTGGAGCAGCAATGTGGCCCCTTGACAAAAGGGTTTTGGGGTCAAATAAACTTGGTGAACATTGTGCATTTTATGCTCTCTTGGATGTAATAGTGCATATTAATATGTAAAAGAAACCTGTTTAACATTAACACAGCCTTTTCCCAATTTACTTGATCACTGAACCTTTTTTTCCCCACCTCATAACATTTTGAAGAACTAGTGAAACAAATTTTCTGAAGGAAACAAATTTTGGGAAATGTTGGTTTAGAGGATTTGAACAAAGAATAATGAAAAATGGCTGATGATGACTTCACTACAGTTAGTGGAGACATTTTGATAGGTAAATAAATTTTTCAGTGAGAAAAAAGCGAGAGACATATGTTGGTTGCTTGTTTTAGCTTAGCCTATAAGCATTATACTTTTAGAGAAGTAGTATTAGAAAAGGACTAAAGTCATATATAACATTTACTATATGTCACGCACTGTTTTTACAACTGTTTTACAACTTTATGCACTGATGTACTGTTGTTACCTCAATTTTACAGATGAGCAAATTGAGGCACAGAGGGATTAAATAAATTGTTCAAGGTTACATTGCAGAGTTGGTGACACAGCAGAGCCTGATTCTGAACCTAGGCAGTCTGGCTCCAGGGTCCATGTGCCTAGCCACTACTCTACATTGTAGCATATGGCAGATCATAAAATATAAATCAGATTTTAACATCTTTTGGAAGGAACAGACATATTTTCTTTCACTTTCAGGCAATCAGAGCCATAAGAGAAGAATGTGGAGAGCTGGCTCTGTCCTAGTGAAAATAGGAACCATGGAGACCCGGGAACGATTATCCATAAAAAAGGTATACCTCCCAAAGAGATAGATTAGATGTAGGTGGAAGGGAATTGGAACTCACGTAATAAGACCCCCTTACTTTATATATGAAATACGAGTTTACATAGTTTGTTCATGTGCTTGTAGTAATAATAGTTCACATTAGTGTGCTGCATTAAAGTACTTTCACATGGATTCTTGTTTGCTCCTCTAAACAACTCTGAAAGGGAGGTAGGTACTACATTTTTCCATAGCAAGACTGGTTCTTGAAGTTAGATTTTCTGCATTTTAAAAGCTAAAGTGTTCCACACTATATATGTGTGTGCGCGTGCATATATATGTGCATATATATACACATAAATGTATGTACATATATGTATATACATATATATATCACATTGCCTCAGTTCTTGATGAATAAAATATATTTATGAGTAGAGTGTGCTTTTGAAATGAGGATTTGGATCAGAAAGCAAGCTACATTTTAACGAGTGGGAATAATTCTCTCCTAGATGTGAAAGGTAATATATGCAATTGTAAAAAAAAAAATATTTTTAGACAGCATAGGGAAATACAAAGCAAAAGGTAAAAACCGTTCAACTGTGCAGATTAACCACTGTTAAATTCTAATGTATAGTTCTCCAGATTTTTTTTCTAGCTCTTTTTATACGTATAGGGAGTTTTTTTCAAAATTCTATACATATTGTTTTATAACTTGAAATACCGTATTTTTTTTTTTTTTAAGATTTTATTTATTTATTTGACAGAGAGAGCACAAGCAGGTAGAGAGGCAGGCAGAGGGAGAGGGAGAAGCAGGCTCTCCGCCGAGCAGGGAGCCCAACATGGGGCTCGATCCCAGGACCCTGGGATCTTGACCCAAGCCAAGGGCAGCCACTTAACCTACTGAGCCACCCAGGCGCCCCAAAATACTGTATTCTTTTTTTTTTTTTTTTAAAGATTTTATTTATTTATTCATAAGAGACAGAGAGAGAGAGAGAGGCAGAGGGAGAAGCAGGCTCCCTACTGAGCAGGGAGCCCAATGCGGGACTCGATCCTAGGACCCTGGGATCATGACCTGAGCCGAAGGCAGATGCTTAACCATCTGAGCCACCCAGGCACCCCAAAATACTGTATTCTTAAAAGAGACTACTTGGTACTTGGTCTTGGTCTTTTGCCTCTACCATAGTAAAAGGGTGTGTGCAGGACGACTGGCATAAAATGGTAATATCTTGGGCAGATTGGGATGTATAGTTATACCACACACATACTTTAATAGCTGACCTGTTTGTTAGTAAAGGCTAGGCGAATCCCGTTTGGGATTAGGTTAGCTGAAGGAGGCAATGAATATTATAAAGCTTCATTTTATGGTAGAATTTGGGGGAAAAAAACTTATTTTTACATTATACGGGATCAAAAGATAAGTAACTCAGACCTTAATGTTCAGGTAAGCATTAAGAAGAATAAAGCACGGCTCTTCTGGAGCATTGTATTATATGTGCTCTTTTAGTGTGTATGAGTGGGTGTGTATATAACCATCTCTGATTATCTGTACTTTTGGAGTGGTAGGGAGAGGAAAGGAGTCTGTTGTGTTGTGGAATAGATTTTTGTACCTGAAGTCAATTCTTCAGCAAATCTTGCTTTCTGTATTATTGACAGCACCTAGTAATTTGCTTTGTTAATCACTCTCTTTGCCCAAGCAAATATTGGGGCTGGTCTTATTTTAAAAATACTTTTCTTTTTGAGGATTGGGTTATATTTTATTTACATGTCTCAGTATTTTCTTGTTGGTTCTAAGTTGATGGTAAGGCTTACAGTTTAGCTATGCTAGAAACTTTTCCTTTCTATATAAATTTTAAAATAAGCTTGTCAAAAAAAAAAAAAAAATAGAAGGGCGCCTGGGTGGCTCAGTTGGTTAAGCGACTGCCTTCGGCTCAGGTCATGATCCTGGAGTCCCGGGATCGAGTCCCGCATCAGGCTCCCTGCTCAGCAGGGAGTCTGCTTCTCCCTCTGACCCTCCCCCCGTCTCATGTGCTCTCTCTCTCTCTCTCAAATAAATAAATAAAATCTTAAAAAAAAAAAAAAAAATAAATAAATAAAATAAGCTTGTCTAGGGGTGGCTGGCTGGTTCAGTCGATAGAGCATGCAACTCTTCATCTCGGATCATGAGTTTGAGCCCTAAGTTGGGGGTAGAGATTACATAAAAAAAATTTAAAAATAAAATCTTAAAAAAAATAAGCTTGTCTGTAGATCAATTTGGAGGAGAACTGATACTTGTATATTTAGTCTTCCAATCTAGCAACAAGGTATGTCTTTCCATTTATTTAGATCTCCTTTGGTTTCTTTCATCTGTGTGACTTGTAATTTCAGCATTTAAGTCCTTTACATGTTTTGTTAGACTTGAGCCTAGTTATTTCATTAAAAAATTTTTAAAAATTTTTTAACAGTGGGGGCGCCTGGGTGGCTCAGTTGGTTGAGCGACTGCCTTCGGCTCAGGTCATGATCCTGGAGTCCCGGGATCGAGTCCCGCATCGGGCTCCCTGCTCAGCAGGGAGTCTCCTTCTCCCTCTGACCCTCCTCCCTCTCATGCTGTCTGTCTTTCATTCTCTCTCTCTGAAATAAATAAAATCTTTAAAAAAAAAAATAAATTTTTTAACAGTGTTTTATTAGAGAGCATCAGTCGGGGGAAGGGCAGAGAGAAGGAGAAGCAGACTCCCCGCTGAGCAGGGAACCTGATGTGAGGCTTGATCCCAGGACCTTGGGATCATGACCTGAGCTGAAGGCCACCCAGGCGCCCCTCATTAAAAAATTTTTTTCCATTAAGAAATGTTTTAAAAACTTCTTATCAAAATATATAAATTCATAGAAGTGTATGTATAATAAGCTTACAGCTGGATTAGTTCCACAGGGATTGACTTATTTTCAAATTCTGCTATTTTCTGTC
This sequence comes from Leptonychotes weddellii, assembly GCF_054177405.1. Classification (NCBI taxonomy): domain Eukaryota; kingdom Metazoa; phylum Chordata; class Mammalia; order Carnivora; family Phocidae; genus Leptonychotes; species Leptonychotes weddellii. The sequence goes on along the minus strand of NC_138377.1, from coordinate 92,358,720 downwards.
AACCTGAGAGATTTTTAGGAGGGAGGGAGGATTGAAGATGAGGGAACAAGACAAAGCTTCCTTTCCATTTCTTTCTGAGTCAGGTCTTCATAGTGTGACTTCCTTGTTTTGTTTATAAGTGAATTCTCAAGACAGAACACATATTCTGATAGCTAAGCTTATTTCTAAATCAGTTTTCTAATTTACTTCCAGTCATGTTGTAATAGAGATTTGCGTAGGTGTTTTCTGATATAGGAATTCATACTGTTTTAAAACAATGAAGATGTGGGTTGAAGATTTAAGAGATGGAAAGTTATGCCTTCTCTTTTTTTTTTTGAGCCCAAGCTATTCCCTGCCTTTTAGCTTCCTTCTGTGCAGTTTGTATAAAGCACACACCAAGGTAAACTTGTCATCTTGCTGTCTGGCTTTTATTTTCCTTCTAGTAAGAATAAGCTACTTAGTGTTGATATTTATGGGAGTTTTTTGTCTGCTTCTTTTTGAGTAAGACTACAAATCTAACTCCTGAATTTTTAGAGATGATATCACTGTAATTGCTTAAAGGAAAATGATTTATGTAGCAAGGAAATTAAAAATGAGATTTGCTTACTACAGATACTCCTGGGAATACATGAGTTTATTACATATGCTCCATCAGGAAGGACATAGTTAATTACGGAAAAATCATAATTTAACTCTTATGTATACTTTTATTGTAAAAAATAGTCTTTTTTCTTTCTTTACATCACTGGGGCTCAGTTGTTCCTGATCAGTTCTTCCTCAAACTTTTATTTTGAAAATTTCTTAAATCTATTGAAAAGCTGAATAGTACAAATAAACACCCATATACTTTTCACCTTTTTTCAAAAATTGTAACATTTTGCTGCAATTGCTTTTTTCTTCTCTCTAAACACACACACACACACACACACACACACATACTTTGTTTTAAGTGAGAGTGTTATAGTCACCAAGATACTTCCCCTGCATACTTCAAGTGTATGTCTCCTAAAAATAAGGACATTCTTCAACACAGCTTCATACCTTTGTCACACCTAAGGAAAATAGTAAGAATTCATTATTACCTGATACGAAGTTTTCTGTTTGTTTCCCCTCTATCTTTTATAACTTTTTTTTTTTTTCCTGATCTCAGATGCAATCACATTGATAGATTGCTTTTGGGTTTTATTTCTCTTTAGTCTCTTTTAATCTAGAACAATCCTCTGTCTTTTTTTTTTTTTAAGTGACATTAACTTTATTGAAGAATCTAGGCCATTTGTCTTACATAATGTCCTACAATATGAATTTGCTGATTGTTTCTTTAAGACTGTATATTCAGGTTAAACACTAATTGCATGAGCACTATATAGATGCTGCATACTTCTAACATCACCTCAGGAGGCACTTAATGCCTTTTTTTTTTTTTTTTAACATTTTAGGTGATGCTAACTTTGATCACTTAAGGTGGTGACTACTACTAGATCAGTTCATTGTAAACGCACATTTTTTTCCCCTTTGTAACTAGTATGTAATCTAGGGGTGGTATTTTGAGATTGTGTGAAAATCATTTTTCCCACAGCCTTTTCCAGTGGTCTTGGCATCCATGGGAAGATTATCCTTATATGGTAATTCTTTTTTTTTAATAAAAAATTATTAAACAATATGTGTACATAGTAAGAAGTTCACATGGTACAAAGGAGGTCACAGCAAAATGCATGTGTCCCATTCATGTTCTATTTCCCTTTCCAATTTTTTCCAGAATTAACTGTTGCCAGTTTCTTTTTGAATCTTTTCAGAAGTTCTAAACCCTTCCAGTCATGCATTCATATATATTGTCTCATTTTTATTTCTTTTTACACAAATTGTAGATACTACAGAGTATTCTAAATCTTTTTTTTATTATAGTAAAATAACATTTATAATTTTAACCATTTGTGAAGTGTACAATTCACTGGCATTAAATGTGTTTACAGTGTTGTATAACCATCACTGCTGTCTATATCCAAAACTTTTTCATCATCCCCAAGAAAAACTCTGTACCCATTAAATAATAATTCCCTCTTCCTCTCCCCCAAAGCCCCTGTAACCTCTTTGGTACTTTATCTATGAATTTCCCTATCCTTGGTGCCTCATAAAGGGGGAATCATAAATTTGTTCTTCTGTGTCTGGCTTATTTCACTAAATACAATACTTTCAAGGTCCGTCCATGTAACATATATTAAAATTTCATTTCTTTTCATGGCTGGGTAAAATTCCATTGTGTGTGTGTGTCTGTAACATGTTTTGTTTATCCATTCATCTGTTGATGGACATTTGGGTTGTTTTTGCCTTTGGGCTACTGTGAATAATGCTGCTGTGGACATGGGAATATAAATATCTGTTTGAGTCCCTGCTTTTAGTTTCTTTGGGTACATACCTAGGAGTGGAATTGCTTGGTCTACATCTTAATGTATTTTTAACTTTATATCATTGTTATCATTCCAATTTAATACGTTCCAGATAATTGTAGATCTTCCTCATTCATTTTGATGATTACCTTGATTCCCAGTGTATGTATATAATTCATTTAACCAGTTTTTATTGGTCGATTTTAGGTTGTTTCCCCTTTTTGTTTTTTACCTTTTTTTTTTCTTTTTGCTATTCTCAACAAGGGTGCAGTGAATAGGATAGTCTTAGTTTAAGCAATGCCTTGTTTTTTAATTAAAATTGTAATGTGAAAATGTTGATTGAGCCTAGTCTCATTAAGTATATCTTTTCAGTATCCTTAAAATTTATCTTCTCACAAACCAGATACCTTATTGCTCTTCTATTTTAGGCTCTCATGTCTCAACTCAACTTTTAGGGTGTCTGTTGTGTCCTGGCTACTCCGTCCTTCCCTTCATTCCCTTAGTATTATCCATAGCTCCTGCTGGGTAACTTTGTTATGCAGCGTTGTCATGTTGTATTGTAATTCTTCACATACCCTTATCCTCTTCTGGGTTCTGAGTCCTTTAGGAGCCCTGCGCTTTGTATGTAGCAGACCTTCCTACTATGGAGAAATTTGCACATTCTTGTCAAGTTCCTAGTAGTAATAAACTGAAATGCCTTTGTTAAAATTAACATATAGTTACAGAGATTTTTTAAAAATACGCAAACAGGACTGACCTTAGTTCATTAATGAAGGTTGTAGGAGTACATCCCTTTCTTTGTTTTCTTTTTGGATGAAGAGATAAAAAAGTTACTTTGAAGCTAGTTAACATTTGGTACTATTAAGCCCTCCCCTCCATATCTTTTGATACCATCAGAGCTTTCATACAGTCTTTTAAGTTTTTTTTCTCCTCAAAATCATATTCACATATTCTGAGATTGTGTGAGGAGCTAGCCATAGTACCCTTTTCTTGCATTTTAGTTATGTCTCCATTTTTTATTTTAGGGAGCCTCATAAGAATGAGTTCTTGAAGTGTAAATTGGATATGTCCTTGGGAATTCAGTGAGGATAAATTTACCAAAAGATGTTATGATTAACATGACTTAGGCTTTAGATGCCCGCAAATTGATGGTTCTGAAGAAGGGGGAGATTTTTTTCTACAAACAGTATATGATGAAGACCACTGGCCTTTTCATGCTTCTCGAAAATCTTTTATTGTTGAAGTGTATTGTCTGGTTCATGGCCTCTAGTCAGCTACAACTTAAAGGTATCCTGCATGTGCTGATTTCTCTTTGTATTTCTGGACTAAATAGACTAATCTATTTGCATAACAGCTTGTTGAACTTGGCAAGTGCATAACTTGCTTTACTCTTTTGTTCCCAAAGATTCTTTCATTAAAAAGTACGTTGATCTTCTAAAAACTGCCTAGGGGTGCCTGGGTGGCTCAGTAGTTAAGCGTCTGCCTTTGGCTCAGGTCATGATCCCAGGGTCCTGGGATCGAGCCCCGCATCGGGCTCCCTGCTTCGCGGGAGGCCTGCTTCTCCCTTTCCCACTGCCCCCTGCTTGTGTTCCCTCTCTCTCTGTGTCTCTGTCAAATAAATAAAATCTTAAACAATAAAAAAAAATAAAAACTGCCTAAGGTCGCTAGCAGACATAGTTTGAAATCATTACATTGAAAGCAGAATCATTAAATACATAGTTAATTTGCTTATAGCTAGTTACCACAAACTTTTTTTTTTTTTTTAAAGATTTTATTTATTTATTTGGCAGAGAGAGACACAGCGAGAGAGGGAACACAAGCAGGGTGAGGGGCAGAGGGAGAAGCAGGCTTCCCGCCTAGCAGGGAGCCCGATGCGGGGCTCGATCCCAGGATCCTGGGATCATGACCCTAGCTAAAGGCAGTCGCTTAACCGACTGAGCCACCCAGGCGCCCCACCACAAACTTTTTATAGTAGAGCATTGTGGTGATGTATTTTTGTTTATTGCATTTTGCCAACCAGAGTTACTGTATTTCTAATGTTATACTAACTTCCATGATGGTATACGAAAGAAGGAACTTAAAATAGTTCAAATTATTTCTCTTTGGGGGATATGTGGTGAACAGTTAGAGTCTATATAATGTAATACTAGCATTTATTTTTACAGTTTTCACAGTACTTCTATGTAAAAGACATGGAAATTCCAACATGGAAAAGATAATTTGGATTAAGTTTATTAGAACAGGTTTAAGTGTGTGTGTGTGGGGGGGTAGGTAGGACCTGAATTAGTAGCTGAAGGAAGTATAGGATTTGTTAGGTAGAGAGGAAGGGTGAGCTTTTGAGGGGGGCAGCAACATACATGACTAAGGGTGCAGAGATAGGGATGAATACATTCCAACTTAGTGATCGTAAGGATTGGGAGGGATGCCTGCCTAACTAGAGCAGAGGGCTGCTGAGGGGCATGGGATGGTTAAGATTTGATAGGTTGGAGGGAACAGTGGATTATAAGCCTTGAGAAGCAAAGTGAGGGATTTTAAGCCTAGGGAGCTATATATATCACTCAGGGCCCTGGCAGGAAATAGAGTAGTTATAGAGGTTGGGGTAGGATTAAAGAAAGCAACAAGGTATTGTGAAGTTCCCAAGGTCCAGCAATATCTGGAAGCCATCGATACTTTTAAGACAATGGGGCCAAGAAGAGGAAGATTGATGAGAGCTGAAACAATGAGAGCCAAGCCAGTGGATAGCACCTGTGGCCATAGAGGAAAGTCAGAACCCACCAAGAGGTGGGGAGGGAGCCAGGGAAATAAGGACCACTCTTTCCTTTTCTTCTCATTCTCTGATTTCCTTCTAATGCCTCTCATTGGCCTAACCCACCTGGAAACCAGGGGATTTTGGACAGTGCAATCCTAGAGGTCAACCTCAAAAGGTACAAAGCAGAAGGAAGATAGAAGGAAGGATAGAGATTAAGTTTGTGTGGGGAGACTGGGGTCAAACAGAGAATGCCTAGCCCAGAACCCATTTTAAATTACTGTACATGCGTAAGCAGAGGAATGTTATACTGAAAATGCTCTTGTAGGAAGATTTGGTTTAGTGGATTTTGAGGGTCTTCTTTAAAAAAATCTCTCTCCAGGCAGAGTTTCAACTTATAACAAAAAAGGCAGAAAGTAACCTCTTATTTGATTTATCCTTATAGCCCCCCCATGGGCTATATACTTAAAAAAATTTCTTTGTAGACTCATTAGATCAGAATTCATCTACTACAGAGGGTTCCTGAGTCTCTGCAACAAGAAAGGTAGGATGACAGTGGCTTAAAGGGACAAAAGAGGGACAATACAGAGTACCAGTTTTGAAAAACTAAAGTCTGGTGAGTGGGTTAGTGGTAATGAAGACAAGTGTACAAATAATAAATCAGGCAGAGGGTACAGGTGTTATAATATGTGTAAGCAAAGTGTTATGGGAGTTATGAGTGTTATGAGGAGGAAGTGATGAATTCTGTATTGGTGAATAAGGTGATTAAAACACAAAAGTCTTCATGGAGGAAGTGACCTTTGAGATAGGCCTTTGAAGAAGTATGGATTGTGACAGGTAAAGATTAGATAGATGAGGACAGTTACAAGGAATAACATGAACAAAAGCACAGAGGTGGGAAGTGTTCGGCTTTTTCAAGAGTGGGATATATTTAGGGGAGTTGTGGAAGATGAAATTGCAAGGCAAACTTGGCTCCCCCTGGATGGACTTAAGCCCACAACAATGGCTTGTATTCACTTTCTTTTTTTTTTTTTTTTAAAGATTTTATTTATTTATTTGACAGAGAGAGACACAGCGAGAGAGGGAACACTAGCAGGGGGAGTGAGAGAGGGAGAAGCAGGCTTCCCGTGGAGCGGGGAGCCCGATGCGGGGCTCGATCCCAGGACCCTGGGATCATGACCTGAGCCGAAGGCAGATGCTTAACAACTGAGCCACCCAGGCGCGCCTTGTATTCACTTTCATAGGAAATGGTAGAGCCATTGACTTCTTTATGGGCAATGATGAATTGGTTAGAACTGAGCTTTAAGATTAATCTAGCAGGAGGTAGATGCAATGGAATGGGGAGACTCCTTGAGAGCGCATTACAGTTTCCCAGGGCAGGTTATAAAGGCAAGGTGGGGCCAGTGGGAATATTAAAAGAGGCTGGAGAGTAAAGGAAGGGCGTGAGTCAAAGATTAAAGGACAGTTTTGACTCTGGGTACTTGAGTGATATATCAGAAGGAGCTGGTTTTATAAGGTTTTATAGGAAAGGGGGAGGGGAGCATGAGGAGATAGAGAAGCTGGAAGAGATGGTGAAGTTAATTTTGGATATAGTGAATTGAGGGTGGGAAGCATTGACATTGTAAAGAGCATCAGACATTTGAAAACATAGACTGCAGAGGTGCTGGCCAGAGGCATGGATTTGGGAGTATCTCTGTATAGTGATGATGAGTAAAGCTTTAGCAATGAACAGAAATGGTTGATGTTAAAAAACAAACAAACAAACAAAAAAACAAATATTGCAAAGAAAACGAGGTTTCAGAACTTTAGGGCATTAAGTGGACAAGAGAAGGCAAGAGTATGTAAATTACTATTATTTGTCTATTCATCGGTTGATGGATATTTGAATTTCTAATTTTTGGCTTTTATGAATAAAGCTGCTTTGGACTTTGAGGTATAAGTTTTTATATGGTCATGTGTTTTCATTTTTCTGGGCAAATCCCTAAGGAGTGGAATTGCTGCATATATATAGTGAGTACGGTATGTTTAGTTTTATAATAAACTGCCAAAAAGTTTTCCATTTTACATTACCACCAGCACTTTATGGGAGTTCTAGTTGCTCCACATCCTCATCCGTACTTGGTATTGTCTGTTTCTTTAAATTTAGCCACTTTAGTGCGTTTGTAATAGTATCACTATAGTTTTAATTTCCATTTCTCTAATGACGAATGTTGAGCATACTTTTTTATGCTTATTTAGCCACTTACATATCTTTGGTGAAATGTCTGTTCAAATTTTTTGTCTATTTAAAAAATTATGTTTTATTGAGTTGTAAGGGTTCTTTTTATGTATTCACAAGTCCTTTATTAGATACATGTTTTGCAAATAGTTTCTTTCAGTTTGGAGTTTGCCTTTTCGTTTTTCTTAACAGTGCTCTTTGAAGAGCAAAACTTTAATTTTGAGAGAGTCTAATGTATTGATTTTTTTGAGTCCTGTTTAAGAAATATTTGCCTAATCCGGGGTTACTAATATTTTTTCCTGCATTTTCTTCTCAAGAGTCCCCCCCCACTCTCTCTGCCCCCCTCCCCACCCAGAGAGAGACTGCACACTTGTGCGTGAGAGTGGGGGTGGGGTGGGGGGCAGAGAGAGAGGGAGAGAGAGAATCTTAAGCAGGCTCCACACCCAGCATGGAGCCTGATGCCCGGCTCAATCTCAGGACCCTGGGATCATGACCTGAGCTGAAATCAAGAGTCGGTCACTTAACCCACTGAGCCACCCAGGAGCCCCTCTTCTAGAGATTTTTATGGTTTCAGCTCTTACATTTAGGTCTGTGTTGATTTTTTTTTTTTTAAGATTTTATTTATTTATTTGACAGAGAGACAGAGTGAGAGAGGGAACACAAGCAGGGGGAGCGGGAGAGGGAGAAGCAGGCTTTCCGCTGAGCAGGGAGCCCGATGCGGGGCTCGATTCTGGGACCCTGGGATCATGACCTGTGCTGAAGGCAGACGCTTAACGACTGAGCCACCCAGGCGCGCCATGGGTCTGTGTTGATTTTTGTATGTGGTGTGAAATTAGGGTTGAGGTTCATTTTTTCCCCGTATGTATATCCAGTTGTTCCAGCACCTTTTGTGGAAGGTTATCCTTTCCCCATTAAACTGCCTTGGCACTTTAGTTAAAAATTCATGGGCCATATATGTGTGGGTCTGTTTCTGGACTTTCAGTTCTGTTCTGTTGATCTGTCTTGATGCCAATACACATGTCTTGATTACTGTAGCCTTAAAATAAGCCTTAAAGTCACATAATGGAAATTCCTCAATTTTGTTCTCTATCAAAATTGTTCTATTCTCAGTCCTTTGCATTTCTATCCTGCAAATTTCTGATAAGGACTGTGAAAATTATTTTGTTGTTGTTACCCAGTTGGGATTTAATGACTTAGTGATCTTGAGAGAGTGGCTGGGAGGAATGGATTTTATCATAGCAACAGGACTGAGAGTGAACTGAATTGGCAGTTGATTGATTCAAATCTTCTGAGGTTTTTAATTTTCTAAAATTTAGAGTGATCTAGAACATGCGAAACCACCATGTCAGTGATAAGAAGCAGCATGATTTAGTGGTTAAGTAAGGTTGGGTATCAGACTGCTCTGGTTTGAATCCTTACTCTATCAATTACTGGCAGGGTGACCTTGGGCAAACTATATTTAGCTTCTCTCTGCCTCCATTTCCTTTACTGGAAAATCAGAATAATAAGAATACTTATTTCAGAGTTGTTCTGAGATTAAATAAGATAATAACATGTAAAGGTTTTAGCACAGTGTTCAGTGCGCTCAATGAATGTTAGCTACTGTTATTGCTCTGTTCACCTAGAGAGTGTTAGAAAGCTTCACAATTTGATAAATTCACTTGTAGGTTCTATTAGTCTACCCCTGTCTCAGATCCTTCAGCCTGCTTCATTTATTTCAGTTTTAGAAAGATAGTGCTATTTGGTTTCTTTTCTAGTCCTTTGGTCGTTTTTCCAGCCCCACTTTTCACTGGTGAATTTGGTAATTTATGTATGTAATTAAATTTGGATTTGCGCATTGGACCATGAGTGGAAAAAAGAACAGTTGGCTTTTAGTGGTATAAATCATTGCTGTAAATGAAACAAAACAAAACAAGACAACAGCAGTTTTTTTTTTCTTTGCCTGGCGTTTAGCTGGTTCATCAGGATTGTGAATCGGTGGTTCTTGAATACAAGCGAAAATCCATCAGTTTGATTTGATTTTGTCTGTAGTTCTTTACTTGCTGAATAAGCAGGTCTGCTTCCTGGTTTATTTGACTAGTTCTCATTATTGATGTAGCAAAACAATTTGCCAGCAAACTCAGTAAGTCTCTTCTTTTTCTAAGTGTACTCACTTTGTAAATAGGGATAATAACAAAAAAAAGCTTTTTCCTTCTTATCAGCTGTTTAATTTTGTGCAGCTAAACATTGAAAATTTGTATGGTTTAATGAGAGCCAAAATCAGTCAGCCTAATGAAGCCCTCTAGAAGGGAAGCACTTGGGATACCGGTGGGGAAAGCTGGATCACAGTGTGCACTTAGTTTTCAGTTGCAGAACTTTCCAGATGGGCTGTGTCCCTCCTGCACTTCCTTGATCAATGCTCTTGATAAATATCCTTACTGATGTCTTTCTTTTATGAAGCTCTAAATTCACAAATTTAGAGCTTCATAAATTTGTGGGTACTGATGTGGCAGAGGAGTGGTGGTGAATGACAAGTTCAGTTTCAGCATGTTGAATTTAAGATTCCTTTGGAACATCTTAGTGGGTATATCATGTGAGCAGTGGATATTCAGGTTTGGAGCTCAGGAGAAAGAATTTGGACTATACTCATTAGCATATGAGAGGTAGATGAAAGCCTTGGAAGTAGCTAGAATTACTCCAAAAATTATAGACAGTGATAAGAGTATACAGAAATGGACTGAAGGTGGAATTCACGTGGTCTGTCTGTGGTACTTCCACACTTGGAATCAGTTCTTTTAAAGTGCTTCCATTATGTATCAGCTCAGCATAAGATAGTATTACTGGGTTTAAGTTGGATTCTATGTAAATAATGAACTACATAGATGCAGATTGCTCAGCACAATTCAGCAAATATTTATTGAGGTCCCTCTATGTGCTTTACCTTTGCTAAGCACTGAGGATATAAGCATCTTTGCCCTCATGACTTTATAGACTAGTATGAGAGGATGCTAAACACGTAAGTACACAAATAGTATATAATCGCAAACTGAAAAATGCTGAGAAGGTAAATACTGCGTACTGTGTGAGCATTTTAAAAGGGACCTGATCTCATGTGGGTGCAGTCAGGGGTAGCTTCCCTGAGAAAGTGACATTTAATTCAACTAGCAATTATTGAGTACCCAGTATATCCCTGCACTGCTGTTTAAACTGAGGTCTTGTGACCAGACATTAACTGGGTGAAAGAGGGTGGGATGGAGAAGGCAGGCTCTAAGTAGAGGGAACTTTCTGTGCAAGGGTCCTGCAATAGAAAGCAAGGAGCATGAGTCCTTCCAGGAATTAAACATCTCAGTTATAGCTTATAAAAGGGAGAGCAGGGGAGAGAGGTCAGTTCTTTTTTTTTTTTTTTTAAGATTTTATTTATTTATTTTGACAGCAAGAGAGACAGTGAGAGAGGGAACACAAGCAGGGGGAGTGGTAGAGGGAGAAGCAGGCTTCCTGCGGAGCAGGGAGTCTGATGCGGGACTCGATCCCAGGACGCTGGAATCATGACCCAAGCTGAAGGCAGACGCTTAACGACTGAGCCACCCAGGTGCCCCGAGAGGTCAGTTCTTGACCTTTTTTTTTCTTTTTTTAAAGTTTTTATTTATTTGACAGCACAAGTAGGCAGAGCAGCAGGCAGAGGGAGAGGGAGAAGCAGAAGCAGACTCCCTGCTGGGAGTCCACCGCTGCTGTGGGGCTCAATCCCAGGATGCTGGGATCATGACCTGAGCCCAAGGCAGCCACCTAACAGGCTAAGCACCCAGGCTCCCTAGTTCTTGATCTTTTCAACCATGAAGAGATTTTGTTCTTCAGAGTAAAACATTGAAAAGCTTACTGACTTTATTAACTTTTTGTTTTTTAAAAATTAAACATACACATTAGTGGAAAGAATATTTCCCGACATCCATTTTTTTCAGCGATGTTTTGTAGTTTTCATTGTACAAGTTTTTTACCTCGGTTAAGTTAATTCCGCAGTATATTATTCTTTTTGATGCTATTATAATTGGAATTGTTTTCATAATTTTGTTTTCAGATTGTTCGTTGTTAGTTATAGAAATGCAGCTGATTTGTGTGTGTGTTTGACTTTGTGTCCTGCTACTTTGCTATAAATTCATTTATGAGTTCTAACAGGGTTGGTTTTTTGTGTGTGTGTGTGGACTTAATAGGGTTTTCTACATGTAAGTTCTCTGTGAACAGAGACAACTTTACTTCTTTTCTTTTACTTTAGATGCCTTTTGTTTATTTTTCATGCCTAATTACTCTGATTAGAAACTCCAGTACTGTGTTGAATGGAAGTGGTGAAAGTAGACATCCTTGCCTTGTTTCCATTCTTAGAGGAAAAGCTTTCACCATTGAGTATGATGTTTGCTGTGGGTTTTCATATATGGCTTTTATTATGTTGAGGTAGTTTCCTTCTGTTCCTAGTTTGTTGTTTTTCCCATGGAAAGGTGTTGAATTTCATCAGATGCTTTTTCTGAATCAATTGAGATGAACTTGTGGTTTGTTTTCCCTTCATTTGGTTTCACAGAATCTTGAGCGAGACTTAGGAACAGCTCCTGAAACTTGCCCTCAGAAATTCTCTGACCTCTTCTTGCTTCTCTGCATTTTTAGTCTTGTTTGCGGCTATCCTTGTGAATATAAGTACTTACTGTCATTTTGTAGTATTTTATTGTTTCATTACTTTCTATCTCCTGTCTTCTCTCAAATTCTATATTCTTTACTTTCAAAGTCCCTAGTTTCTCCTAAGTCTGACCTCCACTGCTACCCATGGAGATTGTGATAACTTTCAAGGGCTTTCTGGATCATTGCCTCCTTTGGATACTTGTGGCAAGGAACAATATTATACTTATAATTCAGACACACTTAAGTTCTTCTACATTTTTTAGAAGTTCTTCTACACTTCTAGACTTTAGTTCTACACTTTATTCTTGAGGTTAGGGGCTGGATATAGATATTATATGAATAGTAACTATATCTGTGGTTGGAGATAATAATGGTAATGATAATAGCCACCATTTCCCAAAGATTTATATATCAGAACTGAAGAAAAAGGTATGTAGAAGAGGTTGTTTCCTTTGAATTACAGTTTATAATTTAGTTGTACAACTCCTAAATTGAGTTTTAGTCAATCATTGACTGATTTGAAGTTAACTTGTCTGAAAGTTACTCTTTTGGTAGCTAATATTATTTAAATGTAGACATTAGGGGCGCCTGGGTGGCTCAGTCTTTAAGTGTCTGCCTTCGGCTCAGGTCATGATCCCAGGGTTCTGGGATCGAGCCCCGCGTCGGCCTCCCTGCTCCATGAGAAGCCTGCTTCTCCCTCTCCCACTCCCCCTGCCTACGTCCCTCTCTCTCTGTGTCTCTCTCTGTCAAATAAATAAATAAAAATCTTAAAAAAAAATAAATGTAGACATTAGTTGTAATTAATTAGTTAATTTAACAAACACTGTAATACTTTAGGCTGCATGCTGGGGAATTAAAATTGAAGCATTATCTATTAGGGTTAGAGTAAAAAAACTCTGATTAATTATGGTTCAGAGTGAGAGGTATTCTGTTAGAGAATTAGAAAGCCTAGTTTTCAAGTTCCAAAAGGTCTTGCATAGGAGAGGGTAGAAGAAGATCAACTGGAAAGAACTTAAATTCCTGATTATAAGGAGGTGGTTGCTGGTATAAGGCAGTTGGCCTTTACATGGTAAACCAGTAGCCTTTTGAGGATTGAAACAAGAACATAACAGATTTGTAGAAAGATGGAGGATGAACAGGAGTTGGGGAGAATCTGGTATCAGGGAGTTGAATAAGGAAGTTACTGTAATGGGTCAGCTTAGAGAGAATTTCCAATTAGATGTACAATTCTAACTCCAATTCCACTTTTGATGTGTGGGTTTTATACAAAACCAGGCAATTCTTGGACACCATCTGATTGTCCTACAGTTCAACTCAATATGACACTGTTTACCTGGAGATAGGGTCAGGTCCCACAGGTTAAGGGTTCAGTCCTTAAAGACTGCCACCACTCCCTTATGTTATATTGTCACCTATACTTCTCACTAACTAGCTGTAGATTGAAGGTTCCAATAACCCGTCTTTGGGTTTGATTAGTTTGCTAGAAGGGCTCACAGAACTCAGAGCAATATTTTACTTCTAGATTACCAGTTTATTATGAAAGGATATAACTCAGGAACAGCCAGATGGAAGAGATGCATGGGACAAGGTATGGGGAAAGAGAGTATAGAGCTTCCAAGCCCTTTTGGAGCATGACACGCTCCCTGAGTCTCCATGTGTTCACCAACCTGGAAGCTTTCCATACCCCGTTTTTTTTTAAGATTCTCTTTTTCTCTCTTTTTAAAGATTTTATTTAGTTTGAGAGAGACAGAGATAGCATAAACAGGGAGGAGAGGGAGAAGCAGGCTCCCCGCTAAGCAGGGAGCCCTATGTGGAGCTCGATCCCGGGACTCTGGGATCATGACCTGAGCCGAAGGCAGATGCTCAACCAGCTGAGCCACCCAGGCGCCCCAAGATTCTCTTTTAAAGTAATTTCTGTGCCCAACATGGGGCTTAAACTCACAACCTGGAGATCAAGAGTTGCACACTTCACTGACTGAGCCAGCTAGTCCCCCCCCTTTTTTATGGAGGTTTCATAACAAAGACATGATTGATTAAATCATGGGCTATTGGTGGTTGAAGTCAATCTTCAGTTCCTCTCCCCTCCCCAGAGGTCAGAGGACCTTCCTACCCTCTAGTCACAATGGTTGGCTCCCCTGGCAGCTAGCCCCTATCCTCAGATATTTTCCAAAAGTCAATTAATATAACAAAAGACACTTTTATTACTCTCATCACAGCAAATTCCAAGGGTTTTTAGGAGCTTTTTGCTAGGAATGGGACAGTGACCAAGTAAATATATATTTCTTATTATAAATCACAGTGTTACAGCTATCATCCTTAGGCACTGATTACAAAGGTGAAGATGGGGGCTGGCAATATCACACTTCTCCAAAAGAAATTTTTGGTGGGGTAGGTTGGGGTTGGGGAGCTGGGCGTGTGTATTTGGACAAGTTCTCACCCTTGATTCTTACATCCACCCCGCATTTAGAATTAATTTTCTGGGGGAGTGATACTATGGAGCTGTGGAAATAGTGCTGGACTTCAGACTTTGGAGACCTGTGTTTAAATCCTGATTCTAACATTCACCTTTTATGTGATCTTGTCAAATGATGTAATCCTGCCCCCACCCCAGTCTTTCAAGATCTAATTGTGGATCTAATATGTGGATAAGGGCACTGAAATAGGACTAAATCCAGTAGTTTCTAATGTAAATTTTTTTAGTTTTAAAAATTAAACTAAAATGGAAAATTCAAAAGCCTTTACTGAGCACCTATTAGATTTGAGATACTTTAATTAGCATAAAAAACCATGGGACAGTAACAACATGAAACACATATTTAATTTTTTTTTTTAAGATTTTATTTATTTATTTGACACAGAGAGAGAGACAGCTAGAGAGGGAACACAAGCAGGGGGAGTGGGAGAGGGAGAAGCAGGCTTCCCGTGGAGCAGGGAGCCTGATGCGGGGCTCGATCCCGGGACGCTGGGATCATGACCTGAGCTGAAGGCAGACACTTAACGACTGAACCACCCAGGCACCCGAATTGTTTTTTATTCTTTTATTTGCCTGCAACATAATGTATTTAAAAAGGAAATAAATAGGATTTATCTAGTAACTCAAAAGTTTCATTGAAAATGTTTAGTCTGATGCAGTATTTTGTTGTTTGAACCTTTCTCCATTGATCAGAATTATTCATAAAACATCATCCCCTTATCTCTGGCAACCCTTGCTCTTATGATTCATCTTTCTCTTTTACAGGACACATCATCAGAATATGCCCAGAGGTTATGTTTGTGATATTTATGTGCAATATATCTCAGGTGTTTGAGGTAGCAGGCTAATGAATATATCAGCTCTAGGATATTTGTCCTATAACTGCAGATTTCTCTATGCCTGAGAAAGGATAAAATACTGTTAAGCCTGTGTTATTTGATTTTTGTTTTCTAAACCTGTGTTATAGTTAGAAACAAGAGAGACAAAATCAATCCTTTAAAAAGAGACATTTGTAGGGTTTTTTTTTTTTGTTGTTGTTAAAATGCTTTTTGTAAAAACAAGCATATTATAAATTAAAACAATAATGGGATAGTTGATGATAGATTTTGACTATATTGTAATTGAAAACAATATGATCATACCAGCTTTTTTGTTTTAGCTTTTTTTGAGAAAAATTTAAGACTGAAGAGAAGTACAAGAATAAAAAAGGACTCTCCTATATCTACTGTCATTTAACAGTGTTAAAATTTTGTCAAGTTTATGTAATCATCTTAAAAATAAAAGAATGGAAACATACAAAGTTGATGTCCTGTTTGGCACCTGCCATCCCCCCCATGCAATCACTATCATGAGTTTGGGGGTCTATCCTTCTAATCTTTTTTAAAGATTTTATGTATTTATTTATTTGAAGGGGAAAGGGAAAGGATCTCCAGCCAACTCTGCACCGAGTGTGGAGCCTGACCCAGGGCTCAGTCCCACGACCCTGAGATCATGACCTGAGCTGAAATCAAGAGTCAGACGCTTCACCGACTTAGCCACCCAGGTGTCCCTGTCCTTCTAATCTTTTTTAAAAAAATACTTTTATATACGTCTCCACATACATCTATAATCTATATGTATATAAATATATTTTTTAAGATTTTATTTTTAAGTAATCTCTACACCCATCGTGGAACTTGAATTTAGAACCCTGAGATTGAGAGTTGCATGCTCCACTGACTGAGCCAGCCAGGCACCCCTACAACCAGTATTTGGTAGAGATAGCAATAAGGAACAAAATAATAATGATCATAATAGCAGTTTACATTTATTGAATGTGTACTATGTTCCAGGCAATGATTCTAAGAACTCTGTGTTATCTCATTTAACCCTCATGATAACCATAGCGGGTTCTCTTTATTGTCCTCTAATTTATAGATAAGCACTTTGAGCCATGGAGAAATTGAGGAACTTGCAGACCGTGATATAGCCTAGATTCAAACCTAGCCAGTCTGTCAGACTTTGGTGCTTTTACTTTTTTATTTTATTTATTTTATTTATCTTTAAGTAATCTCTACACCCACTGTGAGGCTTGACCTTATAACCTCGAGATCAAGAGTTGTATACTCTACCTACTGAGCAGCCAGGCCCCCCTGGTGCTTTTACTTTCAACTTATGCAGTACAGCTCCTCTAGTATTGTTTTTTGGTGTTCCTTAAACACTAAATCTTATTTTGAAAATTAGAAAATTTTATTAGTTTTGTTGAATTGCATGTATTAACTTTTTTATGGTATAAAATTTATAATTTGGCATCATCTGAATATACCACGTTTTAGTTATCTCTTCCCTATTGATGAATGTTTAGGTTTTTCCCTCTTATGATGAGCATAATGAAAATCCTTAAACATGTGTCCTATACACAGTGGGATGTAGTGTATATGCATTCCTTAGGATTAACACCTTTATCATATGCTAACATTCATCATATACTAACTTTTTATGTGTACTTGGATCTTCTGGACGCTCAGTTCTTCTCTTAATATTTTCTGATGTAATATGTTCATGTGTCAGAACCACATTTGGTTATTCTAGCGTTATAATTTTTTTTTTTAAGATTTTATTTATTTATTTGACAGAGAGAGAGAGATCACAAGTAGGCAGACAGGCAGGCAGAGGGAGAGGGAGAAGTAGGCTCCCTGCTGAGCACAGAGCCCGATGTGGGGCTCAATCCCAGGACCCTGGGATCATGACCTGAGCCGAAGGCAGATGCTTAACCATCTTAGCCACCCAGGCATCCCTCTAGCGTTATAATTTTTAATATCTGGTAAGCTGGGACCTTTCTCAGTTTCCAGTTTTTTTTCAGAGATCTTTTTTTCTGTCCCTCTTTCTTTTTTTTTTTCTTACAATTCCTATGTATTTACTTTTACAGATAATTTTAAACACTTTATCAAGTTTTAGAAAACTCCAGGGTGATTTTGGTTGATACTGAATTAATTTTATACATTAACTGAAGGAGAATTGACCACCTAAAATGTGGAGTCTTCCTAATAAGAGCATTCTTAAGCTCTCCATTTATTAAAAGAATCTCTTGTTCTGCAGTAGAATTTTACGTATTTATTAATAAAATTTTTGCACTTGTTCAGTTTATTACTAGGTATTTATATTGTTTATTACAACTCTGCAATTTTTTTCTTGTTACATATTATGTAATCCCTGGTTATTGTAGTTATTTAAAGATACTTTTGACTTTTTTGGTCTTGTAACTGTTTTTAATAGAATGTAGTCACATTTATAGTGGTGTATGTTTATAAAAGATATGTAAGACAATTGGTAATTTAGGCTTATCTTGGGTTTTCTTTTAAAATTAAGACTAGGGAACTAGTCATGAGTTAACAGAGAATATTTTCTGGATGGGGGTGCCTGGGTGGCTCAGTTTGTTAAGCATCTGACTCTTGATTTTGGCTCAGGTCATGATCTTGGGATTGTGCTGAGCCTGGAGCCTGCTTAAGATTCTCTCTCTCCTTTTGCCCCCCTCACTCCTCTTCGCACGTGCTCTCTCGCTCTCTCTCTCTCAAAAAAAAAAAACCAAAACATTTCTGGGTATGTTGACTGTAAGATCAGAAGGTACACTGACATCAATTCCATAAATAGCAAATATGAATGCAGTTTATTTAAGCCTATTGGTTTGTATTTTTAAAGAATACTCTTGTTTCTTTAAAGTTAAGTACTATAAATAGTTCTTTAAAGTCTTGTGGAAATAATATACCTAGTCCAACTTCTTGGGGACTAGGGGATGAGTTTATGTAACCATCCAATTTAGAGTCTGATTTAGAGTTAAAGTTAAATTGAATTACAGAAAAGTTACAGTCACAGGTAGCATGATCAGGTCCTCAGATAATACAACTTCCAAACCTCTAATCATCCAGATTACCCTTATTTTTGCTTTCACTTACATACACCTTTCTTTTAAGGAAGCACAAAACTTGAAAGTTTGCCCAAATACTGAGTCATAGTTTGTATAGCACTGAATGATAGTAGCTTTGGCATTTGATATTATAAAGTCACTTTCATTGCAAATATGTTCTTCATTCTGGGTCAGGGTGAGGTAAAAGGGGAAGAATAAGATTCTCATGTAGAGTCTTGAGTTTTGAAGTGTCCAGATGAATGTGTATGTGCATGTTGCAATTCTGGAAGTCTTTCTTGAGGGTCTCTGAGAGCACAGCTCTAGGATGATTTGGTGAAGATTGGTTCTGCTTCAGTAATTTTTCTTTTCTCTTTGTCCAGTTCTGCCAAGATTGCAACTTCTATTTTTGTTTTGAAAACCTTGTCCTGAAGGGTTTGCAGCCATCTTCCTATTTTCTGTTTCAACTATGTTCAGGGCAATTGGTGAGCAGGGTCATGAGAGTGTGGGACTACCCCACAGGTGGATCACGATTCTCCAAAGGGGATGTGACTACTTAGAGCTAGATACTTTTGAGTTTTGATTTTTACTTATTCTGTAATCAACTACCTCACTGTGATAGCAATTTCTAGAATACTTTATAATACTTATTTTTTTGTTCAATTGCATTATTGATAATAGCAGTGCAAGTGGGCACTTGTCTTGTATTTGACTTCTGGAACTAGTGCTGCTAGTGTTTTTCTTCTGTTTTATGATATGAAATTTTTAATGATTTAAAAAAGTAAACTTTATCCTTGCCTTATTATTAGATTTTTATTAGGAATTGATCTTGCATTTTGTCAGCTACTTTTTTAACATCTCAATATAACATGGATTTTGTTAATGTTAATAGATTTGCTATGTTGTTCCATCATTATATTCCTCGAATAAACCCACTCAACATGTCACGTGTTAACCTTTTAATATACTGTTCCACTTTGCTTGCTAATATTTTTTTTTTAAGATTTTTATTTATTTATTTATTTATTTGAGAGAGAGAGAATGAGAGAGAGCACATGAGAGGGGGGAGGGTCAGAGGGAGAAGCAGACTCCCCGCCGAGCAGGGAGCCCGATGCGGGACTCGATCCCGGGACTCCAGGATCATGACCTGAGCCGAAGGCAGTCGCTCAACCAACTGAGCCACCCAGGCGCCCACTTGCTAATATTTTAGTTGTGGATTTTTACAGCTCCTTTATAGGGCAGTATTATAATTGTATTTTTTGTGCTTTGTTGAGTTTTAGTATTACTTTTTTGACTACTTAAGAGCAGAGACCCTTTCCTCAATGCCCTGAGACGTTTAAAGTAGTTTAGGAATTGTCTATTTCCTGAAGGCATAAAAAGATTTCTCTCTTAAAACATTCAGAGCTTGATTTTTGTTGTTAGTTTCTTTGAACCTCATTACTGATTTCTTTCACTAATGTCCTAACTATGTTATTCCAGCTCTAATTGACTGTAATTAGTAGCTAGTTGGTTTTCTTCAAATGCATCCTTCATTGAGGGCTTACAAAATACCAGACACTGTGCTAGGTGCATTGTATAATTTTTATCTTCCAAATTATCAGTTTTGACTCATTGTAGATTATAGAACTAAAAGGAAAGTCATTGGCTCATTAAATTTTTTTCTCACATTCTGAACACGGGTTCTTTTTCTTACGATTTTATATGTACATTTTTATGTTTTTAGTTATTCTGATTCATTTCTATTCTTTAAATACTCTTGACTTTCTTTCCTTTGAATTCACAATTTGATGAACCTGGAATGGCATCTTGTAATTTTTTTTGACCCATCAAAGTCATTCTTCAATTGATCTTAGCCAAAAGGCCGAGAAGCGATCAAAGTCATTCTTTTTTTTTTTTTTTTTTGAGAGAGAGAGAATGAGAGACAGAGAGCACGAGAGGGAAGAGGGCAGAGGGAGAAGCAGGCCCCCGGCTGAGCAGGGAGCCCAATATGGGACTCGATCCCGGGACTCCAGGATCATGACCTGAGCCGAAGGCAGTCGCTTAACCAACTGAGCCACCCAGGCGCCCCGATCAAAGTCATTCTTGATGTACATTTGTTTTGGGTCAACTTTGGCTACATTTTGTTGATATATAATGATTTATATACTTTTCTAGAAATTGTGAAATCCTTTTCTCTTCCCCTTTTTGTTTAAAAAACTGTAGAAGAGCATTTCTAAAAATTTGGCTTTTTCTTTATTTTGGTTTTCTTTCTTTTTTTAAATTATTTTTGAAAGATTTTTATTTATTTGACAGAGAGAGATACAGTGAGAGAGGGAACACAAGCAGGGGGAGTGGTAGAGGGAGAAGCAGTCTTCCCACTGAGCAGGGAGCCAGATGCGGGGCTCGATCTCAGAACCCTGAGATCATGACCTGAGCCGAAGGCAGACACTTAATGACTGAGCCACCCAGGCTTCCCTGGTTTTCTTTATTTAAAAATGGATTTTTTTTTATTTGCTTTGGTAACAAATGCACATATATGAAATTCAGAAGGTTATGCAGTGAAAAGTAAATATCTTTCCTACTCTTATCTTCCAGTAACCCAGGTCCCCTCCCCTCAAAGGCAACTAATATTTTTAGGTTTTTGTGTGTATTCCAGAGTTTTCTGCATTTACGAACATACATGCATATTTAAATCCTTTTTAATGTAAATATTACTATATATGAATTATACTACACATGAGTATGTATTTTTTTCACTTAATGTATCTTGGAGATAGTTCCATATTCGTTGTCCTGTAAATACTTTTTGGTTTTACTGCTTTACGGTTAGAAATATGGTCTAAGTTATATCTAAATTTTGGAATTATTTGTTGAAATACAGTCGGTTTTTAAAGATTTTCTACTGGTACTAATAAGATGTTTTAGAATATCCATAAAATTTTATCAGTTTGGAGTACATAGATGATTTTGGGACATCTGTGAAACCTTTGGAATTTTGCTCATATTTTTATGAGTATGTGCATAAGAATTTTATTCTTGGGGAGTCAGAATCCACAGCTTTCATTAGATTCTCATAGGGATCCATGGTCTGACAATAGATTCAGAACTGGTTTGGTTTTGTGGAGAATTTAGTTTTTCTGGGGCACCTGGTTGGCTCAGTTGGTTTAGCGTCTGCCTTCGGCTCAGGTCATGATCCCAGGGTCCTGGGACGGAGCCCCGCATCAGGCTCCCTACTCAGCGGGAAGCCTGCTTCTCCCTCTCCCTCTGTCTGCTGCTCTCCCTGCTTGTGCTCTCTCTTGCTCTCTCTCGCTCTCTGTCAAATAAATAAATAAAATCTTAAAAAAAAATAATAATTCAATTTTTCCTTCTCACTGTTAGGGAAGAAATTTGGGGAGATAGTTATTCAGCTGCCATTGTCCTCAGCTGTCTTGGAAGTCCTGGATTACTTAATAAATGGTGATTGCATAACTAGCCATACACCTGGAAACAATAAACTTGAAACCAGTTTTACATGTAGAACTTATTACAATTCCAAATGAATATAGAATTTATTTAAATTCCACGTGGATTAAAGACTCGTGTTAAAAAAAAACAAAACAAAAATACCTTAAGAAAGTCCCAAGTGAATACCTGTATAATCTAGAATTCATATGTAATCTGGGTATGAGTATGTGGGGGTGCTCCTTTAACCAAGAATGGAAAGCAGAAGCTATCAAAGAGATGTGTGTGTGTATGCAAAAGATAGATTTAGAAGAAATATTTGCCGTGTTGAGGACAATGATAAAATACAGAAAGCTTTTAAAAGTTGACAAGAAAGCTAACCCGATAGAAAAATACATGACTAGAAGGTTATGAACAAGCATTTCCCAGAAGAGTATATCCGAATGATCAATAAATATAAAATGTTCAGATTTATTAGTAATTGGGGATGTTGAAATTAGAACAACGACATATGCCTTTATAGCTATCAAACTAGCAAAATTAAAAAGAACAAAATTACCTATGGGTTGCAGGGATGGAGGTAAATAAGGTACTTTAATATCCTCTGCATAATGTTTTTTTTTAAATTTTTTTTTCTTTTTATTTATTTATTTTTAAGATTTTATTTATTTGACAGAGAGAGACACAGCGAGAGAGGGAACACAAGCAGGTGGAGTGGCAGAGGGAGAAGCCGGCTTCCCGCTGAGCAAGGAGCCCGATGCGGGGCTTGATCCCAGCACCCTGGGACCGTGACCTGAGCCGAAGGCAGACGCTTAACGACTGAGCCACCCAGGCGCCCCTTTATTTATTTTTTAAAAGATTTTATTTATTTATTTGACAGAGAGAGACACAGCGAGAGAGGGAACACAAGCAGGGGGAGTGGGAAAGGGAGAAGCAGGCTTCCCGCTGAGCGGGGAGCCCGATGCGGGGCTCCATCCCAGGACCTTGGGATCATGACCTGAGCCAAAGGCAGACGCTTAAGTACTGAGCCACCCAGGTGCCCTGTTTTTTCTTTTTTTTAAACAGTGTGGGAGGGGCGCCTGGGTGGCTCAGTCGTTAAGCGTCTGCCTTCGGCTCAGGTCATGATCCCAGGGTCCTGGGATCGAGCCCCGCATCAGGCTCCCTGCTCCGCGGGAAGCCTGCTTCTCCCTCTCCCACTCCCCCTGCTTGTGTTCCCTCTCTCGCTGTGTCTCCCTCTGTCAAATAAATAAATAAAATCTTAAAAAAAAAAAAACAGTGTGGGGCTTGAGCTCAGAACCCTGAGATTAAGACTTGAGCTGATATCAAGAGTTGGACACTTAACTGAGCCACCCAGGTGCCCCTCCTCTGCACAATGTTTAATAAATAATTACTAAATGAAGTGGGAGGAGGCTTATGTTTTATTTTCCCCTTTCCAAGTACATACTTTCTGAGTATCTAATGAAGATAATTAAGCATAATAATCATAATCTTGAGAAGGGAAGTGTCATCAGATTTTATATGTAGAATTTAATAGGGCATACTGAGAAATAGGAAACTCCTTTTAATTAGTCTAGGATCACTATCACTGGAGCTCTTTCTTGAAGATTACCTGTATTATGACAATAAAATGCCCTTCGGTATTTGAGGATTTTTTTTTTTTTTAAAGATTTTATTTATTTACTTGAGAGAGAGAGAATGAGAGACAGAGAGCACGAGAGGGAAGAGGGTCAGAGGGAGAAGCAGACCCCTTGCTGAGCAGAGAGCCCGATGCGGGACTCGATCCCGGGACTCCAGGATCATGACCTGAGCCAAGGCAGTCGTTTAACCAGCTGAGCCACCCAGGCGCCCCTTGAGGATGTTTTTCTAGTACCAAGTGTTATGACTTCCATTCTACAGACTTAGTCCCCACCTCCCCTGCAATAATTTATGATGAACATTTCAAATATATGGCCAAATTGAAAGATTTTTAAGTGAACACCACTCTCACCACTGAGATTCTACCATTAATCTTTTAATATTTTTGTTTTATCACATATCTACTCACATATATATGGGTATGTATAAAGATATATAAAGATGTATTACACATCAATGCATCTTATTTTTTGATGCATTTCAAAATAAGTTATAGTTGGGGCGCCTGGGTGGCTCAGTCGGTTAAGTGTCTGCCTTCAGCTCAGGTCATGGTCCCAGGGTCCTGGGATTGAGCCCCACATCAGGTTCCCTGCTCAGCGGGAAGCCTTCTTCTCCCTCTACCACTCCCCCTGTTTGTGTTCCTTTTGTCCCTGTCTGTCTCTGTCAAATAAATAAAATCTTTTAAATAATTAATTAATTAAGTTATCAGTATACTTCCCCCCCCAATATACTTCAGTATGCATATCACTAGAGTTCAGTATTTATTGAGGTAAAATTCACATTCAGTGAAATGTAAAAATCTTAAATGTGTGTTTATTGAGTCTTGATAAATGCATATGCCTAGGTAATTCAATATTATCACCTCCTCAGGAAGTTCCTTCATGCTCCTTCCCAGTTTATTTATGCTCTCACCTTCTAGGGGCAACCATATTTTTATTTAAGTCTTTTTATGGACCTGTGTTTTCTTTTGGGTAAACCCCTAGGAAAAAAATTGTTGGCTCATTGAGTAGAGATTAGTTTTAGTTTTATAAGAAAACCATCAGTTTAGTTTTTTTTTTTTAAAGATTTTTATTTATTTATTTGACAGAGAGAGAGATAGCGAGAGCAGGAACACAAGCAGCGGGAGTAGGAGAGGGAGAAGCAGGCTTCCTGCCGAGCAGGGAGCCCGATGTGGGACTTGATCCCAGGACCCTGGGATCATGACCTGAGCCGAAGGCAGACGCTTAACGACTGAGCCACCCAGGCGCCCTATCAGTTTAGTTTTATAAGAAACTATCAGTGCGGGGCGCCTGGGTGGCTCAGTCGTTAAGCGTCTGCCTTCGGCTCAGGTCATGGTCCCAGGGTCCTGGGATCAAGTCCCGCATCGGGCTCTCTGCTCAGAGGGAAGCCTGCTTCTCCCTCTCCCACTCCCCTTGCTTGTGTTCCCTCTCTCGCTGTGTCTCTCTCTGTCAAATAAATAAAATCTTAAAAAAAAAAGAAAGAAACTATCAGTGCTTCTTCCCTTTTACACTCCTGCAAACAATTTGTGAGAGTTTTGGTTGCTCTACATCCTTGCTAACATTTGGTATTGTCAGTCTTAAGCGAATTTTAGCCATGCTCCTGGATGGGTAATAGTATCTCTTTGTGTTTTTAATGTGCATTTTCTGATGAATAATGATGTTGAGCACTTTTCTTGGGCTTATTGGCCATTCATATATGGTGAAGTTTTGTTCAGTCTTTTGACCATTTTAAAAATTAAATTGTTACTGAGTTGTAGGAGCTCTTTTTATTTATTTATTTATTTAATTTTTATTTATTTGACAGAGCAAGAGCGAGAGTAGGAACACAAGCATGGGGAGTGGGAGAGGGAGAAGCAGGCTTCCTGCCGAGCAGGGAGCCCGATGTGGGGCTTGATCCCAGAACCCTGGGACCATGACCTGAGCCGAAGGCAGACGCTTAACGACTGAGCCACCCAGGTGCCCCAGGAGTTCTTTATGTACCTTGGATGCCAGTCCTTTGTGGGATATATGTTTTGTGAATATTTTATCCCATAGGACTTAGTTTTTAAGTACTTTAAAAAAAACAACAACAAATACTTATGGAGTACTTACTATGTGTTGGAATACAGCAGTTAACAAAATATACAAAAATATTTCTGCCCTTTTGGAGTCACTAGTTCCTCCGTACAGCAAGGAATACTGGTAGGAAGGTTCCTTCAGTGATCCAAGAGATGATGGCTTGGGGTGTTAGCAATGAAGGGGGTGAGAACTGTTTGGGTTCTGGATATATTTGAAAGTAGTGCTGACTAATTTGGAGTGTGAGAGGGAGGAGTGACTCCCAAGCGTTTTGGCCAAAGGAGGTAGAAGGATAGAGTTGCCATTTATTGAGATGAGGAAGTCTACAGGAGGAACAGGTTTGGGTGGGCATGGTGGTAGTGGTGGATTAGGAATTCAGTTTTGAGTATGTTGAGATGCCTATTAGATACCTATATGGCGAGATCAAGTGGGCAATTGTGTATATGAATTTGGAGTTCAGGGAAGAGGTGTGGGTTGGAGATACGAATTTGGGGTGAGGATGATCAGCATGTAAAACCCACTGTTATACTGACAGTGGGACCAGAAACTGAAGAGAAAAGGTACGGAAATCACTAATTTTTAAAATAAATTTTATGGGGCGCCTGGGTGGCTTAGTCATTAAGCATCTGCCTTCGGCTCAGGTCATGATCCCAGGGTCCTGGGATCGAGCCCTGCATCGGGCTCCCTGCTCCGCAGGAAGGCTGCTGCTTCCTCTCCTACTCCCCCTGCTTGTGTTCCCTCTCACTGTGTCTCTGTCAAATAAATAAATAAAATCTTTTAAAAATAAATTAAAATATTAGCATCTTTTAACTATAGTAGATTTATGAAAGCTAAAATACTAATATTGGCACATTCCTGTTAACTGCAGTTCAGACTTTGTTTCACCAGTTTGAAATCACTAATTGTAACTGTAAGATGGAAATTCAGAAACATTTTATGAATCATTTGTGTAAGTTTTTGACTGCTTTTTCATCTCCCTTCGTAGAACTAATGGCTGAAGAGTAAACCAACATGGCAACTATGGTTCCACCAGTGAAACTGAAATGGCTTGAACACCTCAACAGCTCCTGGATTACAGAGGATAGTGAATCTATTGCTACAAGAGAGGGAGTTGCTGTTCTGTATTCTAAACTGGTCAGCAATAAAGAAGTAGTACCTTTGCCCCAACAAGTTTTGTGCCTCAAAGGACCACAGTTGCCAGACTTTGAGCGTGAGTCTCTTTCAAGTGATGAGCAGGACCACTATTTGGATGCCCTTCTTAGCAGCCAGCTAGCACTAGCGAAGATGGTATGTTCAGATTCCCCATTTGCTGGGGCACTTCGGAAACGACTGCTTGTACTCCAGCGTGTCTTTTATGCACTTTCTAATAAATACCACGACAAAGGCAAAGTGAAACAGCAGCAGCATTCTCCGGAGAGCAGCTCTGGTTCAGCAGATGTCCATTCTGTTAGTGAACGTCCCCGGTCAAGCACTGATGCACTTATAGAAATGGGTGTTCGAACTGGTCTAAGTTTATTATTTGCACTTCTAAGACAAAGTTGGATGATGCCTGTGTCAGGACCTGGTCTTAGTCTTTGCAACGACGTTATTCATACTGCAATTGAAGTTGTCAGCTCTTTGCCACCATTATCTTTAGCAAATGAAAGCAAGATTCCTCCGATGGGTTTGGACTGCTTATCACAAGTGACAACATTTCTTAAAGGAGTAACTATTCCCAATTCTGGCGCAGACACTTTAGGTCGTAGATTAGCTTCTGAGTTGCTACTTGGTTTAGCAGCTCAGCGAGGCTCTTTGCGGTATCTTCTTGAATGGATAGAAATGGCTTTGGGGGCTTCAGCAGTTGTAAATTCCATGGAGAAAAGCAAACTACTATCAAGCCAGGAAGGAATGATCAGCTTTGACTGCTTTATGACTATATTAATGCAGATGAGGCGTTCTTTGGTATGTACTATAAATCTGTCTTTAATCTGTAATAAATACCTCATTCCTCTTTGGACTTCTTTTATATACTGCTCCCCAATACCAGGAGTTAGGGAGGAAAAGAGTTAACCTTTGTTGAGTGCCTGCTACTAACCAAGTGCTTTATATGCACTGTCTGATTCAATTATCATGTTAATATGTGAGGTAGATATTATTTATCCTTATCTTAAGGATGAAGAAACTGGTAGTTATCCTAAATTTACACATGTATTTGGCAAAAGAATTGGAGGTAAAACATATACTAATTAAATACTTATGGGGCAGATGCTGTGTTAACTAATTCTTACAACCCCTAGTCTGTCTGCAAAGCCCATGTTTTTTCTGACTATGTGGCTTTTACTGTATTTGTGTTAAATTGATTTATTTTTTCCCATGAAGGCCTACCTTAAAGTAGATAAAATATAATAAAGTAGTAAAATGTAAGTTTATATTATTGTTGGATTTGTAGTTTTCTTTCCATTTGCCTCTTCCATTCTGGGACAAATATACCTAGTCAGAAGGGGTCTCCCTCCATAGCCTCCGTGGTTATACCCTATAATATAGCTCTTTATTGTGGTGAGGGTACCCCAGAAAACTAGATTGCTCTCCACAGAATTCTGGATCTATTCTGGGGAAGAATCTTGTATATTTGATTTAGTTTGGCTCTCCTAAAGTCACCACAGGCCTATATTAGATTGAATTTAATTAAATCTCAGATTGGCTTTAGGGGAAAGGAATGATTATTAATTGAAATTTACGTTTATTATTCCTTCTTGCACAGTAAGTGTTGAGTCTAATGCTCTTGGTCTCCAGAACCCACATTTCTTTCTTTTTTTTTTTTTTTAAAGATTTTATTTATTTATTTGACAGAGAAAGAGACAGTGAGAGAAGGGGAGTGGGAGAGGGAGAAGCAGGCTTCCCGCTGAGCAGGGAGCCGGATGCAGGACTCGATCCCAGGGCCCTGGGATCATGAACTGAGCCGAAGGCAGACGCTTAACAACTGACTGAGCCACCCAGGCGCCCCCAGAACCCACATTTCTTATACTTTACAGTGTTGCTGAGATTTTAGAAAATAGGGGTATCCTCTCCTGGTACTCTGGACTCCAACCTGACCTGATCTTCCCTGCCTTAAGTTTCTCTACCCCTGAACAATTGGGGCAAAACTTACTCCCAAGCTAGAAGTTAAAGGGAGAGACATATAACCATCAACTGAGTACCTGATGTAAGGCCTAACAAAAATGAATTCAATCCTTTATTTTTATTTACTTGTGTGATTCTTAACTTTCACTAATGATACATATGTAGTAATTGTGTTTGAATGGGAGTCCACAAAATACTCATTAACTTCTATTTAAATAAAGAGCAGGGAAATAATGTCAATGTATATCTCTGAATTCTGAAAATAAACAGCAATAAAAACACCATTGGCCTTTGCCAGTAGGTGTTTATTTAGCACTGTGTGCCAGATACTGTTAGGCACTGAGTTTAAAAGGTAAAAGAGGGGCGCCTGGGTGGCTCAGTTGGTTAAGCGTCTGCGTTCAGCTCAGGTCATGATCCCAGGGTTCTGAGATTGAGCCCCACATCACATCAGGCTCTCTGCTCAGTGGGGAGTCTGCTTCTCCCTCTCCCTCTGCCTGCCGCTCCCCCTGCTTGTGCAGTCTTTCTCTCTGTGAAGTAAATAAATAAAATCTTAAAAAAAAAAAAAGGTAAATGAGCTTTGTAGCATCTATGCCCTCAGCCAGCTCACAGTTTAAGGAAAGACAGATGCACAAACATTTCAAATAAATGATAATGGGCTGTAGTAGAGGTCTGCAGTGGGAGGAGATGGGACACAGGAGGAGAACTGGAGGGAAGGGGCAGAAAATGCCTTGTGGAGGAAGGATCCCTGAGCTAATTGAAAAGTAGGAAGAATTTGCCTACAAACATGAAGTCTGTGAGTGTGGGGAGCTGGAGAGGTTTTCAAATGAGAGGACCAGAGTTCACAAAGTGACCAGGGTGTAGGAGAGCAAGCCCCTGGATGGATGGGGTAGAATGGGATGAGGTGAAACTGCCAAGTAGGCAGGGCCTTGTATCTTGTGCTATGGGGTGTTGAGGCTTGTTTCCGTAGGCAGTGAGGAGTCATTGAAGCAATTTTGAGTAGAGTAAAACCAGATAGCAAGAATATATGGAAATGTACTCCATCCAGTCTTACGTCCTTGTCAGAATATCTTACAAAGACAAATGTGAAAAAAAAATAAAAGTTATAACATTATTTTTGATGGTAGGTGCTTAAGAGAGGGAGGTAATTAAATGAAGACCTGTGAAACCATGAATTTATGTTATCTTAATTTCCACTTATCTTTAGACCATCGAAATTCCTATGTTAAATATATATATGTACTATAAAGTTTATAAAGCTTATAAACTTTATAAAGTTATATATTTAATGTACTATATTTTCCAAAATATAGTTTCTTTAAAAATACCTACATGTAGTATTGTTTATTTACATTAAGAATTCTGTACAGAATGGGTTTTAGAGAGATTTTTAATCCTTACTGGCTGCGGCTGGAGTAGTCTTACCCTTAACTACGTTATCCCCCCCTTTATCCTTGGGGACTATGTTCCAAGACCCCTAGTAGAAGCCTGAAACTGCAGTTAGTACCAAACCTTATATGTACTATGGTTTTTCCTATTCGTACATACCTATGATAAAGTTTAATTTATAAATTAGGCACAGTAAGAGATTAAACACAACAATAATAAAATAGAGCAATTATAACAATATACTGCAATAAAAGTTATGTAAATGTGGTTTCTCTTTCAAAATATCTTATTGTACTGCACTCACCCCTCTTACGATGTGAGATGATAAAATGCCGATGAGATGAAGATGAAGTGAGGTGAATGAATAAGCATTGTTAACCTAGCGTTAGCTACTATTGACCTTCTGACTATATGTCAGAAAGAGGAGCACCTGCTTCTGGATTGCTATTGACCTCGGGTAGCTAAACCACTCAAAGTGAAACTGTGGATTTGGGGGGGTGGGGAGTACTGTATTGACTGTATTGGGAAGAATAGAAATAAGTGACAGTGTTTGAAGGATGTTTTATTGGTTTGGTATTTTT
Source organism: Leptonychotes weddellii (assembly GCF_054177405.1). NCBI lineage: Eukaryota > Metazoa > Chordata > Mammalia > Carnivora > Phocidae > Leptonychotes > Leptonychotes weddellii. Next base: position 92,328,224 of record NC_138377.1, on the reverse strand, counting down.
AAATTTAGCAAGAATTTATTAAAGATTTCTTGTATTTTCTTTCTCTGTACACGTGATGCAAATTAATAATTACTGCTACCAGTTTTGAGTTCTTAACTGTACATTAGAAACTGTGCTAAGCATGTTTTATACATAACTTTAATCTTCCCAACAGCCCTAAGTAATATGGGCATTATTCCTGTCTAAGAATAAGGAGACCTAGCCTTCATTCACACATTCAGTGAGTGATGGAGCCTGGATTTAAACCCAAATCTGTCACTGAAAACTTCATGCAGTTTTCAGCATTTTCCTCCATACTGTGGAAAAGCATGAAAAGAGGGATTCTGATGGCTCTGGTACCAGCTCCTAGGAAGGCATAGCAGGCTGTTGTTACACATCTGCTTTTGATTTGGTGATCACTAGAGGTGGCCTTTAAATAATGGAGCCACAGATTACAATTGTGTTTTTCTCAGAAGTAGTGCACAGCTAATTATGGATTTGTAGAGTCTGTGCCCCTGAGTATTTGCTGGTATGGCAACACTTTGTATGTCTAGTACTAGTTAATTTTGAACACTCAGCTTCTGGTATGACTCCAGACCTTACAAGTGGCTCTCTATGGCCCTACTACTCAAAAAGTGAGCCTCAGATGGCAGCATTGACATATCCTGGGAGCTTGTTAGAAATGCAGAACCTTAGGCCCCATCTATATTTACTGAATTTGAATCTGTATTTTAACACAGTCTCTAGATAATTTATGTCCACATTAAAATTTGAGAAGCACCACCTTAAACAAATAAAAAGAAAAATTGATTTGGCAGCAGCAGGTTAGTACCTGATACACTAGCCATAAATTAAATAGCCAGCATATTCATTTGTTTCATTTCTTGGGAATCATGTTAATTAAAATAGTTTGAATTGATAAAATCATATAATCTTAAGAGTTAGATGGGATCTTACAGGCATCTAGGCCAACCTCCCTTCCATAGTAGAAGATACACTTTTCTATGATATATCTGCCAGTTTATCATTTAGAATATAAATATTTTTACAGTATAGTATGCATTGAAAAAAGCCACTGATGAAAATTTCACAATTATAGGGTTGCTAAATCAGAGAAGGAACTTGACATTTGTGATCTAAAGATTTAAGGATTTGGGAATTTGAAGGAGCAGTGAGATCAAGTTCACTTTCTGGTTTGTCATTTGTCAATGACAGAATGATTTCTGGTCACAGCCATTGGGCCCTACTCTGGAGAGTCTCAGAGAGGTGCTGTGATTCCTCAACTATGATGGGAAGAAGATGCTTTGTTGCTAGTGTAGTCAGGTAGCTACATGAACTGATTTGTGGGACTTCAGTTTTACTGAAACTAAGAAGGAAGGAACGGACTTTCTGCTGCTCTAGTCAAGGTCGTCACTCAAGCTGGCTATGTTCTACTTGCCTGTATCCTCAGGGACAGGTGGGCAAGGCAGCCCCAGGAGAGTAGAATATTTCCGAGGGCCTCCTTTACTGGATATTGGCCACCCAAATAATATGTAATTTGCAAAATTCTGCCTCCTTGTCTGTTTCTAGGTCAAGCCCAAGACTGTTGAATAAAGTCATTGAGGGATTGACACTTAATTTACTGTTTCACTCTATAGCTCCATCTTTTGTAACACTTCTGTGTAAAAGTTGGTTTCATAACCATGTTAGGATTTGATCTTAGTGCTCATACTCATATATACAGTTCCTCAGATATTTCCGTGGAATATTTAAGTGATTTTAATACATGTGTCTCTCTCCTTCTGAAACTGTAGGGTTCATCTGCTGATCGGAGTCAGTGGAGGGAACCAACCAGAACATCTGATGGCTTATGCTCACTCTATGAGGCAGCTTTATGTCTCTTTGAAGAGGTATGTAATAATCATGGCTTTTACATTAAAAATTACTTTGTCATAAAATGCTATAGCATATATTTATCCCTTAAAAATAATTACTCAGTGTTTGGAAAGGATGCAGAAGAAAGTAGCATCAGGGTTTGCCCCTAAAAGTGGAGCTAGGGCGTCTGACATCAGGAATGGGAAAGAGACATACTTTTCAGTGTATACACTTTTATTCATTTTGAGCTTTGTATCATGTGCAGGTAACTTTAAAAATTTTTAAATAAAAACAGATACAGAAAGACATACAAACAAACGTCAGGCTTAACAAATTATTATAAAATAAATAGCCTTCTAATCTGTACCCAGGTAAAGAAATAAAACTACCAACGATTCTAAATGGCTCTTTCATGTCCTGGTCTTAACCCCTGTCCTTCTGCCCTAAGCAACCACTATCCTGACTTTTAGAGTAATCACTTCCTTGCATTTCTTTATCATTGTGTCACCCAGGTGTGTATTCCTAGGCACTGTAGTGCAGTCTTGCCTATTAAAAAAAAGAGGGGGGCGCCCAGGTGGCTCAGTCGTTAAGCATCTGCCTTCGACTCAGGTCATGATCCCAGGGTCCTGGAATTGCCCCGCATCTGGCTCCCCACTCAGCGGGAAGCCTGCTTCTCCCTCTCCTACTCCCCCTGCTTGTGTTCCCTCTCTCACTGTGTCTCTCTCTGTCAAATAAATAAAATCTTTAAAAAAAAAAAAAGATGTCTTTTAAATCTGTTAATCTATAGGTTCCCCTCCATTTTTTTCTTTCCCTTCAATGTTTTTGTTCAGAACCTGGGCTTTTTGCTGATTGATTACTCATACTCAGTTCACTATGTCCTATTTATTTCCTGCAAATTGGCAGGTGGATCCAGAGGCTTAACCTGAGGATTGATGGATCCTAGGTTTGATCCCTTTGGCAAGACTATACATGGTGTTGGTGATGACCATGTTCATCAGTTTCCTTCTGGTTGTCTCTCTTATTGTGGTATTAGCAACTCTTGATGCTTAATGACTACATTTATTAATTCATTGGTTGCAAAATGGTGATATTTTAATTGTATCATTCCTCTTTTATTTATTCATTGGAATGTTTTTATAAAGATGATTCCCTTATCAACTATTTGGTTACTCTGCTTCAGTTCATATAAGAAAGACTGAATTAAATGCTTGATTATGTCTGTCTAATTTTTAAAAATTTTAACACTGATTTTATATACTAGTGTCCAGTTTAATGAATTGGTCTGTTATCTTCCAAAGTAGACCAGTTGATTTCATTTGAAAAATATCATTATGAACCCATAGACTTAAACCTGTTTGAATTTTAACCCATTAAATTATTATCTATAGTGGAGCTCATATTGTTTCATCTTTGGCCAGTAGTCTTTAGGGTAGTCTCTTTAGGGTGGTTCCTGAGTTCTTTTTTTTTTTAAAGATGTATTTATTTGAGAAAGAGAGAGTGCAAGCGGGAAGAGGGGCATAGGGAGAGGAGAGAGAATCTCAAGCAGAATCCCTGCTGAGTGTGGAGCCCCACATGGGGCTTGATCCCACGACCCCGAGATCATGACTTGAGCCAAAACCAAGAGTCGGATGCTCAATCAGCTGAGCCACCCAGGTACCCCGTAAGTTTTTTTTTGGAAGATTTTATTTATTTATTTGAGAGAGAGAGACACAGCGAGAGAGGGAACACAAGCAGGGGGAGTAGAAGAGGGAGAAGCAGGCCTACCGCAGAGCAGGGAGCCCGATGCGGGGCCCGATCCCAGGACATGACCTGAGCCGAAGGCAGACGCCCAACGACTGAGCCACCCAGGCGCCCCCACTAAGTTCTTTTGATACAGGCCTAGTAAACTTTCATAGCTTTCTTGCTCTCTGATACATCAAATTATTCCAGACTATCTGTCTGCATCTGCTTATATTTCAGAGTTATTGGAGGTACCTTTGTCACCTAGTTTTGTTGTGAATGTTAGGTGTGGATTTGAAGTTTGGCCTTGTAGTTGTTCTGTGTAGTGAATCAGGGTGTTTAGAAAATGACATTGCTGCTGCAGGATTTCTACCCTGTCCCTGCTCCAGTTTTTAAACATACATTTCTAGGCCCTATAAGTAATTTTTTTTTCTCTTGCTCTTTTTTGGGGGATGTGGGTTGGAGGAGGAGAGCTGTGATTTATCATATAAAACTTGTAATAGATCTTTAGATTAAAAAATTCTAACACTCTTGGCCCCACTACCCTCCTTTTGTCTCCAGCAAAATTTCAGATCTTTTATTAGGGACTGGCAGCCTTCACTTACACATATTTTGTATGTTCTCACAACTGTCCTCATGTTCATTGGAAAATGTTTAACACACATGTCATCCTGTTGTTTTGGTTACTATTTAATGATTCTGACTAAAATTATTCTATCCCCTTCCATTTAATGGGCTTTTGAAGATTGACTTTTGAAGGTTTTCCTTCTGTTTTGTTTGAGCAAAAAAACACTACTGCACAGGCAAAAGAATTAACAGCTGTAGTCAAGAGTTAATTTTTTTTTTTTAACGTAATCTCTACACCCATCATGGGGCTCTAACTCACGACCCCAAGATCCAGAATCACATGCTCTACTGACTGAGCCAGCAAGGTGCCCCCAGAGTTAATATTTTTATTGTATAGAGTTCATATAAGCCAATTAAAAATCCATTAAGCCCTAATAAATAAATGGGCAGATGTTAGTGGTAAACAAATAAATAGAAAAACTTTAGTTCTGTTATAATAACGAAATGTCAAGTTAAAATAATGCATCCTCTTTTATCCCACTTAAGTTTGCAAAAAATTAAAAGCATAATACTTATTATTGGTATGGATGCAGTGAGACTGGTACTCTCATATAGACGTATTCCTTGGTTAGGGCAACTGGGATGGCCACCCTGGGTCCTGTCCTTTTGGCAGGGTTGTGGGGGACGGCAGGTGGAGAAGTGTGGTTTTTAAAAAGCATTATGAATGGCAACAGACTTTACCATTATATTCAACACAGATGGTAAATAAGTGATGATTTTTATTTTATGTATACATAAAATATACTGCTGGTGATATATAGTAGAACCATTGTGGAAAGCAGTTTGTTATAGTATGTTTCAAGAATCATAAGGTTGTTGTCCTTTTGGGTTATAGTAGCCCCGTTTCTGAGCTTCTCTACTTAAGGAGTAATGAAAAATGTAGTCAAAACTATGTTCTTAAAAATGGCTTGTATAGGCTGGCTCAGTCGTTAAGCATCTGCCTTCGGCTAAGGTCATGATCCCAGGGTCCTGGGATTGAGGCCTGCCTCAGGCTGTCTGCTAGGCAGGAAGCCTGCTTCTCCCTCTCCCACTCCCCCTGCTTGTGTTCCCTCTCTTGCTGTCTCTCTCTGTCAAATAAATAAATAAAATCTTTTTTAAAAAATTAAAAAATGGCTTATATAACAAAAAGAATAAATGTCCTATTTAAAAGAAAAGGGTTAGGCGGGTGGAAGGGATGGGGTGGCTGGGTGATGGACATCGGGGAGGGTGTGTGCTATGGGGAGCGCTGTGAATTGTGTAAGACTGATGAACCACAGACGGATACCCCTGAAACAAATAATACATCATATGTTAATAAAAAGAAAAATAAATAAAAGGGTTAAGTGAACTGGGGTTTTTACATTAGGTGGAAAATTAACAGTTCATTCATGAAGATTAGGTGACTTTTATTTCATCACTTTTATATATCCACTGTGATAACTATGTTAAAGAATGTGTATATGCAAAATTCTGGAAGAACACAAGTAAAAAAGATAACATTCGTTGTATTAAGGTGATAGGATTATCAATTTTTTTTTTTTAAAGTAAACTTTAAAAAGTTCAAGCCCCACAACCCTGAGATCAAGAGTTGCATGCTTTACTGACTGAGCCAGCCAGGCGCCCCTTCTACTTTGTTAAGTTTTTTTTTCTGTAATGCTGTGTGTGCAATAATTATTAGTTAAAAAAAAGTCTTGATTATGTGTCTCCTCCTCCTCATTTTTGCCACTTTTATTAGTATCTTTTGCAGGAGTAAGTAGTCTAGCCAACTGTATTTAAAATTAGATGTATTGTTTTTAGGTTATTTGAGCAGTTGAGAGTTTTAGAAGTAAGGAAAATAAACAGTAATTTCAGACAACATTTATAAAGCTGTCTCCATTAAGAATGTCTTGCCTATGTTTTGCATGTTTTTAATTTTAATAGGTTTGCAGAATGGCGTCTGATTACTCAAGGACGTGTGCTAGCCCAGACAGTATTCAGACTGGTGATGCCCCCATTGTCTCGGAAACCTGTGAGGTTTATGTCTGGGGGAGCAACAGCAGCCATCAGCTGGTGGAAGGCACACAGGAGAAAATACTGCAGCCCAAACTGGCTCCCAGTTTCTCCGATGCTCAGACTGTGAGTTCTCTGCATATCTTACGCATTGGTAGATGACACAGTTTACTGTAAGTAGTTTTAAGAGGTGTGTGTTTGGTTTTTTAAGTGAGTGAAGATTCTTGTTTGTTATCTATATTGTTTCTTTTTTTTTTTTTTTAAAGATTTTATTTATTTATTTGACAGAGAGAGACACAGTGAGAGAGGGAACACAAGCAGGGAGAGTGGGAGAGGGAGAAGCAGGCTTCCCGCAGAGCAGGGAGCCCAATGCGGGGCTCAATCCCAGGACCTGAAATCATGACCTGAGCCGAAGGCAGACGCCCAACGACTGAGCCACCCAGGCGCCCCTATCTATAGTTTCTATATACCATGCTGTATCACTTTTTTCATCTTAATAGAAAAAAAAATTTTTATTCCATTTCCCTAATAACATGGTTTCCAAGTTTCAAAAAATTAAATTAGGAGCTGGATTTTTTAAAAGAATTATGAATGACAACAGACTTAACCATTGTATTCAATGCAAATGGTAAATAAGACTAAGCAAAAGCCGGAATTTTCCTTTTGCCAGATTGGCATTTTATTTTCTTATTATGATTACTTTTTACATTTGTAGCTACCTTTTAGCCAAGCTACAACTTTCTATTTTATTACTAGTTTCATTTAAAGTTAGGTTTTTTCCAAATGAATGTAAAATACATTTTGTATGGTCCTTGCCATAATGGACTCTAAGGAATTTATAAGATAATTTTATTCCTTGCCCTTCACCCACCAATTATAAGATGAGGCTAAAACATTTTACTTTGTTGTTTTATTGAATCATGACAGGGTAGATACCCTGAAGAGAGAAAATATGCATTAATTTGAGCTCAACAATAAAGTCACCATGAAAAGGCCATTTATAGTTTTCTTAATTTTCTGTTTAATATCTCTGGAGATTCATGCCATATTCTGCTTTTAAAGACTTCTTTGAACCTCTTTGATAAAACTAGCATTAAATATTTTACTTTGATTCTCACAGAAGCATTTTATTTTACTGTTCTGTTTTTTTGCTTATAGATTGAAGCTGGACAATACTGCACTTTTGTTATTTCTACGGATGGCTCTGTCAGAGCTTGCGGTAAAGGCAGCTATGGGAGACTGGGCCTTGGAGATTCTAATAATCAGTCCACTTTAAAAAAGTTAACATTTGAACCTCACAGGTCCATTAAAAAGGTTTCATCTTCTAAAGGATCTGATGGTCACACCTTAGCTTTTACAACAGAAGGAGAAGTCTTCAGTTGGGGAGATGGTGATTATGGGAAACTGGGACATGGAAATAGTTCAACACAGAAATATCCCAAGCTTATTCAGGGCCCTCTGCAGGGAAAGGTATGTGCTTTCTTTTTGTATTTAAAAGTAATTAGATGTGCTGTGCTACAAGTGATTATATGTTTCAGATTTTGATGTGTTCTTTCTGAAGTTCCCCCCCACCCCCAAATCCTTTTTATATTTTGTATATTTGCCTTATGGTTTACCAAACACTTTCACATACATTACTTAATTTTAATTCTTATAACAACTTTGTTAAGGTAGTTATTCTCATTTCACATGAGGAAACTGAGAATCATCCATTTCACAAATACTTGTTCAGTATCTTCCAAGTGCCAGGCAGTGTTTTAGGCCTTAGACATACAGTAGTGAACAAAACAGACAAGATCCGTGGTCTCATGGAGCTTTTAATCTGTGGATATAGATAATAAGTAAGCACATAAAATAATTTCAAATAATAATAAAGAAAAAATTGAGTAATGTATTAGATACTAACTTGGGTGGGGTGTGATATTAGGTAATGAGATCATAAGGTTGGAGGAGGTGGCATCTTAATAGAAATGAGACATTTAGAGTGGTTAACTCACTTGCCTAAGATCACATACAAATAATTAGCACCATTAGAAACTGAACCTAGATCTCCTCTTCTAATTTCTATTTTACCTTTAAAGAAGTGAAGGTATTTCCCTGAACTTATGTGCAATTATACAGGTTCCTCTATTTTAAGATTACATTCTTGCTACAAAAGTTTTTTTATATAAGACCCTTTTAAAGTTTAAATTTTTATATTATACCAGAATTGCAAGTTGGAACACTTTTCCTTCATGGGAGGTTGTCTGACAAGATTGGCTATCAAATGAATTTTACTTTATTATAACTTACAGTATTTTAACTTAGACATCAGCCCCAAAGCAGTGAGCTTTGGAATATTCCACTTGACAGCATCATGGGATACTTGATAAGAGTATGAATGTGGGGCTCTAAGGAAATTTTCAGATAAATACTATTTGAAGTTGTATTTTTCTAGTCTTTCTAGCACCTTCTTTATTCCTTAATTCCAATTCTTTAAACATTTTTTTACTTGTATTCCTTTTAATGTCCTATTTTTTAATTTTAATTTTATTTTATTATGTTATATTCTATTTTTAATGGAAACATTGCCAATTAAATATAACTTAGTATGAATGTCATAAAGGAAAAGTATTCTAAAAAGTAAATTAATAACTTATAGATAAAAATTTCAGAAGTTTTTAGCATATTATCCAGAATGTATTAGGTGCTCAGTATTTGTTTGTTTTTAAATTTTATTTATTTTAGAGAGAGAGAGAGATTGTGCATGAGTTGAGGGGGAGGGGCAGAGGGAGAAGCAGACTCCCAGCTGAGCAGGGAGCCTGATGCAGGGCTCCATCCCAGGACCCTGAGATCATGACCTGAGCTGAAGGCAGACACTTAACTGACTGAGCCACCCAGGCATTGCATGGTTCTCAGTATTTTTAATTGAATCTAAATTTTGAATTTTCTAAAGTGAGTTCTAATTTTTGGAGATTGAAAAGATAGAGTAATTAGTATAGATATTTTTTTTCTGTTAAATCACTATTTTGATCAGTGGTAAAAGCTATGAGTCATCTCCCAATTATGTTGCTCTATACTCTTATTCCCCTGATTCTACTCATCAACTGTACAGCTAATTGAGGGTAAAGAGATACTGCTAAGAGTTTAATTAATATAAGCTTATATACTGCTTAGATCTTTCTGCATTGGTAACAGTCACTATGTTTTTGAGAATTATCCCTATTATGTAATGAGTTTTTCTTGATTAGCCAGGACTGTAGGTTTTATGTTAACATTATATTTTTTTATTGTTCCATGTGTGTTTAGCCCCTGCCAACTCTTTGAGTAAAGACTTGATTCGTGATACAGTATTCTTGCAAGTGATTAGATTGATGTGTTCAGGGCTCCTGCTAACCTTCACAGTGCCTTTGCGTGAATTAAGGAAAGTTATCATCTTCTTCGGGTGGAAGCCAGGTTTCATGGCTTGGCACACAGAGCAGAGGCTGTATTTCAGCACTTTCATGACCTCAGGCACCCTTGTCCTCGGCACAGCCTCTACAACTGTACATGGCAACTTCTGGATAAGTTGTGAATATCAGTATCTCTGAAGTCTCTGTGCATAAGATCAAATCTGAACTATATGTTTTAGCATATTCATGTTCTTCATCTTGGTGTGCTTTGTGTTCCATGCAGGTAGTTGTTTGTGTGTCTGCTGGGTACAGACATAGTGCTGCTGTCACAGAGGATGGTGAATTATACACATGGGGTGAAGGAGACTTTGGAAGACTAGGTAAGCTTTTTTAAAATTGAAGTTACTCTCACAGAAAAATAGAAATGATGGTTACAGAGAAGCAGTGAGACTAGATTTAATAGGCCAAAAAACTGTTAATTATTTTGTTAGTTTTAGCCCAGAGGAAGACAGTTTTATACTGCGAATACCTGGATTCTAATGCTGAAATTTAAGCTGTAATTAAATCTAGCAAGTATTTACTGAGTACCTATTATGAGCAGACATGAAGGATTTCAGGGACAAGAAAGATACCGTCATGATCCTGAAGTGTGTGTGAAAACAAGTTGATATGAGCATGATACTAGATAGCATTAGGCAAGTGCTGGGAGAGGAGCATATATAGAATATTCTAATGATTCACTGAAGGGACTGTGTGTCTCAGTTTGAGAGCAGCCTAGAAGATTGGATGAGAAGATAGATACTGGAAATGATTCTCTTTCATATTTAATTGCACTTTAAAAATACCTCATTTCTATCATTAACTTAAAATGTTTATTCTGCCTGTGAAGTAATGTCCTAAAGAAAGAGTTAACAACATTATTCTTTGTTGTGTGTGTTTTATCCAAGGTCACGGAGACAGTAATAGCCGTAACATTCCAACATTAGTAAAAGACATTAGCAATGTAGGAGAGGTTTCTTGTGGCAGTTCACATACTATTGCTTTGTCTAAAGATGGGAGAACTGTATGGTCTTTTGGAGGAGGAGACAATGGTATGTAAAAAATTATTTATTGATAGCTTTGGGCTTGTTTTCTTGAGATTTAAAAAAAAATGTACTTTTCTGTTGTACATGCCTATTGTAGGAAAACTCTAAAGATGAGTAGAAATTTTAGAAATTTAAATGAACTGTTTCAATGAATGTTGCTATAGCCATTGTTAAAACTTACATAGGTAGACCTCTAAGTATATATGTATTTATATAAACATGTACATGTATTTCCACATAGATGTCTTTTTTGAAAACCAAAGCAGACATGTATATATCTTAGATATTTTATAACCTGGTTTTTATCTGACAGTATTTTTTGAATATCTTTCTCTGGCTATACATTTTTCTAAGTAGCTCAATGTATTCCCTTATGTAATTGTAATACAACTTAAAAAAATCAGTTTATTATTGAGTACCTAGATGGTTTCCAAATATTTTTCTGTATCAAAAACTATACAACGAATGACTAAATCCTTGTCCACTTATTCACAACTACAGTGTGAATTTGCTTATTCAAATTCACAAAGCAGTGTGAGATTGCTTATTTTCCCATGTCTTTCAACAACAATTGGTATTAAAAAATAATTTCAGTAGTGAAATGGTATTTAATTAATATTTCCTTGATTCTTAGTGAGGTTGAATTTATATGTTGTTGGCCATTTGCTTTTCTTCTTTAGTGATTTGCCAAGTTTTCTATTTCAGGAACTATTGGCTCTGTTCAAAAATTAAAAATAATTAGATACATACAAACTGCTTGTTACAACCTATTTATTACATCAGCAGATTTGAAGTTAGAATGATGACCACTAAAAGTAGAGAAAGAAAAACAATTTTCCATATCTCTCTTAAAGTGGTTTTAATTGCTTGAAATTAAGATTCAGAAGCCTGTTGGTTGGTTGTTTCTTTCTTGTAACAAAAACATTCATTTGTTCACCTCCTCTGCTGTCAGAAACAGAGTTTTGCACATCTGTCAGGTTAGTGATAGAAAGATGAGTGATATTTATCAACATGAATACTTAGGTAAAAGATCAGAGTTTCTTTAAAACAAATAAATTGTTTAACTTGAATGTGCTTTTTTTTTTTTTTTGGTAGGCAAACTTGGCCATGGAGATACTAACAGAGTGTATAAACCTAAAGTTGTTGAAGCTTTACAAGGAATGTTCATTCGCAAAGTTTGTGCTGGAAGCCAGTCTTCACTTGCTTTAACATCAACAGGGCAGGTAGGAATAAGGAATGATCATAAAAGGATTAAATTATTTCAGAGGAGTAGGTGACTAAAAAGTAATAATCATAATTAAACTTTAAAGTTAAAAAAATACATTTTACTTTTTAAGATTTATTTATTTGAGAGAGAGAGTGTGGGTAGGGTAGAAAGAGAGACAGACAGTCTTAAGCAGACTCATGCTGAATGTGGGGTCCCACATGGGGCTCGATCTCAGGACCCTGAGATGAGGACCTGAGCTGAAACCAAGAGTCAGACGCGTAACCGACTGAACCACCCAGGCGCCCCTTAAGAAAATAACATTTTAAAGGCATCTATTGAAATGAAGTATTTTCTCCTGTTTGAAGAGGTAGAGTATTTGCAAAGGAACCAGATTTTCTCACCTGGCCTGTGTGACCCAGATAAACCCGTCCTCAGCCCCATTCTTTGTATTAACAGGTTTTATAAAACCTTTTTAGCACTCAGCACCCTTTAAATTTTTTCCTAAAAATTACAGATAGTGGGAGAAAGTGTGAATAGATCTTGTTGAAACCAGTGATAGGAACTAAGAAGGCAAGAAGATGATCAAAAGAGGGTAAGGAGAAATTTCCATATGGAAGATGATCTGAGAAGGATAGGTGTTTCTAAGAAAGGGCTAGTCAGGCTTAGGGTAGTCAGAACTTTACGATCCCTTTATTAACTTTTGAACCTCTATGTGCATATTTTGACTTCTCTCTGTTTTTTGTTGGTGATGGAGAGGGTCCAGGTGTGGTGATAGACTTAGTAATAATTTTCTTCTTACATTCATTAGCAACCACAGTGAGAAAGTGAGCTGACCACTCTTTTTCTCACATGTAGGAATCCATTACGTACCAGGTAGTGGTATAAAAATGTTTTCTGACTAATTCACAAGGCAGATGATGAACAGCAAAGCTGAAATTAGCGTATAGTGTAATTATTTCGGAGAGACTAGAATGCCTTGTGTCTTAAAAAATCAAACTCAAACTATTCATTACCCTGTATTTCATTACATTAGTCATTTGTTACAATGCTGGATGCTGCCTTAAAACCTGGAACTTCTCTTTTACATCTTCCTCACTATGGGATTTGTGGTAAGAATCTATGAATTGAGGCCAGAAGATGCTCACTTGCTTAATGTATAGCCATAGGCAAATCACAGACTTCCCTTGATCATCATATGGTTCTTTGGTATGGGAGGGGTAATGATATCTGCTTTGCTTACAAATGATCATATAAGGTAATTACATGAATTGAAAATTTCTATAAATTACCAAGTACTGTTCAACTATTAGTTGCTAATAATGATAATACATTTATTACATTGAATTTCAAAGGAACTTGTGAGTTAGTTGCTATATAGAAGAGTTGTATCATGAGTATGCTAAGTTATGTGAAATCAAATATATATACTTAGGAAAAAATAAAGCGAGAGAGAAATACGTTTAAATGACAAGGGTAGTTCTGTTTACTCTTATACTTGCTGAGCATGAGATGAGCAACATCTGTTTTTCCCTCAGTCCTCTCAGGCCACTTCACTGCTGACTTCCCATCATATTAAGTGTGATTCTTATGTTGAAAAAAACAGTATGTATATTTTATACAGCAAGGTCCCTAAATACAAGCCAGATATTTCTTCATCTAGTGTTCAGCCAGAGGAACACGGCAAGAGCAGACTCTAGCTATATGGATCTTATTGAATGACAGAACTGTATTGTACTTGATGAGTGATTTAGGAAATTTTGAATGACTTTGACTATGTATTTTTTCACCTTACTTGTCTATGTTCTTAACCCCTTCTAACATACACCTTTAGTGTACTGGAATTTTGTTCTGTTTTTGTTTTAAGTAGTTCTCTAGCAACTGGTACAAGTATTTGCTGCTCTTTTTTTTGCTTAAGAGGTTTAACCCCTCAGTAATCTTTACTGAAAGAATTGCAAGACAAAAAAATTCCCGAACCCAGTGGCATAAGGGTAAGAGTCTATATGATATTACCAAAACTCACCGAAGGAAAAAAAAGTCACTCAGTTTGCTAATTGTTTTGATTTTGGGCTGCCCATCTGATAGGCATTCACCCTTTTATCTTCCTCTTCAATTCACCTTTCCCCTAAGCTTCTTAAATCAGTCAGTGGTGGTTGTTGTATTAATTAGCCAAAAATGAAGATGATCGGAGAGCTGTGTTGACTACTGCTTCACATGGCCCTCTTTGTAAGTGATCATTAAAATTATTATAACAATGAGGTGATGTGATTTTTAACTGAATAATAAACATCAGTTTTGTGACTTATATAATTCATTTTATATGTTCACACCTTGGTCTAATTAACCAAGAAATATTTGTTGAGACCTGCAGACAGAGTAGGAAACATATGAAAGAGAGGTTGTAAGATAGCAACAGTATTTCTAAGCTGCTAAGATCCTTCTAAGATCCTTCCATTTTTTCTATGACCAGGTATTTTTCTTTTCAGCTCAGCTGCTTGTCTGCCTGTATAGTGAACATTTAAAAATAGCAAAATAAATAACTATAAAATCTTTAACAATCAAAACAGTAAATATTATTTTTAACAGCAGAAGGTTATTATTTATTTTTTTCAAGATTTTATTTGAGAGAGAGAGAGCAAGTGAGAACACAAGCAGGGGGAGGGAAAGAGGGAGAAGCAGATTCCCTGCTGAGCAGGGAGTCCAGTGCGGGGTTTGATCCCAGGACCCTGGGATCATGACCTGAGCCAAAGGTGGACGTTTAACTGATGGAGCCACCCAGGCACCCCAAAAGTTATTTAGTATCAAGCCACACTCTTATTTTTTAATTTATTTTTTAAAAGATTTTATTTATTTATTGAGAGAGAGCGCATGCACGTGCACGTGAGTTGGTCGGGGGATGGGGGCAGCGCAGAGGGAGAGGGAAAGAGAGAATGCCAAGCAGGCTCCAGACTCAGTGTGGAGCCAGATGCAGGGCTCCATCTCATGATCCTGAGATCATGACCTAAGCTGAAACCAAGAGTTGGACACTTAACCAGTTACCCTACCCAGGTTCCCCTAGATGATATTTATTTTTAAACAACGTAAGTCTTCAACCTAATATCTCAGGATATTATATGTAGTGCTTTCCTGTTTGTTTCAGGTCTATGCTTGGGGCTGTGGAGCTTGTCTAGGTTGTGGTTCTTCAGAAGCTACTGCTTTGAGACCCAAGCTTATTGAAGAACTGGCTGCCACAAGAATAGTTGATATTTCTATTGGAGACAGTCATTGTTTGGCTCTTTCTCATGGTAATGTCATTTGTTTTTAAAAGAAATAGTATTAACTATTATCTTCTATAAATGTATTACATTTAAATTTGGTTTTTCTTTATTTTATTTTTAGATAATGAAGTTTATGCCTGGGGCAATAACTCAATGGGGCAATGTGGCCAAGGAAATTCCACAGGTCCTATTACTAAGCCAAAAAAAGTGAGTGGCTTAGATGGCATAGCTATTCAGCAGATCTCTGCTGGAACATCACATAGTCTGGCATGGACTGCTCTTCCTAGGGATAGGTAAGCATGCCACGTTTAAAAATTCTTGTGTTCTAATAACAACAGAAACACCAGTGAAAACAAAAATAATTGTACTTTGTTCATAAAATGCCCTTCTGAACATTTCTAGTATTGATTTTTCTACTGTCACAAAAATGACATCTAGAGTTCTTGCGATTTGAGTGTTGAGGCTATATTATATAAGCAAGAAGTTATAAGTTATACCCTCTATTTAAGATAGTTTCTTGATTTAAGTGTCTTTTAAACATTTTGAATTCCTTCTCTGTCTCTAGATCTGATTTTAAAAATTAAATGTCTGCATATTAAGAGGAAGTTACATTAAAATACAGTCAGAACTAGGTTTTATTTTTTATTTCTTTAAAGATTTTATTTATTTGAGAGAGAGCATGAGTGAGGAGGGAGGGAGAGGGAGAAGCAGACTTCCCTGCTGAGCAGGGAGCCTGATGCAGGTCATGATCCCAGCCCTGACCTTGGAATCATGACCTGAGCTGAAGGCAGATGCTTAACTGACTGAGCCACCTCGGTGCCCCAGAGCTAGGTTTTATTAAATAGTTGATTAGCCTCAGTGGCCTTTGTCTGGTTGGCTTTTTTAAAACAAGCAGTGGCTATACTTTTAAACAAAGGAAGTTGCTTTTGCAGAAATTTAGCTTTTTCCTAAAGAGATAACCATATCTTTTTAGAAAATCAGGTAGATGATTTTTATTAGGAGTGTGAATTTTAAGGAATTTTAGGGTTGTTTCAGATATTTTCGGATGCATGTGGGCTAATTTAAACTTGGCATAGATTATATTTGCATTCCAGACCCTTGATTCAGATGGATTTATTATGACATTTTTTTTGATATATTATGATATTCTTTTTTTTTTTTTAAAGATTTTATTTATTTATTTGACAGAGAGAGAGACAGCGAGAGCAGGAACACAAGAGGGGGAGTGGGAGAGGGAGAAGCAGGCTTCCTGCCGAGCAGGGAGCCCGATGTGGGACTCGATCCCAGGACCCTGGGATCATGACCTGAGCCGAAGGCAGACGCTTAACGACTGAGCCACCCAGGCGCCCCATATTATGACATTCTTACCAGTAAAAACATTTATAGATAATTACCCTCCAAAACAAAAGCTAAAAATATAATGAATTGATTATAAATAATTTGCTGTTCATATTAAATTTGCAACTTCCCAATTCATATGTAGATAGTTGGTTCCCAATATCTTGACAGTCTTCAGAAGAGTCTTTAGGAGTTGTTCTTTTTTTTTTTTTTAAAGATTTATTTATTTATTTGAGAGCAAGAGTGTGAGTGTATGTGAGTCGGGGAAGGGGCAGAGGAAGAGAATCCCAAGCAAACTTCCCACTGAGTGTGGAGCCTGATGGCGGGGCTTGATCTCATGGCCCGTGAGATCATGACCTGAGCCAAAACCAAGAGTCGGATGCTTAACCGACTGAGCCACCCAGGTGCCCCAGGAGTTCTTTTAATAGCTTTCAGTTTATTGTTCTATAGAGTCAGGCTGTTTTTCTTAATATGAAATATACATTTTATAGACCCTTAGAACCAGAAGACTGTAGTAGATCCTGTGACTCAGGTCTTGCCTTTAAGTGAGTGAATATCCAACTTTTCAAAGCAGGTTGTGGTTATATGTTTTCTCTTTGAAGAACTTGAGGGATAGCAAATTCTTGGTTTTCCTTGGTTGCTAAAATGAAGGGTTTTCACTTTTATAATTAAGAAGGCCTTCTGTATATTTTGTTGAAGGCTTTCAGCTTTATTAACGGTTTAAATTTTGTTTTTGATCATGTGTGAAAATTCCCCTGTTAAGGTTACTACATGATTTTTTTTTTTTTTAAAGATTTTATTTATTTATTTGAGAGAGAGAGAATGAGATAGAGTATGAGAGGGGGGAGGGTCAGAGGGAGAACCAGACTCCCCGCTGAGCAGGGAGCCCGATGCGGGACTCGATCCCGGGACTCCAGGATCATGACCTGAGCCGAAGGCAGTTGCTTAACCAACTGAGCCACCCAGGCGCCCCACTACATGATTTTCTTATGCTTCCTTCTAGACAAGTTGTTGCATGGCACCGACCTTATTGTGTAGATCTTGAAGAGAGTACCTTCTCACACCTGCGTTCTTTTCTTGAGAGATACTGTGATAAAATAAACAGTGAGATTCCCCCACTCCCTTTCCCTTCATCAAGGTATGTTATATATATGTATATTGGTGTGTGTGTGTGTTATGTCTGTTAATTACTCATTTTGAGCTTGACTTTTCTTTTTTGTTCTGTTTTCCCCTCAATTATATTAAACTTATTTAGAATCTAAAAAAGAGCTAAACTTGGGTACTTATTGATAATGACCTTTAGGAAAAGTTACCCATAATTTCATGAATCACGTTTTAAAAATCACTATTGGTCATAATTTGACAAAATTTTTAAAGAGAAAAAATGTTACCCAAACTGGATAGCACATGATCTTTTAATGTTCCAGAAGTTCACAGCACTTTGTTTGGTTTCAGGGAACACCACAATTTCCTCAAGCTGTGCCTGAAGCTGCTTTCAAATCACCTTGCTCTTGCACTTGCGGGAGGGGTAGCTACCAGCATTCTTGGGAGACAGGCAGGTCCACTTCGAAATTTGCTTTTCAGACTGATGGATTCAACTGTCCCAGATGAAATTCAAGAGGTAAGCATATAGGACTTGGAATCTGTATCTCAAGCCACATCTTTCCCTAAAGTTGTAGCTCATAAATTCAACCATATATTGGAAAACTTCAACTGGATGCTGTTTCCCTTACTCCTTTTCTTGGTGGAAGTAAATGTTTTTGATTAACTCATCCTTTAAGACAAAGGTCAAATGTCATCTTTGGGAAGCCTTTCATTCTCTGCTCTCCTGCCAGGCTAGGTTTCTCTTGTATGTGTTCTCATTGCATCACATTGTATTATAGTTGTCTGTTCACAAACATGTCTGTCTTTTCCACCAGAGGATAAATTTTGAGGACAGGGACCCAGTTTTATTTTTTATTATGGCAAAATACATATAATGTAAAATTTACTGTCTTAACCTTTTTTTTTTGGGTGGGGGGAGAGAGAGAATCTCAAGCAGGCTCCATTCCAAGCTTGGAGCCTAATGCGGAGTTCGATCTCATAATCCTGAGATCATGACCTGAGCCAAAATTAAGAGGTGGACGCTTAACTGATTTGAGCCACCCAGGTGCCCCATCTCAGCCATTTTTAAATATAGCTTAGTGGTATTAAATATATTCATAATATTCAGCCATCATCACTACCCATCTTCATAATTCTTTTCATCTTATAAAATTGAAATTCCATACCCACCCAACAGTAACTCCAGATTCTCCCCTTTCTCCAGCTTCTGGCAGCCACCATTCTACTTTCTGTCTCTTTGATTTTGACATTCTAAATATGTCATATAAGTAGAATCATAAACTGTTTGTCTTTTTGTGACTGGCTTATTTCACTTAGCATAATGTCCTCAGGGTTCATCCATGTTGTAGCATGTGTCAGAATTTCCTTCCTTTCTAAGGCTTAATAATAATCTGTTGTATGTATATGTCACATTTTGCTTATCCACTCATACATCATCTTTATGACTTTGGATTAGGCAGTAGTTTCTTAGATATGACACCAACAGCACAAGCAATCAAAAAAAAAGAGATAAATTGGACTTCATCAAAATGGAAAACATTTATGCCTCAAGGGGCATTATCAAGAAAATGAACATACAACTCATACATAGAATGGGAGGAATATTTGTAAATCATATGTCTGATAATATTCTAGTTTCCAGAGGCACCTGGGTGGCTCAGTTGGTTAAGTGTCTGCTTTCGGCTCAGGTCATGATCCCAGGGTCCTGGAATCAAGGCCCCCCCCACCCCTTTCCGGGGACTCCTGCTCAGCGGGGAGTCTGCTTCTTCCTCTGCCTCTGCCCCTCCCACCCTCGCTCATGCTTGCTCTTTCAAATAAATAGATAAAATCTCAAAAAGAAATATTCTAGTTTCCAGAATATATAAAGGATCTTTACAACTCAACAATAAAAAAGATAAATAACCCAACTTTATTTATTTTTAATAACCCAGCTTTAAAAATGAGCAAAGAATTTTGAATAGACATGTTTCCAGAGAAAATATGCGTATGGCCAAAAAGCACATGAAAAAATGCTCAACAGCCTTAGTCGTTAGGGAAATGCAAATCAAAATCATAATGAAACACTACTTCACACCCACTCAGTGGATATTATCAAAAAGACTGAGGATTGTGTTAGTGAGGATGTAGAGAAATTGGAACTCTTGTATATTGCTGGTGGTAATGTAAAATGGTACAGCTGCTTTGGAAAGCAGGTAGTTCCTTAAACATTGTTACCATATAATGTAGCATTTCCACATCTAGGTCTGTACCCAAGAGAATTTTCACTCAAAAACTCGTACAGGAATGTTCATAGCAATATTATTCATAATAACCAAAAAGCGGAATAAACAAATGTCTGTCAACTGATAAATGGATGAGCTAAATGTGGTATGTCTGTACCAGGATAATCTTATTCAGGAGTAAAAAGAAAGGAGATTTTGATAACATGCTACAACATGACTGAACCTTGTAAGCACTATGCTAAGTGAAAGAAGCCAGTCACAAAAGGGCACATATTATATGATTGTATGTATATGAAATGTACAGAGTAGGCAAATCTATAGAGAAAGAAAGTAAATCAATTGGTTGTTAGAGGTTGGGGGAGGGAGAGAGGGGAGTGACTGCTAATAGACACAGAATTTCTTTTTGAGGTGATGAAAATGTCCTAAAATTAGAATAGGGGTGATGGTTTCACAACTCTGTGAATATACTAAACCACTGAATTTTATACTTAGAAAAGGTGAATTTTATGTCATGTCAATTACATGTCAATTAAAAAAAAAAGCAAAAAGGATAACTCATTTTTCAACTGGAGAGACTTATCCCTAGCATGTGGGTAGAAGAAATATTAACCCGGTGGTGAATGGGAACTTTGATGTTTCAATATTTATCAGGAATTAAAGTGTAGTATTTTTAAAAGGTCAAAAAGTACTGGAATAAAATAAGGAAAGTAAATTTTAAAAATTATCTTTAGAAATTGTTTATTTATTCCTTGACTGTCCTTGGTAGTTACTCTATTAGGAGAGTCCTTGGGAGATGAATTCTCAGGATGTGTACAAAGCTGTTTCTGTTCCTTATCTCTGAAACTTCTAGTAACTAAATCTGTTTGTAGCACTCACTGTTGCTGTTCTTTTTTTGTTTCTTTTTAAATGCTTTATTTTGAGTCATTTGTAGACTTAAGGAAAAGTTGCATAAAAAATAGTTTTTTCACTCAGCTTTCCCAATGCTAATGTCATACATAACCATATTACAATTATCAAAACCAAGAAATTAACATTAGCTTCATACTATCATTACACTAAACAGCTTATTAGAAATTTGATCAGGGCGCCTGGGTGGCTCAGATGGTTAAGCGTCTGCCTTCGGCTCAGGTCATGATCCCAGCGTCCTGGGATCAAGTCCCGCATCGGGCTCCCTGCTCCTTGGGAGCCTGCTTCTCCCTCTGCCTCTCTCTCTCTCTCTCTCATGAATAAATAAATAAAATCTTTAAAAAAAAAAAAAAGAAATTTGATCAGTTTTCCAGTAATGTCCTTGTTCTTTTGAGGAATCCTATTCAGTATCCCATATTACAGTTAATTATTGTTTCTCCTTGGCCTCCTACACTGTCACAATTCCTCATTTTTTCCTTGTCTCTCATGACCTAGACAGTTTGTGAGTACTGGTCAGTTATTTTATTGAATATCTCTGTTGTTTTCTCATGATTGGACTGGGGTTATGCATTTTTGGCAAGAATGCCACAGAAATGATGATGTGTCCTCAGTATACCACATCATGGGATTCATGGTACTGGTGTATTATTACTGGTGTGTCTTATTACTGGAGATTTTGACCGTGATCACTTGGTTAAGGTGGTGTCTGTTGGGTTTTTACCTCCATCAGTAGCTTCTGAGAGAGGGTAGTTAGGAAAAATATTCCTTGAAAATACACTCACAATGAAGTAGTTTGTGAATTGAATATCTTCATGAATAGTTGAGGGCATAGAATTTTAATCTAAATCATTTTCCTGTTAAGAATTCATGCTCCCGTAGAAGTCATTGTCTTCTAGCTTTCAGTGTTATTACTCAGAAAATCAGTGCTCTTCAGGTTTTTATCCTTTGTATGGAAATCTGCTTTTCTCCCTGGATTCTATAGCAAGTTCTGTTTGTCCTTTGTGTTCTCACATTTCAAAATAATATGAACTGATGTGGGTCTGTTGTTAACCATTGTGGTTTGTACTTGGGTGGACCCTGTTAATTTCAAAACTCATAGTCTTCAGTTTTAAGAAGTTAGCTTGAAGTATATTGTATATTGATTTCTTCTTCATTGTTTTCTATGTTTTCTCTTTCTGGAACTCATTATTGGGATACTAGACCTCCTGGATGAGTCCTCATAATTTTTCTTGTGTTTTCTTTCCTGTTTTCCATTTTCCCCCATCTACTTTATGAGAAATTTAATTTTATATTCTAAACCTTCTATTGAGGTTTTTAAAATTTCTTCCATTGTATTTTAAATTTATAAGAGCTCTTAATAATCAAGTGTTTCTTTTTTCTAGTCCAACACCCTCATTTTACTGATAAAGAAGCTATGACCCTGAGAAATTATGAGGCCTAAGATAATGCATCTGTTCTTAATAGCTACCTGGATATTTGTTGGTCCAAGTCCTTCTTGTTTTAAAATTCTTAACTTAGGGGCACATGGGTGTCTCAGTCGGTTAAGCGTCTGCCTTCAGCTCGGGTCATGATCCTGGGGTCCTGGGATTGAGCTCCACTTCGGGCTCCCCACTCACTAGGAGGCTGGCTTCTCCCTCTCTCCCCACTCGTGCTCATTCTCTCTAATGCCCTCTGTCTCTCTCTCAAATAATAAATAAAATTTAAAAAAAATTTATTTACTTATTTGAGAAAGACAGCAACAGAGCATGAGCGAGCACGAGCTAGGAGGTGAGGGAGAAGCAGACTCCCTGCTGACCAGGGAGCCTGATGTGGGTCTCGATCCCAGGACCCTGAGATCATGACCCAAGCCGAAGGCAGATGCCCAACCTACTGAGCCACCCAGATGCCCCAATAAATAAAATCTTTAAATAAAATAAAATAAAATTCTTAACTAAATGCCCAGTTCTTAGGGAGACCCTCTGTGAGCCCATAGGCCATGTTAGTTACCTGTGTGTGTGTTCATTCAAGTTTGTACTTCGTTTTACTTCCCTATATGTGACTCCTTTCACACTTAAAATTACTTGCTCAGGGTCTCTTTCCCACTAGACTATAGGCTTATGAAAGCAGGACTTTTGTCTGTCTTGTTCATTTCTGCATCTATAGCACTTTGCAAAGAGTCTTACCAGGCCCAATGTTATAGAGTCGGTATTAAATATTTGTTGGATGATGATTAGCTATAAGTGGCAAATTCAGAATATGTATTCTAGACGAACCATCAGAGACTATGGACTCTGAGAAACAAACTGAGGAGGGTTCTAGAGGGGAGGGGGGTGGGGGGATGGGTTAGCCTGGTGATGGGTATTAAAAAGGGCACATACTGTATGGAGCACTGGGTGTTATACGCAAACAATGAATCATGGAACACTACATCACAAAATAATGATGTAATGTATGGTGACTAACATAACAATAAAATATGTATTCTAGTATACTTAAAGACATGTAAAGGATTGCTTGCTTTCTTTTTTCATGTCACTTTATTCAGACTTCTGTGATCTACCTTCTTCAGATTTCCATGATCCTAATAGTCAGTGCATTTATTTTTCATGTGTTTCTGTTAAAAAGATAAGGCGTAGGCCCGTCAATACACTTTTCTTTTTTGATACTAGGTGGTAATTGAAACTCTGTCAGTGGGAGCAACCATGCTATTACCTCCATTACGAGAACGTATGGAATTGCTTCATTCTCTTTTACCCCAAGGACCTGATAGATGGGAAAGCTTATCTAAAGGACAGGTGAGCCTTTGCATGGTATCTAAGTAAACCAGTAATATCACAGACACTGAAATAGACTGAGAGGGAAATAAAGCTATTGATTACCATGTATTCAAGGAGTAATACTTTATGGGTTTAGTAAATCCTAATATTTAATGTTTCCTGCTGGAAGAGTTCCCAGAATTCTAATGAAGGTGAAGCAAATGATAATCTATTAAGTGATTTGGGGCTAATTATTAAAATTTAATAATTTGTTGCTTATACTATCAAACCAGAGACGTTTTGGTTTATAGTGTGCTAAGTTGAAATCAAGGTCATGTGCTACTGTTGGTTCCATGCCCAGAACGTTGTTTGAAATTGCTTATATAAAAAGTAAAAGAAGATGACTGTTACGAGAATGTATTTGAGGACATGAATGTGCTTATTCTTTCCGTTTTTAATATCTTATGTACATTAAAATAAATATATTTTGCTCGACCAAATAGAACTATCAATTGTAGAGTTAGAGATTTCAGGGGAAAAGTGGTACTCACTGGCAATATCATATCCACAGATGCCTCCAATGAGTAGTTTTCAGTAGTTTAGATTTCAGGTGATTTATTTTATCAGCTCCACGCTCTAACCAGCTGAGCTGACCGGCCACCCTTCAGGTGATTTATTTTAAATATTAGAATAAATAGTTACATTGATAAGTCTGTAGAAGAATATATAGTATAATTTATCTATTGACATTTCCTACTCTTACAAGTCCTAAAATCATAATGCAGAGAATACCATTTTGCTTAGAGTTTTGGGTATTATAGTAAAAGAAGGAATAGAATGCTGTTAAGTTACGTTTTTCCAAATGGTATCAGTGGAATAGCTTTTCTTTTAATTATATACTTCCTAAAATATCAGCATATTAAGTGGGATCCTTTTATTTTCTTTTAAAGTGCATTTTAAGCTAATTATTTATTTGTACGTATTTCATTGATGAAAATATTTCTCTTTAGAGAATGCAACTGGATATCATTTTGACAAGTTTGCAAGATCATACCCATGTAGCTTCCTTACTTGGCTATAGCTCACCTTCTGATGCTGCTGACCTCTCTTCTGTGTGTACTGGCTATGGAAATCTGTCAGATCAACCTTATGGCACTCAGAGCTGCCATCCAGACACTCATCTGGCTGAAATTTTGATGAAGACTCTCTTAAGAAATTTAGGATTTTATACAGTAAGTTGCTCTTTTTCTTTGTAGTAAAAAAAAAGAAAAAGCTTGGATTTTTTGTTTGTTTTTTGTTTCTTTTTTGGAGGGGATAGGGATGGCTTCAGGTTAAGGTAGTTTGACATTTAAATACATATGAAGTAAATAAAACTCTAGACTCTACTCCCCCAGAGGCAGAAAACATGTGTCAGACTTCTGAAATACGTAGGAGCCAAATGACTTGTAATTGAGAATTCCAAAAAGATGTTTTTTAGAATTTTACCAAGTTTTTCTTATGTTAATGTTCAAGAACAAACAGATAAAAATAGTTGCCAACATTTGCAAGAGAAGAATAATGAGGAAGGGATTAACCTTACCAGATACAATCCTGTAATTACAGTGTGGTTAGTACTTACTAAGAATAGGCTGATCAGTAGGAGAGAAGACAGGATGCTCTTAATTCTTAAGTGTTTCTTAAATCCACCTCTCACTCCCCCCCACCCCCCATTTCTATGGGTTCTAACTCAACAGCGTCATGACTTAATGCCAATAGCAGTGTTGTAGTTATTGTCACTTTTTGCTGGTCTCTTCTCTGCATCTTTCTGCTGGAATAACCTCATTGTATTAAATTAAATACCCCTTCAGGCCCTTCATCATTTGGCTTACACACCACTCATCTGAGCTCGTGGACATGGCATTACCGGTTTCCAGCTTGCTCAACTAATCTGTGACTTCTTCAGGGAAGCCTTACCCAAATAACCCTATGTAACTGTGTAATTATAGCTTGGTATAACTTCAGCAATTTTTAGCAACAAGGTGTACTGTGTGACTTAACTTTGAATGGTTTGTGTATCCTTTCATATTGTTTCCTAGACCTTGTCAGGGTCAGGTCTGTATCTTCTTCTGTGCAAGTCTTAGTGTTCTATTCGGTCCACATTAATAGGTCGCTAAATCCGAATGACAGTTGGGCGTATATAATTATTTTCTTTCAGATTTAAGAATATAAATTTGA
>NC_138377.1:92284409-92302141 GCF_054177405.1 Leptonychotes weddellii | reverse complement strand
AAGGTGTACTGTGTGACTTAACTTTGAATGGTTTGTGTATCCTTTCATATTGTTTCCTAGACCTTGTCAGGGTCAGGTCTGTATCTTCTTCTGTGCAAGTCTTAGTGTTCTATTCGGTCCACATTAATAGGTCGCTAAATCCGAATGACAGTTGGGCGTATATAATTATTTTCTTTCAGATTTAAGAATATAAATTTGATCTGATGTTTGGCTGCACATGGAAGGGGAACAATGTCATAATGTCATTTGTTATTGACAGAACATTTTTTTCCAAAGTTGTGAGAAATATTTATGTGGCATGAAAGTAGTGCCTTACTCTTAAAGTAGACTGGCTGTCACTGTCAAGTGTGAAGCCCATGGGATTCTTAACACCACAAATACAGTTTGATGCACTTGTCCTTTGGAAGAAAACATCCTCCAAGTACTGTGATTTGATAGTTTTGCCTTCAGCACTAGAAGCTGCTGCCAGGTAATTAGTGGTACATCGTTAGGGCACCTCCTTGCATAGCTGCTACGTATACTTTAGGCAAGAATCTAACCTCCTTGAGTCAGAGCTTTCTTAATGCTTTTATTTGTCCTTCTTACAAAGGAAGGTATAATCTTGCATTTATGTAATTAAAAGTGGCACGTGCACAATGATGTGAACACATTTGACACTTTTGAGCTGCATATTCAAAAATGGTTAAGGTGATAAATTTGATATTGTATGTATTTTACTACAATTAAAGATAAAATTAGTGAAAAAAATAAAGTAGTGCCTTTCTAATGTCATTAGGGCTGGGTAGATACGTATGTTATATGGAAATGGAAATAAAATACTAACTGCTTTGGAGTGAAAATCATAAATTATTATTTCTTTCTGAAGTGATTTAAACCAAATTTGTCATGTTCTTTTTACTTTTTTTTTTTTTAAGAGAGAGAGTGTGTGTGATGGGAGGGTTGGGGAGATGGGAAAGAGGGAGAGGGAGGGCGAGAATCTCAAGCAGGCTTCATGCCCAGTGCAGAAGCTGACGTGGGACTCTATCTCATGACCCTGAGATTATGACCTGAGCTGAAATCAAGAGTCAGACGCTTAACTGTGACTGAGCCACCCAGGAGCCCCTGTCATGTTCTAAGATTTTGAAATGATGGTGCTTGTCTTAGTCTGTTTGGGCTGCTATAAACAGAATACCATAGACTGGATGGCTTTTAAACAACACAGACTTATTTCTCACTGTTAGGTGGGAAATTCAAGATCAAGGTGCTGGCAGATTTGATGGTGCCAGCTTCTTGGTTCATAGATAGCCATCTTCTTGCTGTGTGTCCTTACACGGGGAGCTCTCTGGAGTCTCTCTCATGAGGGCACTAGTCCCTTCCCAAAGGCCCCATCTCCAAATGCCATCACATTGGGGATTAGGTTTCAACATACGAATTTTGAGGTGACACAAACATTCAATCTAGAACAGTGCTTATTTGGCAGCTTATAATGGTGCTTATATGGCAAGGGCCTTAAAATGTGCTGAGACTCTGTCTTGCATATTGTAAACATAGACCATACTTTATGCATAAAGGTGTTCATCACATCTTTATAAGAAATACAAATTTTAAACAACTTAAATATCTAAAATGGCTAGGTAAATTATGGTATATACACTCAAGGGAATATTATGACCCTTAAAATTTATATACCCATGGTTTGCGAAGACATATTATTTACGAATCTGTTGGAAAAGAGAAGATTAAAAACAGTATGCCATATTATGAAAAAAATGCGAAAGTCACAAAAATTAGAAAGAAATACACTAAAAAATATTAATAGTGATTTTCTTTGGGTGTTCACTAAATGGTGATTTTAACTTGTTTTTAAATACAGTTTTGTTATTTTCTAAACTTTTTACAAGAACAGTTTTTGTTTATTTGTTTTAATTTTATTTTATTATGTTAATCACTATACATTACATCATTAGTTTTTGATGTAGTGTTCCATGATTCATTGTTTGGAACCATGCAATACGTGCCCTCTTTAATACCCGTCACCAGGCTAACCCATCCCCCCACCCCCCTCCCCTCTAGAACCCTCAGTTTGTGTCTCAGAGTCCGTAGTCTCTCATGGTTCATCTCCCCCTCTGATTTACCCCTCTTCATTTTTCCCTTCCTACTATCTTCTTCTTCTTTTTTTTTTTTAACATATAATGTATTATTTGTTTCAGAGGTACAGGTGTGTGATTTATCAGTCTTACACACTTCACCATGCTCACCATAGCACATACTCTCCCCAATGTCCATCACCCAGCCACCCCATCCCTCCCACCCCCCACCACTCCAGCAACCCTCAGTTTGTTTCCTGAGCTTAAGAATTCCTCATATCAGTGAGATCATATGATACATGTTTTTCTCTGATTGACTTATTTCGCTTAGCATAGTACCCTCTAGTTGCATCCACATCGTCGCAAATGGCAAGATTTTGTGGGGTTTTTTTTTTTGATGGCTGCATAATATTCCATTGTATATATATACCACATTTTTATCCATTCATCTGTTGATGGACATCTTGGTTCTTTCCATAGTTTGGCTATTGTGAACATTGCTGCTATAAACATTGGGGTGCACATACCCCTTCGGATCACTACATTTGTATCTTTGGAGTAAATGCCCAGTAGTGCAATTTGCTGGGTCAGATGGTAGCTCTATTTTCAACTTTTTGAGGAACCTCCATACTGTTTTCCAGAGTGGCTGCACCAGCTTGCATTCCCACCAACAGTGTAGGAGGGTTCCCCTTTCTCTGCATCCTCACCAACATCTGTTGTTTCCTGACTTGTTAATTTTAGCCATTCTGACTGGTGTGAGGTGGTACCTCATTGATGTTCCGATTTGGATTTCCCTGATGCCGAGCGATGTTGAGCACTTTTTCATGTGTCTGTGGCCATTTGGATATCTTCTTTGGAAAAGTTACAAGAACAGCTCTTTAAAAAATATTTTAACTTGAAATAATTTAAAACTTGTACAAGAGTTTCAAGAAGCAGAGAACTCCCTTCTACCCTTCAGCCAAATTAGCTTTACCATCTCTGTCTATTATTCTAAATCATTTGAGAGTAGTTATAGATGCCATGCTGACTATTCCTAAATGCTTAAGCATGTATCTCTTAAGAAGGGCATTCTCTTACATAACAACAGCACAATTATTCAGAAAATTTAACATTGATACAATTTAATATACAATCAATATTCAGATTTCTGTAATTGTCTTAATGTGCTTTATAGCAACCCCTCCCTCAAATACAGGATCACACACTGTATTTAGTTGTCATTCTCTTTAGTCCATTTCTTTTTCTTCTACCTGTTTTTTAATTTAAGTATAGTTGACATCACTTATTTCTTTTAAAATATGAAACTAATTTAATTTCTGAGAATTGGGTTCAAATGTTCAATTGTGTCCTTTCACAACCATGTGAAAACAAAACCTTGACACAAGAGATAAGGAAAGCAGTTGCATTAAAATGTTGAAGTATGTTGTCTGTGGGTATTGTACTGTTTTCTCTATATTCAAAGTTTCTGTAGTGAAACATGTATTACTTTTTTTTTAAATGGTAAAACACATTGAAATTGCTTTACAAGTTTTGCTAGTAGCTAATAACAACAGTGCAAAGATTTAAAGATTGATAATGGGAAAAAGGAGACAGTGGCTTCTTAAGTCAGAATCATTTATGGTAGGACTTGACTTTCGTTTTCAAGCACTTCAAATATAATCTTAATTTTTATATCATCTTAGGATCAAGCCTTTGGAGAGCTAGAAAAGAATAGTGATAAATTTCTACTTGGAACATCATCTTCGGAAAACAGTCAGCCTGCTCATCTTCATGAACTCCTGTGTTCACTGCAGAAACAGCTGCTGGCATTTTGCCATATCAATAACATTAGTGAGGTATGTGATTCTTTGCCTTTTATGATGATCTCCCAGGGACCTTGAAACTCAGATATTTGGGTAAGCATGATATTTCTGTACCTTGAATCTTTCACAGTAGTAATTTAAGAACTTTCCCCCAGCAGAACTCAAGCAGCGTGGCGCTGCTTCATAAACATCTTCAGCTCTTGTTGCCTCATGCCACAGATATTTATTCACGCTCTGCAAATTTGCTCAAAGAAAGTCCTTGGAATGGCAGCGTTGGAGAAAAATTAAGAGGTGTGTTTGGTACTGGATTTGGCATTTAATCAGTGGTTGTAAAGCAAGAATTCTTAGCCTTCGCAAAGCCTTAAGAGACCTGAAACCTCTGAGTGGAATAGGAATGATCTTGACTCTCCTTCCTACTGAAGATCCCTTTGATTTTGGTTTGGGAGTGATGGTAACTGTGATTGATAATGACTAATCTTCAGAGATGCTAATTGACATGAAAGAGCTCTAATTTAAAGATGCTTCAGTGATACTCAAAAAGATTAATTTTCCGGCTAACTGAACATAGTAAAATAAATAAATAAAATAGAAGTTCTTTCTTAAGAAAAAAAAGATTAATTTTAAATGGCATAAAGTGAATTTTTATCTGCTGTTTCTTTACCTTTCTTTAGCATTTGCCAGTGTTCCGCTTTCCTTCTTGAAATGCTTTCTTCTCTCTGGGTTTCTGGGTAGTCACAATCCTGTTTTGCCTTATATCACTCTGATCACTTTCTTTCAGTTGTTTCTTATAAGCTCTTTTTCCTTGGACATGCCCTTTAGTGTGTAAGATCCTCAGAATTTTGCCTTCAGCCCTTTTTCTCCCTGAATGATCTGATCTGGTCCCATTTCCTTTGACCACCACGTGTCTATTGATTTCCATATCTGCATCTGGCTGAGAACTCCTTTATCACACCAAAGCCTTTTCTAGTTACCTATTGGGTGTCTTTTCTTGGTTGTCTCAAAGGCAACTAAAATTCAGTATGTCTCTCTGAAACCACCTTATCTCTGAAGTTCCCCAACCGAATAAAGAAAGAAAAACTGAGAAACTAAAACCATTGCTTACTAGACACCTCCATTTTGTTGTTCCACAGGTATTTAAAATTTAATCTCTTCAAATGGAGCTCATCTCTGATGGTCCTTCCCACCCCCAATACAATGAAATATGGAAATAAAATTAATTTAAAGCCAGTATAGATAAAAGACAGATGCTTTGAAGTGATCTTAGTTTTTTTTAAAAAGTAAATTTGGTTTAAAAAATATAGTATGTAAAGATCATGAGGGTAGGAGTTTTTAGCTCTTTGCTCGTGGCTGTCTCCCTTTCACCTAGAACAGTGCCTGGTATGTTGTACCCAATACATATTTCTTGAGTAAATCTAAAAATGAGGATAAATTTGTGAATGAGAAATTCATAATGCATTTTAAGGGAAGCAGCTGTAATCCTTTGAATTTGTTGGCACAGGGATCTATATGCTTTCCCACAAAGTGTCTGTTGGTGGTACTTTGTGAAAGTGAGTAAATACTAATACCACATCAGCTACCAGGTACATGTTCAACAAAGAGTTATCGAATTAGTATACTCTAGTTCTAGGCTAAAATAGTATTTTTTAGGTTTTTTTCTTTTTTAAGTTTGAAACAATTGATCCATGTTGAATTTCTTACCCTTCATAGATGTGATATACGTCTCAGCTGCAGGCAGTATGCTTTGCCAGATTGTTAACTCTCTACTGTTACTCCCCGTGTCAGTGGCACGGCCTCTGTTGAGTTACCTCCTCGACTTGTTGCCACCTCTTGATTGCCTTAATAGACTCCTGCCTGCTGCCGCTCTTTTAGAAGACCAAGAGTTACAGTGGCCTCTTCATGGTGAGTAAAGATAGTAAAACAACAGGGGCGCCTGGGTGGCTCAGTCGTTAAGCGTCTGCCTTCGGCTCACGTCATGATCCTGGGATCCTGGGATCGAGCCTCGCATCAGGCTCCCTGCTCTGCAGAAAGCCTGCTTCTCCCTCTCCACTCTCCCTGCTTGTGTTCCCTCTCTCTCTGTCTCTCTCGCTGTCAAATAAATAAATAAAATCTTAAAAAAAAATTATTAAAAAAAAAAAAAGATAGTAAAACAACAAATAGGCTTTTGGGAAAAGTGTTCCTCTTGTGTGCATCAGGTGGGTCATATCTGATACTTGGGTGTTTCACATAATCAAAAGGTAAGGTTGTTATGGTCTAAGAATTTGTAGCCTAAAGGGTAACTGAGATGAGAAAACTCAAAAAGTTGCTCATATGTAAGTAACAGTGTCATAAATAGGGTCTATATGGTTATTAGGTTTGAATAGTATATTTCATTGATTCTGAGACACTTTTATTTTTTTCTTCAAATTTTGACATCGTTGAAATTAGGATACATCTTACATTGGATAATAGGAAAGCATTCTTTCAAAGTTCAGTCAGCAGCATAGTGACACATTTTACAATCAATGGATTGATTTGATTAAAAAGTTCTATTTCTTAAATGAAAAGATCTTTAGTTTTAAATCTCTATTTTACAGTAAAATATTTAGTATTTTGGTTGGATGTATAGATAACTGAATGTGGAAGATGGAAATTGGGAGTCTATGTATGGGTTTTTTTTGTTTGTTTGTTTTTTAAGGAACTTTATAGGAAATAGCATTCTGATTTTAGGTATGACACTTGAATTCAGTCTTAATTTATAAAATGTTGATGATTTTGATATTCAGTTGGATATAGTTTCGAGTACTATGTCTAGAAAGCATTGTGTTTTTCCATTGAAGCCTATCATAAGGCTATCGAAGGAGTTTGATTACTAAGTCTTAAAAACCTTTCAAGTGAGGCCACATGTTTTATTAGAAAGAATCCTGGACTAAGGCATAAAGCTAGTGACATGGCTGTATTATCTAGGATAGGTTGCTTATAATTTCTTAAGCCTTGGTTTCTTCTGGAAGGATTGGAATTGGACAAGATGACAATGAGGGCCTGTCTTTAACATTATATGGTTCTTTGACAGCTGGATTTAGATGAAGTCAGGTGTCAAGGTTACAACTGTAGCAGGATGTTAATTAGGTTTTATATGGAGCCATTCCAGGTTTACTCTTCTTTTTCTAAAGCATGTCAGAACTTGTTAAGATTTACTCTTTCTGTGTTAGGTTGGATTTTTGCATCTATTGTCATTTTTACTACCACAGTTATCCTAATCTCATAGCATCATTTTGGAGTCTTCCCTTTTTTCCCTTTGCTCTGAAATGATTTGTGTAAGATAGAGGATATCTTTTTTTGAAGGTTTAGAAGACTTCATCTATAAAACCACCTGCCATTTAGATAGACTCTGGCTATTAATTTTCTTACCTTAGTGGTTATTTTTCTTTTCTAGCTTTTTGTTTCTTCTCAGATCCATTTTGGAAGTCGATATTTTTCCAGAAAATGTCATTTTGTTTTTCAAATTTATTTTTTTTATTTTTTAAAGATTGTATTTTTTTTTTTTTTTAAGATTTTATTTATTTATTTGAGAGAGAGCACATGAGAGTGGGAAGGGTCAGAGGGAGAAGCAGACTCCCTGCCGAGCAGGGAGCCCGATGCGGGACTCGATCCCGGGACTCCAGGATCATGACCTGAGCCGAAGGCAGTCGCTTAACCAACTGAGCCACCCAGGCGCCCCTGTATTTATTTTTTTGAGAGAGAGCTAGAGCATGAGAGAGAGCATGAGCTGGGGAATAGGCCAGTGGAGAGGGAGAGGCAGACTTCCCGCTGAGTGGGGAGCCTGATGCAGGGCTTGATCCCAGGACCCTGGGATCATGACTTGAGCCGAAGGCAGATGCTTAACTGACTGAGCCACCCAGGTGCTCCTCAAATTTATTGGCATAAAATTGTTCATAGTACTCATTAACGGTTTTTTAAAAATCCCTAGTGTAACTGTGGTTACATCCTCTTTTTTATTCCTGATATTTGAATTTATGCCATCTTTTATTAGAAGTTTGTGTATTTTAGGGGTGCCTGGGTGGCTCAGTCGGTTAAGCAGCTGCCTTCGGCTTAGGTCATGGTCCTGGAGCCCTGGGATTGAGCCCCGCGTCTGGCTCCCTGCTCGGCAGAGAGCCTGCTTCTCCCTTTCCCTCTGCCTGCCACTCTGCCTACTTGTGCTCTCTCTCTATCTCTCTGTCAAATAAATAAATAAAATCTTAAAAAAAACAAAACAAAAAAAGTTTGTCCATTTTATCAGTCTTTTTAAATACTAGTTTTTGGATTTGTTGATCTTCTTTGTTTTTCTTAAATGATTTGATCGACATCTGTTCCTATCTTTATGGCTAAGTATAGTTTTTCTTTTTTAAGTGAAGAATGAATAATAAGAAATCATGGGTCTGGATTTTAGTACAAGACAGTTCTGAATTCGGGCCTTAAAAACATTAAACAATAATAAGTGTCATTTTACTAGATCAGTTCTTGTATTGATTTTGGAGGGATGAGCTGCCTCAAGTACTCACTGTTATGGTGAAATTTGATCTGGATAATGAAAAGTAGGGATAGA
Organism: Leptonychotes weddellii; assembly: GCF_054177405.1. NCBI lineage: Eukaryota > Metazoa > Chordata > Mammalia > Carnivora > Phocidae > Leptonychotes > Leptonychotes weddellii. The sequence goes on along the minus strand of NC_138377.1, from coordinate 92,293,712 downwards.
ATCCCTTGGGACATTTCTGTCATAGATACTGTTTTAATGTTTGTCTTAAAATTAGTAACTCCACAAGGGAAATTTATTTGATGGCAAACTCATTTGAATATATTTTAAGTTAGCCTAGTAAAGAGAATATATACGGATAGTGTTCTAATTTATGTTTTCAATGTAAAATTAGTTTGCTTCATTGTCTTATTGCAATGCAATAGAAATGAGAAAGATTGAGACTCTTGAATACCAGATAAGACACAATTACTAATGATTTTGTCTTTAGGAGGGCCAGAACTGATTGATCCTGCTGGCATGCCGTTACCTCAGCCAGCCCAGTCCTGGGTGTGGCTTGTGGATCTGGAAAGAACAATTGCTCTCCTTATTGGGCGGTGTCTTGGTGGTATGCTTCTGGGCTCCCCTGTGTCTCCAGAGGAACAGGACACTGCATATTGGATGAAAACACCACTTTTTAGTGATGGTGTAGAAATGGACACCCCTCAGTTAGGTAATGTGCTTCTCTACAGTGTTTAAAATACATGCTTGTGTTTGTATCTTCTTTAGAGATTTCTCTTATTCTGGGTTTGCTGAATAGAGAACTGATAGCAAACAAGTGAAACATTAGCTGGGTGGGGGATCTGAGATTGTGACTTGGAGCCCATAGAAGTTAAATCCTGCAGCACTGTGTAGTGAAAAGAGCCTCCAAACTAGGGCAGTGTAGGTCTGGTCCCACCCTGTCATTATTTATCACTCATTTTTGGCAAGTCATTTAACTTATAAAAGTGGGAATACGCTTGATTCTGTGTTTTCTGGGGCTTGGAAGTTATGAAAGTGCTTCATAGAATGTAAAGCTCTGTAACGTTACCAGGACTTATCAGTGTTCAGTTTTCAAACACCTCCCAGATGTGAGTGGCAATCTCTTCTCCTCCCAGCCTATCCTACTTTCATGCTGGTGTTACCTTGTACGTTTCCACATTTTTTCCTCCCCATTTATGGTGCCTTTGGGGTTTCTCTTTCCTGCCTCATCTCCCATTTGTCTTCTTTGCTGGTAGGCTATCTCTCAGACTGTCTGAACATAAGATTTCTCCAGTTCCTGAACAGGTGATCTGGTTGTTTTAGGACTGGCCCTTTAATCTCTCTGGGCCTGTAATTTTGATCCATAAAATAAGGAGCTGGTTAGATAGCCTGTGTGGTCTTATTGACTTAAAATTCATTGTTCCTCTGCTGGGAGAAAGAGACTCAGAGAGAGAGTGCCTAAGAAGAAAGTCCAAGAGAAACCTTATTCTAAGAGAATCTCAATCGAGAGGGAGAAGAAAAATTGAAACCAAGACAAAAATTGCATATTCTGCTTTGGGTTTGGAGGGTTGGGGAGTGGGAGTGAGAAGAGCTACTGAAGATTTTCCTCCTTTTCCAAATAGAGAGTATATATTCATCATTTCATTTATGAATGAGACAGTGATTCTGGCTGTGATTGTTGAATGCTAGACTGGTACTTAAGATACAGTTGTATCAAGAAAAGTAAAATGGTTTTTCAGGGAATGTTTAACATTATAAACATGGTTCCAGTGCTGTCAGTGTTTAGTTCTGTGATAGTTGCAAATGTCCTCTTGAGGACAAAAGTATCTTTATCTCTACCTTCCTCATATTTCTATTATATTTACTTTAGTGAATTAATTGGCCTTTAGTATGAATAAATTTCAGTTTTAATGTTATCTTTCAGTTTTTAAAATTATAAAATCATGAAGCTATTAAAATATTACATTTTAGGTTTAAATACTTGCATGTATTAGGAAAAGGGTATTGTCCTTTGTAAAATTGTAAATACAGGATAATTCAGTTATATTATGGGTTAAATTGACTTTTGGTATTAACCCCCAAACCTATCATTTAGCTATTTTTTTGTAATGGAAAATGAATTCTGAATGCCAAAATGTCCCATTAAAAAGTTAGGAATCACTTGAACAAATGTAAATATCAGTAGAGAAACTGTTCATGGTATCTTTGCTCTCTCTTGAGTCATACTTAACTGATTATTTTCCCTTAAGTCTAGAAAAAAGAAAAAGTTCTTGTCTGGTCTCTTTCCCAGTGGTCCCATGTTTCTCAGTGAGGACATCATTCCATTTTGAACAAAAGAGTTCTCCAGACCTGTGCTACACACATAGGACATGTAGCTTCCCTGGCGCCTGCCTACCAGCATGCCAGAACTCCTCCCTGGGGGTTACATTTGGTCACACATCCTTCTGGAGGAGATTTAGGGGGTGGTGATATTACTTCTCATTGAGAAGTGTTAAAGGACTTTACCTTTGTACATCTACTTAAAATGGTTTGAAATGTATTATTAAATATGGATTAAATAAAAGTGATAAGATTTTATTTGTAGCACCAAAATTGTTCAGGCTTAAAATCGGCTCTTGAATAATTATTTTTAGATAAATGTATGAGTTGCCTGTTAGAAGTAGCTCTTTCAGGCAACGAAGAACAGAAGCCTTTTGATTACAAACTGCGGCCTGAAATTGCTGTGTATGTAGACTTGGCATTGGGTTGTTCAAAAGAGCCTGCGAGAAGCCTTTGGATCAGCATGCAGGATTATGCTGTTAGTAAAGGTAAGATGAAGAGGACAAAGTTGGTAAATATGGAGATAGCTTATAATATTGACTAATATATATGTAATATATGTAAATCAAAAGTAACAGGGATCACTCTATTACTTTTTTTATAGAAAAAAGTATTTTACAAATAACATTAAACAAATTTCTTTTTCCTCTTTGTGTAAAATACTCTTAAGTATATATCCCACTTTAAGCAAACCTACTGTGCGATATTTATATAAAAGACAAATCCAGAGGCAAACATTTTACTGAAAGAGTCCCTGCAGTATAAATGAGTCTGGTTTAAGAGTCTGTTTAATGAATCTCTTCCCTTTGCAAGTCCTGGGGTAAGAACTAGAGGGATGTATATGTAGAAGTCTAAGCTCTAGGCCTGGTCATTTTCCTTCTCTGTAAAACACTTGCTTCCTGCAGAGTGCTGGTGAAGCTATCAATTTGAAATAAGATGAACTATGAAGTACAGTAGTAAAGTGCTATGCAAGTATGTAGTGATATTTCAGTTTCTGATATTAATTGATTAATAAAATAAACTTTACAGGTTTTCAAAAGATCACCTGATTTCTTTTTAGTTTCCATGTTTTTATTTTTAACAGTGACCTTGATTGTTCAGAATCCCGTATATGTAAGTTGTCTTTCTCCATGGTATTTTTTCTTGTCATATTTTTAGTTTCCACCTCTTTTTTTGAATTGTCTTCCTCCTGTGATAAAAATGGTAAAAGTAGATACATTTTTACCTTCTATTGTCTTTTATTTCGTGTAATAAAAATGAAATGAGGTGCATATTGTTCGGACCTTTAAAATAACATTGAGATGTGATAGCTTTCAAAGTTTAATTTCATCCAGTTTACCATTCATATATCGTTCATGCGTTCTATATTGTGTTGACTTCAAGCAGAAGTAGAAAAGTATGGTAATGGAGGAGGAAAAAAATGTACTTTCTAAGTTGTATTCTCTGATATTCTCTCATACTTGCATTCATTTGCTTGGAATGTGCAGTTAGGTTTTCTTTTATATCATCTTGTTAATTACAGTTAGAACCTTAAAAAGCTAGATATAAACATAAAATGAATTAAAAACTCATTTTATGGGTCCATTTCCTGAATTGCTTCTATACTGCAGCTTAGACTATACCTGAATAGTGGAAACATTCTGTAGTGCTAGATATGATATGACCATAACTTTAATGAAGGAAAGAACCCATTACTTTAAAAATTGTATAGGAGTATAATCTACTAATGTGGAAACACAGCAGAGGGCCTTACTTTACTTTACATTTTAAATTGAGTATTAGCTTCCTTGAAATGGGTCATGTTTGATGTTAGGTCATAGCAGCTGTCAGAATAGCAAGCATTCCCTTGGAACAGATGATTTCTCATGAACCTAATGTGGAAAAATTTTTATGTAATATAGTCTATCATTTTAAGATTCTCTGTGGCCTATAAATTTTCTTAAAATCAGGCATGTTTATATTGTCAGGGTTTTTGTTTTGTTTTGTTTTGCCTGTAAAATAGGTAGGTCTGAATTTAGTTTTTTTCCCTAAGCATACAGAAATGACTGGAAAACCAAGATGTAAAATTTTATCTCTTGAGATAGGAGTTTTAAGAAGGTATTAAGAACAAATAAACTTAACTTGGGGCTTGATATTTCCATGAGTGTTTTTTGTTTGTTTGGTTTTATTTTTAAGTAGCATGGTAAATCTGTCAAATTAACAAGAGTTTAGCAGACAATAAACCTCCCACCCCCATTTGGAGTCTACCAAATGTACTACATTTTTAAAACAGTACTAGTATGCCAGCATGGAATTAAAGAAACAGCTGCCTAGTGCTCATCATTTAATGCTGTGATTTTGGTTTTCTATTGCATGTACTCATGTGTGTCCAAATGTTTCATTTCTTACCCCATGCATTTCATTTTATTAATGGTACTCACAATTTCTAATTCATGGCTTCAAATACCAGATATGTCCTCTCTTGACTAGTTTACTCAATATCTCCACGAGGATGCTTAAAAGACAGTACTCAAAACCATACTTCTGATTTCAGCTCCTTGTTCCAAAAGTATTCTTCCTGTCTCAGTAAATGCCAGCCACATTCTAAGTACATTTCTAGTCAACTTTGATTTCTCTCGTATTTGCACATCTGATCAGTCAACAAATCCTGTCAGCTCTACCTTTCAAACGCATTTGGAATCTGACCATTTCTCACTACCTCCGCTGTTACTGCTTTGGTCTGAGCCACCATCATTTCTCACCTGAATTACTGCAGTACTGCTGTTGCTGTCTAGTTCACCACTCAGCAGTCAGAATCTGCCTTTTAAAACACGAGTCAGATCATATTGTATCTCTGTTCAAAGCCTTCTAATGGTGCTTCCCATTTCCCTCAGAGTAAAATCTAAAGGACTTGCAGTAGCCTGCAAGGCCCTATATGATCTGGTCTCCAGCCAACTTTCTAATGTCTCCTGCCACTTGTGCATGCACGCTTTGTTCCAGCCACAGTGGCCTCCTTGAACCTGCCTCAGGGCCTCTACACTAGTTTTTTCTGAGGGGAAACTGTTTCTGTATGGCACCTTCCCTAACTTCGTCTACATCTCTGCTCACTAGTACCTTATCCAAGACCTTTGCAAACCAGTCTATATAAAACAGTAGGCCCACACTGCTTTATTTTTCTCTATAGCACTTTTCTGTCTTATTAATTTTTGTATTTATTAGTGCCCCTCTCCCCCAGCTAGAAAATAAACTCTGTGAGATCAGGGACTTAGTTTTGTTAACTGCTGTATCCCTAGCACAAGGAACAATATCTGGTATCTAGTAGGTGCATTTGTTAAATAATGTTTAGGAAAATGATACTATTCAGATGTTGGATTACTAAAAAAAATTACTCTGAACTGTTCTCTGAGCCCTTTTAAATGTCAATGCATCATTTTTGTTTTCAGATTGGGACAGTGCAACTTTAAGTAATGAGTCACTCTTGGACACTGTGTCTAGATTTGTTCTTGCAGCACTTCTGAAACACACAAATTTACTTAGCCAAGCATGTGGAGAAAGCCGGCAAGTAACTTAAAACTATCCTCAGACAAACATTTGCTCTCATGATGTTAGAAATTAGGTAACTTTTCTATTTTGGTTCTTTATTTAGATATCAACCTGGTAAAAGCTTATCAGAAGTGTACCGTTGTGTGTACAAAGTTCGAAGTCGTTTACTTGCTTGCAAGAACCTTGAACTTATTCAGACCAGGTCATCATCACGAGACAGATGGGTAAAGTTGGAAATCAGTTAATTTCTGTTTTTTCTGCAAGCTGTGAGAGAGAGCTCCATATTGGTTTATGTGAGGAAAAAAAATGTGCTTTGATTATTGCAGATGTTCAATAAATATTGAGTACATACTTCTTTATATAGTTAAAAAATTGGATGAGTAAAAGATTTGGGGTTTATTTAACCCACATTTATCAAGTGATATGGCTGCTAAGAAAGTTTGTATATTCATAGGCTGTATAAGTAATAACAAATTGCATTGCGCAAAGCATATGGAATATTATTCCTTTATTTTATGCTGATTAGACCATATATGAATTATCCTGTTTAATTTGGGACATTAACAAAAGCTGCCTTGGATTGCTGAAAGGTCTGAAAGTCACATTATATAAGAACTGGAAGTGTCAAAAATGTTTAGCCTAGGGAAATGAAAAAGGGAGTCATTTGGTAGCTGCCTTAAAAATGAAGCTTCCCTGTAGCAGAGGAAATAAGTGAGTTTCTTGTTCCAGAGGGCATAGGTAGCACCTAAGGGTCACAATTGAATGGAGAATCACTGTTAGCTGAATATAAGGAAGAGAACCTTCTCCTAATTAGAGTTGTCCACCACTGGTGGTTAAGATTGAAACTTTTTCTTAAGACTGCTCCAAAAGTCGGACGCCTGAGTGGTTCAGTCAGTTAAGTCCAATTCTTGGTATCAGCTCAGGTCTTGATCTCAGGGTTATGAGATTGAGCCCAGCATAGGGCTTCACACAGGGCATGGAGCCTGCTTGGGATTCTCTCTCTCTCTCCCCCCCACCCCCCTCTGCCCCTCACCCTGCATGTGCTCTCGTGCATGCTCTCTCTCTCTCTAGAAAAAGAAAGAAAAAGAGGAATGCTCCAGAAGTTTTTCTTGCAACAGAAGTAGGTGATTTCTAAAGTGCTTGGTAATCCTGATAACATGATCCCGTAATTATAAGCCTGGATTATACATCACCTTCAGAAATGCTTACTTTAAAACTTTATACATTAGATGCTTTATACTCTGTTATTGAGATCTTAGATTTTAAAAACCAAAGTCTATCTCTGCATTAGTATTATAGTGTTCTTTTGGCATGCACTGATTTAATATTTGTGGATCTATTTGTTAGTGACCTTGAAAGTCCATGAAATGTATTAATTTGCCATTTTGTTGTGGCCCAGATTTGAAACTTCATATTATGGGGATAAGTGACTTACACGTTGTATGAGTCTGACTGACTGCTCAGTATCCCCATCTGTATGAAATTCTTAAGTTATTTACTGGCTGTCAATCACAAAATAACTTTTTTTTTTTAAGATTTTATTTTTTTATTTGTCAGAGAGAGAGAGCACAGCAGAGAGACCGGCAGGCAGAGGGAGAAGCAGGTTCCCTGCTGAGCAAGGAGTCCGATGCGGGATTCAATCCCAGGACCCTGAGATCATGACCTGAGCTGAAGGCAGACGCTTAACCGACTGAGCCACCCAGGCGTCCCAATCACAAAATAACTTTTATTATGCATTAAATAAAATTTTTCACTTGTACTTTATACTAAAATTTGTGGGGGAGACGATATATACTATTATGGTATTCATGAGGCTCTTAATATCTGTTGCAAGGACTCTGTCCTTTAGATGACTGCTAGGTAGCTTAACCACTGTGGGAAATAATACTAATTTCTAATTTTTTATTTTTCAGGGGAAAACAAAGTAAAGAAAAAATTTTTAAATTAAAAAAATAACAATACTGTTTGTATAACTGAAATTTGCTGAGAGAGAGCTTAAATGTTCTCACCAAAAAAAAAAAAAAGTTAAATACTGTTTTAAATTAGAATTGTTAAACATTTATACAGAGTAATAATAACATATACAGCCTGAGGGAGACTGGATGGTATAAAAATTCATGTTCTTAAATTACCTTTTATGCTTGGTTTTACAGTCAACTCATTTTAAGTTGCAGCTCTGTAGGAGTTTATAGCTGAATAGCAATATAAATTTGAATCAACTTATAACATGACATTCTAATCAAATATTGAGGATAGGAGGGCATATAGGTGTCTCTGTACATATTTTGTGTACATACATTCTTTCTAACCTTTTCAGACTTATCCAGTGTATCTTTTGGGTTTTTGTAGTAAAATTCATATGTTATTGATATTAGCAGTATTTTCCATGATAAAGAAGTCAAGGTTTTAATAAAGTTTTCCGAGTTTTTGAAAAAAATATTCAGTGTAGCTTTTATTGTTTCTTTAAGGTCTCGGAAAACCAAGACTCTGCAGATGTTGATCCTCAGGAGCATTCATTTACCCGGACCATTGATGAAGAAGCTGAAATGGAAGAACAGGCTGAGCGAGACCGGGAGGAGGGGCATCCTGAGCCAGAGGATGAAGAAGAAGAACGGGAACATGAAGTGATGACAGCCGGCAGTGAGTACACCCTTCTTACTTCACAGATACACATTGTGGCATTCTTCCTGTCAGGGGAACTGACTGGAGAAGAGAAAAGCAAAAATTTCTCTATGGGTTTTCTAAAAGGATCTAATATTCTACTGGTGATCTCAATTTACATTAGCTAATGTTTCAGCTCTTAAAACTGTGCTAGTTCCATTTTGAAGCTATTGGATTGCATGTTTGGGGCTGAAAAGCTCTGAAAGCAGGCTTTTAGAAATAGTAACTGTTCCACTGAGTCTTATGCATGACATGATGCCCATGAGTGATTGGATATTGTCATTCAGAGTTTGTTTTCGAGGGTACCAGTTTGTCCATAGGCCTGGCCAACCTCTGTGTGGTGAGGAAGAGAGTCCCTTTCTGCACTTACTAGGAGAGCCTAGTTATTTTTTATATGTTACACTTTTAAAATTATAAATTTCACCCACTGACTACAGCCGTGGTCAGTAGAGAGCAAGAATATACATGAGAATACTATTGGCTGGGTGAATAACACTTTTAATACTTGTATATTCCAAGGCAACAGATAATTTTTAAAGGTAATCATTTAGATGTTTACAAGGAAATATCAGTGCTTTTAAACACTTGTTAGTATCTTTTGAGTGATTTGGCTATTTCAAGTTAAAATGTTTATTCACTTTGTAGACTAAAATATTATGGCTAGCTGTGCATTTGGTATTAGGATTGTCTGTATATATCAATTTGATACTTATTTTATTATCAATTTATTTGTGTTCTGCATACTTCTAAAAATGATTTGGAGGTGGCCCCAAACCAAAAACCATTAAAAACAAAACAAAACAAAACAAAAAACCAGAGGAAAAAGGGGATTAGAGATGGGGAGGGAGAATAATTATATTTTAAAAACCTAGGCTGAAGGAGCTTTTGCAGTTAAACTTAAAACTTAGTTTAGAAATTCTGGAAAGCAAAGTCCAAAGGGGAAAACACAGTAACAAAATATAACCCTCAGTTATAGTAAAAGAAAGCATAATAGTCGTCCAGGGAGTAGTAATTTTTTTTTTT
>NC_138377.1:92248449-92283909 GCF_054177405.1 Leptonychotes weddellii | reverse complement strand
GCACGTACCCCTTCGGATCCCTACTTTTGTATCTTTGGGGTAAATACCCAGTAGTGCAATTGCTGGATCATATGGTAGCTCTATTTTCAACTTTTTGAGGAACCTCCATACAGTTTTCCAGAGTGGCTGCACCAGCTTGCATTCCCACCAACAGTGTAGGAGGGTTCCAGGGAGTAGTAATTTTTAAACCAGCTATGGTTTCTGAGCACCTGTATTACCTGCTGGGCACTGGGTGAAATGCTTCTCATAGATGAGCTGATAATCCTCACAACAGTCTAATGAGATGCACACTAGTCCTTACCCTTTCTTAAAGGTGGGCAAACTGAGGTGTAAGGAGGCAAAAATTATGTGCCTAGGGCCACCATTAGTAGCAGCTGGAATTAGAGTGAGATATGCCCAAAATTCCAGTGACCATTCTCTTAATTACTTTAACTGATTTCCAGCTTTGTACTCTTGAGTTTGTTGCTGTGATTTTTGCAGAAAATAAGAGACTTTAAACAGCATATGAAAACATTGCTATAATAATTCTATAAAATATACATATAAAATCCATTTTTAAAGTTTGTACTTCGGTATTAAGAGATGAATCTAGTATTTTACCAACTTTTCTGCTTGGATTCCCAATAAGAATACTGTTTTCACTCAAAATTTGAGCAAAAAATTCATTTCCTATTGTGAAGTATCTACCACTGCATCAGAACCTTATTAAACTCAGTGATTTTACACTTGTGATTTGGGAAGGGCTGGTATCAGATAGACATTCTTGGTGATGCCACTTGACTCTGGAGGCAGTCTTAGCTGTGTATTATAACCATATTCAGTTTCAGCAAAGAACTTTAGTGGTTGTACTTTTTTTAATGTGTTTGAGATACAGCAAAGTGTAGATGTCAGGAATTATATAGACTTTAGAAGGGGAAAGGGGGCTTTTCATAACTAATGCAACTTAAATTTTGTGTTTCTTTTGTAACCTGACATTTGCCATACCAAGGTTACGAACATCTCAGAACTAATGCAGTTATTTTTATCTAACCCCGTAGTTTTGAGACTTTAGTGGACCTCAAAATCAGCTGGAAGATCTGTTAAAACACAGATTGCTGGTCCCATGCCTATAGTTTCTGATTCAGAAAGTCTGGGATGAGCCCAGTAGTTTGCATTTCTAACAAGTACCCAGATAACGTTGATGCTTCTGGTCTGGAGCCACACTTTGGAAAGCACTGATCTAACTCATTAATAAGAGTAGAAATAGAATAAATCAAATCTAAATTCTGTAAAGGCATAGGTATTTCTTTTTGTAAGTTTTGGTGAAGTTTAATATTTTACATGTATTTAATATAATTTTAACTTAGTAACTATCTGTATTTAATGTCTAAAAAATAATTTTCCCTCTTTCAATAAGTTTTGATCCAAACTTTATGACTATTTTTATTGTTATTTTCTTTGCTCTTCTCTCCCCATGTGTTAAGACCTTGTTTTTGTGTTGCATGTTACAGAAATCTTTCAGTGTTTCCTCTCAGCCCGTGAAGTAGCTCGTAGCCGAGATCGAGATAGAATGAACAGTGGGGCAGGGTCTGGGGCTCGAGCTGATGATCCACCTCCTCAGTCTCAGCAAGAGCGAAGGGTCAGCACAGACCTTCCTGAGGGTCAGGATGTATACACTGCTGCCTGCAATTCTGTGATCCATCGGTGTGCCCTGTTAATATTAGGAGTAAGTCCTGTGATTGATGAGCTTCAGAAGCGAAAGGAAGAAGGACAGTTGCAGCAGCCTTCAACAAGTGCCTCTGAAGGGGGTGGACTTATGACCAGGTGGGACTGACTAGAAACTTAAAATATTACTCTACCCCCTTTGTTACTTTATGCATTGAAATACTTTATTCTCGAAGATGTGGTGGTCTTCTGAAATTAATACAGACACGGAGGAGGAAATACAAATTGAGTAGGGTGAAATAATGTATTAATGTATTAAATTAATGTAAAGAGTGATGCTGATTCAGCCTGGAACATACATTTCTGATTAAACGAGGCACAATTTTTCATACCTATAAACAACAGCAGTTGACAAACATATGAAGTTATTTGCAGCATCTCTGTACTGTAGTGGCATGCAAATTATTTTGGTGTAATTATAAAGGGCTTTGTGCTTACGCAAGAGTCAGGATTTCCCATTGACAGATACAATTACTCCTCACTGTATGTGTGTATTATCTCTATGCTGCTAGTTCCATTCAATTTTATGTTCACTAACAATCCCAAATTGAAAAACTTTTCTTTGTGCATGTGAGACAGGAGTGAAAGTCTTACTGCAGAGAGCCGGCTAGTCCACGCAAGTCCAAATTATAGACTGATCAAATCAAGGAGTGAATCTGATTTGTCTCAGCCTGAATCAGATGAAGAGGGTTACGCACTGGTAGGTATACCTAGATTCAGTAAAGAGGGATTTTTGTTTTCAGGGTATAGATACATAAGACTTTGGTGACAGTAAGTAATATATGTTTGTCTTAGACATATAAGAGCTTTTTAAAAAAGAACTTTTCAGGGGCGCCTGGGTGGCTCAGTCAAGTAAGCATCTGCCTTCGGCTCAGGTCATGATTCTCCGGTCCTGGGATCAAGTCCCACATCGGGCTCCCTGCTTGGCGGGGAGCCTGCTTCTCCCTCTCCCTCTGCCTGCCGCTCTGTCTACTTGTGATCTCTCTCTCTCTCTGTGTCAAATAAATAAATAAAATCTTAAAAAATAAAGTAAAAAAGAACTTTTAAGAGAAATAAGATAACTATATTGCATAGATATTTACCATCTATATGTTAATGACTCTCAGATTTCTATCTTTAGCTCTGACTTCTTCCTAAACCCCAAATTCATATATCTGACTCTTTGATGGACATTCCACCTGAACAAGTGAGGTTACCCCAATCTTAACATATCCAAAAATAAATTGATCTTTCTCTTAAATCTTCTTGTCTTATATTCCCTTAGTAGGTGGTATTATTAACTACCCAGGATTCATCCTTTTCTTTTCCTTATTTTCTCATCTTTGCAAACTCCCATACTCCCTATACTTCAGTTAGTCAAGTCTTGAAAATTTTACCCTTAATATATTTCTAATATGTCCTTTCCATCCCTTTTGCCACTGTTCTGTTTCAAACTTTCCTTCTCTTCTGCTTGAACTAGTCCAGAAGCCTCCAAACCTCTTGTTTTGTGCCCATCGTATTATGCACATATTTCACACGTCTGTTTATATCTCCTCTACTTAAAATCTTTCAGTAGCTCTCAGTTACCTACCCAGAAATCCTCAGGACCTGGACTACAGGCAAGATGGTGATTTACCTAAGAAGTAGGAAGTAAAGTATGCTATAGTGTGATAGGTAAATTATAGTGTGAAAACTGTCTAAGAGATTCCTTCTATTTGAGTAGCTTTGGACTTGGAGTTCATAGCTAGATTTTTAGTTTGACTATTCCTCTGTCTTGTACGTGAATAAACTCTATGTGTTACTTGACTTCTCTGGGCCTTAGTGTTCCAGAGAATTGTGTGATAGGAGATTATTAGTGCCTGTTGTGTTGATGGCAATGTGTGAGACTTGGCTTCTGGCCTTGATTCTACTTCTGAAGAGCTGTGAGACTGTGGTCATGTCACACGACAGCTCGAACAGAAACTCTGGTTTTTTGGACTGAGTGGTCCATAAGCTCCATTTTTAGCTCTGAAATTTCTCTGTTGTGTGAATTGAGATGATGGATATGAAAATATTTTTGAAAGGTATAAAGTGCTACATGAACAGAAAGCTGTTGTTTAAAAGAAATTTCTAAGCATAAAAGATTCCTCCTCTAAGGAAAGCTCAACAGTGTCTTTAAGCAGGTTTCATTGTATCATGATGTTTTTGTTTGTTTTCTTCCTTTTATTCTTTATTACTGTTTGTATCTCTATTCTCCCAGTTCATGTTCCCAATCTTACAGTCTCTGAGATGTCTCTCTGTTTATTTTTCCAGTCTGATCAGTCTCCTTACCTAGTCTCCCTACCCTGTCAAAAATAACACAGATCATGTCACTTCTCTTCTCAGAACTTCCAGTGACTTCACTTTTTCTTAGCTTAGAAGCCTTACAAGGGCCTACAAGACTACATTTGCTGGCCCCACTATCACTCTGATCTCTCCTGTCCTTCATGATTGATGATTCTCCTTCTGCCACACTGGCCTCTTGGCTTTTTTGTGAACATACCACACAACTTCCCCTCAGGGCCTTTACCCAGCTGTTTCTTCCCACTAGAATACTGTTGTCTGCCTGGCTAATTCCCTCACGTCAACTTTTCATTCTGATGTTACTTTTTCAGTGAGGCCAATCCTGACCCCTCTATTTATAATTGCAGTTTGCCCTCCTGTCCACATATTCATTCCCTGTCCACCTTGCCTTGTGGGGTTTGTTTGTGTTTTTGTCTTCTCCCCCACAGGACCTAACGTAATTTACTTATTTATTATGTTGGTTTGTCAGTTTCTGTTAGCCTACACTAGAATATAAGCTCCTTGAGGACAGGAGTTTTGCTGTTTTATTTACTGCTGTGTTGCAAGCACCTGTAGTGCCTGGCACATACTAGGCAGTCACTAAATTGTTTTGTTTTGCTTTGTTTTTAATGGCTGAATTGCCATCTGATCTACTTTGATAAAATTTCCATGCCCGTTCTGTCTTTTCTACTCTTTAATTCAGGTCTTTGTTACCTTTGCCTGGACTGGTAGTTTTCAAACTGATCTCCCTACTTTTTTTTAGTTCCTCTCCTCAGACATTGTTCCCAGAGTTAGAGCTCTTGAAAATACACGCAGGAACAACACCTTTGCTGTCATGCTACCTTCTACTCAAAAAACTCAGTGACTCTGCACTGCCTACCCAGAAATCAGAGATGCTGGAAAATGTTTCTTGCTTGCCTCTGGAGCCAGTTACCCCTGTGGTAATCTGCATTTTTGGCGTGGTAGTCTACCTGCCAGATCCTAAACATACCTCTTGAGCTTCTGCTCAGGCACTGTTTGTCTTAAATGTTCTTCTCCTGGACTTTGTTGATGGGGTCCTATCTCTCTGTTAAGAACTGGCCAAAATGTCAACTCTTCCAGAAAGCTTTTCCAAGATAACGTTACTCACAGTGAGTCTCCAGTTATTTCCGTGGCAGTTTGTTAGTACCTCTAATGAACCACTAATGGGTTGTCTCACGTCGGACTTATTTATGTATTATTAATATTTCTTTCCAGTAGACCTCTTAGAAGATCTTGGTTTATTGTGTTGCCCCAATCTTTTATAATATGCCAAGCATACTGTAAGAGATTGATAATTCATTTCCATTGAAATGAAAAGATAAAAAATGAGGATAGATGTAGTTAGAGCAACATACTTTTAGAAAACAATGAAATCTGACTGAGTCACAATAGGCTTGTGATTTACTATTGATCTTTACCTGGGGCAAGACATTTAACTTTTCTGAGCCCTCGCTTCTTTATTTTTGAAATGAGGAATAAAACTACCTGTTATACTGACCTCAGCTGGGTTGCTGTGAAGCACAAATTTGGTAATACAATTTAAAACATTTTGAAAATTATGTTTTCAAAACAGAATAGAAAGATCAGTGGAGGTGGTTTGAACTTACGATTTAATTGCTAAGATTGTTCATTTAGTTTCCGTACAATTTTTAAAAGATTAATAAACACATTTTTGAAAAGGTTTGCTCTTGATCATCTTTCGTTATGGAATGTTTAGAAAAATAGTGTTGTAAGAGGTAGGAAAGTCTAGAACCAGAGCAGATTCTTTTGCAGATGAAAGGAAACCTGGCTAAGGCTTCAGTTTTAGAGAGCCTGGTATAGATGAAGAGGAGCAAGCAGTGGGGGCAGTTTGGGTTTTTCCAGTTAAAATATATTATCCTTCTGTCTGAGGTTATTTCGGATTATCTTCATATCCTTGATATCTAGTAGTATTTCATTTATTCTGAATTGTGAATAAATGAAATGCTTTCTTAAAATAACTGAAGTTAACCAGCTTAATGCTAAGTCTTTATCCTTCTTTTATTTATTTTTTTTAAAAGATTTATTTATTTTATTTTAGAGAGTGAGTGAGCATGAGTGGGTGGGGCAGAGGGAGAGGGAGAAAGAATCTCAAGCAGACTCTGCACTCAGTGTGGAAGCCGGTGCAGGGCTCAATCTCATGACCTGAGATCATGACCTGAGCAAAAACCAAGAGTCAGACTGGGCCACCCAGGCGCCCCATCTTTATCCTTCTTTTATAAAAAGTGTTACATGATACATAAATCTTCTTCTCTGGCTTAGTAAACAGAAAAACCTCAGCAAACAGTTAATTAAACCTCAGTTTAACTGATTGACAGTTGTCATACTTAGCAACATTTTGTACTACAGTCTCTTAATCTATTCCTTCTCCCCCTTATTTCACAGAGGATTTGTTTTAGTGTAGAAAAATAATTTATCAAGGTATAAATTAGATTAATGAATTAGGGCTGAAAGAAGCTGAGAGATAAAGCCCTGGGTAAGATTTGTATACCTCAGCATATATCTTGTGATGTCCTGCTGAAGGTGAGCCACCAAACAGGAAAAGCATGATTCACATGATTCAGTGTCTAAAAGATATATACAAACCAATTGTTCAAGGGAAACACAGATAATTCTGGTTCTGAGGCCTGAGATAAAACTCTTCCATGAGCCTTCATGACAGAGGTACTGTGTGATAAAAATGTTTATTGCATGATACAGTGATATCTTTAGGAAATATTGTGACATTTGGTGTTTTGTCCAGCGCCAAATGGCCTGACACTATACTTATTTTTGGTGTGTATGTGTGTGTAAGACAGAATGTGTTTATCCACAATGTAGGTACATGTGTCTGTGTGTAACCAGGTAACAATTTTCTACAATGGCATTTCCTAAATGAGTCTATTTTGTTATTTCTACAACCTTTCTTCTTTGCCGCCAATTTTTTTTATTGTGTGATAGAGTATGAATGAAATTCCTAAGGCTATAGTGTCAAGTCTGTGTGAAAATAAGCCACCTATGGTTTGTGTTTGGTTGGCTGTATGAGCAGAGCAGATAGTTGTCTACACCACCTCCCCAGCAGAAACAGAAGGCTTCCTGAAAGCCTTCACTGTTTTTATTGAGCTGTCTGCAGTTTCACCAGTTTGAGATTTTTATATTTAACAGGCTTTTAAAAACATTTTAAAATCTTTTTAAAATACTGCTAGAAGGTTTAGGACTATGTTATTTTTCTGTTAGTGTGGATTCATCAGATTCTCTTCCTCTTAACACTTAGCCAAGACTAGTGGGACTTTTGAAAAGAACGTAAAGTGAGAATAGAACAAGTAATAATTTTTGAAAATGGGACTTTACCGCAGGGAGCTTTAGACATCTAGAGGGTATTAATAAGGTCATAATGTGTTTGGAAAATAAAAGACTACGATTCCAAAGAAGAAAAGGTGACAACAAAGAAAAACTTATGCTACTTTGCAGTGTTAGTGTATACCTTGACTTTGTGTTTTAGTATCTCAGAGTTATGTACCTGGGCTTTCTTAGAGCTGTTTTCAGTGGGTTTTTAGAGACTCTGTATTGTTAGTTTGACTTGACTTGTGAATAAGTAGCACATTGCTATAATTATATTTTTATTCTAATATTGTATTAAATCTTAATCTTAAAGCACTTTTCACAACTAAATTTTATTATTTATTTTTAACTTAATAGAGTGGAAGACGAAATGTTGATTTGGATTTGGCATCATCTCATAGAAAGAGAGGTAAGTGTTAAGAAATTAAAAATCTGGTTAAATGAGTAGCTGTTTTCATTTCTGATGTATTTAGATATGATTGTCATTGAAGCATTATTGCAGAAGCAAATTTAGAAACATCTTATTGGAAGACTTAAAAGGAAGATCATTTTCTTTAAAATCTATACCCTTTTAAAATCTAGAAATGTCTAGGAGTTAATAATCTGTTTTGTTTCTCATTTGTCATGTGTTTTAACTTTGTAATAAGTCCTGTGGAACTCCAGAAGCAATGCTTTATATTATGGGGGGTTATGTACATGATTTGCCATGTTTTAGTTCACTGGTATAGTTGTCATAGTTTAAAAGGTGTTTCAGGGAGAACTCTCCTCCATTCACTCTCCCACGTACCCATGCACACTTTCAGGAAGTTTCCACTTGTTTTTGCTCTCTTTGCCTCATAAGATAAAGCATGTAAGGCATGAACTTAGGATTTCTAGGGAGAAATTTTCCCATGAGGAACAATTTTAGAGTGTCATCAAGAGTTAAGCTTGTTTGTTAGAAACTCTATCTCAGTGAATAATATAGTTAACTCTTGGTTATATACACAGATGTGTGGAAAGGACAGCAGTTTCAGAGAATCTGAATTCAAGGAAAACTAAAAACTCTCCCAAGTATTGTTCTCTATTAACTGGCACTTTTATTGAACCCATTTATACTGTGGTTGTGAAAATGTGAGATGTTCAGAGTTGGCACTAGTGGCAATTTTTTAGCCTGTGGGAAAATTTTTTTCCTGTGATACTAAGTCTTCTGTACTTCAAAAGGAAACCCTTCTCTTCATAGCTTCCTTGGCAGGATGTTAGGTTCCCCCCCACAGGAAAAAAACCAAGAAATGAGGGAAAACTGAGGAATGAGGAGAAGAAATGCACACACAGTTTTTTTCATTTTTGTGCTTATAACTTAGAAGAAGAAATGTTGGTACTTCTTAGAATAAAATATGACAATATTTTGTCCTTTAATTATAATTAGAATGCAGAGAATGATTTTTCTGAAATATTAGGAGTAATGACTAGAATTGGTGCTTTCTTTATTGGAAAGTCTTCGGAGACTGTAACTTACCTGTTGGGTTATAACATAGCTGCTGGGTTTCTAAAAAAATTACAAGGTATTTGTATATGAAAAAAATTAAGTGATGTTTAGTATAACGTGCAGCATGTACTTTATTATTTTCTAATTCTTTGAAAATTGGCAGTTCACGTGCCATAATTAGCCAGAGAGTTATTTTCCTTAACCACTTGACTTAGGAATTAAATTTTCGGTTAGCTCAGGTGAGCCCTGTTGCTAAAATTTCTGTTATGTTAATGAATGCGTATCATTTGGTGTTAGAAGATGGTTCCAAACTTACTGAGTAGCATAAGGGTTCCAGTTTATAGTGTAAGAGCCTCCTACTATACTAATTATATTTATATGTGATAGTCCATTGGCTAAAATTATTCTTTTCTCTCAAATCCTTATCTTGTTTATGGAAATATAAATGTGAGATTTAGTCTGTATTAGCCATGACAGCATGTGGCAAACTAATGTTTGGAATAAAACAGAAAGTGGTATCTTTATCTTTGAATTAAGCATAACCTAGAATTTGAGTGTAAATTACTTAGGAGGAATTACTCTAATACTTTAGAATTACTGCCCTAGAGTAACTACCTGTTCAGTTTTTTAAACTATTATCCTATAAGTAGATGTGGAATTTCTGTAGTTTTAGATCTAAGTAGATACAAATGAATTAAGCCATTAATCCAAATTTTATTTGTGGATAAACCACCTTCTCCAAAAAGCTCAAGGTAGTACCAAAAATCTAGTAACCTGTTGGAATTTAACTTATTTTGTGGAAAACAGAAAAGCAAATATAGGACCTCATGGGAAGAATTTTTTTTTAATTACCCACTTAGGAAATTATAATAGAGAGGCAAACTAGTTATGTAAGTTTTCATGATATCACTTAATATGGTACCAATTTATCTTAGTAATCATTACATTTTAATGTTCCCAGAGAAAAAAATCTGCTGATGGCTTTGTTCCTAGGAATAGATGACTAGAAAGTAGAAGTACTGTTTTAGGAAGGGCAGCAAAAATGAGTAGTTTTCAATCTCATGAATCCTAGCGCTTGTGGATTAAACAATGAAAATGTACACTTAATAGTTTTATTATGGATTTCCTTCTTTAAAAGAAACAAACATTGAAATACATTTAGGACAATATATTTTGAAAGGAATTTTTAAAGATCATGTATATTTAGTGACTACCTTCTGACCATGGTGGTTTTTTTGTTTTGTTTTGCTCTTAAATAATGGTAAAATAAGCTACCCTATTTTTTCCTTATTTATTGCCAATATGGACCAGATGCCGTAAGCCTCAGTATGCTTATCTTCAATTGGGCAAATGAACCTACCAAGTCTGAGAACTGTTTGGGGCCATTTAGGTGTTCTGATTCTAACTTGAGCTATGAAGGACATGGAGATGTCCAGCTAAGTGAGAATTCTTCTACATACTTGTTTACCCCTTTCCAATATTTTGAAGAGGAAATGTAAACTTTTTCCCTCACATAGCTTTTGTAATTATTAGTCTCAGTGGTTCTGAGTTATTAAAAACCTAATAAGAAAAATTAGAGAGAGAGAAGTGTCTAATTTTGTCCCATTTACTGAAATTAAATGGCTGTATCAATTAACAATTAATGGTTGTCTACATATTTCAGCTGCCCTTATTGCGCTTCCAAAGACTTACTCCTCCTTGGGAGTGCCAAGTGCCTATAATTTCAGTATGTGGCATTGGAGATACTAGGATTCATGCTTTCATAGTTGGGCCAAGTAAGTGCATATAGGAAGGAGTAGAGCAAAGTGAGCAAATAAATTTAGCTCTGTCAACTTGCTCAGCTCTTTAGAGGCATGGAAGCTAAATTCTAAAACCAAAAAAAGTCATAAATTACTTTAAAAAGAGATAGGTGAAACATATTTCTGCTTAGCACTTCAGAGATAATATGACATTTGCATTCTTTAAACACCTTTAAACTGCTTATATATGCCAGTCATTGTTCTGATCATGTAAAACATAGTAACACATTTAATTCTTATAGCAGCTTGTCAAAATTTTTGACAAACCCTGTTAAATGTGTTGGTATTTTGGTACTTTGATAAATACTTAGAAGACTTGCTATAGTTGTGTAGAACTGAGGTCATCCTTCACTGAAAGATACCTTTTTGCAGATACTTAACTTTAGTTTTCATAGTTAAGCTGAAGCTGATGCAGTGAAAAATGGTGGGGATACCAAAGCAACAATTTAAGAAGCAACATCAGGAATCTTCTTAGTTAAAATATTATATGGTTTGGTTTTTTATTCCCTAAGTCTTTAAATAAAGTGTTAGGGTTTTCAGCCATAATAATACTGGAAACATTTATCAGCATGTGTGTTTCGTGGTATGACATGTATGGGTGAAATGCTGTTGTAACTATGCATTTCAAATTACATTATATAAAGAAGAGCAAATGTAAATGTTGTCTCCTGTATCAAATTTCTCCTTTTGTCTTCTGATTCTTGTGTGGTAGTGTATTTACTCCTTTTTGGCCAGTTGAGCCCCAGAAAAAAGAAGAGCTTCAAGCAAGTACATGATGGCATGTTTAATTTTTTTCCCCTTTTAGCTTGCCTACATATTTTATGATTTATAAAGTATGTATTGCAGCTCTGCCATGTTCATTTTGAAAATTCCATTTAAGAACCAAAGTTGTAAGGACAAGTAAACAATCTCAAAATTTTCCTGGACTTTATATTTTCTTTTTATAGTAGATGACTCTGAATTAATACTGAGAACTGGACTTAGTCACAATTACTCTATAGAAGCTTTTGTTGTACTTTTCAGACACAGTATTTCCTATATTCAGATTAAACAAAGTCGAACAAACCAAAGTTATCAGGTTGTTACAAGTTTTTTATTTTTTTATTTTTATTTATTTATTTTTTAAAAGATTTTATTTATTTATTTGTCAGAGAGAGAGAGAAAGAGCACAAGCAGGGGGAGCGGCAGGCAGAGGGAGAAGCAGGCTCCCTGCTGAGCAAGGAGCCCGATGTGGGACTCAATCCCAGGACCCTGGGATCATGACCTGAGCCGAAGGCAGACGCTTAACCGACTGAGCCACCCAGGCGTCCCTGTTACAAGTTTTTTAAAGACTAAGAGTTCTTTCATCTCTCATTTCCATAATGTTTTTGTTTTAAAGTATTTTTTATGTCAGCCTAAATATTTGGGTTACAGTTATTTTATTTATTTATCCTAATGCTTTCATATCGTGTTTTTCTTGTTCTTTCTTTTAGTCATACAAAGTTTTGTTTGGGTCTTATCCCTAATAAATTGCATCTTCTACATTGGGGTCAGCAAACTATGCCTAGTGAGCCAAGTTTGGTCTGCTACCTTTTTTTGTAAATAAGGTTTTCTTGGAACACAGCCACACACTCATTTGTTTATATATTGTCTATGGCCGCTTTCCTGCTACAACAGCAAAGTTGAGTGGTTGTAGCACAGACCTTTATGACCCAGAAAAACCTAAAATATTTACTCTCTGACTCTATACAAAAACTTTAGCCCCTGCTTTAATTTACAGAGAGGATTTGAATGGGTTACCTACCCAATCCTAGAACATTTTGGGGTATATTAAAGCAATTCACTCTTTGTATATTCTTCACAGTTGGACCTTTGTGTAGGCAGGCAATTGACATTTCCATGGACTAGTGACTCGTGATGTTGACTAGTAACAGGAATATGTAAGATCCCATAAAATTAAGGAATTAGTGTTATTAATTTAACAGATCAATTTTTTGAGTCTCTGTTTCCTCAATTGGAAATTGAGGACTACATAATCTTCAAGGTCCCTTTTACTTCTGTGGTTCTAACACTAGCTCATTGCACAGTAATTTGTAAGTATTGGAAAACAGAAGAACTTTTTATTATGAAATTTTATTATTGAACAAAGAAGTTTAATGCAAGAGCCAGAAACTATCATTTGTAAGTTAAGGCTATATCCAGATTCTGAATTTAGGGTGCTTAAGGAAATGGAAAATGATTATTTCTTTTTTTTAAAAATTAGCTTCTGCTTTATTCTTTAAATATCATTTTTAATTTAATACATTATCCATTCTTGACATTATTCTTTGGATTTTTTTACTCTTTTCTATTTTATGTGAAAAAATACTCAGCTATACAATTTGGGGAATTTTTCAGATTGATTATTTTTTATGCTCAGTAAAACTGAAAATTCAGCATTTTTTAATCTTAAGAATTCTTGCTGAAACATGGAAGGCAGATAAACCATATATTCGTTGCCATTTTAAATTATTCTGGTAGAATGCTTATAAATTATTTCAGTTGCTTTATAATATTAGCTGAATTTCTACATCTAATTTTGAAGTCCTAGGGTTTTACTGACACCAGTGTAGTAATTCAGAAATAAGTTAAGCAGTAAATATTGTATTAATTTGTTTTCTCTGTGGGCATTAGTGTTTAAGTAGTTCTCTTCCCAAATCTTTTTCATCTTGTTATGCAACAAATATAATTTTTGGAATGCATATTTTATTGGGTACCTTAAGATGCATTCCTAATAGAGAACTTTGGTATATTCACATGATAGGACATTATATAGCATTCATACAAATGAACTATGGCGACATGCAATAATGTGAGTGAAAATTGGCAGTATTATATTGATGGAAGAGAGTATGCCCAAAAAATTTACATAAAATGATATTTTTTTATAAAGTCAAAACCTCCTAAAACTAAACATTCTTTGTCTTGGGAATGAATACATATAAGATAAAACAATATTTAGCATTAATAAAAGCAAAGGAATGATAAACCCAGGTTAGGGATAATGACAACCGTAGCTAGGAGGAGATAGGGAGAGATGGCTTGGAGGAGGAACAGATAGGTAGATATAAGTTACTATCAATTTTCTAGTTCTTGTGTTCACATTTTTTATAAATAAATACAGAAGCAGGCCATGCATGGACCAATGATGAGAGTATATCATGAGCCAAGGATTATGATTAATCTAATTCATGTACCTGAGATCAATTAAATTAAAAAAGACAAGGCTTGTAAGAACTGGACATTTACATATTTATTTAAAGCTAATATTGGCATGTGACTTGGACAGTTGTTGAGTTCAAACATATTAACATATTTGTTGTCTAATGTTTTTGTCTATTTAGTCGAGAAAATGCCCACTGGCAAAAACTAATGGTATTATATCTAGCAACTATTGTGACATCACTTGGTAATTTTAAATAGATATCATTTACAGTAAATCTCATATATTCTTGTCTGTGAAACTTTGCTTCCTCTATATAGGAGTTTCACAACCTGCAATAAATATGCATATGACACAGTGAAAGTGTTCCTTATATTATGAAACCCAAAGGGTGATGTTTATGTCTCCTTTTTGTGTAAGTTTACTTGCCCTTCTATATTCATTTTTTTTGGTAATGTTTCATTGTAAATATGTAGACTCTTTGCTCAGTCTTAACTTACTCTTTGCAAAAATAACGTTAAATCAGATGAAGTCCTATTACTATTAGGTCTTACCAGCAGTGTCCCAAATGTCAAGTTCTTTTTTGTTCATAAATGGTGGTCTGGTTTAATACTGCAGAGCATTTTAAGCTAAGCATTTTGAGAGCAGCTTCTGCCTTTCTTTTTCTTGTGGCAGCGTGTTGCTAAAGCGCTTACAGAGACACTGATACATCAAACAGGGCTTTCCCTTTATTTTCTTACATTGCTCTACTTTTTGTTTGTTTGTTGTTTTTTACCAAAGCATTTTGCTCAGATGCACTTAATGCATGCATGTATTCAAACATGAGTGTCCATTTCTCACCAGTTGGTATGGTAGCAGCACCCAGCCCTCGTCTAGTTTCAGAATGTATGCTCTACTTGGTTGTCATTGATACCTGTTTGTTCTGTTTGTGTGTAGGTCCTTTGCACAGTCAGTTGGAATCCCTGAGTGACTCTTGGGCTCGCCTGAAACATAGCAGAGACTGGTTATGCAACTCCTCTTACTCCTTCGAGTCTGATTTTGATCTGACCAAGTCTTTGGGAGTTCACACTTTGATTGAAAATGTTGTGAGCTTTGTGAGTGGAGACGTGGGGAATGCCCCAGGTTTTAAGGAACCGGAGGAAAGTATGTCTACAAGTCCCCAGGCCTCCATCATCGCGATGGAGCAGCAGCAGTTAAGGGCAGAAGTAAGTCTTTGATATTTACTCCTCGTGAGGCACTATGGAAACCCAAATCACCGAATGCACAGTATAGGAAAAACTTTTCCTTTTCTTCTACTCCTTCCCTCTCTCTTTCTTCCACCTCCACTTTTTGATGTCACTCTTATAACTAAAACAGCGTAATATTTTGTTTGAAGTGGACAAAAGTACATTTTTTTTTTTTAAGATTTTTTTTTTATTTATTTATTTGAGAGAGAGAGAATGAGAGACAGAGAGCATGAGAGGGAGGAGGGTCAGAGGGAGAAGCAGACTCCCGATGCAGGGAGCCCGATGCGGGGCTCGATCCCGGGACTCCAGGATCATGACCTGAGCCGAAGGCAGTCGCTTAACCAACTGAGCCACCCAGGCGCCCCAAAAGTACATTTTTAATTGCCATCTCTTAGAACAAGATACTTTAATCATAAGTCTTTCCTTGTCTCTTAGAAACCAGAGTGAGACTGGCTGGTGAGCATACAGATCGGCTTCCTGGAGCCTCCAGTTTTGACCCATTTGTCTCCATTTAAAAGGGGCTAGATTGCAGAAACCTTCATAGAGACATGCTGAAATCCTTACTTTAAAATGATGTTTCAGATAATGTCATTAACAAAATTGTGTGAAAAAAAGTTCAAATAGTCGTATTCAGAGTTACCTCTTGGGTTATTAAAATAGTGTATGAATATAGCTAATCACTGCTTGCTACTTCTCTGCTTGATATTAATGTTTGGGAGACATAAAGTTACTTTTGTAGTTTGTTAGAGCTTTTCTCTATTTTAGCAATGTTTGATAAATGATCTAAATGTGTACTAGGAAATGATAAATATCTCCAATATATTAATATAAAGTTAAGCATCTTTTATTATTATACAGAAATATTTGTCATTAAATTATTTTGAAAAACATAAAAAAATAAAAAGGGCTAGATTAGAACACCACAGTAATAATGATAAATGCTAAAATTAGCAAAACTTCAAGGAGACATAAGATGTCTTCATAGCCTCAAAGTATCTCCCTCAAAATATTTATAATTATTCTGGTTTTAACATATACACTGCTTTTTTTTAAAGATTTTATTTATTTATTTGAGAGAGAGCGCACGCACACAAGCATGGGGGAGGGGCAGAAGGAGAGGGAAAAGCAGACTCCCCGGAGCAGGGAGCCGGATGTGGGGCTCTGTCCCAGGGCCGAGCCGAAGGCAGACATTAACCAGACTGAGCCACCCAGGCGCCCCTGTACACAAATCCTTTAATACTCTTCCTTCCAGGAGGTAGAGCTTAATTCCCCTTTTTTTCCAAGTAAGCTGGACTTAGTGGCTTGGGGCTTACAGAGTATAAAAAGGGGGGAAAAATGAGTAATTTTACATTGCAGAAACCTGGTGGACATTACCTTAGCCAAGTGATCAAGATTAACATCATCAATAATAAGTTACGGTGTTATCATACATCTCTGAAAATAATGTGATGAGAAGAGGACTTTATGGTATTTTCCCCCAAATCCATAACTCTAGTCCAATTATGAGAAAACATCAGGCAAACCAAACTGAGGGACATTCTATAAAATACATGAACTGCTCTTCCAAAAGAAAAATGGAAACTGTCACAGACTTAAAAAGGAGACTAAGGAATCCCTATCTGGGATTGGATCTTGGAATAGAAAAGGGACATTATGGGAAAACTGGTGAAATCCAAATAAAATCTATGGCTTAGTTATAGTGTTGTACCAGTGTTCATTTCGTAGTTTTGATAAATGTACCATAGTTACCTAAGATGATAACATTAGCAAAAGGTAGGGGGAAGGCATACAGGAACCATCTGTACCATCTTTCAGCTGTTCTGTACAAGTATTAGATGTATAATTATTTCAAAATAAAAAGTTTATTAAAAAAAAGGATAGGCTGATTGGCCACAGTGGTGGGTATTGTCTTCCTAGGGAAGATAGAGCCCGATGTTCAGGAGAATCACAGAGAAACCTTTCAGAAATACTTTTTCTAGTTCTTGAATTAAACAGTATTCATTCTATATAACTTCATTATATCATAGTACCTTACGGTTTTGAAACCTTCACATATTTATTCTCATGAGCATCACAATGTAAGTTACTAAGTACTACAGTACTGGCCTCTTTTGACACATGAAGAAACTGAGATTCAGGAAGTTAAATGAGTTTCCCAAGGCCACACAGTAGGTGGAAGAGTCTGGCCTTGAAATTGGGTCTCTTTTACTTAAATCTATTTTCCCCGTTGTCCTGTGTAGCCTCTTTTTTTTTTTCTTTTTTTAAAGATTTTTTATTTATTTATTTGAGAGAGAGAATGAGACAGAGAGAGAGAGCATGAGATGGGGGAGGGTCAGAGGGAGAAGCAGACTCCCTGCTGAGCAGGGAGCCTGATGTGGGACTCGATCCCAGGACTCCAGGATCATGATCTGAGCCGAAGGCAGTCGCTTAACCAACTGAGCCGCCCAGGCGCCCTCCTGTGTAGCCTCTTTTATACTGAAGTATGCTTATAGAGTTTTTAGAAATATTTTGATTTTTAAAAAGTCATAATAATAAAATAAATGTTTAATAGAATAGATGTCTAAGAAATGTCAGAGCTTTCTGTGTGCTAAGTGATATATTATCTGTGTTGGAATTCCGTTGTATCTCAGTTCAGTGAAAGAGTCCGGACTCTAAAATATATTTATTTTACTTTTCTCAAGCTTCGTTTAGAAGCACTTCACCAGATCCTCGTTCTCTTGTCTGGGATGGAGGAAAAAGGTAGCATCTCTGTGGCAGGAAGCAGGTCAAGCTCAGGCTTCCAGTCATCCACACTGCTCACATCTGTGAGGCTGCAGTTTCTAGCAGGGTGTTTTGGTTTAGGCACTGTGGGACATGTAGGAGCCAAAGGAGAGAGTGGCCGATTGCATCACTATCAGGTGGGTGATGGATCTGTTGTGTGAGGATGACACCTTGCAGTACATTTAGATTATAAATAAATAAGCATATTTATA
This sequence comes from Leptonychotes weddellii, assembly GCF_054177405.1. Classification (NCBI taxonomy): domain Eukaryota; kingdom Metazoa; phylum Chordata; class Mammalia; order Carnivora; family Phocidae; genus Leptonychotes; species Leptonychotes weddellii. Next base: position 92,265,922 of record NC_138377.1, on the reverse strand, counting down.
CACGTGTGTATGTGTGTGAGTGTGTGTGTGAGTGAGTGTGTGTGTGTATGTATATATTTTACAAAATCAGTTTAATAATGCTAAATGTTCTGGTGTTTAAGATTGAGGTTTAAAAGTATAAAGACTTTTAAATGACTCTTAAAGGTATCTCATTGGTTTGGTTTCCTGAGTAATAGTAGTATAGTTGGGATCAGGTGAGCCATTTTTACTGTTATTCTTTTAGATTCTTTGCTGGCTCAGTTTTCTTAATCCTTAGCCAAATTGGATAGAGATAGATCTAATTTGGGATAGGGATTGGTGTTTGCGAGGATGGATTTCAAGAATTTACATTTGCACTTGATCACTTTACCTAGTTTCTCTGATGGCTTGAAAAAAATTTTTTTAGGTGTTGTCTTTATGTCTTCCATATTTAGAGAAGAAAAATTGCTTTGTGGGAAAGGAGAAAGATTATATAGAATCAAGAATTGTCAAGCATTTAAGTATAAACTTATTATAAAACTTTTATATACTGAAATATACTGAATAATTAAAAATCGCCATAAGGCTTTATCATAGAGTGGGATAAAATGTTACTACTTTTATTTGGGTAGGAGGTGTTATTGTTACTAATAGAAAAAGTAAATCTTTATATATAATTCAGGATGGGATCAGAGCGGCTAAAAGAAATATTCAGATTGAAATCCAGGTGGCCGTGCATAAGATTTATCAACAATTGTCTGCTACCCTAGAGAGAGCTCTGCAAGCAAACAAGCATCACATTGGTGAGTAACTGCCCCTGCAAATACAAGATGCAAGTTACATTTTATGCTAGATACTTTAGGTGTTCTATATCTTGTTTTAACATTAGTAGGTCAATTTACAGGTAGAGAATAAATATTTGAAAATGTAATAGTGTTCCACATTACTATTTATATTTTGGAATATGATTTATTTTAGTAAATGCTTTGTTGACTTCAAAGAAAATTCTCAGTTGTCTCTCTTTTTTCTTTCTTTTCTAGAAGCCCAGCAACGTCTCCTCTTGGTTACAGTTTTTGCCCTGAGTGTTCACTATCAACCAGTGGATGTTTCTTTGGCAATTTCCACTGGTCTGCTAAACGTATTGTCGCAGTTATGTGGCACAGACACCATGCTGGGACAGCCTCTGCAGTTGTTGCCAAAGACAGGGGTTTCCCAGCTTAGCACAGCTTTAAAAGTGGCTAGTACAAGATTGCTGCAGATTCTAGCCATCACTACAGGGTGAGCATTATAGATGTCTTGGTGGAACTATATGGGACCTAGGCTTTTCACATTTTAGTAATTTCCATTTCCCTCTAATCTCCTTTATGTGTTTGAGCACAAACAGTTGCCCAGCTGTGTTATTACCATTGTTCTTTTCCTGTTACTTCATGTAGGACTTATGCTGATAAACTGAGCCCCAAAGTAGTTCAGTCCTTGTTGGACCTACTCTGTAGTCAGTTGAAGAATTTGTTATCCCAAGCTGGTGTCCTCCTTATGGCCTCTTTTGGAGAAGGGGAAGGAGAAGAGGGTGAAGAAGAAGAAAAAAAAGTTGACTCCAGTGGAGAAACTGAGAAGAAAGACTTCAGAGGTAGCATAAACCCTTTTCTTTGTCATTATTCACAAGCATTTATTGAGTCCTCATTGTGTAAATATCATTAGAATCTAGACTTCTTTCTGTTGTGAGGAGTGAAGGAATTTTTTGAAAGAATTTTTATTCATTTATAAACCCCTTTTCTCTCCAAATACGTATGATTTAGATGAGCTTCTGACCGAACCTCCTCTCCTTAGAGTCAGTTAACCTTGATGCAGTGACCATACTGCTTCCTCTCTAGATTCAGCTTCTCATTGGCTGTCCCGGGTCTAGAATCTAGAGGTTCTAGGTGACTGATTCTCCCAGGTTATGTCTTAGCATTTGAGCATTTGATCTTGACAGCCCATCTTTAATCATAGTCTTGACTTAAGTGTTCCTCCAGGACCAAGGGTTTTCATATTTGGGAACTAGGTTAGAATTAGAATAGCTGAACTTCTTGCTAGGCTGTTATGTTTCCTGGTCACTAAAAAACTTATTGTATTTGTCATATATTTCATTGCTATATAATATGAGCATCTGATCATAGCTTTAAAAAACTATAGTGAACATTGTATTTCGGTAGAATTTAAACCCTGAACAGCAGAAGTGCTACCTTTGTCTGCTACATAATTAAGGAATAAAAGTTTAAAATTGGTCATTTATTTAAAAAGTTTTTGCAGAACTACCATGTCTTATTACCATAATAAACTCTGGGAGCCCTTAAAATCCTCTCTGTTAAAATCCTTTAATAATGTTAAAATTAGATAAAGTAATATTTAAATAATATTGTGTAGATAGGTGAGTGGATAGAGGAAATACCCTGTGGATACAAAAATGATAAAACATTGTCTCTGTCCTCAGGAATCTTCAGGGTAATGAGAAAGGCATACATGCCAACAAATAATTACAGTGTAATACAAGAAGCTCAGAAGAAAGAGCTGAATTTCTTAAGTCAGAATCTAGAGGATGGATGAGTCTGATTAAGGACCAGTTTTTGATTTCAGAGGCTGAACCTGTGGCAAATTCCTTCTCCCTGTTCATATGGAGAGTATGGTACTTAGACAAAGAGCATGGGCAGACTCAGAGGGGGTAAAATAAACACAAGCTTTTAATACCACCTCCTGTTTTCCTGAGATCCAGTGAGGAATACAAGGTGGTTAAGGTAATAGTTTCTCACCATTCTGTGCTGAATACTGCACATATGGACAGCAAGGAAGACGTAATAGAGTTACTTCTCAACCTGTAGGTTCCCAGGAAAACTGGGCCCTTCCATATCCAGTAAAGAAAGAAACAGTTCTTCCATGAGTGAACTCGGTAGGTGTAACAGCAGACTGAATCCACATAGGTCATCCTAGAGAGAATGTTGTACTCTCTCTATTCATGGGGATGGCTGGGAGTGAGACTGATTCTGGTCACATGCAGTGGCCAGCTTTTAATAACCCCACAAACTCTCTAAAATACTTAACTGAAAGTAAGGTGTACCTTTCATTTCAAACATAGTATTGTTACTGAAACAAACTGAATCACCAAGGTGTATCAACCAGCTTTATATTTAAGGTCTCCAGACTTCAGTTAATTTAATTAATTTAGTGTCTTGTTACAGAGATACTTGCTGGGAGTGAGGATGGGGGGTAGAATGGAGGCCTCATGAGAAAAGAGATTTTCCCAAGGATCTCTACCCAGAGAGAAGGCCACATAGAAGAGGTAGCTTTTGAACTGGATTTTGAAGGAATGGTTGGAGTGATATGTGGGTACCCAGGGTAGGTTAATAATTTTATATTCTTTAAACTGATATTATAAAAATATTTGCTTATTAGCATTTAAGCAAAGAAGAGTTAGAGTACCATGTGGAGGAAGTGTAGCAAAGGAGTACAATGGTCTCTAATTGTTGCCAGCGTTCTAGTTCTGTCATAGACCTGCACACCCATTTCAGCAGAACAGAAGTCCTCCAGTTATGATGAGATGTCTGTGAAGGTAGATTCCTGGCCATCTAAGTGTGGCCCTTGGTACGGGGGTCTCCCTCTAAAGTGACTTGTCTGTGTATTCCTTAATTTGACATGCCAGAATCTCCCTGAAAGGAGTGCTGTGTATACCTGCCTTCAGATTGTTAGGATTTTGTATGTTTTTGTGCCTCTTAGAGGTTGACATTCTGGGCAACTGCCTCACTGGCATCCTTCCTCCCCTTGAGTCTTGAGTGGGACTTTGCCAGGCTGAGAGGGTATAAAAGGTGTTGGATGATGATAGAACATGGTGTATTACATGAAGAGCAGATAGTTCTCTGGTCTCAAAATGCACAGTGGGGGAGGGAATCTATGAGGGGGCCGAGAGTCTGGTACTGATGCTGGTGGAAAAACTGGGAAGATTGGTTAGGGCACGTTTGTATGAAAGATCTTTATACATGGAGTTAGTGCTCAGGCATATCAGATTCAGGCCTGGAAGTTTGTTTCCTTATAGAATCTGAAAGCACCAAGGGGTTTTTAGAGATGTGATTCTTAATTTGATTGGGCTGGGGGATCATGGACTTTTTGAAAATGTGATCCACGTTGTGAACTCTTTTACTGATCAAATACACAATTTTCATACAATTTTAAGGGGGTTCACAGACCATTTCCTTCAGATTCTACCTGGTAAAACTCTAGACTTGGATAGAGAACTGTTGTTTTTCAGAATAGCAGTAAAAAAGAAAATGCACAAAACCAAATACACATACTTTATTCTAGCAACCTCACTATTGTACACAAATGTAAAAAATGTTTTAAGCTTGGCATTATTTTCTGACCTTTCCCCATTCTGTTAAGTTTTAAAAATTTAGCAGCTAATTGACAACTTAAATTTTGAATTAAGTTTGGGCATCCTGCATCTAAATGCAAGTTACTTGATAAGACATTTTCCTGTTGATTTTTGGTTGTAATGTGAACTTGTCTTTTCCCTCTTCAGCTGCTCTTAGGAAACAACATGCAGCCGAACTGCATCTGGGGGATTTTTTAGTTTTTCTTCGCAGAGTTGTATCTTCAAAAGCAATTCAATCAAAAATGGCTTCCCCAAAATGGACAGAAGTGCTTCTAAATATAGCATCTCAGAAGTGTTCTTCAGGTATATGACCTTTGCCTTGTGTTAGAGTATTTTTATACATCACACGTATTTTATTCAGATAGTGCCGGACTTGAACAACATTGGATATTTGACCTTGATTTCAAGACTTTTATTTTATTTATTTATTTTTTTATTTTTATTTTTTTTAAAGATTTTATTTATTTATTTGAGACAGAGAGAATGAGAGACAGAGAGCATGAGAGGGAGGAGTGTCAGAGGGAGAAGCAGACTCCCTGCCGAGCAGGGAGCCTGATGCGGGACTCCATCCCGGGACTCCAGGATCATGACCTGAGCCGAAGGCAGTCGCTTAACCAACTGAGCCACCCAGGCGCCCTCAAGACTTTTATTTTCTAAATACTTACTTGATCAAAAGAAAAATCTACTTTCAGAAGTAAAAGTTGATAGGAAATAATAGAAAGTAGCACCAGACTAGATGATAGATTTAATCTAAAGAACTTGACGCTATTTGTTTGGATTATCATAATAAAAATAAGCAGAGAACATACTGTTTAAAATGATAATTTGGCACAGATTTTGACATCACTTCTTGATTATCAAAGTGCAGATCTCATTTGTCCATTTTCTCTTATCATAATATGATTTCTGTTGTCTTGATTATAACTTCTGATTGTGTGCTATCTATGAAAGTTGTATGTAATAAGCTCACCTCCCAGTTCTTAGCCTAGAAGTTTGGTCTGCTTGCATGGATTACTGTCAGTCCTTTCCTAGTCTTTTTTTTCAATTGTGGTAAAATATACATAAAATTTACAGTGATATAAAATAAAATATAAAATAAAATCTACAGTTTTAACTATTTAAGCATTGCAATTCAGTGACATTCAGTACATTCGTAGTGTTATTCAACCATCCCTACTCTCCGTTTCCAGAACTTTTTCATCAATCCCCAGTCTTTCTTAAATATGCTAAAACATCATTTAATTTTCTGTGGTACCATGTTATTTTATATGTATGCATTCTCAATATACTTTGCTAGTTTTTCTTAACTAGTATAACTTAAAACAGCTTTTTTTCTCTCATTTAATAAGGTGAGGCTTATATTGATTAATGTCTTAGAGCATAAAGAAAAAAATCAGATACTCATTTATTTTTAATTGGTTTTGTTGTGGTAGAAGGTATAAAAAAAGAGCATCATTATTCTGCCTCTACCTTTGCTTACTTTAGAAAAGTACAAACTGTTTACTTGCCATTAATCCTAACAATCTCTGGGAGGCAGTCAGGGCCTGCCAGGATGGAGAAGAAGCCATGAAAGGCTATGATAAGCTTGAGCTTTAGAGATTAACAGATCCATTTAAAATTCTACCTCTGCTGAACTATGGTCACCTTACTTCACTTCTCTCAGCCTCGGTTTCCTCATCAGTAAAATGGGTAGGATTTGTGAAGATCAGTAGAGTTAATGTGTATGAAATGCATAACATAGTAGTACTTGGCACAGTAGTTATTATAGTGCTATTCCCTTTATATATACATAAAAATCCTCCCCCCGGGCCCCCCTGCGCACATGGGCGCTCTCTCTCTTTGGTCTCTCTCTTTTTCTCTTTCTCTAAAATAAATCAATGAATCTTAAAAAAAAAGGGGGGGTGCTTGAGTGGCGCAGTCAGTTAAGCATCCCACTCTTGGTTTCGGCTCAGGTCATGATCTCAGGGTTGTGAGATTAAGCCCCCCCGTTGGGCTCCGCACTCAGTGAGGAGTCTGCTTAAGATTGTTTCTCCGCCTCTCTCTTTGCCCCGCCCCTCATGTGTGTGCCCTCTCTCTCTCCCTCTCTAACAAATAAATCTTTTTTTTTTTTTAAGATTTTATTTATTTATTTGAGACAGAGAGAATGAGAGACAGCATGAGAGGGAGAAGGGTCAGAGGGAGAAGCAGACTCCCTGCCGAGCAGGGAGCCCGATGCGGGACTCGATCCCGGGACTCCAGGATCATGACCTGAGCCGAAGGCAGTCGCTTAACCAACTGAGCCACCCAGGCGCCCTCTAACAAATAAATCTTATATATACATAAAAACTGAGATATAAACATGAATATTCATGTACATTGGGTATGGGATGAGTCCAGAATTCTTGTGATAATAGGTTAAAGTGTAGTCCATTCCAACCATAAATGGCTAATGAGCCTCAGATATTTTTATTCAAGAAGTTCATTTACACTTTGAATGTAAGTCACACTGATAATAAGAAAATGTCTTTTCCCCCCTCCCAGGTATTCCTCTAGTTGGTAACCTAAGAACGAGGCTCCTTGCACTTCACGTCCTTGAGGCTGTGCTACCAGCTTGTGAATCTGGTGTAGAAGATGATCAAATGGCTCAGGTTTCTATTCTTTAAAGCTATTAGAAGATATTTTTCACATGTGTAATATAATTCACCCCAAATCCAAATTATAGTCTCTTCAGTGGTAAATGTGTCATTAATTCAGTAGCAAAACTTCTGCTTCTGAGATTGCTTTATTATTTCATTTCCAAGCAAGGAGAAAGAAATTAAGCTTATGGGTGTGAGGAGTAGGGGAATAGTGAATACTTGGAAGGTCAGAAGGAAAGGAAAATCTGTGGAATTTCTTACTAGGTTTGGGCCTCTAGAGAGAGAAATATGTGTGGTTGTGTGGCCTTATCAGAGGTCCATATAGTGAGGAAACATGGAGGGCCATGGAACCCACTAGAAAGTGGGTTAATGATCCTTCTAAAAAAAGATGTTTAACTTACAGACACCCAAAGTAGCTTGTACATTGTTATAATCAAATTTCATATTTGACTTAATATTACAGTTACATGACTTATTTTTTCTAAAATTACTTAAAATTATCTTTTACAAATTTCATCATTCTTTTTCTTTCAATAAATAGGTTGTTGAACGCCTCTTTTCCCTTCTGTCGGACTGTATGTGGGAGACACCCATTGCTCAGGCCAAACATGCTATTCAGATAAAGGAAAAAGAACAAGAAATAAAGTCACAGGTAAGTGATTCTTCCAAAAAGGTATTTTTAGACAGCACAAATGACTACTATCCTGTCTCCTGTCTCTGGACTCCTTCTCCTCTGGGGGACTTTGTTCTATCAGTTATTCCATATTCTTTTTGCACTTTCTCCTTCTCCACTGGTTCCTTTTTCTCAACTTATAAACATCTCTCATTCCTACCCTCCCCAAAATCCTTTTTTTACCCAAGAAGCCACCCATGTCCTCTCACTTGTCCTTCACTGCTAAGCTTCTCAGAAGAGTAATTTTATACATATTTATAAGCCACTCCTTAGTTCTCATGTTCTCTTCAATTCAGTTGTTGCTCTTCCATCAAAACACTGAAATTAAATGACAAAAGTAAGTGCTAATTGCTAAACGTAGGATGCACTTTTTTGTCTACATCTTACTTGATCTCAGGAAACTCTAGCTTCTGTTGTTTTCAAAATACTGCCTTCTCCTACATCTCCATTCCTCTGCCAATCCTTGGTTCCCTCTAGAGGCATTTCTTCTTTGGTGCCACGTTCTCCTTCCCTCCATCCCAAACTCTGTTATCCCTCAGAGTTCCAGTCTTACCTTTTCCAGCCGTCTGGAATATATCTGGAACCATTTTCACCTATATGCAGTGTCTTCCAAACTTAAATGCCAGCCCAGGTGTCTCCCCATCAAACTTTTTTACTTTTTTCCATGTCCATTTTTTAATTGGTGGCACCACCATTCACATAGCTTCCAAACCTGTGTTCTTGGGAATTCTGATTCTCCTAATGTCACCCCATCCATGTAGTCACTAGGCCTCATTGATTTTACTTCCTAAATTGTTCTGAAATCCATTTATGTAGCTACCTTAATCTTTCTCTTAGTTTTCATGGGCCCACACTTTCTCTGGTTTTCCTTCTATCTCAGTACAATGGCTTCTTCTCATTCTCTTTTATTAGTTCTTCCTCTTCTGTTTAAGTGTTGGAGTATCCCAAGGCTTGGTCCCAAGACCCCTTCTTTTTTCAACCATCATCCCCGCTTCTTCATCACTTCTTCAGAGTTCCCTTTCCTGATCCTAAATCTAGAGTTACTTGTCACATACTCTGTTACATCATTTGCTTTAATTTTGACATAGCACATACCTGATATTTTTTTATGTATCTTCTGTTTCTACCTTCTAAAGTGTAAGTTCTAAATAGTTTTAAATATATTATTTAATTACATATATAATATAAATATATTAGAAATACATTATTTAAAACTATGTGTTTTTATTTTATATATATTATGAATATATAAAATATATTTTTTTACATTTTATATATATAAACATTTTATTATTTATACATATAAAAGTTATGTGAGAGCAGAGACCTTATCTATCTAATATACTGCTGAATATATAGGACCTGGTATAATGTCTTACACATAGTAGATGCTTAATAAATACTCATTGAGTGAATTAATAAATTGAAGTCCTCACTGTTTTTTACCTGAACTCTTGCAGTAATCTTCCGATTGATCTCTCTGCCTTCATACTGTATACCCCTGGTAAAACAATGTTTATAAAGCATTGATCTGATTAGAGATCCTCTATATAAATTTCTGTAAGCACTCCCTATTGTCTGTAAAGTTCAAACTTTAAATGGCATTCAGGGCCTTCCATGATTTTGTTCTTCTTCTCTTTCTAGCCTCCTTTTCTGCCATTCTCATCCTCCAGACATTCCACACTGCTTGCAATTACTATAAATCACTGAACTCTGTTGTACCTCCATGCCTTGGCACAGTGCTCTACTTACTGCCCTAAATGCCTTTCTCTTCTTTGATCAGCTGCCGAATGCCTTCTTATTATTTAGGACTCAGCTCAGAAGATATCCTCTTTTGAATACTTTCCTTATCCTTCCCAAGCATGTTTAGACACTTACACCTTTATGTTTCTGCTATACTGGTCATGTAACTTCTGTTATTCTCTCACAATACTGGTGTTATTTATTTCTCTGGCCCCTAATTGGACTGTAAGCTTTATGCAGAGGCCATGCTGTATTTATCATTGTGTTCCCATTGCCTGCACAGTACCTGGTACATAGTAGATATTTAATAAATATTTGTGGACTCAAACTAAGGAGTCTTAGAATATATATTAACTGAGATCTGGATTATCCCAAAGTACTGACCCAGCTTCCTTTTTGGTAGAAGCAGGGAGAGTTGGAGGAAGAAGATGAGAATCTTCCTATACAAGAAGTATCATTTGACCCAGAGAAAGCTCAGTGTTGCCTAGTTGAGAATGGACAGATTTTAACTCATGGCAGTGGAGGAAAAGGATATGGATTGGCATCAACTGGAGTAACTTCTGGGTGCTATCAGTGGAAGGTACGTAGAATTCTAAGTAGTTTTTAGCATTTTGTCTTTTAGTCCTTTTCTCCCCAGGTTCTTACAAAAAAATGTATGAAAGACTTTTAAAAAATCATATATAGGGGCACTTTGTTGTCTCAGTTGGTAGAGCATGTGCTTCTTGATCTCAGGGTTGTGAGTTCAAGCCCCATGTTGTGTGTGGAGCCTACTTAAAAAAAAAAATCATCATGTAAATGTTTTATCTTTACGTAAGATGTTAACAAAAATGGCACTGAATGAAGGTATACAAGAAATCTGTTATTTTTGTAACTCTGTTATAAATTCTTCTCAGGTTATCTCAAAAAAATTTTTTTTTTTTTTTAAAGATTTTATTTATTTGAGAGAGAATGAGAGAGAGCACATGAGAGGGGGGAGCGGGAGAGTGAGAAGCAGACTCCCCGCCGAGCAGGGAGCCCGATGCGGGACTCGATCCCGTGACTCCAGGATCATGACCTGAGTCGAAGGCAGTCGCTTAACCAACTGAGCCACCCAGGCGCCCTCAAAAATTTTTTAAATGAGCAGTTAAAAAATGTTGATAATCCCTCTTATGAGGGGTCACAGAGATCATACCCAGCCATGAAAATACAGTAATCTGTGTGATGTTTCTGCCTAGGAAAGCCCATGAGAGACTAAGTGCCTAAGATTTTTTTGGGTGCTGGTCACATACCCTCTGCCTTGATATACACTAAAATTTTAGTCCCAGAGGGAAAGGAGGTGTTAATGCTAAATGATACTGTTGTACAAAACAGCCCAGGCACAATGAGCCACCCTCATCAGTTAGGGAAAGTTTTTATCGGTGAAGGAAACTGTTTACCAGTCTAGTTCCAAATTTCAGACAGGGTCCAACACTGCAAGCAGGACTTTCTAAGGATGGCAGTCTCTGCTATATTAATTCCTTTTTGGCATAGTCCACCCCCTTGGCCCTTGGCCACCATCTCTTTACAGTAAAATTATCAGTAGGACCCTAGGCAGCAGGGTGAGACCAACTTGTACTATTGAGGGGGTCCTAGACTTAGCTAGTTAAAACAAATCCCATTAACCGTAAAGGCCTGTCATAAAAAGCCATGTGGATTTGCCCTTAAGTTTTTGTATTAACTGGCTTAGGCATCATTTCAGCACAGCACAACTCTGGCCAGTCCAGGGCTTAGGTAGTGTCATGTTAGGGTGCACACACAAGAACTACAGTTCTAGAAGGCATACGTGCTATCCTTGGAAACGAAGAGTTTATGATTGTTAGGATACCCCTGGTCATGATGTACAGTATTAAGCAGAACAAGTTAACAGGGCCCCAACGTGACCTTCCACCAGGGGTACCTCCCACCCTCTGCTCCCAGTCAGTTTGAATAATTTAGAGTCAGTGGGACTCAGGGACTGCCTAAAGGCAGTCAGTTAAATGGTTTTACTTATCTGTGATACCAATTTATTTGCCTCAAGAGCATGATGACATCTAGAGGTGTGCTGTGGAATATGCAGGAGCTAGGGCCACTCCCTGTTTTTCATAGTCTGTCAGTTATGATGGGAGGCTCAGCAGTCAGGTTGAATTTGAAGTACTCACAGCAGCCTTCAAGACAACATGGATTTTTTTTTTCCCCCTAAGAAAAACAGTTCTGAAAAACAAAGATCATTAGGGGCGCCTGGGTGGCTCAGATGGTTAAGCGTCTGCCTTTGGCTCAGGTCATGATCCCAGAGTCCTGGGATGGAGTCCCGCATTGGGCTCCCTGCTAGGCGGGGAGCCTGCTTCTCTCCCTCTGCCTCTGCCTCTCTCTCTCTCTCTGACTTTCATGAATAAATAAATAAAAAAATTAAAAAAAAAAACAAAGATCATTAATGCCGTCCCCACTCCTCCACACTTCCCAAGGGTCTGGGTTTTTTGTTTTTTTTTTTTTTCTCCCTTATTCTGAAATCATAGGTCTCATTTAGTAATTATAACTTCGGAGTTTTTCAGTCATGTTTTTTATCTTCATTTAGACCTTTTGTACAGAAGGGTTGGGTGCAAGGACAAAAGAATTTTCACACAAAACCATTTTCATACAACTTAACCAGAACAGTTAGTCAGGAAGTTGATCAGGACAAAAATCCCAGTTAAAAATTTTTTTTCAAAAGGTTTAAAAACCTCTTAACTCTTTTATCCTAATCATTTATCTAGTGAGCAGCCTAGAAAAGATCAATCTCTTTCTGGAAGAAATTCTTTTAATAAAAGGCCTTACTTAGATGTGTCTATCAGAAGAAAGATGAGACATGGAGAGTCAAGCTATCAGTCTGTTGTTGCAACCTGCAAGTAATCCAAAAAGCTGAACATAGTATAAGCCAACAGTAGTGGGATGTCCCCAAGAAGAGGTTGCAGGTCCAATCGATTAAGAGTGGATGGCAAGGTCATACTCCCTGTGGTATGCCTTCCTCCAACTACATCATTAGAGGAGTGAAATCAGTTTCTGTGTCAGAAGTATGGAGCCAGTTAGCTCAAATTTAGATGGTTCCATCAAAGAACAAGCCCTTTCCTAGGGGCATCTGCAAGTGACCCAGACAGTCCAGCCAGAATCTATGAGGTTTTCAGAGTTTGTGGCCCCACAGAGGAGTCCTAAATCTGCAACACTCCCAAAATTTGAGTTTTGTTCTTTGGGCCAGTTCCTGCTTTTGAATTGAGCACAGCTCATGTTGGGTTGAAATAGCCCATGGCAGACAGTATCACGTTTTAGCTTGGAGTCAGGTCCAAGCAATTAGAATCTATAAATTCAGGATTCTGAAAAGCTGACAACTTTTTTGGCATCAATGAAGCCTAGAGGTTGTCAGACCAAACTGCTGTGTTTCAAATCCAAGTGACAAGCAAGGCTTTTCTAGGCTCTTTTTGCCTTGTCAGTCTCTGAGTCCAAATTTAGCCAGTCAAAAATATGCACTTTAGGCTAGAAAATCATTAGCCTCTAAAAGTCAGACATCAGATTTTACTGATGAACTGAATGGCAAGTGAAAACTACTTTTTAAAACTCTGAAAATATATCTGTGTATCTCTGGAGATTATCACTCTTTATATATTGTCTCCCTTTTTTCAGAGGCTCCAGTAAGCAAAAATCATAGCAAAAAATCATCAGTTATGGAAGCTTATTTTGTTTCTGATACTCAAAAGAGATAAAATTTACCCTCTGGTGGCAAAAAACAAGGAAGTTGTGTCTCCCTAACAATTTTTCCTTTGTAGCTTTCACTGATCAGGATGATCCCTTAGCATTTATGAAGTTACAAGCCTGTAATATTTTACATCAGTTTTATTACACATCTAGATGAAATAGCCACAAAAAAAAGCTTTTTTTTTTTTAAATTTAAAATTTGGGGCACCTGGATGGCTCAGTCATTAGGCATCTGCCTTCGGCTCAGGTCATGATCCCAGGGTCCTGGGATTGAGCCTCGCATCAGGCTCGCTGCTCGGCAGGAAGCCTGCTTCTCCCTCCACTCCCCCTACTTGTGTTCCCTCTCTCGCCGTCTCTCTGTCAAAAAAATAAATAAAAATCTTTAAAAATTTAAAACTATTCCCCTTCAGATTTCAAGTTTACTCAAGGTCTTAGAGTGAATTTAGGGTAATTAGTTGGGTCAGGGGCACTGCTACAGCAGTGGAAGCATCTAGGCTAAAGAAAATAACTGGAGAGGTCTTTTCTTTTTTCTTTTCTTTTCTTTCTTTCTCTTTTCTCCTTTTCTTTTCTTTTCAGCTTTGTTCCAGCTCTGGGAACTGATTTAACTTTTTTCCCTCTTACTTGGAGGAAAGAGGAACACACACTTCTAATATTTTTGGTCTACCCAGAACTCACCTTTGGGGAAATTTGAACTTTTTGCCCTCCCACCCAGAGGAGAGACAACTGCAAATTAATTTGTATTCTTTGGCCCATCCAAAGCCCATTTGTAGGGATGTTTGGGGCCCATTGTTTTCCCTCCCACAAGAAGAGAACATCACAAATTTTACCCTGACTGCTCTCTTTTTTCTCACTTTAACCAGGCCAAAAGCAGTCATGGGAGCCAGTGAGCTAACTCTTCTATGGTTGGATCTATTATTTTTGAGTTCCATAGGTAACTTTACCTCTCCCAACAGATAGCAATTCACTTGCTGTTTCATAACACGTGTTAACTCCATAGCCACCAGACACCAGCGTTTTGTCTTTACCACTTCTCTCTCTCTCTCCTCCAAATAGCACTGTAATTATATTTTAATGAGTCAGTTCTAATGAATCTTCTTGTTGCCACCACTGTGTCAAGGGTCCCCAAGATGACCCCTATATTCAAAGATTTGGTAGAAGAATTCATAGGACTCAGCATATAGTTTTACTTATGACTAAGGTTTATTGTAACCATCCAGTAAGGACTTAAAGCTGGGTAAAAGAGGAAAAGACCAAGGTGGAATCTGGAGGAATCAGTGTGTGTGCTTCTTTGTGTTCTCTCCTTCCCATGAGGGCTCACATGGAATATGCTCTTTTCCCAGCAACCAAGTGCAGCAGCATGTATGCAGTGTGTTAGGGAAGCCCATTAGAGACTTAGCACCCACAGTTTTTTACCAGGGGCTCATTATGAAGGTGTACTCTGCCTCACATGTACCAAAATTCCAGACTCCCAGGAGGAAAGCAGGTATTCAGCATAAACCGTACTGTTCAAACACTGAATGCCTGGTGAGCTACTCTTATCACTTAGGGAAAGTTTGGTATCAGTGTAGGAAACTGTTTACCAGTTGAATTCCCAGAGACTAGCCAGGGGCCAATGATTCGGCTCAGGTCATGATCTCAGGGTTGAGATCAAGCCCCATGTTGGGTTCCGTACTGGGCGTGGAGCCTGCTTAAGATTCTTTCTCTAACTTTCTCTACCTTTCCCTCTGCCCGTCCTGACCCTTCTCTCCTCTCCAAGAAAAAAAAAAGAAAACCAGTTTCAGGCCTGCTATATTAACTCTTCTCTGCACAGAAATATACATAAAAGAGTAAGAAAATTTGAATGTAAAGAACTGAAGCTTTCCATTAATGATTTTTCTGGACTGGACATCTTCAGCTTCATAATTGAATTATAAGCTAAAATTGTTTAAATAAGTACTCAAAGGTTACTCTAAATGTTCTATAGGTAAAAATTAAGTTTGTTTTTAAATTGTTATAAAATGATGAAATTGTTTCATTTGTATCTTATTTTCACTTAGGATGGAAATAAACTTACATATTCCCATAAATGCATCAATGTTGTTTATGAGCATATTCCCCAGTATTGGTTTATGCAATTAATAGTATATAAACAGGTTTTTTGGATATTAGTGAACATTACCACTTTCATTTTATTTTAGTTTTACATTGTGAAGGAAAACAGAGGAAATGAAGGCACGTGTGTTGGAGTTTCTCGCTGGCCAGTACATGACTTTAACCACCGTACTACCTCGGATATGTGGCTCTACCGGGCCTATAGTGGTAACCTCTATCACAATGGAGAACAGACTCTGACGTTGTCCAGCTTTACTCAAGGAGATTTCATTACCTGTGTGCTAGACATGGAAGCCAGGACCATTTCCTTTGGGAAAAATGGAGAGGTACTGAAACTCATTCACAAGCATTACATATTTTCTTGTTTTTATTTATACTCAACTCAATTATTTAAGTGCTGGTTACTCAGTTTGTAGATTACCCCCTCTTCTCTGCTTTTACTTTATTACCTTTTGGTTCTTTCACCAAACAACAGAAAGATGGTAAAATCCCAGTAAGATTTTTGAAGCAGATGAACAAATCAGGATCATTTGTTGTATGTGGGATTTTCTTGGTTAGCAATGTTATTTGAGATTTGTTCTTGTAAATTGTGTTCTGTCTCATAAAAGCTTTGAATCTTAATGTGATTGGATATTATACATTAAAAAAAATTTCTTATTTCTTTTAATCACCTCTGCCACACTGTAGGAACCCAAATTAGCTTTTGAAGATGTGGATGCAGCAGAGTTGTACCCATGTGTCATGTTCTATAGTAGCAACCCAGGGGAAAAGGTAATGAAACCTCAAACCTTTATACTTAAGTGTAAAGAATATTTGTCTTTTTTTATTAATATTTGTTTGGCTCTGATAGAGTTTATAAATAGAATAAGCTATTTCTACCGTTAAAGTACCTGCTCAGGTAATTTGCTCTCCAAGAAAGTTAGATTACTTTTAGAAGGTACCTTTACTCTTCATTAAAGCACTATTTGATATTCTGGCAATTTGAATGTAATAATTCCTTTCCGTTATAGGAATTATAGGAAACAATTTAGGAATAATCTGGTTCATTAGCAGTTGTGCATATAGGAGATCTAGAAATAATATTTTTTTTTTAAAGATTTTATTTATTTATTTATTTGAGAGAGAGAGAGAAACAGCATGAGAGGGGAGAGGGTCAGAGGGAGAAGCAGGCTCCCCGTTGAGCCGGGAGCCCGATGTGGGACTTGATCCCAGGACTCCGGGACCATGACCTGAGCCGAAGGCAGTCGCTTAACCAACTGAGCCACCCAAGCGCCTGATCTAGAAATAATCTTAAACGTAATCAGATACCATTAGCTGAATAATGGAAGTTGTAGTTGTGATGGGGAACTTGACGTTCATTCAGCTGAGGGGGGTCCTTATACCTTATAGATGGTGTAAATTTGAACCCTAAACACTTCAGGAGGACAGTATTAAAGAGATACCCTCTCACTAAAAACTTTTTTTTCTCCTCCTCTAACATCCAGGCAGAGACAA
Organism: Leptonychotes weddellii; assembly: GCF_054177405.1. Lineage (NCBI taxonomy): Eukaryota > Metazoa > Chordata > Mammalia > Carnivora > Phocidae > Leptonychotes > Leptonychotes weddellii. The sequence goes on along the minus strand of NC_138377.1, from coordinate 92,249,229 downwards.
ATTTCTTTGTGGTCTCCCTGTGCTGATGGGTGGATTTGTTTTCCTCAAATGAAAGGATGTAGTATAGCCTAGCTCTGGTCTCCAGAATTTCTAGTTATTTTGTAGTAGAAAATTTTCACACTGTCATATTTCTATAATGGGAGTGCTGGACTTGATCAGTCCTAAGCATGAAAGTTAACTTTTATTCTGTGCTTTTAAATATGTTTTAAAAATTGCCAAGGTGGTATAATTTTAAGCTAGCAATTCATGAGAGAGGGAAACTGCCTCTTGAATAAGTAATCAACAAAACTGGAGATGAAGTAAAGAGACAACCCAGTACCTGCAGTAGTCCTTTCCCCCAGTGATATTCTCACAGCCCAAACTAGGCTTTGCTATGTTCTACTCAAAATGATGGCCTAGTGCTCCCCAACATCTGTGAACCTTGAAGGAATTAATTCAACCTTGGACTATGTATCAACCAATTTATTCTGCCCAGAAGCCTTTTCTGATAAATTTCACAGTCTCTGATAAAAACAATATTAATGGTAATTAACATCTTTTTGAACAATTTACTGTGTATCTGGCACTGTAGTAATAGGCACTTTATGTACATAGTCTCATTTAATCTTTAAAATAACCATAAGAGGGCGCCTGGGTGGCTCAGTTGGTTAAGCGACTGCCTTCGGCTCAGGTCATGATCCTGGAGTCCCGGGATCGAGTCCCGCATCGGGCTCCCTGCTCAGCAGGGAGTCTGCTTCGTCCTCTGACCCTCTCCCCTCTCATGTGTTCTCTCTCTCTCAT
>NC_138377.1:92179094-92247949 GCF_054177405.1 Leptonychotes weddellii | reverse complement strand
CTGCCTGTGTTCTCTTCTAGGATTTTGATGGATTCCTGTCTCACATTTAGGTCTTTCATCCATTTTGAATCTATTTTTGTGTGTGGTGTAAGGAAACAGTCCAGTTTCATTCTTCTGCATGTGGCTGTCCAATTTTCCCAACACCATTTGTTGAAGAGACTGTCTTTTTTCCATTGGACATTCTCAGAAACATTTTAAAGTACTACTTTTATAGATTCTGCATTGTAGATTCTGTATTATTTTATTTTTTATCTTCACCTTTGGGGATAATATGAATTCTGAGATAAAAATGAGATATATTCAGTAAATGTTTATTGAGTATTTGATATGTGCCAGGTACTCTTCTTGGTTCTGGGGAGCCAGCACCAAACAAAACAAAGTCCCTTGCCTTCATGGAGCTTCAGTTCTTTTTTTCTTTCTTCCCTTCTTCTTCCTCCTTCCTTCCTTTTTCCCTTACTCCCTTTCTTCCTGTCATAGATTAGACAGTAAATAGGCAGAGAGAAGTTCATGTTGTATATGAACAGGAGTATTAAGATCATGATTATGAAGGTATGTGGCCATTTGGCAACCCTAATAGAATTAGCTATATTTGTGGCAACTGCTATCTTTTTTTTTTTTTCTTAAGGTTTTATTTTAGAGAGAGAGAGAACAAGTGGAGGGGGGCGCGGAAGGCAGAGGGAGAGGGGAAGCAGACTCCCTGCTGAGCACAGAGCGAGAGGCAGGGCTTGATCTCACAACCCCAAGATCATGACCCTGAGCCAAAATCAAGTGGACACTTAACTGACTAAGCCACCCAGGCACCTCACTGCTATCTTGATATTATGTTTATTTGTAAGCTCTTAGATGTTTTAATTAATTTTTTTAAACTCTTGGGAGTAGTTTATTTTGTGAGGCATTGCTCTGTTTAGAGCATGGGGTTTCTGTTTAGATTTGTATTGTATTTACATGTATTACATGTATTTACATGTCTTCATCTTTGCATGTTTGAAGACTAAAGATAGGCATCAAAATCAAAGTGCTAAGGAAACACAGTTTTAGTGATTAGATATCATTGGAGAAGTTCTAGTCAAATCTTACAAGCAAAAGTGAGACTATTTTTTGTTTTTAAGAGAAACTTCTCTAAAAAATGAGTAATTGCAAAAGCTTGTTACCTTATTATCTGTAGAGTTTATAACAGTGGGCACAGTAGTGAATACAAGGATGTATACATGCAAGAACATTAAAAAATATTTCATAGAAATTGGTACTTATGAAATAGATTTAGAAACTTCTCAAATTAAATGTTAAAAGTTTTCCATTCCCTTGTCACTTGTGAAGAAACAAATCCTTAATACTTTTTTAATATTTACCATGGTTTACAGAAATTGATCAACAAGCTGAAGAAAGTGACCAAGCCCAGCAGGCACAGACGCCGGTTACCACTAGCCCATCAGCCTCGAGCACAACTTCCTTTATGAGCAGCTCACTGGAGGACACCACGACTGCCACCACTCCAGTCACTGACACAGAAACAGTACCTGCATCTGAATCCCCAGGAGTGATGCCACTTAGTCTTCTCAGGTAGGGAAGTTGACTTTAACATCTGCCATATTGATGCCTGTGATTTTGATCTCACGATCATTCTCTTATAAACAATGTGCCTAACTAAAAGCATTCTAGAGCTAGAAGGAACCTAAGAGATCATAGAGTCAAAGCCAATTTGCTGAAGTTGGGAATGTTCTTCAGAAGTTTAATAACTTGCCCAAAGTCTCACAGCCAGTTTAGAAGTGGCTGATCTATCTCCCGTGCCACTGGCAGATACTCTAGCCGTCTATCTCCTTATAATAATCTTTTTTTTGGGCTAGGTTTTTGAATATTTTTTTCCTCAAAAAGTAAATGCTTGTATTGAATATTAGAGCTTCAAGATAGAACGCACTTCCATGGAATAATTTTCTCAGGTTATTTCCCTTTTAAGCATTATTTCTTAATTATACTTTTATTCTTGTAAGATCAAACAAGTCTACTCAAATGAAAGAGCATGTCTTATGATACTTCTTCAGCCAACCCTATTTTAGTAGGTTTGTAAATTCCAAATAATGTTTAAGTTTCTTTTTGCTTCAGTTTGCCAGGTATATTCACAAAATGAAAAATTTTGAGAGAAAATCGTTAGGAAGGGACTATTTTGTGAGCTCCCTTAACTAGAGCTTAAGTGAAATAAAGGGCAGTAGAATGGTTAGTCTCCTTTTTTCTTCTTTCTTTACCCCCTTCCCTTAATTGACAGGTTATTATTATTCCTAGGGTATAGACTGACATCTTAGAGAGTAGAAGAGAGAGGGGCTGTTATCGTAATGCTTCTTAATTTTTGGTGTCCACAAGAACCACCTGGGAGGCTTTTTAAAGCTCTGGCTCTATCCCCCTGTAGTCTCATTCAGTAGGGCTGGTGGGGCACACAGTTTGCATTTGAATTGAGGGTCCCCAGTGATTCTGATGCCGTGGTCTTCAGCTCACACACTGAGAGTTACTGCTTTGCTCTTGGGCCGGAACACTCATCCTGGCAGTTACCAATGCCCAGTCCACACACATCTTAGCTCTCTCACTTGAGTAACAGTTCCAGGAGATACTTCTGTTCAAGAAAGAAGGAAGAGAGGAATAATAGGATATTCTAATACAGTTTTTAATCCTTGTTGCCTTCCAAGCTGTGCTGTGCAGGCATGGGATTCCCTGGTAAAATAACATTCCCTTGCTTTCACAGGCATTCACAGACCTTGTGACTCCTCCTTTGTCCTCAGTCTTTGTTTGCCTGCTGTTAGAGCTGCAGTTGTGTTTGCCTGGCTAAACATCATTTAACACTAGAAGAATCCGGGAACAACTGCCCCCTCTGTGAATATCATTGTATCAGTTATTCGACTGGATAGACAATGCTTTATTGATGCTCAAAAAGTTATTAGTTTTGTTGGATAAATCTTAAGAGTAGACAGTTGATGAGGATCTTTCTGAACCTTATTCTTTAGCCAATGTCTACCTTCTCAGCCTGAGAGGGGCTGCCTTTCTTCTGCCTTTCCCCTCTAGACAGCTGGCATACCATTCATACGCTGTTTTCAGTTGTGCTGGGGGCTGGGCAGTTACCTTTTCTTTCCATAACTTACCTATTGACTCTTACTTTATTCATGTGAATAATTTCATGGCTAGCTAGTAAATTTATATTTGAAGTAACTGTAAGTTAGCTATCTTTAAAAGTCTTTATTCTCTAACTACTGTATCCCTACCAAAATACCACTGTCATCTTGGTATTATAGTAGAAGGAAAGCTCCGTGAAGGCAGGGATTTTTTAAAATCTATTTTGTTAATTGCTGTATTCCCCCCACCTGCTATGTTGCTGGCATTTTGCTGAACAAATAATATGGTATTACTACTTTTATGGTAAAAAGTGTCCTATTAGATAGTAATTATTAAAATTGTTGGGAGTCTTTCTCCCCTCCCCATTAAACTATAGCTAACTTCATGTAGTTTTCCAGGTTGAATATTCTTCTATAAGAGGACTGTGATATATATATTATTTTCTAATTGGATTTTTATGCTAACTATTGTTGTTTTCTTAAAGGCAAATGTTCTCTAGTTACCCAACTACCACTGTACTTCCCACACGTCGTGCACAGACTCCTCCAATATCATCGTTACCAACCTCTCCTTCTGATGAAGTAGGAAGGAGGCAAAGCTTAACTTCTCCTGATTCCCAGTCAGCAAGGCCGGCTAACCGCACAGGTGTGTTTACTGTCATGCACTGTGACACCCAAACCTCTTAGCATTCCTGATAGGTGGGACTTGATAACTTGGGCATTGTGTTTTGTCTCATTGAAGGTAAAACAGTGATTTTAATAAAGGGGGGGGGGATCTGTCCTATCAAACTGAACCGTCTTTTTTATTTTGAAGCTGTAGATTGAATTATGGCTACCTGGGAGAGAAATAGTGTACTCTACATCAGTCGTATCAGACCCTTCTTATTTTCTAATATAGACACTTTTAGTGCTATGAATTTCCCTTAAGCATTGCTTTTGCTTCAACCCACACATTTTGAGATGCTGTGTTTTCATTTTCATTCAGTTTAAAGTACTTTCTAATTTACCATGGATATCTCCTTTGACAGTTTGGATCATTTGGAAGTATGTTATTTTGTTTCCAGATATTTAGGAATTTTCCAGATGTCTCTCTCTTACTGATTTCTAATTTAATTTCATTGTTATCAGAAAACATATCTTGTATAATTTGAATTCTGTTAAATTTGTTGAGACTTGGGGTGCCTGGGTGGCTCAGTTGGTTAAGCGACTGCCTTTGGCTCAGGTCATGATCCTGGAGTCCTGGGATCGAGTCCCGCATCAGGCTCCCTGCTCAGCAGGGAGTCTGCTTCTCCCTCTGATTCTCCTCCCTCTCATGCTCTCTGTCTCTCATTCTCTCTCTCTCAATAAATAAATAAAATCTTTAAAAAAAAAAAAAATTTGTTGAGACTTATTTTATGGCCCAGAATATGGTCTGTTTTGATAAATATTCCATGTGTACTTGGAAAAAATGTGTATTATGCTGTTGTTGAGTAGAGTGTCGTGTAAATTGTTGGTTAGGTCAGGGTGGTTGATTATTATGTTCAAGTCTTCTTTATCTTTACTGATTTTTGGTCTACTTATTCTATCATTTATTGATAGTGTTTAAATCTCTGACTGTAATTGTGGATTTGTTTATTTCCTCTTTCATTTATTAGTTTTTGTTTCATGTATTTTAAAATTCTCTTTAGGTCCATAAATATTTAAGGTTCTTAAGTCTTCTTAATGAATTGACCTCTTTATCATTATGAAATGACTGTCTTTACCCCTGGTAATATTCTTTGCCCTTAAATCTGCTTTATCTGGTATAAATATAGCCACTTACTTTTTTTTAAATTACTTTTAGTATCGTATGTCTTCTCCCATCATTTTACCTTTAACTTTTTTGTGTCTTTATATTTAAAATGGGTTTCTTAAAGGCAGCCTATTGTTGGGTCTTGCTTTTGGCGGGGGGGGGGGGGTTCCTTGCTTTTTTAATCCAACCTGATATTCTCTGCCTTTTAATTGGTGTGTTTAGACCATTTACATTGAATGTGATAACTGTATGGTTGTGTTTAAATTTGTCATCTTTCTGTTCCTGTCATCTGTTCTTTGTTCTTTTCTTCCTCTATTTCTACCTTCTTTGGATTAAATTAATATTTCATTTTATCTCCTTTGTTGGCTTATTAGCTATACTTTATATTGTATTTTTAAAGATTACTTTCAGGTGTATATTATGTATCTTTAATTATCACAGGCTGTCTTCAAGTAGTGTTATCATGTATATTTAAAAAAATCTAACAGTGGTATGCTTTTATTTCCTCTTTCTCAGTCTTTGAACTTTTATTATACATTTATATATAATATGTTATAAAGCCCCATAATACATTGTTATCATTTTTTTAAAGATCTGTTTATTTATTTTGGTGGGGAGAGGAAGATGGAGCAGGAGAGAGAGACTTTCAAGCAGATTCCTCACTGAGCACGGAGTCTGATGTAGGGGTCGATCTCATGACCCTGAAATCATGACCTGAGCTGAAATCTAGAGTTGGACACTTAACCAACTGAGACACCTAGGCATCCTTACATTGTTACTATTTTTGCTGTGAACAAAAGAGATTTGAAAACTAAAGTGTATTTTATATTTACCCACATAATTCCCATTTCTGAGATACTTTATTCCTTTATGTGGATCCAGATTTCCAGGTGGTATCATTTCCTTCTGCTATCCCTTTAACATTTCTTGTAATGGTCTGCTAGTGATGAATTCTTTTGGCTCTTATATATCTGAAAGAGTTTATTTCACTGTCATTTTTGAAAAATATTTTCATTGGATATAGAATTCTAGATTGATAGTTTTTTTTCTTTCAGTACTTTTAGATCCTCTACCATCTTCTGGCTTGCATTGTTTCCAATGATAAATTTTCTATCATTCTAATCTTGGTGTAATATGCCTTTTTCTATGGGTGCTTTTAAGATTTTTCTGTTTTATCACTAGGCTTAAGCAGTTTGATTTGACCTGCCCTGACATAGCTTTCTTCAATTTTCTTGTGCTTGGGGTTTGTTGAGCTTCTTGGATTTGTAGATTTAGAGTTGTCATTAAATTTGGAAATTTTTAATCCATTATTTTTTCAGATTTTTTTTTTCTGTTACATTCCTCCATTTCAGTATCTGTGGTTATGGGTATATAACACCACTTGAAGTTGTCCCACAGATCACTAATGCTTTGATTTTTTTTAATGTCTTTTTTCTATGTTTCCATTTTTGATAGTTTTTGTTGTTGTGTCATCTGGTCATTAATCTTTTCTTTGTAGTGTTTAATTGTTCATAATCCCATCCAGTGTATTTTTCCATTCAGACATTGTCATTTTCATAACTAGAAGTTGAGTGTAGATTTTTTTTTAATTTTTTATGTTTTTTTTTTTTTTAAAGATTTTATTTATTTATTTGAGAGAGAGAGTGAGAGAGAGAAAGAGCACAAGAGGGGGGAGCGGGAGAGGGAGAAGCAGACTCCCCGCCGAGCAGGGAGCCCGATGCGGGACTCGATCCCGGGACTCCAGGATCATGACCTGAGCCGAAGGCAGTTGCCCAACCAACTGAGCCACCCAGGCGCCCAATTTTTTATGTTTTTAACATGCTTAATCTTTTCTCTGCCTTATCAAGTACATGGAATAACAGTTTTCATTGTTAGAATAGTTATGTTCTGTAAAGTTTGTGAACACTGAATTAGTGAAAACTGAACTATTGCTCCTCAGGGAAATACAGGGCTAGGTTTCTGTGAGCTTCTGATCACATTTTGTCAGCTGATCAATATATAGCCTTATTTTATGTGTGTTTATATTTAAAGACATTCTATTTAATATATATTGTTGATTCATTACATCGAACTCATGACCCAAAACCACCATAACTCGTGCCTGAATGAAATTTATCTGACATATATTTTTTTCATAAGGCATATTACAGCCTTCTTGGACTGAGAAACATTAGACAGTATTTCATCACTATGCTTGGAGGCCATTTTAAACAGTGAAATCACCAAGAAAAGGCACAAAAATGCAAAACACATGACACTAAATAGACCATGAAGAGGAGACTTGTTTATAGTCTCAGAGCTAAAACAAGAATGTAGAGCATCACCTGTTCTGTCTCAGCTGGGAACAAATGTGTCAGGAGACTGAAATGTTTTTGTCACTGTGTGCATGTAAATGACTGTAAAAAGTGCCATGAGTATTGATTTTGGAGTTACAAATTAACTCTAATGAGTAGATGAATTTTCAAATATGGAGTCCACAGAAAAGAGCAGTGAGTATTGATTTTGGAGTTACAAATTAACTTTAATGAGTAGATGAATTTTCAAATATGGAGTCCACAGAAAAGAGCATCAACTTTATACCTGTTTTAATATCCTTCTCTACTTATTGTTTATCTAATTTCTAGGTCTGTTTCTATTGACTGATTTTTCAACTCATTTTGAATTGTATTTTCTTGGGTTTTTTTCATGTTTGGTGATTTTTTATTAAATATTAGACATTGTGAATTTTACCTTGTTGGGTGCTGAATAGTTTGTATTTATTTAAATTAGCCTTGTCATAGGATGTAGTTAAATTATTTGGGAATAATTTGATTCTCTCAAGGCTTCCTTTTAATCTTTGTTAGGACAGCCTTTAGCTTGGCTGAATTTTTCCCCATCACTGAACCAATACCTTTCTTTGTATTCTATCCAGTGCCTAGTGTATCAAGAATTTTTTCTCTCTGGCTTGTGGTAACACAAATTCTTCCCAACCCTATGTAAGCCCCAAGGATTGTTCTGCCTGCTGTTTCTTGGTGATTCTTTCCCCAGCTCTGGATAGCTGCTGCATTAGCATCAGCTGAAGACTTGAGGGAAAGAGAAAGACCCTCTGCACATTTTTGGAGTTCGCTTTCAATCTCAGTGCAGCTCTCTTCTTTCCGTACAGCTCTCTCTTTTCTGGTATTCTACCCTGTGAACACTAGCAACCTGAATTCTCTACTCTTGTCTGCTCAATTCAGAGAGACCACTGAGCTTAGCTTGAATTTGCCCTACCTGAACTGCTGCTTGGAAATTCTCTCCAGGAAGTAGGCTGAGGCAGTTGTACACCTTGCCTAGTTTGATTTCCTTCTCTCAGGGATCACTGTCCTACACAGCCTGTTTGTCCAGTGTCCACAGACCATCATTTGATACATTCTATTTCTTCTTTTAGTTGTTGAAGGTAAATCCAGTCTCTCTTACTCCATGATGGCTAGAAGTAGAAGTCCATCAGATGTATCAGGCCTATTACCTGGCAGTAGTGACATTTTTTAAGCAAAAATGGAAGTTGTCATTCTCCCTCCTTCCTTCTTCTTTCCTTCCTAATTCAATTCAAAAACATTAAGTGGGGCCAACCTAGGTAGGCTTTCATGCCAGCAGATTTGAGAGGTAGGTGGCATAGTGGTCCAGATTGGGGGTATCAGCCAGATTGGAGTGAAGGAAACTTCTTGTCTGTGGGAGTGGCCTAGCATAGGGTATTGGAGTCCCAGGTCATGGAGGAAATGTCCACATAGCTTGGCACTAGGGATCAAGGCCATGCAGGGTGCAGAGGGCTTCTATCAGCACTGTCCACTGAGAGGGCCTAGGAGCAGTGATACTTTAGTAGCAATAAGCACACCTAGTGCCAAGATCCTGTCTTCTAAATACCATTCTTTACTAAAAGGGAACTCTGATCTTCTGGCAGAAATGGCTGATTTCAGGGTTAAGTATGAGATGAGCCTGGAATAGCTTGTGCAAGAAAGTGATAAAGTACTCAAAGAATGATGGGCACATGCCTCAAGGATATAGAAACCCAATTGAAGGGGCTTCCACTAGCCAAATCTGGGATGTTTGGGGCATCAAAATAAAAATCATAATTACAGTAACATATAATATAACCCATGAATACAATGAGAATCTATAACCCTATACTGATGGAGAAAGTAGACTGATAAATCTGAAAGCAATGATAGAATTGGGAAATCCTCATTTGTCAACCATCATCATCATAATAATTCAGCCAGTAAACATTAATGGGTGCTAGTGAATCTAACTTTGACGAGGAATGGGATATTTACATATTCTCATAGTTCCTCCCAACAAATATTTATTACAAAGGGGAAAAAATAAGAGTACTTTTATAGTGGGGAAACCTGGCAGATACCAGCTTAACTCAAGTGATCAAAGTTAGTATCACCAGTAATGGGACAAGTTGAAATCATGTACCATTTAATAGAATTCAGTGAGTAGAAGGCAGCATCAGTTTTGTGGTACTCCTGCCAAATCATGAAGAGACAGCAGACAAACCCAAATTGAGTGACTTTCTATCATATAACTGGTCTGTAATCTTCAAAGTATCAAAGTAATTGAAGGAGATAGGAAAACTAAATGCAAGGATGATCCTGGATTGGATCCTTTACTGTCCAGAATGTTATCAGGACTTCTAGTGAAACTAGAATGGGATCTGGATTAGATGTTGACATTGTTAATTTCCTTACTTCAGTGGTGTGTTTTGCAGAACAGTGTCCTTATTTGTAGGAGTTGATATGTTAGAGTATTCAGGGGAGTTGGAGCATCATGTCTGCTACTTACTCTCCAGTGGGTCAGGGGTAAAAGAATTCTTTTGTACTATGCTTGCAAATTTCCATTAAGTTTGAACATTTTTGTAAGTAAGAAACTATTTCAAAATAAAACATTTAAAATTTTTTCAGCAGCTTTATTTTGTGTGAGCTTTATGAAAAACCTTAAGAAGCTGTAAGTTAATCATATTAGCTATAACTTAATCACAGGTTAATCATGACCTGAACAGAAATCAAGAATTGGACGCTTAACAGACTGAGCCACCCAGGCACCCCACGAATTCTTAATAGAAAAAAATTTCATTAAAGTTGTACAGTATTAATAAATTGGGGACTTATGGTGTAGGGACACTTTTTATTCATGGTATGTAGTGATACAGGCTCTTATTCTCTTTCTTTTGTCTCAGCCTTGTCAGACCCCAGCAGTAGACTTTCAACTTCTCCTCCTCCTCCAGCAATTGCAGTACCCTTGCTGGAAATGGGGTTCTCTCTCCGGCAGATTGCCAAAGCCATGGAAGCCACAGGTAGGACACATTTTTACATATCCGTATATGTGGATATGAGAAGCCTGGTATTATTGAGGGTGATATATTTTTTAAGAGACCATAAAGCCAATTTAGTTACAGTGGCATTGTAGCAGACACTGTTAAACTGATACCCTGAATAACTAATTATGTCACCCCAAATCAGTATCATACTTTTCTTTTTCCCTCTTCAGGTGCTCGAGGAGAGGCTGATGCCCAAAACATCACTGTCCTTGCCATGTGGATGATAGAGCACCCTGGGCATGAGGATGAGGAGGAGCCCCAGTCAGGCAGCACAGCAGACTCAAGGCACGGAGCAGCAGTCCTAGGCAGTGGTGGGAAGTCAAATGACCCCTGTTATTTGCAGTCACCAGGAGACATCCCATCAGCTGATGCTGCTGAAATGGAAGAAGGCTTTAGTGAAAGGTGAGATTCCAATTTCTGTATTTCTGTTTTATGTGGTATAAATGATAGTTCCAAGTGCCCCATTTATTTCCCCTCATAGATGCTTCTAATGGTGTGTAAAGTTGATAACTAGAGATATAAGGTGGATATTTCAGTTACAAGTTTATGTTTCTGTGAAGGGTAAAAAGGACATCACAAGTTTTGACTTGAATAGATGTTTTCATGGAAAAGGAAATAATTTTTATATAAAATTAAGCTGAAAAGAGGAAACTGAAAATTAAAACAAGTTTTTTCTGAAACAAAATAAACATTCTGATAAAATAATTTTATCTCTTATAAGTGATATAGAATGTTCATTTTTTTTTAAAGGTTTTATTTATTTATTTGACAGAGAGATAGCGAGAGAGGGAACACAAGCAGGGGGAGTAGGAGAGGGAGAAGCAGGATTCCCGCTGAGCAGGGAGCCCGATGCGGGTCTCGATCCCAGGACCCTGGGATCATGACCTGAGCCGAAGGCAGATGCTTAGCGACTGAGCCACCCAGGCGCCCCTAGAATGTTCATTTTAATATTGGAAATTGACTTAATGTGTATAGAAGTAGACTTTTAAATCTTTTCTTAATATAGATTTATATCTTCATTTTTTCTTTAGTTTTTAATATCTAGTACAATACACCATTTAAAAAAATTTTTTTTAAAGATTTTATTTATTTATTTGACAGAGAGAGACACAGTGAGAGAGGGAACACGAGCAGGGGTAGTGGGAGAGGGAGAAGCAGGCTTCCCGCAGAGCAGGGAGCCCCACGCAAGGCTTGATTCCAGGACCCTGAGATCATGACCTGAGCTGAAGGCAGAGCTTAACGACTGAGCCACCCAGGCGCCCCTACACCATTTTTTTTAATTGTAAAAAGAATTCTGTGATAATGCATAGCCTGAGATGAGATGTAATAAAATACTCCACAGTTTTTCCCCAAATCCCCCCGCTTTAGTACTTTAAGTCTTCATTTTTCTTTGTAGCCCATCAGGTCATTTGGTTAACAAGGCTTGTGTCTTCTGTAATATGTAGATATTTTCTGACAAGCTCAGTGGATATTTTCATAACTTATTTTGAAATACGTTTCTCATAGGCAGGGATTCTCAGTCATTTCAAATTTAAGTATTTAATCATTTAGAATTTAATTAAAACCATTGATCTCGTTTGGATTTGAACATGCATTAAGCATCATTTCCTTGTTGGCATAATTCATAATTAGATAGGGGCACCTGGCCGGGCTCAGTCAGTGGAGCATGCAGTTCTTGATGTTAGGGTCATGAGTTCAAGTTTTATGTTGGGCATAGAGCCTACTTAAAAAATAAATAAAAGTAAAAAAAAAAATAGATAAAATTACTGCTCAGGGCAATATGACATATTTTTAATTTAGGAGCTTTTCCAAGGACAAAGATATGTTTCAGTTTTATTGTAAATATATTTTATTCTTGGTACTGTTTGGAGGAAAACGCAATACCAAAAGCGAGCTTGTGCCTATGCTTTCCATTTATGGTGGTTCTTAAAAATTTGTGTTGCTTTCTAATTTGCACTTGTAGTCCTGATAATCTGGACCATACAGAGAATGCAGCTTCTGGAAGTGGACCACCAGCTAGGGGTCGCTCAGCAGTAACAAGAAGGCACAAGTTTGATTTAGCTGCTCGCACATTGCTAGCAAGAGCAGGTAATTGATATGTTTCACATCCTTCTGATGGTAAAAGTCATATAGTTTATTTATATTTGAAAGTCAGTGTGAAAGCAACATTAAAGAAGATGTAAACTAATGATACTAAGTACTCAGTTCCTCCACATTAACAGAGTAGCTATTTGCATTTTACTATCTATTTACATAATTTTGCATTGAAATCACAGCATACTTTCATAGATTTATTTTTAAGCTTTCTCTGGGTACAAAAGTCTATACTGGTTACTTGTAGATCCTGAGATTTTTCCTAAATATGCTTTCTGCTGTCAAGCAATTTATACTTTAAGAAGTGAAGATGCATGTTTCAAGTTTAACATTAATAGTGAGAAGGAGCTGAAAAGAGCACTGTGCCAGAATAGGCGCTGGCTGTTCTGATGTCCTCTGGGCCTTAGGGCTAAACTAGTAGGTAAGGCCCTAGATAAGCAAAAATAAATTCCATTGCTACTTTAGTAAAATACTTGCAGTATTATGCTCTAGACATGTGAAGTGTCATTTATAGGGGAACATATTTTCCAAACTAAAAACTAGGATATGTGATTTGTTAAAATAGCATTTGATCTTTGAACTATTAAAACATAATTTTTTAGTGATTTATGGTAACAGAGAAGTTGAGATTGAGCTAGAAAATATAGGATGTGTAGTTAATATATAGTGAAAGGGACTGATTAAAAAAAAATAACCCTAAAAGAATACTAACAGCCCATATTTATTGAGTGTTTTTCTGTATTACATTATGAAGTATTTTACATGGATTATTTACTGTTAACAGCCCTGTAGTTAGGAGTGCTCTTCCCCATTTTACAGAGAGGAAACACACGTGATAGGTAAAATTTTATGTTTATGGTCTGGAATCCCAGTAAATCAGCTGAGCTAGGCTCTTTCCTGCATGTATGGCAGTTAAGAACTGGCGAAATATTTAGAATTACTTATTCATGCAAATAAAATGCCTTTCTTGTTTTGTTCTGAGCGGGGTTATACCGCTCTGTGCAGGCCCACAGGAATCAAAGTCGGAGAGAAGGAATATCTTTGCAGCAAGACCCAGGGGCGCTGTATGACTTTAATTTAGATGAGGAATTGGAAATTGATCTTGATGATGAAGCGATGGAAGCTATGTTTGGACAAGACCTGACCAGTGACAATGATATTCTGGGAATGTGGATCCCAGAGGTACTGGATTGGCCTACCTGGGTGTGTGTGATTGCAGCGGGGGCTGCTCTGACTTATTTTCCTGCCCTCCTGTTCATACAACTTACTAACAACAGCCTTGCCTAGAGTTGTTACACTCTGAAAAGTCTTACATCTCATCCTAAAGTTTGGGGCTCTAACGCTTGATGTTACTTTGATACCTACAAACTAGTAAGAAAAAGTCTCTCTTGCTTTCTCTGTGCGATTTTATTGCTTCTCTCCCCAGACTAGATGAATAGAGCCATATAATGGTAATATTTGATTATAATATCAAAGATAGATTCCAAAACAGGCATCAGGTCCTAGTCAGCTGTGCTGGGTGTAGAACATGGCTGCTGTGCTCACCTTGCTGTCTGAATGCATGCTCTTCTCCTTCGTAGGTTCCACTTAATCACTGTAATGCCTCATTCTAACAACCAGTGCCACCTAGGTCTTGTAACTGCTTCCATCCAGGGCCAGGGTACATGATGGGTTTGTATGTTTTCGTTGTTTAGCATTATGCTTTTGTAGCAGGGAGACTGAAAACTTCACAGGTCTAAGTCCTACAGAAAAGAGCATCTACTCTATTACGTTAATAAGATAAATGAATCCAAATGACTTCTTAGAATTCAGATAAGAGATATGCATGTTATGGCCAGATGAAAAGTAGCTTTATTAGGATTTTTTAAAAAATCATTTGAGATAGGGCTAATTGTCATTTTTATTAACTCCTCTCAGTAGGATAGTGAGTTACCTTTATTATAACTTACCAGATTGAGAAAGGGCAAAGAACACCTTCAGATCGTGAGATCTAAATTCTGATTTGAAAGAAATTTGTTACGTAACATTAATGAACATCCTGCAAATACTCCAGCATATGTAAACGAAGTCATTAATATATAAATATCTATTTTCCTCTTCTTAATTTTATGTTAAATTGACTAATAATTTGATATGAAATTTTGTGCAGCATGTTTGTGAATCTGAAGACAGGGAAGAAGTGGTGGTGTGTGAACTGTGTGAATGCAGCGTCGTCAGTTTCAATCAGCACATGAAGAGAAATCACCCTGGCTGTGGGCGCAGTGCAAACCGCCAGGGCTACCGCAGCAATGGCTCCTATGTGGATGGCTGGTTTGGTGGTGAATGTGGGAGTGGAAATCCATACTACCTGCTGTGTGGCAGCTGCAGGGAGAAGTACTTAGCCCTGAAGACCAAATCCAAGACAACAACTTCTGAAAGGTACCTTGAAATTGTATAGCTCTCCAAACCCTCTGAATGAAGAGTGTAAAGTATCTCTCATCAAGACATGGGAATTACAGCTTTTTTCATGTGAGGAGTTACACTTAACCTTTCCTTAAGTCCCATGATTGCTGAATTGGGGTCAGGAAGGATGGAGGAGGTTGAGGAATTCATGTTTTGCCAGAGCTGGGAGCCTGTAGCCTAGGAACAGATTCTTCACTGGAGTTTGATTTCGTTAACCTTTGACTTGTTGGCAGGTTCTGGGCAGGACCCTTGCCTTAACCTTTAGGAAGCTTATGGTCAGTTTTTCTCATTGGTGTTTTTTACCCTGTTTTTGACCTCTTAATTAAGATCTTTTTATTGATTAAAAAAATAGAGTTTAGATTAAATGAGCTTCCATGAAAACATTACTTCTTTCTATCCTTGAATAGCAATTCATCTGTAGTGAATAGGATTTTTGCCCTTATTGACAACTATTAAAATCTTTACGGGTTCTGGAATAGGTTTTGATTAAGAGTTGTTGTAGGTGACCCAGAAACCTCCCCAGTAATTTGGTAAAATAGTCACTGATTTTTGTAAACCTGTGTGAACCTACATACCAGTAGTTTTTATTAGTGCATAACATGAAACACTTTTATTTTGTGTTGCTTTATTAATGACCTTTAAAAATGTTCTAATGCCTTAATTTGCATTTTTGGGTACTAACTGTTCTGTATAAAAATACAATGTTCTTCATGTTTGGTGCAGGTACAAGGGACAAGCTCCAGATCTAATTGGCAAGCAGGACAGTGTGTATGAAGGTAGTTGTTTTGAGAGCTTCTTTATTTTACATGTGTTTTTATATATACCTTCTGCTTAACATCTGTTACTAAAATTTACCTTTATGTGTATGTGTTTGTATTTAGGTACATGTTAACTTAAAACTTTCTGTAAAAAGCTCAAGGTAGTTTGAAAGCAACAGTCCTAGTTCTTAAAACCAAAGGAAAAGGACCTGGATTCAAATACTAGCTTGACCACAGAATGTTAATTTCTGTATGGCATATTTTTTTTCAAATTTTTTCTCTAATTGAGAAAAATAAATAAAAAATTGAAGACAGCATGAATTTATCTGGAGCATTCATTTCCTTGAAATCATCATCTCTAATGATTATGGACAGGGTTAAGAAGTCTTTGCTGACCCCATAACAATAGCTTGTATTAGTTGAAACCTCCATTACCAGCTGTAACGTTTGCTGTTGTTTTAAGTGGGTTTGGCTGCTCTGGCTCCTTTTCCCTTAGACTCTCACTATGCCTCAGGAGTGCACTTTGGTTGGGTCACCAAGGAGACGGCGCCGTAATTCATCTTGTGGGCACTGGGCTTTCCTTCCATCTGCATTTTAGACATATCTCATAGTAACCATTGCCAGTAGAGTTGTGTCATGTTTAAATTCCAGAAGACTGGGACATGTTGGATGTTGATGAAGATGAAAAGCTAACGGGTGAAGAAGAATTTGAATTACTTGCTGGACCACTTGGTTTAAACGACCGACGCATTGTACCAGAACCAGTTCAGTTCCCCGACAGTGATCCCTTGGGAGCATCGGTAGCAATGGTAACTGCTACCAACAGTATGGAAGAGACTCTGATGCAAATAGGTAAACTGAAATGCTAATTGGCGTGGATTTTATAGAGTCTATATTAATTTGTTTCTTAGGTTAGGTGGTAAATAATAACACATTGTTCCACCCCATCAAGGGTTGTTAGCCAGTTGTTTTAACATTTTGAAGGTATAATGTAGTATTTTTTATTTTTTGTTTTTATGAAATATTGAAGTGATAAAAAGAAAATTTATAAAATATGAGTATGATTATTTTTTGTATTTATTTTGATAAGGGAATCTTGGAACTGACTAAAAACAATTTGGCAGTCTTTTTTTTATTTGCACGAGAAGGTATGGGTAACTTTTGCTATCGGGAATATAAAATAAAAAATTAGTCTTGATGACTCAGCCTTTTCTCTTGTACTCAAAGCATATTTAAAAAACTGTATCTTTCCTTTATTTGTTAGTATCAATAGAAATGATATATGAGCAAAATAAATGAAACCAAAATATTTTAAGAAACATATATAATAGATTATTGCCTTAGAAATATTTATTCCTCCCGAGGAATTTTCTGTGTAACTAAGTCCAGATGAACAAAACACATTGGTTTGCTGTGTTTCCTTGCAGCCCAGAGCCGAGATAGAATGGGAAAATTTTTCATTAGTCCGGATATGTTTTTCAGGTTGCCATGGCTCTGTAGAAAAGAGTTCCTCTGGAAGAATAACACTAGGTGAGCAGGCAGCTGCTTTAGCAAACCCTCATGACCGGGTGGTGGCTTTAAGGAGAGTGACTGCGGCTGCTCAGGTTCTTCTGGCAAGAACCATGGTAATGAGAGCTCTGTCTCTTCTCTCAGTCAGGTGAGTATTATTTTGTGTCAAATGATGCTGTTAGTTTCTAGTATATATTAGACAGGAGCCTGATATTTTTTGGGAGAATGAGATAGAGTTTTTAGAACCTTGAATATCTCCTGTCGAATGAAAGAAGTTAGACATAGTTATCATTTTTATTCATTCAGTCAGTAAATACATAGCTCTTTTTGGTAGAAAATAGCACCACTATAATAGTTGAGTAAACTGCAAACATTTTTTATTATCTGAAATGGGATACTAAGGCTATCGGTCCATTTGGTGCAAGATAAAAATAAAAGTTTGAATGAATTTTTCTGCAAAATTGACCAACTGTGTAGCTACTTCAACCTGCAGAGTCCATCATAGAGATTCCTGCCATGTTCATATTGTGGAATGTTATATTTAAAAAGGAAGAAAGCCAAGAATACATAAAAGACATCCATTTAAGATCTGGTTAAGCAAAGGTATATAACTGTAAATCAGTGAAGACAGGAGGACCCTGAAATAAAAACTCAAAATAAAATTTAGAGGAGACTCTGGTATTGGTTCAAGAATAGGTAGTTTGGAGAGTAGAGGAGAGAGAGTTTAGAAACTAACCCACATATATAGATAAACACATGATTTATAGTTTGATTTATGATTGTGTTTATAACGCAGAACAATGCGGAATTAATGTCTTTTCAGTAACTTGGGCTAGGTTAGGGGCACCTGGGTGGCTCAGTCGTTAAGCGTCTGCCTTCGGCTCAGGTCATGATCCCAGACCCTGGGATCGAGCCCTGCACCAGGCTCCTGCTCCGCAGGAAGCCTGCTTCTCCCTCTCCCACTCCCCCTGATTGTGTTCCCTCTCTCACTGTGTCTCTCTCTGTCAAATAAATAAAATTAAAAAAAAAAATCTTTAAAAAAACATAATAACTTGGGCTAGGTCAGATGGTTTATTCACATAGGAAAAAGTGAGTCTTGGCTCCAACCTCACACTAAATAAAACAAGTATTTCCAAGTAGCTCTTAGACCTAAATGTGAAAGATAAATCAGTAATGTTTCTGTAAGGTAGGAAGAATTGATTCTTGATCTTGGGATAGGCAGAGATTTCTTAAGAGAGTCACAAAAAGCATTTATCATAAAGAAAAAGATTGATAAATTGGACTACATTAAAAAAGAACTTCTGTTTAGCAAAAGTCATTAAGAAAGTAAAAAAACAAGCCACTGAATGGGAGAAGAATTAACATTGTATATAGCCAACAGAATATGTAAAGAATTCCTATTAATCCATAAGAAAAAGAGACAGCCCAAAAGAAAAATGGGGAAAATGCAAAATAATATGAGAGGATCTCCAAATGGCCAGTGAACATGGAAAATGAGGTGGTTAACCTCAATAGTCTTCAGAGAAATGAAAATGAAAACCCAATGAGATATTAATCCACACCCACCAGAATGGCTAAAATTTAAAAGACTGGGGGGAAAATGTGAGCAGGAGGATTGGAGCCCCTAGAACTCTCATATACTGCTAGTGAGAAAGTAAGTTGGTCCAGCTACTTTGAAAAACTGAAAATAGTACCAACCAAAGGTGTATATTAACATACTCTATGACCTAGAAAGCTACTTCTGAGTATACATTCAACAGAAATGCTTATATACGTGCACCCAAAGACATAAGCAAGAACATTCGTGGCAGTGCTGTTCATAATAGCCCCGTGCTGGAAACCACCCAATTGTCATCAGTATGGATAGATGAATTGTGGTCGATTTTATTACTATGTCCGTGAAAATGGGTATCTGCTGCTATAAAGCAACAACATGGATGAGTCTTATAAATAAGCATAGTGTCGAACAAAAGAAGCCAGACACAAAAAAATACAGACTTCAGTATCTTATTTATATAAAGTTCAAAACAGGCAAAACTGATTTATGACTTTAAAAGTCAGTGATATTGGTTAACATTTGAGGGCCTAGTGACTGAGAAGGGCTTAAGCTGGCTTCTGAGGTATTGGTAATGTTCTGTTTCTTGATCTGGGAAATGATTACATGGGATTGTCCAGTTTGTTGAAAATTCATAATTTGTGAACTTTCCTGTATATAATACTTTGGTAGTTGAGTTATGCTTCACGTATATTCAATTAAAATAAAATAGGAAGGTGTTAAAAGTTTCAATAACCGTTTCCAGCTTACATAATATTTTTTGACTTCTCTTAGGATATATATGACTAGTGATATTGTTGTTGGTACTTTGATATGATATGTGGGCTCCAAATGGTCCCTTCAGAAAGCTGTTTTCTTTATCCATCTGAAGTGTGTTTCTTTCCTGGCAGTGGTTCCAGTTGTAGCCTGGCTGCTGGTCTTGAATCTCTGGGGCTTACAGATATCCGAACCCTGGTTCGATTAATGTGCTTGGCTGCAGCAGGGAGAGCTGGCCTCTCCACCAGCCCTTCTGCCATGGCCAGCCCCTCAGAACGCTCTCGAGGTGGGCACAGCAAGGCTAGTAAGCCCATCTCTTGCCTGGCTTATCTGAGCACAGCGGTGGGATGTCTGGCATCAAACACTCCTAGTGCTGCAAAACTCCTGGTGCAGTTGTGTACACAGGTGAGCTGGTTTTCAGTGCTTTTCTTGTTGCGTTGCTTATTTCTGACCAATTCTTGAAGAGCCTTTTGAGGTGAAATCTTTTTGTTCCCAAATTATATGTAAAAATTAAATCTCTTTGTTCCAATTGCCTCTTCAGAACTTGATTTCTGCTGCAACAGGTGTAAATCTAACCACAGTCGATGATCCAATTCAGCGAAAGTTTCTACCCAGCTTTCTCCGAGGAATTGCTGAAGAGAATAAGCTTGTAACCTCCCCAAACTTTGTTGTAACTCAGGCCCTTGTGGCATTACTAGCAGACAAGGGGGCCAAACTGAGACCTAACTATGATAAGTCAGAAGTTGAAAAAAAAGGTAAGTTGCATACCATTTACCATTTAAATATATAGTCTTGTAACCAATTTGATTCATGCTTTTTAAAACATGTTTTAGAGTTGTTGTAAGTGATGAATTACATAGCATCATGTGTACTTCTTAAGTTCAGATCTTTTCATTGTGCATGGAAACAAATATTAGAAAATGTATCAAATTTGTCTTGGTTTGATTAGATTATTCTATTAGATAATGGTTTGAGTCACCAATAGATAATAATTCTGGTTAGGTTTCCTTAATAAAACCTAGATAAAGATAGTGCTATTTTTCTCTTTGTCGTAAGATGATAACAGTTTGAAGGGATTCTTTAATCACTATTGTCTACCCTTCTCTTCATCAGGACCATTTGGCCAAGATAGATAGGCTTTTGGATCTATCAGCACAGCCCCTTGACTGGCTGTTATGATCACTTTTGAGTAGCAGAAGCCAAACTTTTACTTTTTTAGGGCATCCTGCCTCTGCCCTGGCCTTAAAATCATTTCTGCTGCATTCTCAGTCTGTGTGGCCTTAGAGCAAAGACGATTGATTGATGTATATAAATGTATAATTACAATGAATCAGATTTACTGTAGAATGTGACATGAGATAAATACTTTATACTTGTATGCATATCTTAGTGAAATGATTGCTTGCAAAAGTGCTAATTCTTAAAAGATATGGGTTAACCCATTTTTTTTTTTTGTTTACCACCACCAACTCTTACCTGGGCATCATTTCATTGTTTTGTTTAAGCAGGTTTAACTGCCCAATTGTATGCCCATCCTTCCTATGATCCTTCTGCTGTAGGCCCTCTGGAGCTGGCTAATGCCCTGGCAGCCTGCTGCCTGTCCTCCAGGCTGTCCTCACAGCATAGGCAATGGGCTGCTCAACAGCTTGTGCGCACTCTTGCTGCACATGACCGCGACAACCAAACTACTCCCCAAACACTCGCCGATATGGGAGGAGATCTCAGAAAATGCTCCTTTATCAAGTTGGAGGCTCATCAGAACAGAGTATGTATTTTGAGCCCTATGTGTGTTAATCACCTATGTAAGATAAAATAGTTTCTTTCCTTCTCAAAGAGCTCAAAGTTCAGATCTTAGCCTCTCTCTCACTCTCTCTCTCACACACACACACACAAAATTATCAATATTTGTCTAGTAGTTACAAGCTCTCCTTTCTCTTTAAGTTGACATAATAGTATACAAATAGAAAAATCAGATGGGGGATGAGAAGAAAACCAAGGGAATTGCCTCACAAAAAATGAGGGCTTGTCCATGCAAAAGGAAAAGAAATTGTTCTCACTATTTTAATTTAACTCACTGGACTCCAGAGCATTGACAAGGGGGGTTTAGGAAATGAAGACTGATCTCCATAATTTACCAATTTAAAAGTCACTTCTTAGTCTGTACTGTTTATTTTGTAGAATGTATAAATATGTTGAAATATTTATACTTTATTGAATTAAATAAACATGTTTAGTTAAAGATTCTAATACTATCTTCAATAACTCAAATGTTTGGGCATAGTACTTTAAAGCCATACAAATAGATGTATGTTTACAAGCCAGTTAGAAAAGAGTGAGACTATGTATACTATGTTATAACGTGAATGTTTTTCTTTTACAATTTCCTTGTAGATTTTTAAAAAAACTTGATAGAGAATGACAATCATTTTAATCAAAACTTGCTTAAAATTGTTGGACTTTTTCAGAATGAAATCTTGCCATTTGCAACAACATGGGTGGAGCTGGAGAGTATAATGCTAAGCGAAATAAATTGGAGAAAAACAAATACCTTGATTTCACTCCTATGTGGAATTTAAGAAACAAAACAAATGAACAAAGGAATAAAAAAGAGACAGGCCAAAAAATAGACTCTTAACTATAGAGAAAAAACAGAGGGTTCCAGAGGGGAGGTGGATAGGGTATGAGTGAAATAGGTGATGGGGATTAAGAGTACACTTATTATGCTGAGCACTGAGTAATGTACAGAGTTGTTGCATCTCTCTGTTGTACATCAGAAACTAATATAACACACTATGTTAACTATACTGGAATTAAAATTAAAAACTTAATAAAAAAATTGTTGGACTTCTCCAACTTTTCTAGGTAATGACTTGTGTTTGGTGTAATAAAAAAGGACTCTTAGCTACAAGTGGCAATGATGGTACCATCCGGGTGTGGAATGTTACCAAGAAGCAATATTCCCTGCAACAAACCTGTGTGTTCAACAGATTGTGAGTGCTAACATCAGCTCTCATGTGTAACTTTTAAAATAAGAGAATCCTGACGTGCTTCGTTTTGGTTGTGTTAACATAATCAAATTGTCACTAAACTTTATTACAATTTTTCTTATACAGTAGTCTTACTATATCTCCAGTGTGTTTTTAAATTTCCAGGATAGTAATTAAGAAAATAAAAATTTTAACTATCAATATCTGGATTTAACTCAGAATTAAATCAAGGTCTACTGTGTTAGCATTATAAATGTGTTAAATTCTATAAAAGAGTAGCCTAATTTTCTGTCATTCTTTAAGGATTATTTAGGAATTAATGATATTTCCTCTGTAGCAGAATGTACAGCTTTTATAGTTTTGTAGCTAGCTATAGGTATTTCTTTTCTGAGAACTTCCCTAGAGATTAGGCAAACAAGAGTCAATGTGCTCTGAATAATAACCAAATATACAAACCATGCAGAATCAGAATGTCTTTGGGGCGCCTGGGTGGCTCAGTCGTTAAGCGTCTGCCTTCGGCTCAGGTCATGGTCCCAGGGTCCTGGGATTGAGCCCCGCATTGGGCTCCCTGCTCCGCGGGAAGCCTGCTTCTCCCTCTCCCACTCCCCCTGCTTGTGTTCCCTCTCTCACTGTGTCTCTGTCAAATAAATAAAATCGTAAAAAAAAAAAAAAAAAAGAATCAGAATGTCTTTGTTGACAAGGTAAGCACTACATTAAATGAGTAGTCTAAGGATCACTCTTTTGTAATTCTACATTTTTCACATCGTGATAAACACTAGTGAATATGTGATTGTCAAATTCTGCTAGCCAGGCTTTCGAAATTAAGAATCTGTATTATGTACTCTAGTCCATACGAAACCTTTATTTTAAGATTTGGGGGTTAGTATATTTTTGGATGATCAGGATTAGAATCCCATATGTGTCTCTCATATTCTAGAGAAGGAGATGCTGAGGAAAGCCTGGGGTCACCCAGTGATCCAAGTTTCTCACCTGTTTCCTGGAGTATCAGCGGCAAATACCTAGCTGGGGCCTTGGAAAAGATGGTGAATATTTGGCAAGTTAATGGTAAGAGTCATGCCAATACTAGCAAAATACTGAAGGTACTTTTTAAGCCTTTTTCTTAGCTTTCTGAGTCCAAATACTCTCGAAACTCACAGTCTATTCATCAGTTGTGTAGATCTATGCATTTTTTGGTTTAAATTAAAGAGGATGATGGGGGCGCCTGGGTGGCTTAGTCAGTTAAGTGTCTGCCTTCAGCTCGGGTCATGATTCCAGGGTCCTGGGATGGATCGTCACGTGAGCTCTTTGCTCAGCGGGGCGTCTACTTCTACTTCTCCCTCTCCCTCTGCCCCTCCCCCTGCCTCATGCTCTTTCTCAAATAAATAAAGTCTTTTTAAAAATTAATTAGGGAAGCCTGGGTGGCTCAGTCAGTTAAGTGTCTGCTTTCGGCTCAGGTTATGATCCCAGGGTCCTGGGATCGAGTCCCGCATCGGGCTCCCTGCTCCGTGGGCAGTCTGCTTCTCCTTCTGCCTCTGCAGCTCCCCCTACTCCCCCCCGCCTTCTCTATCTCTCTGACAAATAAATAAAATCGTTTAAAAAAATCAATTAGAGGATATGCTCATTTCCTGACTTTTTTCTAGGAGTTTCAACTAATCTGGTAGCTATAAACTAAAAATTCTTTTCATGTACTACTATAAGTGTTCAGAATAGGATTTGAGCTATGAATTTTTAGTGATAGATTCTTTTGAATCACTTGAAATATTTCTATTAAAATTGTTCATTTCACAAGTACAAACTCTTGTCAATTTCTAATAGCATGTCTGAAAGGTAAAAATCATTGTAACTTGGGCTTATCCATATTTTTGTTTGTTTTTGCGTATTTAAAGAATGGCTATTCTGTTTCACATATTTGAAGGAACAGCTAGCCTTAACTGTGGGGAAATTTCTTATGTTTCATTATCAGTAATTATAGGAAAGGACTTAATTAAGCATTTGATTTCTACACTGAATATTTTCCTTTACTCCCTCTTTAATAAAGCTATCATTTTTGTCCCATTAGTAGTTACAGAAAAGCCTATGAATTTGATAATCATGTGTAGTATATAAATAAAGGATCCTGCCTTGTAGTCATATTCATTCTTAGTCTATTAGGAAATTGGGGACTGCCTTGAGTGTACTATTAGAATTAAGTAGTAGTTATTTTTGTATTACAGTTTTTGAGAAATTAGTAACAACTATTAATATTTTCTCCCGCTTTAGGAGGAAAAGGATTAGTAGATATTCAGCCTCATTGGGTATCTGCCCTGGCTTGGCCAGAGGAAGGTCCAGCTACAGCCTGGTCAGGAGAGTCTCCAGAATTATTGTTGGTGGGACGGATGGATGGATCTCTAGGACTGATTGAAGTTGTTGATGTATCAACCATGCACCGTCGAGAATTGGAGCATTGCTATCGAAAGGATGGTAAATGACTGGACTTGTGTCTAACTGAGAATATATTCCCCCAATCAAGAAAACTTAATTTTTTGGCACTTTTAAAAATGTTGAATGAATACTACTTTTGGCTTTGTTCTCTAAATTTTCCGGTTGGTATTTCATTTTAATTAGTTACCAAGTTGAAAGATACTTCTCTTCCAACACCTATAATACATCTCTGCCAGAATGAGATCTAGTAGTATTATATTAGTCATTCATCCTTTGTGTAAGTATCTGAACACTTAGAGTAGGGCTCCAAGTCTCCCTTGAAAGTTAGGAATGTCCAAGAGAAAAAAATTATAATCATTGGTAGAGGTGAAATTGAGGAAATGGGAGGAGGCAGAGGGAAGTTCCTGGTGTGACAAGAAATAGTAGGAAGTCTACCTTCATTTATTTTCTCTGTGTTCCCTTTGGATGCCTAGGCCTATCTTACTACATAGTTAGTTGTTTTGGGGGATTGGAACATTTCATAGATCACGGTCCCCCAGCTTACATGGTATTCTATTAGCAGAATAGAATG
This sequence comes from Leptonychotes weddellii, assembly GCF_054177405.1. NCBI lineage: Eukaryota > Metazoa > Chordata > Mammalia > Carnivora > Phocidae > Leptonychotes > Leptonychotes weddellii. Next base: position 92,222,652 of record NC_138377.1, on the reverse strand, counting down.
AGGTTTTTTTTGTTTTGTTTAATTAAATTAATTAATTTTTTTTTTTTTAAGATTTTATTTATTTGACAGAGAGAGACACAGCAAGAGAGGGAACACAAGCAGGGGGAGTGGGAGAGGGAGAAGCAGGCTTCCTGCCAGGCAGGGAGCCTGATGCAGGGCTCGATCTCAGGACCCCGAGATCATGACCTGAGCCGAAGGCAGACGCGTAACGACTGAGCCACCCAGGCACCCCTAATTTAATTTTTTTAAATCGGTAATGCCTTTATGGGGTTGAAAAATTTTTAAGTTTAAAAAGATAAACAGTGAAAAGTCATTTTCCCACCTACTCAATTCCCATGTCCCCATTCTACTCCCACAGATAAACACTGGGGTTTTTTTTGTTTTTGTTTTTGTTTTTTACCTCTCTTATAGCCTTCCATTTAAAGAAGCAAATATGAATATAGATTGTTAGAAATGGGACATGTAAGGTAGAATATGGAAACACACTGAGTAGGGAATATTAAGCAAAAGAAGGGACAGGTAATTTTCTTTCTATGACTTGGGTTATTTCATTTCTCAGTTTCATGGTAGAATCTGGTCCAAAAGGAAAGAGGCCAGTACATTGACTTGGAATCAGCAAGGAAATTTAATTTTTCAATAATCACCTGAAAAAAATGAAAGATTAAAAATGAGGGTAGTCCTTATCACTTATAAATAACACTTTTAGGGGCACCTGGGTGGCTCAGTCGGTTAAGTGTCTGCCTTCGGCTCAGTTCATGATCTCCAGATCTTGGAATTGAGCCTGCATCAGGCTTCCTGGTCAGCGGGGAATCTGCTTCTCCCTCTGCCTGCCATTCCCCCTGCTTGTGCATGTGCTCATGCTCTCTCTCTCTCTCTCTCTCTGTGCCATAAATAAATAAAATCTTTTTAAATAAGTAAATAAATAACACTTTTAAAGTGGGTTACCCAGAATCCCTGCTCTTAGCCTATCTTTTGTCTAATAAATGCATTAAAGATTTGGAAACTTACTTGCAGTGGTTGTGGTAGCATATATTTGTTGCAAAAATCTGTCTTAAGTTAGACAATGACAAAGGAGTCACTTAACATCTTTTTTTCTTTTTAAAATTTTTATTTTTACCATGTTAGTGTCTGTAACTTGCATTGCTTGGTTCAGTGAAGATAGACCATTTGCAGTGGGATATTTTGATGGAAAGTTGTTACTGGGAACAAAAGAACCACTTGAGAAAGGAGGCATTGTTCTAATTGATGCACATAAGGTAAAGCATCTTTACCAGATGGTTACTTTTTCTTGTTTTTTATTATATAGTATTGCTTGGTACTAGTTTTTTTAAACTGTTTTACACCAGGCACTTATGATTTGATATTTTACTGTTAAAGTCTTTGGACCGTGTATATGCATGGAAAAGTCTATGTAAGAAAACCATCAAGCCAAGAAAGAAGTAAAACCAAAACTGAAATAGAAACACCCTGTCAAATGCTAGAAACTCCATCTTTGAAGAATGATTCCTTTACCTTAAAAAGAGGTTGCCGGTTCTGATGATTACAGAGGCATTAGTGCATGAAGGCAGGAGTTGGAAGGTTTGAAGGAGGGTAAAAATAAAAAAGTGTCAGAACACAATGATGACAACCATATAAACACACAATATGTCTTAGATTCTCATATTCACTATTTTGTTATGAGGGGTGCCTCTTTTTTAAGTTTCTTCTTTTTCATATTTTAATGATTACAAATGAATAAAACTATTAAAAATGCTAATGAAAGATGAATATTCCTTCTGAACCAGAATTTCATAATTCATTTATCCAGCTAACATTTACTGAACTTTGGCTGCAGCAAATATATATAATGCAGACTATATTACAGGGTGAGTTGGTCTAGTGATTGGGAATGACGGTATCTTACTTGCATAAAATGTTGATTTCAAAATAATTGAGTGATGGAAGTATAGGTCATAAATTACTGAGTTTAAAGTGTTTGTGAAGGAAGCATTACCATGATTTTTTTCTCTTTCTACCATTTTAAGGATACTCTTGTTAGTATGAAGTGGGACCCAACAGGTCATATTCTTATGACATGTGCCAAAGAAGAAAATGTGAAACTCTGGGGGCCTATTTCAGGATGCTGGCGTTGTCTACATTCACTCTGCCATCCATCTATTGTAAACGGCATCGCTTGGTGCAGCCTCCCAGGGAAAGGATCCAAATTGCATTTACTGATGGCTACGTATGTTATAATTTTGTGTGTGTGTGTGTGTGTGTGTGTATCTTAATTTTTATATTAAGTATAGACTGTTACTTAGTAGCAGTAGTCTTAAATGGCTTATTGCCCGTTACTATTCTTATAATGTGTAATACCATAAGATGATCTTACACAAATAGAGAACAGTTTTCCAATGTGGAACTTGCTATGTGATCTCCTTAACTGGGTGTGATGTTGCAGAATATAGATTCTATTTATATTTCTTATAAAAGATTATAGCATACCTATTATAAATAATTTTAAAAATAATATTGTAGTAGTTTTTATCAGGTCTTAATTGCTATTTGAAAATATATTTACTTCTGCATATTGACATGTTTTGGTTTTATATGATCAATTTTTTTAAGTGGCTGTCAGAGTGGCTTAGTATGTGTTTGGCGTATTCCACAAGATATACAGCAGACCAGTGTGACTAGTTCAGAAGGATGGTGGGACCAGGAGTCCAGTTGCCAGGTAAATGTTCTGGTGCTTTTGAAGATCTTATCTGAAACCATAGATGGTATATGTTATCAAAGTAATCCTCTGTGAGTACTGAGATACTCAATACTTAGTATGCAAAAGAGCAGGATCCATTAGGGAAACATGAATAATTGTCATATTTTGTGTGTTTTCTGAATTAGCTTTATTTTTTATAAGTCAGGACAGCATGTTTGCTTATTAAAGCGAGATATTCAAGAAATATTGAGTGGTGATCATTTATGGGACTGGCTATATTGGAAACTACGGATAGAGAAGTCGTAAGTTAAGTCTTCGGTACAGTGAGATAGCACCACAGGAGCACCCCCGTCCAACCGAAGAACCTCCTGCTGACACCAGAATTCTACCTATGAAGAATAGTGCCTTTAACTTAAACAGAGGTTACAAATTCAGATAGATGCTTACAGGGCCATCTAGAAGCTAGGAGTTGGAGGTGTGGAGAGGGTAAAAACAAACGAAAAACCTAGAAGTATGCATGCTTCCTATAAAGGACACAGCTGCCACAGACTTGATTGTCACCCTCCAGAAATGAGACTATTGTTACCAGATTGTCTCATTTTTTTCTGATAGAAGTAAAAAATCCAGTGTTTTAAGTAAAATCTCCCAATACTAAACCTTGGCACCTGACTTAAAGTTCTTTAAAACACCAGGTGGCCAGTCAAATGGCCTCCCTGAGCTAACTGTTTGCATCCTCTGTTGCTCTCTCTTTTGCTCATGATACAAATACCCCCGGAAGAAATATGCCTTATGTCATCTTTGGGTAAATAAATACATCTGGTATTATACTCCATCAAAACTAGAAGGAAGAAGGAGAAAGGGGTGAAGAGGGAGAAGTAAATAGCTCACTAATGGAAGGAAAATGTCACAGAAGTGGAGGTGGAAAAGCACTAGAGATAAATCTGATTTGCTCTTTATGCTAGACAGTAGACCTTTGGACACGCCTCACCTATCTCACTTCTAAAACCTGCACAGCAAACATGAAAATAGACACCATGTGGCAGTCAGAGCCATCAGCCAACAAAAAGAAGTACCTGGTCAATAGAGAACCAACATGTGCAATTCATGAATTTTAGGCGCTAAAAATGAAAATTACATAAAGCTAAATTTAAAAATTAAAACACTCATTAAAAAGCATAAGTTATAATTTTTCTATCTCTGAGGGATAATTAAAACTTAGAAATGTCAGGCTTTAGAAATGTAATTTCTGCCAGTTTGAAGAATAGGAGATTTACTTGGAAGTGTGTCAAAAAAAGATGAAACTCAGCTTCAAAAGAGCAAAGGAGAACCAGGTTGATATTTTATTATTTTCTCAAGCTAAACCTTAGGAGAGAGTTACCCTTCCCTCCTCCCCAATTTTATGCTAAATTATAAAATATAAAATTTTCAAGAATGAATTCTAAATCTTGAATCTATAAATTTGTTTTAATTACAATATATATTAAAAATAAAAATAAATTGCAGGATGGATATAGGAAATCGACCGGAGCCAAGTGTGTTTATCAGCTGCGGGGACACATCACCCCTGTCCGGACTGTTGCCTTTAGTTCTGATGGGTTGGCCCTCGTGTCTGGTGGACTAGGTGGACTCATGAACATTTGGTCTTTAAGGGTAAGAATATAGATGTTATTTTTATAACATATATGATAAAATTTAACCCAACTAATCTTAGGAATATTTTGTGTACTAATATCTTGGACACTCAAGAAACTCTTCTCAAAATTCTCTACCCTTTAATTTTTCTTATTGATATAGTTTCAAAGTCATCTAGAAAAGACCCCAGAAAATTGGAGAGTAGCTATGTAATTGGACATTGCTAAATTTAGCTGGTGTAGATTTTAGAATATGTTTTTGTGAATGTGAAGTATAAATTTAAAATGTAAATAAGGACTGGGGCGCCTGGGTGGCTCAGTGGGTTAAGCATCTGACTTCGTTTTGGCTCAGGTCATGATCTCGGGGTTGTGGGATTGAGTCCCGAACTGGGCTCTGTGCTCAGCGGGGAGTCTGATTGGGATTCTCTCCCTCTCCTTCTCCCCTTGCTCATGCCTCTACCCCCCACCCCCACCACTCGCTCTTGTGCGCATACTCTCTCTCTCTCAAAACAAATAAATAAATCTTTTTTTAAAAAAAATAAAGACTAAGGTTAAGTGATTTGTACTGATATAAATACATCTCATTTTAGGATGGCTCTGTCTTGCAAACTGTTGTGATAGGCTCTGGAGCTATTCAGACCACAGTATGGATTCCAGATGTTGGGGTAGCTGCTTGCTCAAATAGATCAAAGGTAATTTTGCAATTACATTAAATTCTAGGGTATAAGTCTATAAGGTACCTTAGAATTATAGTCTGAGCAGCCCACTTTACGTAAAAGAGGAGAAAACTGATAGCCAGAGAGCTTATTACTTGCCTAAGATAATATAACTATTTAGTGATAGGAGGAAAACTAGCCTAGGCCTCCTGATTTGTAATCTAGTACTCTTCCTACTATACCCTAGACTTTGGTGAAAATGTTTAATTATTGAACAACTTAATTTCCACTGGAAGTTATAAAGTGGATTTTTACTTTCTGCCATGATTTTTTGAGGTAGCACTAAACTGTCTCAAAAGAATTTTTTCTAAAAAGGAGGACCAGGCACCTGGGTGGCTCAGTCGTTAAGCATCTGCCTTCGGCTCAGGTCATGGTCCCAGGGTCCTGGGATTGAGCCCCACATCGGGCTCCCTGCTCCGCGGGAAGCCTGCTTCTCCCCCTCCCACTCCCGCTGCTTGTGTTCCTGCTCTCGCTATCTCTGTCTCTGTCAAATAAATAAAATCTTAAAATAAATAAATAAATAAATAAAAAGGAGGACCAAAGACATTTAACTCAAGTATACAAAATGTATCTTGGCTTTCAAATGTAATATTCTAGTTAAAAAAAAAAAAATAGTAGCCCCCTGCTGTGAAGTAATTCTGATATGACATTATCTCCTGCAGTCTTCCTGTTTATACCCTTAATGAATAGAAGCCAAGGTGCTACTTTAATTTACATTTTATTAGTTAAAAGATTTTTAAATTGAACTGTAAACCTGCATGAACAGTCTTACTAGAAGTAAAATACAGAATCAGAGCCAAGGCAATGGTGGCCTTTGTAGAATAAATCCTAGAGCCACAATTAGAACAGTGCTGCTTCTCTTGCAGTTATGTCCCTCAGCAGGCCGAGGACTCCTTCCTCTGGTACCCTCGTGTCATGTCACGCTTTTGAAATATCCTAGATACCTTGTCCTCCAAGTCCTGTGAAATAGTAACGAATTCACATGTCTCTTTTTAAGGAGAATCAGCAAATGCAAGGTAGCTCACAAATTTTATGGTTATTCTTATTCACTTGTTTTTACTTAGACAACATTTAGGATATTTTGAAGTCCATAGGTATTAAAGGTACAGCATAAAATGTCCCAAACAGCAAAAGTGTTCAATGCAATAACTGGAAAGAATTTCAGATATGAACGCTAATAAAATTCTCTCTTTTATTTTTTACTTAAACAAACATATCACACAGCATGGTTTGTTTTCCATCAGGATGTTTTGGTCGTGAATTGTACAGCAGAATGGGCTGCCGCCAATCACGTTTTAGCAACCTGTAGGACAGCACTGAAACAGCAGGGTGTTCTGGGATTAAACATGGCTCCCTGCATGAGAGCGTTTCTGGAGCGGCTACCCGTGATGCTTCAGGAGCAGTATGCCTATGAAAAGGTAACTGATGACACTCACTGCCGCAGACGTACAGATGATTGCTGCTCTGGAATTTAAATTGCAGCTTTGAGTTTATTCCTCAAGAGCATAAAGTCTGAGGAAAATGAGTGGGGCTATTTGGCAGAATCAGATACAGTTAAGTCATGTCTAAAATGGTTGTTCAGTAATCCTCAGCCTGCTTTTACTTTATTTTAATGGGAGTAAAATTTTAAAATAACCCTCAAATTTGTATAGTGTTTGTATAATTTTTTTTTCAAATTACTTATTCACTCCAAAACTTCTTACAATACCTGTGCTGCAGAGTATCATCTTCCCTTTTCTGACCCATTAATTTATTTTTGTATGGTTTTGCCATCCTGAAGTTGGGAGGTGTGGGGTGGATATGGGTGTCAGGGTGAACATTGTTTATCGGGTGAATCCATGTGGAAAGTTTAGTGGAAGAGGTAAGGCTGAACTGAGTAGGGTCCTTCAATACTAGAATGAGGAATAAGGGAATTTGGACCTGTAGCCCAGGCTGTGATCCAGGTCTTCCAGCCCTCAGTAATCACACTGTGTTGCCCCTAGGCAGAGCTCTCTGGGGCTTTTTTCTTCTTTTTTGGCCAAGCTACATTAATGCAATCAGCTGTTACTGCATCCGGTTAACTGATGTATTTGCCCAAGTTTTCTTTTCTGAATCACTCAGCGTCTCACAGAGTTGCTCTGCCACAGTTAGGGAGGGCCACGGAAGAGGGATCTCCCTTGATGGCTACCAGGATTCTCTTGTAAAGAAGGAAATGTGAGACGGGAGCAGGTCGTCGTGGTTTAGTTATCTGCTTATCATTATTATTACTATTCACGAAAAACTATAGTGAAAATATACTGCTAAATGCATGTGATGTCCTGGATTGGATCCTGGAACAGAAAAGGGTCATTAGTGGGAAAACCAAATAAAGTCCTGTGGTTTAGTTGGTATTGTAGCCAGTATTAATTTCTTGGTTATATAAGATGTTATGAAGGATTAACAGGAATTCTCTGTACCATCTCTAACTCTCTGTTGTATCTAAAAATTATTTCAAAGTAAAAATCATAAAAAAAAATAAATTTTTTGTGTTTTTGTTTTTTTAAGTTTTTATTTAAATCCCACTTAGTTAACATACAGAGTAATATTAATTTCAGGTGTAAAAAAAGAGTAAACTTAAAAAATACAATTATAGGTTTTTAGAATACAGTAGGTGAATTTATCATATTTGGTACAGGCTCTTCAGTTTGACTTTCCTGTGTTTCCTCTTAGCCGCATGTGGTTTGTGGTGATCAGCTTGTTCATAGCCCCTACATGCAATGTCTGGCTTCCCTTGCTGTGGGACTGCATCTGGATCAGCTGTTATGTAACCCTCCAGTGCCACCACATCACCAGAGCTGCCTCCCCGACCCAGCATCCTGGAATCCAAATGAGTGGGCCTGGTTAGAATGTTTCTCAACCACCATAAAGGCTGCTGAAGCCCTGACCAATGGAGCACAGTTTCCAGAATCTTTTACTGTTCCTGATCTAGAGCCTGTTCCAGAGGATGAACTTCTATTCCTAATGGTAAGCGTAGTATGAGCTGCTACTATTCACAGCTGAGATTGTATCACGGGTGTTTAGCAAGTAGCAGACTGTCAGTAAGTATTTCCTAGCTTGGATAGCTAGAAGCATGCCCTTAGATAAACTTAAAATATTTTGCTTTCAGGTAGTCACTTTCAGTCTTATGGCAGCCCTCTATGATGACAAAGATTGTTTATACAAGAACTGTGAAGCTCCTGTAAACTTGGTGGTTTTCGGTGACAGAGTCCCATATTTTCTCATTTTTTGTCCATAGGTTCCTTGTTTAGTATCTGATTTTATACATATTTTAATATCTTTTCCTGGGTCATCCTGGGGGATTTATTCCACCTAAAGATTCTAAATTATTTGCCACTTTAATCATGTTTTAATCACCATAAAATGAGAATACAGAAGAACAGCATTCCAGTTGTCATTTCTGTGATTGTATTTGGGAGCGTCCAGATGTAGAAACTGTGATGTAGATGAGATGCCTGTGTAGACAGAGCAGGCCAGTGCCTGACCTGACAACCTATTTACTTAGTTAAGATTTACATACGCAGACATTTGAATACAAAAATATAGATATAAAACAAATATGAATTGAGGGAAATTATCTAAATATAGATAATTTCTTTATAGCTATAAAATATAATTTAAAAAAATTTTTTTAAGATTTTATTTGTTTATTTGAGAGAGAGAGAGAGACAGAGTTGGAGCAAGCATGAGCGGGGAGGAAAGGGAGAAGACAACTCCTTGCTGAGCAGGGAGCCCGACGCAGGGCCGATCCCAGGACCCTAAGATCATGACCTGAGCCAAAGGCAGATGCTTAACCGACTGAGCCACGCAGGTGCCCCTAAAATACAGTTTTAATTAAGAAGTGTCCTTCTGGGGCGCCTGGGTGGGTCAGTCGGTTAAGCATTTTCCTTCGCCTTGGGTCATGATCTTGGCGTCCTGGGATTGGAGCCCCATGTCGGGTTCCCTGCTCAGCAGGGAGTTTGCTTCTCCCTCTCCCTCTGCCCACCCCCCAACTTGCACTCTCTCATGTACTCTCTCTCTCAAATAAATAAATAAAATCTTTTTTAAAAAAAAGTGTCCTTTTGAGCCTGTTTGCCCCAAATCTTTCATTTCCTAGATGAGGAAATTGAAGCCTAGAAAGATGAAGTGACCTGCCTGCTGCTGTACAGCAAGTTCACGGGGGTGGTAACTCCTGCACATGACCTTGAACCTGTTGGTGCTCAGAAAACCTAAATGGTTAACTTTGAATCGCCAGTGTGATAGTGATAGTGATAGTTGATTGTGAAGTGTTTATGATAAAGGGAAATATTAACAATGCATAGTCAAGTTTGGCATGATTATAAAACTGCTCATAATTTCTTAAAGTATTAAAAAAATTTTCTTATTTACTAAGTTCTTTTATGGAAAGAAGACTTAGTTGTTAATTAATAACAGATAAATCTTGGGGTGCCTGGGTGGCTCATTCCGTTAAACATCCAACTCTTGATCTCAGCTCAGGTCTTGATCTCAGGGTCCTGAGTTCAGGCCCCATGCTGGAGGGTCTATTTTATTTATTTATTTTATTTTCTAAAAAAAACCCATAAATCTTGATTAGGACTTATTAAGATTCATCCTGATGTTTGCTGTGTCTTGCAGGATAACAGTAAATGGATTAATGGCATGGATGAACAAATTATGTCTTGGGCAACTTCCAGACCTGAGGTCAGTAAAGATAGCTATATGGTGGTTCTGATTAAATCTTCTGATACTAAATGCTTGTTTGTTTGTAACCTGGTGTCTCTTATAGAGGCCGGCCCATGTTTGTTAGAAGGAATGGTTGAGTCTAATTTTGAGATGAATGTGGTCTTCTAGGATTGGCACCTGGGAGGTAAATGTGATGTCTACCTGTGGGGTGCTGGCAGGCATGGACAGCTGGCAGAAGCAGGAAGAAATGTAATGGTCCCTGCAGCAGCTCCCTCATTCTCACAGGCCCAACAGGTAACTAACAGGGTAAAGAAGTGAGGAAGAAACTCTAACAATTCTAATTTCCTTGCTGTCAGATAAAGTTTATCTGTTGTGTAATCTGTTGAGGAATAACTAAACAAAGTCATGATGTATACCTTCTAAATAAAAGCTTTCTAGGGTTTTTATCAGACTTAAATTTTGTTAATAAGTTCTAAATTTTTCTTGCTTTCAAGTGTAATGAATTAACATCATGATGCATTAGGCCTGCCTAGTACATATGTATAGAAGTTAACATACTCCTAATTATTGATTCTGTTTTGTGGTCATTAACTTACAGGGGTCTTTAGCTAGATTTCATTGATACCCCTCTCCTCCTCTAATAATCGTGGTAGTATATTTCCAAACCCTCTCTCAGGCCACTGCTTTCTCTTCCATTCTTCTCCACCTTAGTAAGTCCCAGGATGCACTCCTTTTTCTTGTGTATTTCCCCTCAGCTTTCCGCTTCTTGATCTCTAGCTAGTCTTTAATATTTCCCCTTACCTTTTCCTCTTTCTGTTTGTTTTGTTGTTAATGTTATTATTTAAACTCTGGGGATGCCTGGGTGGTTCAGTCAGTTAAGCGTCTTCCTTCAGCTCGGGTCATGATCCCAGGGTCCTGGGAACAAGTCCGCCGTCAGGCTCCTTGCTCAGTGGGGAGTCTGCTTCTCCCTTTGCCTGCCACTCCCCCTGCTTGTGCACGCTCTTTCTGACAAATAAATAAATAAATCTTTAAAAATAAATAAATAAACCCTGCACAAACCTGGGCACCTGGGTGGCTCAGTTGGTTAAGTGTCTGACTCTTGATTTTAGCTCTGGTCATAGTCTTGGGATTGTGACATTGAGCCCTGTGTCGGGCTCTGCGCTCAGGGCAGAGTTTGCTCCATGTTATCTCCTTCTCTCTGAACTCCTACCCCTGCCTCATTTGCACATGCTCTCTCTCTCAAATAAATAAAATCTTTAAAATAAATAAATAAACTCTGCACAATTGGCTGCAATCCCTGTAGATAAGATAGTTCTAAATGATTTTAAATAGTCCAGTGAGCCTCATAACATCTCTTTGTTAAGTAAGCAGTTTTATAATAATCAAGAGCTTGTAGGAACCCCATACTCTTTAGTGAAAGGATAGAAGAATTAATAAAGGTATCCTAGGTATGCACAGAATCATTCTAAGTGGTAAAGCTATATAATAAAGGATAATATATTTGTGTGTTTTTATCCTAGGTCATATGTGGTCAGAATTGTACCTTTGTCATCCAGGCCAATGGCACAGTGTTGGCTTGTGGGGAAGGAAGTTATGGCAGATTGGGACAAGGAAATTCAGATGACCTTCATGTGCTGACAGTTATTTCAGCCCTACAAGGTAACATTATCCTCAGTTAAAAGGTGGTCCGAGACTATGGTCTAACTATAGGAATGTTAGCTTATGTTGGAACTTATCTCAAACCTTTGCTAGATAGAGTCATAGAGGGTTTTCACTTCTTTAAATTCTCATTTAGGATGTACAGCCTGATTTCCATATTTTAAGCTATGTTATTTTGCAAGCTCTTTATCATGGCAGTGCTTGAATTCAGTGATATAAATAACTGTTCTAAGACCTACTGAAGATTGTAAACAAATTCTTTAAAATTGCGAAACTGTAATTAGGCAACTATTAATAGCAGTAATAATCATGCATGTGTTTCCTAAAAAGTAAAAATAAATTTATATGGAAATGTGCAAATGTACTAAAGACTTTACAGGGCATCTCTGTCAGAGTTCTCTGACTTGGAAAAAGAATACATCTGGAGAATCCACTGCAGGAGCTCCTGGCTTGTTTCTTAAGTCAACTTTTACTGACTCCAGAGCCTACAAAGAGAGCAAAGAAGGTTTTTTCAGTAAAAACATACAAGTAACAATGAGTTCAGAACCAATTCTGAAATAGTTCTGAGTTCTCTTCCTTGAGATCTCTTCCTCCCAGAGCACAGCAGTGGGGATGGGAGGGCAGGGTTCTATTCAGTATTATTGCATCCTGCCTCTAGGGCCTTGCACAAGCTAGACTAGACCTCTTTGTGACTCGGTTAGCCCATTTGTAAAAGTGGTGATGATAATATCTGCCTCATAGGTTCCATGTGAAAGTAGAAAAGGAGACATTCCAGGTAAAGCATTTCTAGGAGTGGCTAGAACATAGGCCTTGATGACTATAACTGACCTTGTCACCCTCCTTTTCTTCCTTGTCATCATTTTATGTGACTGCTCCCAATTTACTAGGTTATGGCTTCAAATTTGATTTAATATTAAAGACATTGCCTTTCTTTCTAAGACAGTTTTGGTATTTTTTCATGCTAAGAGTATTCTGTAGCAGCTGCATGTAAAGAGTTTTACCAGCCAGTGATTCTTGTTGGCTTTCTGCTCTGTTCCAGGATTTGTGGTGACCCAGCTGGTGACTTCTTGTGGTTCTGATGGGCACTCAATGGCCCTGACTGAAAGTGGAGAGGTCTTTAGCTGGGGAGATGGTGATTATGGCAAACTCGGCCACGGGAACAGCGACAGGCAGCGGCGCCCCAGGCAGATCGAGGCCTTACAAGGAGAAGAAGTGGTGCAGGTCAGGCAGGACGTGGATCAGTTTGCCTTTGAATATAAATATACTAGTTGTTGAATAGTATTCTCAAATTTAAGTAACAGGAAATAATAGTAAAAATATATTATGAGTCATTACAAGAGATCCGCTGTTTTTGGTTGTTCATCCTTAAATTTATTAGGAATTTGAATGGCTTTGGTAATAGAACAGACTCCCTTTTCCTGAGCCAGTTCCGTGGCCCAGGATGGGATACTTCAGGTGCTTGGAAGAAACACAGTGGGGTTTAGCTCGTGCCGCATAGTTCTTGATACAGTGATAGGTTGAATGCAGAGCTTAACATTTATCATTATTGTTACAAGTGTTGAGTTCATATGCATGTTCTGGAAAATTGACTAGTGATCTAGGATGATATTTTTTTTATACAGATATATTTAGTGCTCGCTTCAGCAGCACATATACTCTACAGATATATTTATTTATAAATATTAGGAACACAGTTTATAAAAGAAGAAAACTCCTCTCTAGAGCTAGGATGATATTCTAAAATTGCATAGCACCAAGGAGTTCACAAGAATTTCCCCATTTACTATCGCATGTAACGTCTAGGTCATCTGTACACAGCTAAAGCCATAGCAGCAGTTCTTCTAAGGGAGGCTGGTTAGCTTGGTCTTCCTGAGGATGATGGGGAGATCAGGCTTGGGGAAACAGGAGGGCCACTTGGGCAGGTAGGACATACTGGTCTTGAAGATCCTGAGTTGTCAGTGAAGTTTATTACTATGTTAATTACCAAAAATGACGGATTTCGTTCTTTCTCAGTATACCCTCTTCTTAAATTTTTTTGTTCTCCTTGGTTCTATCTGTAGATGTCTTGTGGCTTCAAGCACTCAGCAGTGGTAACTTCAGATGGCAAACTGTTCACTTTTGGCAATGGTGACTATGGTCGTCTGGGTCTTGGAAACACCTCTAACAAAAAACTTCCAGAGAGAGTGACTGCACTGGAGGGATATCAGATTGGACAGGCATGGAATAAGTCAATATGTTCCGTCTGGTCATAGTATCTTATTTCCTTTGTGTGCACTGAGACACTGCCCTTTAAAGAAGACAAGAATCATCAGTTGTACTTAACCTCATGTACATTTTGTTTGGCCTACTTGATCATTTTTCGTGATTTTTTTTCCCAGTGTGAGAATTCACATTTTAAGTCATATTTGACAAACGAAAGCATTAATTCAGGATGCACATGTTTTAAAACCCCCTCCATAATGCAACTTAATATAAAACCTTTAAGCCTTACAGATTTCTGTGACTGCTATCTGGTAGTTTGGAAGTAGGTGGCTGAATTGCAGCATCATTGGTACTACTGCTTTTAAGCAGTACTTGTCCTGTACACATTGAGATTACCTCTTAACAAGGAGATACTTTTATCATTTTCTCTATCATTCCCTAGGCTGTCTCTGATGTATTTTTGACTCATTACATACCTTTCCTCTTTTATGTTCTCTGATTCTAAGGTAGCCACAGATATTTGAAGGATTTCGCCTCAAAGAAGAAAGTTATTTTTTCATTTGTGGACATTAGGAATTTTTTCTTATTGACACATTTTGTTAACATATGCAGGAGGCTCTGAAATTAAAATAAAAATATATATAGCCAAATTTTTCACTGAAGTGGAAAAGAACCCCAGAAACAGATATATGGTTTAGGTGCTATGATTTTGCCTTACTGAATACCCTGTTCTTTCTTTAGGTAGCATGTGGCTTAAACCACACATTGGCAGTATCAGCTGATGGCTCCATGGTGTGGGCTTTTGGAGATGGGGACTATGGAAAGCTAGGCTTAGGAAATTCCACTGCAAAATCTTCCCCTCAGGTCAGTATTGCCTTTAGGGTTTCACACAATGCAGTTTTCGTCTGTGTCAGTGCTTCTTTTTAGTTGGAAATAATTTACCTTTAACATTTTAGTAATTCATAATGAAGTTTAGAAGCGTCTATTGCTTACTCTTAAATGTCCAACATTCTAGATCTTGATTTTATTTTTTTTAAATATTTTATTTATTTATTTGACAGAGAGAGATACAGTGAGAGAGGGAACACAAGCAGGGGGAGTGGGAGAGGGAGAAGCAGGCCTCCCGCTGTGCAGGGAGCCCGATGCGGGGCTCGATCCCAGGACCCGAGCCAAAGGCAGACGCATAATGACTGAGCCACCCAGGCGCCCCTAGATCTTGATTTTAAATAAGCCATTAATGGCTAAACTGAATGTAAAAATGGTGCAAGGATAAGCCTTTGTCCCCATACACCGGCTGAACAATGCAGGACTGTCTCCCATGTAAAGAAGAAATAGTTACAGATGTATCTCCAGGGGTCTGAGGGAGGGAACCTTGAACAATCTTTTGTATCCTTCTGCTTGCAGCTGCCATTTTAGCGGATTATTACCCCTAATTTATACAAGTATGTGCCTCCTTTTAAAAAATAATAAAAAGGAAATATAGAAAACAATAAATTAGAAGCTAATATTCACATTACAGAAGGTTTCTTGGCTCTGCGGAAGACCTTCTGTGCAGTTCTTTCAGTGGGTTTTCCTGATACATTAAACAAGCAGCGTGATCTACAAATATTTAATGTATATTCAACTCCTGATGCCCTATCATATATAATATGTAATATCTTGATAGCTAGATTGGTGAATATTCAGCTAAGGATGTGCCAGGAAGCCGTCTCTCAAAGTAGAAAAAGTCTAACTGGGAGCAGCCCATGGCTTTACCATGGTCTCATAGTATTGTTTAAAAGGCTACAGGATTCTCTTTGGTTCCTGTTGCGCAGAGGAGGGATTCCACTCACATGAGATCCCAGGGATTTTAGTCAAATGCCCCTCCTTAACACTCCTCCCTTCCCCCTCCCCCCCCGCCCCGACACACAAATTCAGATAAATTGTAGAGCAGTGTGAGAAAATAACATTTAGGAGTGTGGATTTGGGTGGAAACAGGTAGGTGAAGAGTATTTTTATTAGAAGATAGTCCTTGGGTTTATACATGCTAGTAGGCAACTTCAAAGGTGTTTTTATTTTCCTTTTTAAAGTTTGTGCTTTATACTTATATTTTGCAGAAAGTTGATGTCCTTTGTGGAATTGGAATAAAAAAGGTTGCTTGTGGAACTCAGTTTTCTGTTGCATTGACCAAAGATGGTCATGTGTATACCTTTGGTCAAGGTAAGGCATTTTCCAGGCATTAACATTGCTTGTTTTGTGTATACATGTATTATAGAAACATTTGCCTTCCAGTTTTATAGAAAGTGCTCTAAATAGAGTTATTTTTTGTTATGGGTGATGAATGGCCACTATGACCTTCGTTCACTAGCTACTTTTCTCCTTTTTCATGAACTTTGTCATAAGGACAAACTCTCCTCCCCGCTGATGGCCTCTCATGCCAGAGCCTTCGCTCTTGCTAGAAGAGTCCCTGCCAAAGCCCTTCCCATCCTCCTTTCTGCTGCCTACACTGTGCTGCCATAAACACTTCTTGACCACCGGAGCTACTCTGGATCCTGTCCAATTCCCCAGCCCTTCCAGGGAATGGAAGTTCGGGTCTTAGGAATTCATAGGCATTCAGGGTTCAGATCTTGAATGGGTTCTTAATCCAAGCATCCACAGTGTGATTTCCTGGCAATATACTCACCTTCTTATGTAGAACTTCTTGGCAAGTTGTAGTGACTGAGAAGTGTGTAAGGCAGATAGGAGGGGGAAGAAATAAGTCATGAGGGAAATTTCTAGTCTTGGCAGAACAATGATGTCGCTGAGGACAGGGAGCTGGTTTTGGAGAACTAGGTAAGGAACTTAGTTTTGGTCATATTGAATTGGGGCCATATACTCAAGGTATATGTATGGAGATATCTAGCAAGTTATTGGGGATTTGGATCTGGAACTCCAAAGAGATTGGTTATAGAGATGTAGATTTGCATAATGATAGTATTTAAAACCATGTTAATAGGCTTTAAGAAACTCAGGGAGAGAGTGTAGAATAAAAAAGAAGTGCATAGAACTCTGGAGAATATGAGTAAAGGGCAGGTGAGCACAGAAGGAGGACTCGGGAGAGTTGGCTTTGAAAGGAATGGAGAGAGAGGTAGCCAGTGAGCCAGGATAGTGCAGAGTCTCTGCAGGTAGGAGGCGCTGAGGACAGGTCAGCAGAAGGTTATGTGGGCTCTGGGGGTAGAGCCTGAGAAGACACTGCTGCCGTAGGCAGTTAGGAGCTACCCATGGCTTTTGAGAACATAGCCTCAGTGCAGTGGTGAGAGTGAAGGGTAGGCTGCAGAAGGTGGCCGCGCCCAACAGTTCCAGAGGACATGTGGCAACAGGGGCTGGCCTGCACTTTCTAGAAGTTGGGCAGCAAAGGTAAAGGGAGAGGTTGGCTAGAAGTTTGAGGACAAGACAAGTTGAGTGATGTCTTTTCATAGAATGCAAGAACCATAGGGTCTTTCTTAACTATGTGCCAGTCCTCTCAAATAGGAGGATAATGGAGGTGCCTCTTGGTTTGAAATAAGCTGCTATTTTAGATTTATTTATTTTATGAATAAGGAGTCTGTGACATTTTGCAAAGGTGCTGTTTCAAACTTCATTCACTCAGAATCCAGTATACCTTATCAGAATGGCAGCTTTTGCCATCATGAGTTAAATATGTCATTGCTATTCCACCAGAAAAGTTAAACGACTCATTAGAAAACATAAGACTGTGGTGTCCCGTCCATAAATTTCCTCTTACTGTTTTTTCAGATCGCTTGATAGGCTTGCCAGAGGGGCGTGCTCGCAATCACAATAGACCACAGCAGGTCCCTGTCCTGGCTGGAGTGGTCATCGAAGATGTGGCAGTTGGAGCTGAGCACACACTTGCTTTGGCATCAACTGGAGATGTATATGCCTGGGGGAGCAATTCAGAAGGGCAGGTAAATATTTATCTTGCTTGTCCTCTCATATTCTAGAATTGTGACAGTGTTCCTCATTTGGGAGACGGATAGGCTCGGAAACTCACAAGATCTACCACAATGTCTCACACACATCACTTTGCCATGGGACGGATTTATTTGTAAGTCCAGTTGTTCATGTCTCTCTCTTGATTGTGGCCAAGTAAGTATTATACCATGGTTTAAAAAAAATTTGATGGTATCGCAAAGTGATTAAGGGAATTAACTGAGTATATGTGTGTGTCTACACTCATTAAGGCCACATAGTAAGCAGCAACTTTATAGGTATTAGCTACTATCATCATCATCGTTTTTATTGTGGTTATATGTGAGATTAGGTCCTGGGAGCATCAGTTGATCTGGAACATGGAAAGAATCAAACAGCACTTTTATATTTAATAATAGGACATAGTACTGTACATAGTATGGTATACATACTATATTTGTGTTTGCGCAGGAAGTCTTGTCATCCCCATTCTACAGAGGAATAAACTGAGCCTCTGAGAGGTTGAGAGAAGATTCAAGAAGTTGCTATGTTCAGCCTACCCTGTATATGAAGGAGGGAAAGATCTGGGTGGGAGATGTCTGGGGTGCCTGCTGCTACAGTGGCTTTCAGCCCTGCATGCAGAGCCACATCCCCTTCCTCCATAAATCCTCTCTGGGTCTGTCTGCCCACAGAGCCAGGGGCCCTCAAGTTCAAGGTCTCCATTGTTACTCATAGTAGCCTCAGTTTGACTCTGTGGTCACCTCATCACTATGTTAACAGGTGAGGAAGCTGCTCATCATTGTGGTTGCACATTTTCTTAATGAGAAGAGAGTTGCTGCTGAAGACACCTTAGAGAGGTCGCTGGCAGGGGCTTGACATGATCCTCCCTAATGATGTTGAGCTGCTTAGCCACTGAAACACTGGGTATCCCACTCACACCCTAAGAACAGAGATCTAGAGATGAGAATCTGCTTCTGTGTATGTTTTTATAATTCTTTATTGTTACCCAGGCAGTCCATGTTAAAAGGAAATCAGTTATGTTTTAAATAAAAGCTCTATAGATCATTCTGTTACTTCTTTAACTTTCCAGGAGTTATTTCCTCTCTAGAAGTGGAATCCAAGGATGTGTTCGTCATTAAGACTCATCTGCTAGATTTGGAATGGCCTTGTTGCAGCTAAGTTTTTAGGAGACAGTCTGAGCTGTGAGGACTATTCTGATAGAGATAATTAGAATTAATTTCATTATTTTGATGCTGTCGCTTGGTATAGATATTTATTTATATCTGCTGCCACCTAAGGCAGATTGCATCATCTTGACTTCCTCTCTTCCTCTTTTTAATTGACTCTTTGTTTTTGTAATTTATTCCCAGCTTGGCTTAGGCCACACCAACCACGTTCGAGAACCCACCCTGGTAACAGTTTTGCAGGGGAAAAACGTTCGGCAGATCTCAGCTGGCCGCTGCCACAGTGCTGCCTGGACAGCGCCGCCTGTCCCACCGAGGGCACCGGGTAAGAGATGAAATAGCCGCGCTCCTGCAGCCTCTCTTTTCGTGGTCCCCAGCCATACTGTCTGCTTGCCAGTTTCGGACAACATCCAGGCATCAGGCATCATGCTGAAACCGCCAGGCCCCCCCGCAAAACCACAGTACTCTTCGTGCTACCAGCACTGTAAATACTTTCCTAGCAGGTGATTCTGCAGACTTCATCACAAAAGCCCTTCCTCTCTACACCCCCCAAAAGAAGAAAACACATCACTTAGGCAAGCAAAAATGTAAAATTTTAGAGCAGCAACTAAGTATTTTTTCATATATAAAAGAAGTGATGAATCATAGCTTTCTAAGGCCTGCCATTAGTAATAAAGACTCAAAGGTCTGAGACCATTTGTCAGATTCTCGACCCCAATTAACCATTTGAAACATGTTGTCTGTGCATTGGCACAGCCAAAAAAAAAAGAAAGAGAGAGAGAGAAAGAAAGAAAGAAAGAAAGAAAAAAACAATGTTGCCATATTACTCCAGCATGTAACAGGACTGATAGGCAGTTTCTACCTTTTTATTATACAATCCTTGTAGAGCTACAAAAAGATATAAAGGGGCACCTGGGTGGCTCAGTTGGTTAAGCGTCTGCCTTCGGCTCAGGTCATGATCCCGGGGTCCTGGGATCGAGCCCCACATCTGGCTCCCTGCTCAGCAGGGAGTCTGCTTCTCCCTCTGCCTCTCCTCTGGTTTATGCCTCTCTCACTCACTCTCTCAAATAAATAAAATCTTTAAAAAAAAAAAAAGGATATAAAGAAAATAAAATGTGTATTTATGTACTTTACATTCTACTGCATACTCTCCATATTGGATCCATCTTCCATTCCCCACAAGTGTGGGACATTTATCATTCCTTATGCATTTCTTTACATTTGGGCTGTTTCTCTCCCAGGCCCTTAAGCCCTTTCTTTATACTGTTCTCTGGCGTGTCGGACTAGAGTTTCCTTGAAGCAACCTTGTGCCTGGGAACTCAGCATTCTCTTCCCTTTTTGCTGACCTCTGCTTCTGAGTCCTTGGGGAAGACTCACCATAGAGATTTTTTTCTGTTAAATACCCTAAGGGAGCAAATTAGGACTACCAAGTAGATTCCAAACAAGCAGGACATGTTTTCTGATTAGCACAGTCCAGAATGAGCAGTGCTGCTCACCCACTGACAATTTCAGGTCCTCAGGGTCCTCTTCATCTTACAGAGAGATCTCACTCCCACTTCAGGAGAGAGGCTGTGCAGTGTGGTGGTTAAAGGTCCAGATTCTGGAGCCGTGTTGCCTGGGTCCAATCCTAGCTTCTCCTGTTAGAAGCTGAGTGATCTTAAGACTCTGTTTCCTTGTCTGTAAAATGGGATGATAATAGCCCCTGTTGTAAAGAGCTATAGAATTAAATGAAACAATTTGCATGAAGCTCTTAGAATAGTGCTCAGCACATAAAAATACTCAATAAATGTTAGCTTTTATTAATAGTATTAATAAAATTAATTGGGAATAAAAATAAACTGGGAATTGAGCTGTGCAAGTCTTTATTTACATGAAATTCAAATAAGGCAAATGAGGTAGGTTTACTCTGTAAGTTTTTAATAGGGGAATGATGAGTACAGTCTTTGCTTCTAGTCTTGGCTTCTACAGAGCTCTTACACTTGTAGTACAAAGCTTTCATGAATCATGCACCCATAGCTTTCATTCTATCATGGTCACTTTCTGTCAGATCCTAGTAAGTGTGGGAGGTGACTGCTGAGCTGCCCACTTCTATTTTCCAGAATGGCCTACCTAGTCCTGGCTCACATCTTATGTTTTATGAAGATGGCAGCTGTTGAATACAAAAGGAAGAATTTGGGGGTTTTTGTTTTTGTTCTTTTTGTTTAAGATTTTATTTATTTATTTGAAAGAGAGCGAGAGAGACAACATGAGGGGGAGGGGCAGAGGGAGAAGCAGGTTCCCCGCTGAGCAGGGAGCCTGGTATGGGGCTTGATCCCAGGACCCTGGGATCATGACCTGAGTGGAAGGCAGACACTTAACTGACTGAGCCACCTAGAAGCCCCTGTTTTTGTTCTTTTGTGAAGGAGCTATTTAAGTCCCATAGTTAAATAGGAAACTAAATTAAAGGAGAAAAAAAGTTTCCATAATGGTAAATAAAAAAAGATGTCTTAAAAACCAACACATACGGGGCACCTGGGTGGCTCAGTCAGTTAAGCGTCTGCCTTTGGCTCAGGTCATGATCCCAGGGTCCTGGGATCGAGTCCCACATCGGGCTCCCTGCTCCGCGGAAAGCCTGCTTCTCCCTCTCCCACTCCCCCTGCTTGTGTTCCCTCTCTCGCTGTCTGTCAAATAAATAAAAATAAAATCTTAAAAAAAAAAAGAGGGCACCTGGGTGGCTCAGTCGGGTAAGCATCTGCCTTCAGCTCAGGTCATGATCCCAGGGTCCTGGGATCGAGCCCCGCATCGGGCTCTCTGCTCCGCAGGAAGCTTGCTTCCCCCTCTCCCACTCCCCATGCTTGTGTTCCCTCTCTTGCTGTGTCTCTCTCTGTCAAATAAATAAATAAATAAATAAAAATCTTTAAAAAAAAACAACACATATGCATCAAAACATAAAGGTGAATTGATGGAGAGAGGAATTGATAAACGTGATGAAGCAAATAAAGGCAAATACTAATTCTAGAACTTAGGTGGTAGGAGTGGGTGTTCATTGTATACTTAGCTTCTCTGTGTGTTTGAAAATTTTCAAAATACTGAAAATGAAAGCGGTGCATTCTCCTTTACAAGTGTCTCCTTTACAACTGTCTCTGGGCAGGTGTGTCCGTACCTCTGCAGCTGGGCCTGCCCGACGCCGTGCCGCCGCAGTATGGGGCGCTCAGGGAGGTCAGCATCCACACGGCGAGGGCCCGGCTCCGGCTGCTTTACCACTTCTCTGACCTCATGTACTCGTCCTGGAGGCTCCTGAACCTCAGCCCTAACAACCAGGTAACGCGTCGGCTTGGGAAGCACTACCCGTGACGTGCTCACCAGGTCCCAGGAATATTCTTCATGGCTAAAACTTTTTACTCTCAGCTCCCAAGAGGTGTAGAAGAGGCAACAGTTCCATTTCCATTTTACCGCTGGTTTAGGAACAGTCCAGGTACTGGCAACCGTGCTGCTGGACACAGATTAGTCTTCCTTCTATGTTTTGGCCTGTCAAGAGCTCAAGGAAATATGAGTGGCTAAGCGTGCATTTTCTGTAAAGTCCAACATGTGATTTTAAAACTCGAGCACACACAAGCGTTAGCACCACTGTCCCAGTGGCTCCATAGATGAGCCTGACGCGTGCAGAGACGTCCTGATCGCCTCAGAAATGAGCATTCTGGATCCTGTCGGGGAGAGAAAGTAAATTCAGCTGATTTGACTGTCTTTATAGAACAGTCTAGTGATTTAGGAAGAAAGCAAGCTGGCTATGTTTGGTTGTTTGTGTAATGTGTCAGCATGCCTGCCAAAACGTGTATCAGTTTGTAAAACTGTTAGAAATCCTTGGGTAACCAGTCATGGGGTATATGAGAGATTTGACAGATCATTGTTAGAAATAGGTAATCAGCCAGCCAGCAGAATACTGTGCAGCGCTGAACAGAGTGTTAGAAAACTGTTTGCAATTAGCGGGAGAAATGTTTATGATAAAAACTTAAGCGAGAAAAGCAGCAGAAAATCGCGTAAGCAGTGTGTTCTCAACAATGTGAGAAATGTTTGTCTGCACACATGGAAGGGAATGGAGGGAAACAGATGAGAGTGATCATGGAGGTTATGGAGGATTCAGTGTGTGCATGTGTGTGGGTCCTTTTCTGTATTTTCCAAGTTTTAAAAAATAACAATCGTATGTATTATCAGAAAAAAAATATTTTTTAATAGTTACTGCTATCCAGGTTTATGCTTTTAAATCAAAAAGAATTATGTTCTAAAAGTGAGAAGCTGTTTTTTCTAGGAAGCCTTGGATTGTACCATCTCTGATAAGCTCCCTCTCTTACAGAGCAGTACATCCCATTATAATGCCGGCACGTGGGGCATCGTACAGGGGCAGCTTCGGCCTTTATTAGCTCCAAGAGTCTACACCCTCCCGATGGTGCGCTCCATAGGAAAAACCATGGTTCAAGGCAAAAACTATGGACCTCAAATTACTGTAAAGAGGATATCAACCAGGTTAGCATATGTGTGTATGTTCCACTAGCTAGCAAGCACTTTTTTTTTTTTTTTAAGATTTTATTTATTTGACACAGAGAGAAACAGCGAGAGAGGGAACACAAGCAGGGGGAGTGGGAGAGGGAGAAGCAGGCCTCCCGCAGAGCAGGGAGCCCGATGCGGGGCTCGACCCCAGGGCCCTGGGATCATGACCTGAGCCGAAGGCAGACGCTTAACGACTGAGCCACCCAGGCGCCCCTAGCAAGCACTTTTTTAGATGAATGTGATTCCTAACTAATCTCTGTGAGCTTTTGCTTCCTGGGTTGCAAACTAGGAGAGTAACAGTGTTTACCTTAGTACCCAGTGTGGTCACAGTGGGCCTAGCACACTGCCTGGCTGTTGTTAAGCTGGCTTGTTCGCTCACTGATGGGAAGATACCTTCAAGTGATGGTTCGGGGAAGTTAGTGAGAGTTGTATTTCATTCTGTTTTCCTTTTCTTTTGAAGAGGACGGAAGTGTAAGCCCATCTTTGTTCAAATAGCAAGACAAGTAGTTAAACTGAATGCATCAGACCTCCGTCTGCCCTCGCGAGCGTGGAAGGTGAAGCTGGTTGGAGAAGGGGCTGATGACGCTGGGGGAGTGTTTGATGACACTATCACAGAGATGTGCCAGGTATATTCATGCGCTGTCCCCCTGCTGAGTCATCTGTTCAGGTGGTGGCTGTTTTACCATTTCCGGTGACTACTCTGTCTGACATGTTCTTATGAATGTAGCAAGGATGCATTTGTGAGCCTTACATAAAAATCATGCTGTTAATGATTTAGAGGTGAATTATAGCAAGGGCTTGTGACATGACTTGTGAAGATACCTTACTGAGTAAATGTCAGTGCCTGACTCCACCAGTGACTTGCTGTCTGTCCTGCTCTAATAGTGGCAGAGGAAACAATGATGACACATATTTACATTTATGTAACAGACATATCCAGGACCATCCATGTGCTCTGATGAATTCTGGTGCTTTTAGAATGAAGTAGAACTGCCAGGCTCTAGCGGAATTAGAAAAACAAATGCTGAGTTTGGACCAGTTCTTATTTGATACCTAAAGTGGCAACTTTGCTTTCCAGGTCAACTCTGACACTTCCCGCTTTGCCGGTAGCAGGATTTTTCTAATAAATCCTGTGACTAAAATAACTTTTGGCTATTATTTGTTGGGTCTTTTTGAATATCACTATACCCTGCTCACAGATACCCCAACTCCTGCCCTGGATTGACTTTCTTATCTTAGTTCTGCATACTACAGGATGTTTTCTACAAGGGGGACATTTGTAATTTCACTTTAAATTAAAGCCACAAAAATTATAGAGATGGCCAGTTGTCACATAACATCATAAATTCCTCAAAATCATCTCTTTTCAGTATGATCTTTAATGTAACTAGTTTGTTCTCTTGATGCATTTGATTGTCATTTCTCAAAAAACTGTTCTTTCTTTTACAGGAACTTGAAACTGGTATCGTTGACCTTCTTATACCCTCTCCCAATGCTACCGCAGAAGTGGGCTACAACCGGGATAGGTAAGGCAGTCATCACGTGCTTATTGATTATCTACAGTAATAATGGTAGCTCACTTACTGAGCGCTTACTGTGTGCCATGCACTGCTCTAAGGGCTTTACACATATTATCCCATCTAATCCTCATTAGAACCCAAAGGACTGGGGACTCTTATTACTCCCTTTTCACAGATAAGGAAACCGAGGCACTTGCATCATGACTCTATTATGGGACCAACTCAGTGATAATATTGAGGGGTAGGAGAAACCCAGACTTGATAATGAAACCTGACTTATTTATGTTTCTGAAGGCCCTCATGGCCTCCCTGCGAAGAATTTTCTGCATCAAAATTCATCAGTTCATCAAGTCACAGCACTTAGTATTAGCAGGTCTGTGTTATGCCTGTATTTGCCAAACCTTGAATTTTGGATCCTGCTTCATGGAGTTGTAAATGATAAAATGAAATGATTTTAGGAAATAGGGCATCCTGGAGCAGGTAGCTCAGGGACTAATGGACCATGCAGTTGCTCTTTTATGGTTCTTCTGAAAATAATTCAAAATATGGTCCTTGTGCTGTCCACTGGGCCTGTGTGCCTGTTGGGCACTCAGAATGTGGTTAGAGTCACTGAAGAACTCCATTAAATTTTATTTAATTAATTTGAGTAGCCACATCTGGCAAATGACTACCATATTGAACAGCACAGGTCTGGACGAATGCTGTACCTGTCTGATAACTTACTTCCAGTAGAAATGAGGACAGTTTTATTTGAAGTATTTCCTTTAATTTTGTAGGTTCCTTTTTAACCCCTCCGCCTGCCTTGATGAACACTTAATGCAGTTTAAGTTCTTGGGAATTTTAATGGGGGTTGCCATTCGCACAAAGAAGCCTCTGGACCTCCACCTGGCCCCTCTGGTGTGGAAGCAGCTGTGCTGTGTCCCACTCAGCCTGGAAGACCTGGAGGAGGTGGATCTGCTCTATGTGCAGACCCTCAACAGCATTCTTCACATTGAAGACAGTGGGATTACCGAGGAAAGTTTCCATGAGGTAAATCTTGGCCAGTCCATGTTCTGTTGGTATTGACTAGAATTTTTCTGTGGAAAACTCAGATCTGGTCTTCCCCTTGCTGTCTGATTACTGATGGCATGTCCCATTGCTGACTAGCAGCTCAGCCCCAGAGGTTTAAAAAGATGCTCATGGGTAGAATTGGCACCAGCACCCAGCTTCTTCTGCTCCTTCCTCTTCGGTCCACTCTCTGCCTGCTAGAATGGACAAGCAAGGGAACCCAGTTGGAGAGGAGGCCTGGGGTGACCAGAGTTCAGCAAACCTGGTTTGAGGACAAAGAAATTGTTAACTACAGCCAGATGAGTCAGCACATTTCCTTCTGACCAAGTGGCGTGGTTAGCTACCTCGATTCCTCGTTTTTATCGTTAAGATTTATTTATATGAGAGAGGGAGAGAGAGAGCAGGCACGAGTGGGAGGAGTGGAGGGAGAGAATCCCAAGCAGATTCTGTACTGAGTGTGGAGCCTGATGCTGGGCTCGATCCCTTAACCCTGAGATCAGGACCAGAGCTAAAACCAAGAGTCAGATGCTTAACCGGCTGCGCCACCCTATCCCTAAAATTCTTAATGTTGTTACTGTTTTGCTATATTTGTGTGTAACATACTTTTTTTTAGTAAAAAAATTTTTCTTTTTTCTTCTTAGATGATTCCTCTTGATTCTTTTGTTGGCCAGAGCGCTGATGGCAAAATGGTTCCCATAATTCCAGGTGGAAATAGTATCCCACTGACATTTTCCAACAGGAAGGAGTATGTGGAGAGGGCCATTGAATATCGACTTCATGAGATGGACCGACAGGTGAGCTGAAATGTGACATGTATGCGAATGTTTGCAGTTGTCTTCAAACAAGAGCTAACTGGTTACTGCTGAATTTGGGTATATGAACTACCATGTCAGTTAGTTTGTATCTGTCTTTCAGCCCCTGTTCAGAGACTTTTCAGGCCTTACCTCTGGGTTTCCTGTCTCCTTACTCAAGGCCTTAGGACAGCTCTGAATTGGTCACTGGTTGGACTGAGGCCAGGCTCTCAACCAGGCCTTTAGACCCTGCCTTCTCACTCATCCTCCGTTTTGTTTGTCTTCATCTCTTAATGTCCCCAACTCAGGGTCCCCACTCGAGTTGGGTCAGTCAAGGCCCATGCGAATAAACCCCTAAACACTGGTCTTGCAATCCCACATGAGTGCTTCTTTCCCCCTCCTGCTGAAGTCCCTTCAGGACCCAGCTGAAAATACCTCTCCTCCACAGACCAGCTTTCCTCCAGGTTCGTAGCCTGTAGAAATCTTTTTTGTTACTTAGAAATTTCTCAAGATACCACAGTACTTCTTTGTTGTGGTCTAAGAACTAGGTCACAGAGTTTGGATCTTGTTTCTTCAATTATTGCATTATATTATGTATATATATGTGTGTGTGTGTGTGTTTATGTATCTCTTAAATATCCTTGTTCTGTGCTGACATGTAGTAGGCATTTAATAATAAATGATGAGAATGTGATGAGTGACCAAAGAAATGAACATCCCCCCCAAGAAATGAGCATTTTGTCCAAAAATGGTTTTTTGGTTATACAGTCCTTAATAGCCACTTTAGTAATACTTTATATGCAGAATACGCTAGGGTCTTCTTGAGAGCTAGACTGAGGCTCAAAGGCTATGTAGTAATTTGAAGTATAGATATTCTGGGCCTTCCCTCCTGGTTCCTTCTTTGACTCTGGCTTTGGCCCGAGTCCAGTCAGAAAACTGTTATCCCTTAGTGAGGGCAGGTCCTGTGGGCAATGCTGTTTACACAGCCAGGGCTTAGGGTTTGTCTCCAGTTGTTCAGAATTTTAATCCTCAGGGTAAATAACTGACTAAAAATACATTGACTGTCTCCTGCGTGCCAGGTGTGGGGCCAGGCTGCCTCATGTGCAGTTGTTCCTTCAGTTACTCTGTGACGGAAGGATTGCCATCACCATCTCACAGGTGAAAGCACTGAGTCGGAGAAATGACGTGAAGTGCCCGAGGCAAAGCTAGGGTCCCAAACCAGGTTGAACTGTGGGGTCTAGGCTCTTCAGGTCAGATTGGCCCCCCACTCTCTGCCAGCTCAGCTCTGCCGTGGCTTTGTTCCTTTCTCAGGAGTGAGGACTTCTTCCTCTTGGAACCCAGTGTTCTTCCCATAGCTGTCCCCATTTGTTCCCAGCCAGGCAGCTGGCCCCATACCTCAGCCTCATTTTTTTCCAGACAGCTTTTGCTTTGTATTCTGTCAGGCATGACAGCTTGTGCTGGGGTCTTCCCTTTAATGCCCATCCAGACTGCCCTCACGGCCAGTCCTGTTCCCTGGCCCCGGCAGGACACCCTGGTACCAGTCACAGCCCCAGGGCCTTCCCCATGGTGTGGCTCCTGCTTGGGTCTTCGGGCTTTTTCCTTTTTTTTTTTAAAAGATTTTATTGATTTATTTGAGAGAGAGAATGAGAGAGAGAGAGCATGAGAGGGAGGAGGGTCAGAGGGAGAAGCAGACCCCCTGCTGAGCAAGGAGCCCGATATGGGACTCGATCCCGGGACTCCAGGATCATGACCTGAGCCGAAGGCAGTCGCTTAACCAACTGAGCCACCCAGGCGCCCCGGGCTTTTTCCTTTTGCTTTTTATCATTGATGGTTCTGAAGTTGGCCAAGAGCGAAGAAGTATTTATGAGCAAGTCCTGAACAGCAATGAGTCTGTGTGTAGGGTGTGCATTGCTGTGCAACCTTGGGGTGTTTCTGAAGCAGACTGTGGGTAGCCTCTGGCAGCTTCCCCTCAGCACCCCCAGCAGACCTGTTCTCAGCACTGGGTTAGAAGGACGCAGCACGTCACAGCTACTTACATGGAAAATTCTCATCGTAGTCGTGTGAGCAGCAGGTACTTGCCTCGTTTCTCAGATGAGAAAATTAAAGTAAAAGAAGAGGTGGAGCTGGGATTCAGATCCCAAGTGTCCCCATTAAATGCTCTGTCCTTCCTACTGCCTTCCTACAGGAGGCCTTGCTAGTTTTACTTTCTTCTTTGTACTTTTCTAACTTTTTTTTTTTACAATGAGCACAAATAAGTTTTACCAAAAGGATATAACTCTTTTCAAAAGAAAAATATGAATGACAAAAACAGTAGAAGCTAGACACGTCCTCTAGGGGCTTCTTACCCTGCCGACGAGCCCGAGTAGCCCACAGAGCCCAGTGTGACAGTGCGCAGCCACACGTGCTTAGGGATATGAGTGAGTGTGGGTGACACCGGGGGGTGGGGGGTGGGCTGAGTTTTGTGGGGGCAGAGGTCAGGCTTCTCAATTGACTTGACCTGGGACCGGAAGGAGTGTACAAGTCCCACAGGCAGGGAGAAGCTCGGACAAAGGGTCAGCGGCCAGGGGAGTGGGCCATGTGCGCTTGGAGTTCTGGGGGACAAGTAGAGGGTTTGGGGACCGGATGAGCAGGTGGGAGGCGCCCAGTCTGCAGACACGTGTCTGATGCGCGACCTCTCCCGGGAGCAGGTAGCTGCCGTCCGAGAAGGGATGTCCTGGATCGTTCCTGTGCCACTGCTGTCGCTCCTGACGGCCAAGCAGCTGGAGCAGATGGTGTGTGGGATGCCCGAGATCTCCGTGGAAGTCCTGAAGAAAGTGGTGCGGTACCGGGAGGTTGATGAGCAGCACCAGCTGGTACAGTGGTTCTGGCACACGCTGGAGGAGTTCTCCAATGAGGAGCGCGTGCTTTTCATGAGGTTTGTGTCTGGAAGATCTCGACTCCCGGCCAACACTGCTGACATTTCTCAGAGATTTCAAATCATGAAGGTTGATAGGGTAAGTAAGCTACTCGGCCTTCCTCGTCATGTCTGCCCCGCTGCTTCCTGGCCGCTTGCCTGTTGGGAAAGCCACACTGTGACCCTCGAGTGGGCCTGCCAGTTCAGGCTTAATGTTTGGGATTTCCAGACCTAAAAAAAATCAAGCAGAAAAACTTGTTCAGAAACCTAACTTGAGTGAAAAAAAGCCCTAACTGGATGTAGAAAGCACACTGCAACCAGCAACCTTTGATAAATCCCCCAGTACCTTCCTGAGTGAAAGCTCAGCTTGGCAGAGGGCTCGTCATGCTGCCTCTGCCTCTTATTTCCTGTGCCTTTTCGTCGTGTGACTTGTGCACTGGGACGTGGTCTTGTGTGTTTTCACGAAGATACTGACTGTCCCCTGGTGCGTGTGCCCCGCGGCCGCTCGTGCCGTGTGTGTCGTGGAGCAGGCAGGCCGCCTCTCTGCGGCCTGGTAGGTGAAAAGGCCCAGCTGCAGAGCCCCAGCGCAGCTGCCGTGGTGCCGGACGGCCGAGGAAGAAAAGGGCTTAGAAGCTGCAGCGCACACTGCTGCCGGACACCTCTTTCTCATGCACCCATCTGACCACGTTACTCTCCTTTCAGACTGGGAGGGGCCCCCTGTGTTGACTCCAGAATGAGTGCTGACTGCTTCAGTGGCCTTAAATATCTCCAGTCTGGTCTCTGCCCCAGCTTTCCGATGGCCCCTCTTAACACATACTGTGTTCTGGCCAGAGCAGACCGCTTGCCTCTTTTTCCCCAACACACCATGCTGTTTCTAAACTTCTGTGCCTTTGTGTAGGCTGGTCCCTCTGCTTTAGTAAGTTCTCCTTCACACCCCTTTTCATCTATGCCTGGCAAGTACTTACTCATCCTTTAGGCCCAACACCAGTGTCATCTCCTCCAGGAAGCCCTCTTGGATGCTTTCCTGCTGCCCCTGACCATTCCCGAGGGCAGACTTAGATCTCCTTCTGTCCACCTCCAGGACACTTGGTACATTCCTTGAACCCAGCGTTAAGTTAGAAGTGTTTGTGTTCTCCTTCTCTCTTTCCTTCCCCAACCGCCCAAGAGCTGGGAAGTCCTCCGAGCAGGGCCTGTGGTGTTTATTCTAGAAACGGTAAGGAAAGTAGGGCCTCTTCACACAAGGACTCTTCCTGCCAGTCTCAGCATCTGCGTTTCTGGTGTTTTTCCAGTAACTATTCCTGGAGGTTGCTGTAGCCAGAGCCATCCCTCCCCCGCTGCCTCCTGAAGCTGCCCGCCTGGGCTCTACTCCTGGGCTAGGCTTGCTGGAGAGGCCACGCACAGGAAGGGCTATGAAAAGAGCCTTTCCATAAATTTTCTACATGACTTGCCAGAAACTATAAGTTGTAAATCTGTTTTGTTGCTTCAGAGAGAGGTGGGTGGAGGCAACAGTTTGATTCTATTCAGCTCTGGAAAAAACCCTTGCCTTCTGTCTGTCCCAGGCTACCCCTGCCATCCCAGGAGTTAATCCACCACTAATCCCCTGCCGGAGGCTTTTGAGCCTCAGAAAACTGACCACGGTGGGTCCCTCCTGTGTGACTTTTAGACCCTTGCTCTACCTTCCAAATCAGAGGCACCTGTTGACATGGCCCTTCAGTGTCTTTGCTAGTTGTGCTGTTCCCACATTTGAGTTTTCCGTGTCCTCACTGGCTCGAGCCCTGTTAGGCTTCTAGGCCCTCCAGGCCCTCCTGCTCCCACCTCTTTGAAATGGCACTCGCCAGGTGTAGGGCTCCGAGGAGGAGGGGGAGGGTTTCAGGGAGTTGAGCAAGAAAGAAAGGGCAAGTCCCTTTATTTTAAAATGTAAAAACGTACTATCGTTACTGTCATTACAGAGAGTGTGGAAGACGGCGCCGTTTGCAGGGAGGGCCAGGGAACATACGCCCCCCGCTGCCGTAGCAGCCCCCCCACCTCCCACCTCCGTGGCATGCCTGTGGTGTTTGTGTGCTGTGTTTGGCTCAGTCTGTCCTGAGCACTTTTCTGCTGCCAGCCATCATGATTATCATTTTAAGTGACTGTGTCACTGTCCATTTAATGGACGGACTAGGATTTAGTTCACTGCTCCTTCCTCATGTGAGCTGTGTGCCGGCAGCCACGGCAGCCGAGGCAGCAGAAGGTCCGTGGGGAGGGACGCGAGGAGGGACGGGGAAGGGTGGAGGCGTGCGGGGGCCCCGTCCCAGGTGTTCTTTCCGTTTCGCCGGCTCTTGGGGGCTCCGTGCCCCAGCTCCGGGTCTGCACCCTCCCGGTGGAAGGGAGCGGGCTCTGTTGGCGGCCCCTCCGTGGCAGGCCGGGTGCAAAGCCTGTTCTCCCACGTAGTCCTGCCGGGCAGAACTTGCTCGCGCTTTGCACACCGGGCCAAGGTGGGCGGTGAGGAGAGCAAGGAAGCATATTTGCCAGAAGACCCCAGAGCCCACGTTCCTTCCACCACAGCCCGGGGTCTCCTTCCCCTCGAGTCGGCCCTGCACTCCCGTCTGTGGAGCCCATCTGGAAGGCTGGGAGAAGTGCTTTCCTGATTTGGGGGGGGGTGGTACCGGGTTCCCTGCCCCGCCCCCCCGGGACATCCCGATGCTGCAGTCACAGCTCCGGGTCTCTCTCTCCACAGCCTTACGACAGTCTGCCTACCTCACAGACCTGCTTCTTCCAGCTGCGGCTGCCCCCGTACTCAAGCCAGCTGGTCATGGCCGAGCGCCTGCGCTACGCCATCAACAACTGTCGCTCCATCGACATGGACAACTACATGCTCTCGCGGAACGTGGACAACGCCGAGGGCTCGGACACCGACTACTGACCGTGCGCGGGGCCGCCGCCCCTTTTCTCAGTAACGCTCACTTCCAATTTCATGTGGACACACTTTGATGGTAACTACATAGATGTTTAGGAACATAAACCGACATTATAAACAGTGGCCACATTTAGTTACTCTAAATGTAACAAAGAAATTAGATGTTTTTATTTTTCTGTGATTGTACAAAAAAAAAGACGAAGTGCTCTCAGTCAGGTTTTTCCCTCCACATTTTTGGTCACTTTTGATAAGTTTGCATGGAACCATTTTGGTGCATTTTTAGTTGGGAATGGTACATTTTTGTAAATCCACCCAGTGAACATGAAATTGTACATTGTGTATAATTGTTCATTAGAAAGGACAGTTTTACATGAATATTCATATATTTATTTTGTTTTAATTTGAATTGCCTGTGCAGGGTTCCTTATGCAGAGAAATAAAGCCAATTCAGGAACCAGAGCGTGGGCTGCTTTTGTTACCTCCAGCGGAGCTTCTGACTGAGAAAGAATGAGCTTTCGGGCTAGTCTCACTCTGACGGCGTTTTGACGCATCAGAAACACTCCTTCACACTGAGAGTGAGCTTTGTGTGGAGGTGACAGAGCAGCTCCAGAGAGCGGGAAGCCCCTCCTTTCATTTATTCTGTCATCCTGGGTGTCCTACACTTCGTTCCCTCACCCCAAGGCCCTTGCATCAGCCCCGTGGCCCATCCCCTCAGCAGCCCCCTTCCTCCTCCTCTGCAGCTGGGTTTTGAGTGTAACCTGCTAATAAGAGCCTGTCCTGAGTAGCCCCGGGAGACCTAGTGCGGGGCGCAGCTCCACCAGGCAAGGAGGAAGCTTCCCAGAGGAGCATGATTCCAGTGCTGCCTGTGGGGAACCAGCGGCGGGCGTAAAGAGCAGGGAGGTCGACGGTGGCGTGTCTCTGCGGGAAGGGCGTGGGATGCAGCAGGGGCCGCCGTTGCTGGGAGGCACTCAGCGTGCACGAGCGAGTGAGTGTGCGAAGTAATATGAGAACCAATGAGTGGCTTTCGTATCCTTGAATGGTGGATGGTGGAGAGTTGTTCAGGGGGCCGGGAGAGGGGTCCCACTCTTGGTGCTTGAACCCAGCCCTTGAGGGCCCTGGGCAATGTGCTCGTTTGTCCAGGCGTGTCAGAGTGAGTGTGTGGTTCTGGAAGAAAGGGCCATGGTGAGAGCAGCTGTGAAGGCTCTGGCTGCTGGGAGTGCGAACAGGAAGAGGGCAAGGCCTTTGGGTGGTGTGTCTTCGTCGACAGCCAGTTCTGGCCACAGCTGCTTGCCGTGTACTTCAGGGACTGGGTCACGCTGACAGCCTGCTCAAGTGAGGTGCCAGATGGGGAGCTTTGCAGGCAGTCGTTTTTCACAAGGAAGATAGAAAATACGTGTTTTCAAAGAGAAATTGGAAGACAGATACGGTTTGTGGTACATAGATCTTTCCCAGTGAGAATGCCTATTATTACTTGGAAAGAGGCTTAGTTTTATTGAAAAGAGGCTTCAACTGGAATTGGGTCTCAGAGGGAGAGACAACAGCTTCTGGGAAGCCACAGGGGTTCTGGGCAAAGAGGAACCTTCAATACTTGATGTGAGAGCTCAGTCAGTAGGAGCGGTGAGGGGCTCTGGGCTCGAGGCACTCACTCTGGGGTGGGAAGGCACACTGCCCAGGCCTCTGGGCCGGAAGGGACCTAAGAGGAGGGAGGCCTCTGTGTGCTGCTGAGATCCTGGACAATGCCAAGCGAGGGCTCTCTTAGAGCCTTCTGGGCTGGTTCTTGGTAACTAGTGGCTTTTCCTTCTTGCTGGGCTGGGCTGAAGGTGTGCTGAGCTAAAGGATACATCTGCAGTCTCAGAATTTATTTTAAGTTTTTATTTATTTATTTGAGAGAAAGAGAGAGAGAGCATAGCCAGGGGGAGAGGGAGATGGAGAAGGAGGCTCCCCATGAGCAAGGAGCCAGATGTGGGGCTCGAGCCCAGGACCCTGGGATCATGACCTGAGCCGAGGGCAGATGTTTAACCGACTGAGCCACCCAGGCGCCCCTCAGAAATTACTTTAAATAAAAATAATGCCTCAACCTTTGAGAGGCTCTGGCCTCTGCTGCCATATTTGGCTCTGCACTGAGGGGCAAAGGTACCCCCCGCCTTTAAGATGTAGGATTTCCCAGGGGCAGCTTTGTTCTGGGCCTCCCCACTTTGTGGCCTTTGCCCAGCACAGCTAGTCAGATGAAACCTATATCTGGTGAACTTGGTTTCTAGCAAAAAGCAAGCCTTAGGCGTGGACCCTAGAGCTGGAGGAATCCTAGAGCTAGGGTATCAGGTGACCTCTCTTAAAGACCACGAAGCTGAGGTCGGGAGAGGGAAGGTGCTGGATTGCAGGTGTGTACAGGCTAGAGCTGGGAGCCCTGGCTTCCTGTCAGCACACCTGCTGACGATGGTGGACCCGAGGGAGCTGAGTCCCCTCCAGATACTCAGCCTGTGCAGAAGCGGGCCAGCGTGTCCCTGTAAGACAAGCCTCACAGCCCCGCGTGCCCCCAACAGGCTCCGCCTCCCAAGGAGTGACCCGAGCCCCTGACCTGGGAGCATGTGGCTCCGGTCTCTGCTGGTACTGAGCTTCCTGCGCAGGCTCACCAGCACGATGGGTGACCGACGCCAGCCTCCCACCAGGGAGCACCGTCCTGCCCCGGGGCTGAGGTTCTGCACCCTCCCCCTAGCTTTTCCTCTCTGTGGCCATTGGCTGCCTTGGCCAAAACTGAGAGCGAATCGAGCATTCAGGAGCTAGGGAAAGTTTGTAGACTGTTCTAATAGAGGCCGTGAGGACATAGGTAATCGCCACGCCATTTTCAAGTGGCTTTGGAACACGGGCTCCCATCTCCCCCTGGCTTCCCTGGGCTTGCCTTGGGCTTTCCGACTCTGCCTTTGCCGAACTGTGCCTGCCGGAAGGAGCACCCCACCCACAGTTAGACCCTGTGGGAGCTGGGGTCAGTCCTCCGTCGGGTGTTCCTGGATCACCCCCTTACGGACCCAGCGTGCTTCTTCCCGGTACCCAGGCCTCGTGGGTTCTGCCAGGCACTTGGCTTTTCTAGGCTGCCACGAATGTGAAGACACCTTCCAGACACGGTACACTGAGGCATTATCTCATCGGGGTGTCACAGAGAAGGTACTGGCCCTATTTTAGAGCTAAACTAAGGCTCCAAGAGGTCATAACCTGTCAGAAGTGATGCATGGCAACGCTGCAGAGCACTCGAGGCCCCCCGCAATCCCAGATGAATGAGTCTGTGGATGCCCCTTGTTCTCTGCGGATCTGAGAGAAGCCGTCGAGCGCGGTTTCTGGTGAAGCCAGGCACTGTGTTCTGTCCAGGGCTCTGCTCAGTGCCCAGTGATGTGAACAGCACCTGTTAGAAGGCGGAGTGGAGAGCCCTGGGTCTCATCAGGGCCTGCCTTCCCCGTGTACCTCGGATGGCCCTTGGTTCAGGGACCCAAAGCGCCCCAGAGGGGGCGGGGCCCAATTCAAGCTCTAGAAACAGTGTTGGACGCGGCTGTCAGCGCGGCTTTAGGTCTGTGATCGCTAGAGCCTCGGTATGTGGAGGGTTACTGGGCACCAGAGGCTTCGCCAGGGAAGTTAGCCCTCGTTTATAAAAGAGCTTCGCATGGGCGGTGCGCCTGGGTGGCTCAGTCATTAAGCGTCTGCCTTTGGCTCAGGTCATGATCTCAGGGTCCTGGGATCGAGCCCCGCATCGGGCTCCCTGCTCCGCGGGAAGCCTGCTTCTCCCTCTCCCACTCCCCCTGCTTGTGTTCCCTCTCTCACTGTGTCTCTCTCTGTCAAATAATAAATAAAATCTTTTAAAAAAAAGAAAAAGCTTCCATGGGGAAAAGGAAAGGGGCCTCAGGTTACCCTATTTGAGCTGAACTTGCAGTGACTTCGGCTTTACGAACATGTGTTAATCCTTACTAGAACCCTGCAAGCAAGATTCTCCAGCAATCCCAATACACAGATTTAAAAGCTGAGGTTTGGAGAGGGGTGACTGGCTCTCAGTCAGAGGAGAGACAGAAACTAGAACTCTCTTGTCCCCCACACTAAACCATCAGCTCAGGGCAAACAGGACCTGCTGGCAATTCAGGCTTATCAGAAATAATGAAAGCAAAGCCCTGGGGTTTAAGTGGTGCTGGTTTTTTTTTTTAAGATTTTATTTATTTATTTGACAGAGAGAGACAGCGAGAGAGGGAACACAAGCAGGGGGAGTGGGAGAGGGAGAAGCAGGCTTGCCGAGGAGCAGGGAGCCCGATGCGGGGCTCGATCCCAGGACCCCGGGATCATGACCTGAGCCGAAGGCAGACGCTTAACGACTGAGCCACCCAGGCGTCCCTAAGTGGTGCTGTTTTAAATAAACATTTTTCCCCTGGAAGCCTAAGCGTTTTTTTCAACACCGTTTGCAGTAGTGGGAAAATAAAATCCCCGCAAGGCCTCTTTCCAGAGTCCAGAGCTATGGGGGGTAAACTGGAAAATCACCCAGAGGAACCTCCCGTTCCCCTGCAGCTGACAGCCTGAGGGGGCTGGCTCTCCCCCCACACAGGGGTGAGGGATTGTGCCAGGCCGGGCCTCAGTGCCAACACCCACCTGCTTCTGGGCCCAGCGCTGGCCCAACAAGGGGCCGGGGACAGCAAGTGAGGCCTCCAGCAGGCCCTGGAGGGGTTGGGATGGGGTGGGTTGCTGCTTGCCCCACCCCAGGTTCTGCCTGGAGAAATTTCAGCCCCTCCGGCCCTCACCTGGCGATCATCTCTGGCTTGGGACCCTGGCTCCTGCTGGGGGTAGGTTGGCGTGGGGGCGCTCCAGCTCCCGTTTCATGCTCAGAGTAACCTGTGAGGCCTCTACAGCCACCCACATCCCTAGTTCTCTGATCTTTCCTGCTCCCCTTTCCCCCTTACTCACTCTGCTCCCGCCACACTGCTCTCCTGGCCCCCAGCTCGCAGGCCAGGCCCCTGCTCTGCAGCCCTTGCACGAGCTATCATTCCCTGCGCGTGCACTATTTTCCTGCCAGATGCCGCTCGGCTCCCTGCCTCACTTCACGTGGCGAGGCTCACACTGGTCAACCCTTTTTACGTCGCTTTCCCCCTCCCCAAGCCTTCCCCAGCAATTGCCAGTTATCCCTTACCTGGTGCTCCCCATCCCCCGCCCCCACCGTAGCCTTATTAGCTTCTTAGATACCAAGTATTTACTGTCTCTTCTCCTACTAGAGAAAAAATTGTAATTTCTCTTTTTTCCTTGCCGGTTCCCCAATATTGGGCAGCAGGTGAGTAGGGGTCCAGATCCGCTTTCTCAGACAAGAAACACCTGGCCTCAGGTGACTTAAGGGCCCAGGTCCCAGCTGGTGCTGGGCGGAGCTGGGGCGTGAGCATGGCCCACCAGCCTGCTGTGCTCCCTGCCTTCCCCTCTTACCCAAGTTTTCACCGTGTACCTGGGACCAGGAGGCTGCTGCGGGGCCGGGAGCCTATACTTTGGCGGCTAAAGGTGGGACATCAGTGACTAAAGCTCTGAAACTGAAGTCCAGGTGTGTGCCCACGTTGAGCAAATCCAGCAGGTAAAAATTTAACTTTGTATGCGCCTCTAGTGGTTTCATTATCAAAGGACTTAACCAGGGCTGCTGCTTTTGTTTTCAAGTCTTTACTTAGGGTTTTCCAGATGCTTTCTTCTTTGTGATACGAGAACGGTATAAAATTAGGGTAACTATGTGGTTTATGTTCAGAATCATATCGACCAGCGAATTTTCTAGAATCGTGTGTGTGGGCAGGCCCGAGGGCCGAGCGAAGGCGCGGACGGCAGGGGTGGCGGGCTTGGGGGGGCTCTCTCCGGCTGTGAGCCCCGGCTTTCCCCCTCCTCCCGCCCACTGGTGCAGCGGGCGGCTACGCTCCCGGGCAGCCTGGGCCACGCACGGCGGCGGGGTGAGCTTGCGGCGCCCGTTCGGCCGCCCGGGTCGTCCCGCCCCGTCCCCACGGCGCCTGCGCCCGCGCTCTACCGGGTGGCCACGCCTGCCCATGGGGGTTATTTCGGCCCCCGATGGCGGTCGCAGTCCCAGGGGATGGTGTGGGCCCCTCCCCTGCTGCGGACAGCGAGTGGCGGAGGACCCAGGGCGGAAAGGCGTCGGGTTAGATGCTGGTGTTTAGTGAGGGCTAGCCGAGTGTTTTCCCAGCATCCGGCTAATCTCGCACTCCGGTGCGTAAAACCGTAATGTGAGGTAGGCATTAGTGTCCCCGTTTTGCAGACAAGGACACTGAGGTTCAGAGATGTGGCGACAGTCTGGGAGGTGGAGGGGCTGGGGTTGGAAGCCAGGTCGCTCTTTCCGCCCGGGGCCCTTGGCTGGGTGTCGTGCCCCGGCGTGGTCGGCCTAGCGCGGCAGCAGCTTGCGAGCGGCCGTGCCGGGCGCGCTCGGTAGCTGGTCCGGGATCATGGCTGCGCTGTGCTCGGCCCGCAGCGCCAGGCGCGGGCACGCGGCGCGCAGGCGGCGCAGGCCGGCCGCGCTCACGTTGCGGCAGAAGTCCACGTGCAGCGTCTGCAGCGCGCGCCCGTGCGCCGCCACGGCAGCCAGCGTGCGGTTGGTGACGCGCGCGCAGTTCTCCAGGCGCAGCGCGCGCAGGCGCGGGCAGCAGCGCAGCAGGCACGCCAGGCAGTCGTCGGTGACGTGGCCGCAGCCTGAAAGCGTGACGGACGCCAGGTTGGGGCACCTGCGGAGAGATCGCGGTGGCCCCAGGTCGGGGCCCACGGCGGGTACGGTTGGCGCCCGCCCCGCGCCCCGCCCCTCCCTGGAGCAGCCCCCGGCCCGGTAGCTCCCTGACCGCCCTGGGACTCACGGCATGACTCCGTGTATTGTGGGCAAGGAAGTGAACCGGGCTCAGCCCGTTTAAGGAACTGGCCTGCGATGCCGCGGCCTGGATCAGAACCAGGGTTTCTGTCCCCTTTCCCCTACTCTTTCTGTCTCTGCGCTCCACCAGACCTTAATCTGCGTGGGCTCTTAGCTTCCTGAGCCGCCGCTGGTCCTACTGTGGGCAGGGGGGGATGCAGGGTCCAGGAGGACAACTCTAGGTGTTTTTGGTTCTCTCCAGGCCTGTTGCTTTGTGGGGTGAGGGTGCGGGAAAAGATGCATGGTGACCACTCCAGTCTGGCTTCAAGCTGAGGCCCTGATGCTCCTGGCAGGACGGTCAGTCAGGTGGGAGCAAGGGTTTCCTATGGGGTGGCTTAGGGACAGGCACTGTTGAACCCTTGAGGCTGGGGTCGGGGCATAGCTCAGAGTATGCCTGGCTCTGGGTTCTAGACCCCTGGTTTGTGCTCAGTAAACTGGGACAGTTCTTGCATGCCCACTGGGATGCCAGCCTGGAAGAGGTCTAGAACCGGGTCTGAGGTGTACAGTCAGGGCCACTCATACCAAAAGTTTGGAGGCTCCTCTGCCCCAACCTTACCAGCATTTGCTGGAGAAAAAGATCTTGAGCAAAGTTAGATTTGGCTTATTTCCATGTGACCTTGGCTGAGTCACTCACTTGAGCTTCAGTTTCTCTCTGTGTGTATGGGTGCACAGCAGGGAGGGAATAATGCCTACCAGTTGGCTTGTAGTGAAGATCAAGATTTGGGGTGTAAATGGCCCTGCACAGGGCCTTCTACAGGCAATTGTAACTCAGTTTTCCTGGGAGCACACGGGATCAGACTGCTTGCAGTCAAGAAGGACCTGTCTTGTGGGCAGGGGTCTTGGCTCCCAGTAGCCAGAGGAAGCTGGGGTCTTGACGGGGGCTTTCCCTTTCCCCATCAGCTTTCCCCTTAACCCCTTCACTGCACTGCCTGGGCTAGCCCGGCTCCCTCGTGCCTGGGGAAGGGGCACATTTCACACACTGAGCCCATTCCATCTTCCCAAGTCCCAAGTTCATATGGCTTCTTCAGTCTTCATATCAAACCCTCTGCACCCTGTTTTGTGAATAAGGAAACTGGCCCAGAGGGCTCAGGTAATTTGCCTGTGACTTATTTGCTCTCTGACCCAGGACAAATGTCTGAACTGTGCTAGTCCTCATTTGACAAGTGGGAGAAATTGTTAGCTCTAGGGTGATGATGACGATTAGGTGTTTAAGCCCCAAAGGTGTTGAGTGGTCCCTTTTGTTCTAAGAACCTTTAGCATAATCCTGATGTAGGAACAAACCAGAGAAAGAGCTGACTCCTTCCCCGCCATCCTCAGCTGTCTCTCGCTGCCAAGAGCGGATCGCTGAAGAACCAGATCTCATGGGTGTTCTCAGTACCTACTGTGTCATTTAATCCTCTTAGCCTGTGAGATGGGTGATTTATCCCATTTTACAGATAAAGAAATTAGGTTGGATTTAAATAACTGGTCTGGGATCCCATGGTTGGACAGTAGCAGACCTGGGAGACTCAGCACAGAACCCTTACCGCCAAGCCCTTTGTTCTTTTTGTGACACTGGGGCCCCTTGCTGCACCCAGATGCTGACATGAGAGGGCCACTCCACACTTGCTGATGTGGGAAATTAAATTCTCTTGTGGCAGGAATGGAACAACTTCAGAGCAGGCCTGCCCCTCCCACATACATCACTCCAGTCTGATTTCTGTGCCTTGTTAAACCCACCAAAATGGCCTCATCCCTGCAGGGCTCAACCAAGTCCATCTTGTTTTCTTCTGACTGCCTTTAAAAAAAAAAAAAAGGCAAGGCGGGGCCACCACTCTGTTTCCTTCCATGCTGGTCACAGGGCCGGCAAACAGCAGCTGTTAAACCTGGGTGGCAGCAAACTGGCTGAGCCTAGTTTGTTAGTAACCAAGAGGTGCTTTTCCTCAAAGGCAGGACGGGACCGGTCAGTTGAGGCTCAGCGAGAGGCTGGCAGCAGAAGTCTGCTTGCATGGGCTGCCCTAGGCAGGAGGCTGGGACCATGGGGGGGCGCCTGTGGCTTAGCCTCTACGCGGCATAGAGTTGACCGATCAAATACAGGATGTATTTGGGACGTACTTGCGCCAAAAAATTATTTTGTCTATTCAAAATTCCAATTTAACTGGATGTCTTGAATTTTTATTTTCTAAAATCTGGCAATCCTAGACTGTAGATCACATGACCTCTCAAAACTTTGATTTGCTCGTCTGAAAAATTCGGCTAAAACACCCTCCCTTAGGGGTACAGTGAGATAAGTAATATTCTAATGAGGAAACCATTCTTCAATATCACCACCCCTCCTCCTGTAGTCTGGCTTGGTTCAGCTAACCCAGAGCACCCTAGCTGTCCTTCCTTAGCTGCGTTCCACAGGCCCTGGAGTTTGTTTGCTAGGGGGAGAGCGGAGGGGTAAGCTGATGGCTGAATCTAGGAACCTTTCCCAGGGCCTGACCTTGAAAATCCAGGCCCAGCCAGACCGCCTTGACGGCTGCTAGGGAGGACAGCTGCCCGAAGGACAGCGACAGCTGAAGCCCAGTCTTCCTGTTCGCAGCAGCAGCAGCTCCAGGGCCTGGGAGGCTAAGAGGAGGAAGATCCCCCCCACACACACCCCCACTCCCATGACTGTATGCCTTCTCTAGGGACTGTGCTGTGGTCAGGCCTGGATGGTCTGCCTTGGGCCTAGTTTGAGGCTCCCCAAGATGGAGGCATCTTGGTCTTGTAATTTGCTCTTCCCCAACCCCCCTCCAAGCCTCCTAGGGCTCTGGGAGCCAGACACGCCCCCCACCCCCCGCAAAGCTCGTGGCTCAGGAGGTGGCCTACCTGTCGCACACCTGGAGGAGGAAATCATTGACCAGCCTCTCGTGGCGGCTGCAGATGCTCCTCTGGAAGGCGCTCTTGAGCCAGTCCTCAATGCTGCACACCTGCACGCGGCTGGAGTACCAGCAGATGGAGAGGCTCCTGAGGGCCGGGCTCAGGAGGAAGTTGTCCTTCTTGAGCTCTAGGAGGGATCGAAAGTGCAGCAGGGGCCAGAGTGCGGGGTCCTCAAACACGTCCTGGAGCTGGGGGCAGGTCCTGGCCAGGTTCTTCCTGCTGTCCTTGTCCAGGAAGGAGAAGAGGTGCAGCAGGCACTCCCGGTTGAGCTGGGTGATGTGCATGGTGTGCACCCGGGGACCTGACCTTCCTCCTCCTCCTCCTCCTCCTCCTCCTCCTCCTCCTCCCCGGCTCTGGGCTGGTGGACATATATGGTTGAGGAATGGTGTTTATTTTTGGCTAACAACTGGTGCTGAAGCTCTGAGAACAGGGCGGGGGGAGCCAGGATCCAGACATACGTGCGGCAGTCTGTGGTTCGGCTCAAGTTCAGAGAAATTGAAAATCCTGGCAGAAAAGCAGCCTATTGAAGTTAAATAGCTTCCTTAAAAGGGATTTCTTTCCCTTTTTAGCTGACCGTGGTGCTTAGCAGAGAGCTCTCTTGGCTTTTCCCAAGGCATTTTCATTGGAGGTGGCCGGCTAGACCACCTGTCTGGGCCTGCAGTCTGCTCGCTGAGAGGGACCCTGGTTATAAATTGGATCTGTTTCCATTCTCGAATATGTATGTGTGAGTCTTCTGCTCCACTCCTAATAGGAGTTGTTGTTTATAAAGAGCGAAGGGTGACAGTTTTGTGTTCAAAGCTGTAAGCTGAAGCCGGGGTAAGGCCCCTTTCCCTGTGATCTTCACTCAGTGGTGATGGTTTGCGTGCTTGGCCCAACTACCTTCAGACCCTGCTGCCCTGTGCCAGGCAAAGGGATTTCCTCGGCCTCCCAGCTGGCTCTGTTTTTACCGAGTTGTTGCATAAAGATTTATCTTAAGTAGCTTAGCTCTCCAAGGTTCTTCTGTGTGTATGTGCGTAACATGTTAAGCTTAAGTTTACTTGGCTTTACATCTTAACATTTTCCCAATTACGTGCCCTGTTGTATCTCGTTTGTATTTCCCAAAATGTCAGGATGGATGAGGGAGCTCTTAGTACAAAACTGCTTGAAACAGTTTTAGGTTAAAGTGTTTGAGTCTCAGCTTGCCCTTTAAGCCAGCCAGACACCACCGTCTTTGTGAAAGCCTTCGGTCTGCTCACTGGGAGGGATCGTAGCCTAGGCAGGCTGCCTGGAGGTCTTATCTCTTTTAAGTTCTCCTTTCCTGAAGTAACTGAGATTTCTCACCTCGTGGATCGTTTTTCTAACCCTGCGTCCCTCCCAGGCCCACCCCAGATCCTACTGTGATTGTGCTGCTGTGAATTGGCAGCTGTGTGTGCTGGTTC
>NC_138377.1:92051035-92178994 GCF_054177405.1 Leptonychotes weddellii | reverse complement strand
GCTTTGCCTTCAAAAGCACAGCGCAGCTCAGGAAAGAGCAGCCATTCTAGCCAACTCCGAGACCCCAGGCTCCGCGTCCTGGTGCTTGGTTACCGCAGCATTGCCAAGGGGAAGGGGTGTCTTGTCTTAACATCCACCAAGAACCAGCTAAAGGATGCAGTTCTTAGGGAAAGGGTAACTCGCTACTCTAATACCGCGGACTAACTATGTCAGTGGTTCGCCGCGGCTGACAGCTGCAGCCCCTCTCTGGCTCTCGCTGCACTCACCCAAAGGGCGCACCGCACAAAGCCGCCTTATCTCCACTTTTCCTCGCAAATCCTATCCAAGCCAGTACTCTTCAGTGTGCTGACCTCTGGAAACGGACAGTTCTTTCAGCTTCGTAAAAGGCTGGCCACTGGGCCGTCCTCGTGGCCCGTTGAGGCTCCCCACGGAGCCGTGCGTGCTGCCGGTGGGGGTGGGGAGCACCCCAGGATGCGGGGAGGGTCTGGGCCGCCAGGGTGGCGTGGACAGCACAGCTGCGGCACGGCTCCCTGGCCCCGCCGCCGCCGCCGCCGCCGCCGCGCAGCGCCTCACCAGCTGCCAGGAGGCGGCTGCCGCGAGGAGCGGGCTGGATGGGACCTGGAGGCAAAACCATTTGCCTCTGTTTCCAGAGACTGAGAGGAGCAGGCAAATAACAGAAAAACGATGTGTGGGGGCAGAGGGCGGTTTTTCTCTGTTTGCAGGGGACGACGGGGGCAGAGAGGTCGTATATAGGAGCGTACTGAAAAGCAGAAACTTTATTTTTTTAACAGTGGCACTTACTTGCATGTCTTACTTTAAAAGGTGACCAATGTCCTTTGCTCAGGGCCCCAGAGCCGGTCCCTCAGGGCGGGGTCTAGCTCTGCAGGAGGCAAGCGGGCCTCGTTTTATAGGACGAGGCGGCAGAGGGGAGGCAGGACGCTCTCACTGGCCTCCGTGTGCCGGGGCCGCAGGTCCAGTACCTCGGCGCAGGCGCGAGCGCAGCCCCTCCTCCCCGCTCCCTGCCCGCTCCCTGCCGCCGCCGCCCGGCCCTCCAGCCGCCTCAGCCCTGCCGCCTACACACCGGCGGCCCCGCGTGGGGCGGGCGCCGACCGACCGGGCCGTCCCCTGAGCAAGTACCCCGACTTTCACGTGG
Source organism: Leptonychotes weddellii (assembly GCF_054177405.1). Classification (NCBI taxonomy): domain Eukaryota; kingdom Metazoa; phylum Chordata; class Mammalia; order Carnivora; family Phocidae; genus Leptonychotes; species Leptonychotes weddellii. The sequence goes on along the minus strand of NC_138377.1, from coordinate 92,177,841 downwards.
TTCCCCTGAAAGCAGTTCAGAAATAAGAGTCAAGAGGAAAGAGACCAGAACTTTAATGATACTTTTATCCATAAAAGAGTTCAGGCTGGTGAAGCAGAAAAGGGTTGTGATTACAACGTAAATGAAATCAGTCACTTGCACCGTTAATCCTCTCGCATCATACAAACTAGGCTTTCGTGGCGAGTGAGTACATGAGACGCAGCACTGCAGGGGGGGGTGTTGGGGTCTGGAGTCCACGGTGCTCAGAGCCGGGGGAGGCGTCACCCCAGCGAGGCGAGCCGGAGACCTTGCCCTACAGCACCACCCCCCCCCCCGCCCTGCGGGCACGTTCCTGTGGCTGCACCCCAGTGTCCTGGGCCCCATGCCCCGGCCGCAGGAACAGACTGCTCCTGAGCCTTTTCAGGGCCCAAGTGACGAGGCCACGTCAGCAACAGGGTGTGTGAGGGAGTTGAGGGGACGCTGGGGCCTGAGGTGAAGAAATAAATCTAAATAAACTTATGTACACTAAACCACTGAAAGAGAGGTTTGGCTTTTAAGAAATAAATATGTCCCCAACCCCAGAAACCAAGCTGCTGAGTAGGTTCACTTAACCAGGGCCTGTACACTTCACCGGTTTAATTCTATTACGTATGTCATCACTAGACACTGAGTAGAATACAGTGGATAAGCAAAGGTTTCTCCACCATGGAGAGAGATTTGTGTTGCCACAAACTGTTTCCATCACCCATCTGTGTGGGAGGACTTCTGAGGAAGTGTTCTTGTTCCAGGGAGCCATGGGACAGAGCGAGGCACCGCCTCGGCCACGGCCTCTGCGTGACACGCCACACGCGCAGAGCGCACGGCGCGAGCGGAAAGCCCTGAAGAGCACAAGGAGATCAGCTTTTTAAAATAGGTGTGATAAGGCTACACAGTTAAATTTTTTAAATACAAACAGGCACATTTACATCACTGGCGTTCAAATGCGCAATTCAAATGGATCCAGTCACTTTTCCAAAGGAGCCTTCATAATGTCACTCAAACATTTCTGCTTCGGTAAAATCAAGCAATAGAACCACTCCAGAAATTCAAAGAGGAGATGTGTCCGTCTCTCAAGCCAACAGCGCTGCCTGTCTGAGGACCACTTTCCCCAACAAAGCGGTCTGGCTGTCACAAAGTTGCTTTTGGTATAAAAAGACCGTTTTTCTCCACCAATATGCACACTGCCCAAGGCTATAATGCTGCAGTCCTCCAGTGGGCCCCCTCGGAGAGACAAAGGAAGTGCAAATGTTAGAAGTCCCTGCTGTATGCCTTCTAAGTAAAAAAGGCTGGATTCACAGGAGATACCGAACAGATCAAAGAAGAGGCACATTCCACGTTCAATTGTATGTGGTGTTAATGTATTAATATAGTAGATCAAATTATGTGCAACTTTCACTTTTGTAGATCAAAAGGTTAAATACCAAAATCTCTTATGGTTCAACCTCATGCAATTTAGCACTGTCAACTATTTTACATACATGTTTCCTTCTTAATTAGCTTCTGGACTCGGTGTCTAAGTTGTAAGACCGAACCACGACAGCGAAGCTCTCTTCTCCGGAGTGAAAACGCAGACCAGCGCCGTCCAAAAGCCCTACACACTGATGGAACGGCCCTAGGCCTAAACATTCTCTGCCACAAGCGGCTGCTGAGCCCTTGAAATGTAGCTAGTGGTACTGAAGAACTGGGTTTTAAACTTAATTTTCATTAAAACTTCAATAACCACATGTGACCAGTGACTGCCATACCAGATAGTACAGGTTTAGCCATGACCGCAGTTTGTTCCAGGCCATGTTCAAGTGTTTAACAGCAGCTGATTTCTGCCCTGAGAAAAATACAGGATTTATCTAGCGAATATTAAAATGGAAATGGAGCCACATCTGCTCCTGCAATTTCAAATATCTGACCCAGGAGGACAGCCATCAGATTATTCATGCACTTAAAAACAAACTTGGCTTTTTTCTTTTAATAGGAGAAACAAGATTACCAAAAATTTTGGCTGACTGGCTTAATATGAAAGACATTCTGCCCCTTCTAACAACTTGTAGAGGACAGAAAAGAAACTGACTGGAATGAGAGACGCGCTGACAGCAGTGCACGGCCCTATGCTAGAGCCTACTGGGGAGTGTGTGTTCTCGCTCGCTCGCTCGCTCTCCCTCCCTCTCTCCAATCTGCAAGTACTGCCACCCCCATCCCATCAACAGACTGGCCTGGACTGCTTGCAGAATCACAGTTACCTTCCTTAGATGGAATTCTGGTTCCAGATTTCAATTTGAGTTCAATCTTAATAGTGCTTGTACCTATTTTTCTTGAAAACAATTTTGAAACAAAGACTACTAAACTCAAGAACAGAAACTATTCAAAGTGAGATATCTTCAGTTTGCTCTGCTATCAGGATAGGCCAGTGAGAGTTGTTAAAAACCAAAGTAGCAAGACTCAGATTTCCTTCTATAGAAGCAGACCCCATAGTGTTACCTGAAGTGCAGGTGAAGGTCAGAATCCACTCTGGAGGTCGGCATCTCGACCTCAGATGGCCAAGCAAGAAATAAGACAGAAGTGGCCATGTAGTTATTCCCAGCATGATAGCCAGTGGGGGAACTAGATGCTGGTTTGAAAGGCAAACAGAAGCTATGGTTTCCTCTCCCTGGATAACCTCTACACCGTGTAGCAGAGTCTGAGATTTTTCAACACTCAATGTGTTTGGTCGTCTTTGGACTTTTCTGTACTCCTAGCTCCATGAGCACAAACACACAAGCAAAAAATATCCCCAGAACAAAACAGAAAAACTCAAAAGGAGTAACTCTTGAATTTGCAGTGCAGGTACAACTGAACCAACACATTTATTTAGTTAGTGCTGATAAACAGCAGCCTGGAGAGCCACCCAGAGCAGCAGTTACCTGGCCTGCTTAATGATGCCCTCCCACTTCTCTTTTACAATCAGAAGGAACGATTACTGAGCAGCGAAATCCTGTGGGCCACAAATGATGTGCACACATGATCCTGGGGGGTGGATTTCCAGTCAACCTGGTCTCCGTGACAGCTGTGAAGGGCAGCAGACCGTTAGGCTGCTCTTCACAATCAGGAACACCTCTTGCTTGCAGCATGCGAGAGTAACAAAGCATTGATGTAAATGTGCCTCAAAGTGAGAACTGGAAACAGTAATATAAAAAAAGTCAAATAGAACTAAGTTCTTGAAACTACATATAAAAACTGAATTATTACAACTAAAGCAGCAAATCAAAATATCTGCTGAGGTTTTCTGGTAGAACTAAAAAAACAAATTAGTTGGTGCCCATGTTCAATACGTCACTACCACTGACAAAATAAAACTAAACCCAAAATAGGAAATTGAAAAGTGCATAATGAAATTAAATCTTGGATCAAGTATTTACGGAAAATTGGAAATGTTTGTCCGGTATAGTTGACAAATAATGATTTAAAGGAGGTATTAAAGTTTATCTGATCCAGCTTTGGCCTGGCGTTCCACATAGAAAAGGATGTAGGCCTTTGCTTTCACAACGGTGTCTTCATCAGTCAGTGTTACAGTACTGTCATTGAAATGGAACCAGCGACCTTCATGAGTTGCATAGGCTGTGTAATGTCCAGAACCGACCCTGTAAGGGAAAGTAAAAAAAAAAATGAAAAAAAAGGGCTACAGAAATAACAAAAGGATATGCTCAATCATAGCATGTGTTAGATATATAATAAATTATAAGTACTGTAATAGAGAATACACCCTAGAGACTTGTGGTTTAAGATGGCTGATTGAGCTCAGGTGTTTGTGTTCCTCAAAATCCACTGAAATGACCAGGAATATACTGACATTGGAAATACAGGGAAGAGTGCCATCGAATGACCAGAAACTGAAGATTTTCTACAACACACAAAGCAGTGTTCACACGGCACTGGGTTAATAGAGAAACCCAAGAGCTAAGCACTCTTACCCTAACAAGCATAGGTCAAGGTCTAGGGAAACCTGGACCACTGAAGAACAGATTTCCATCACAGCTTTGGAAAAAACCTGAGCTTGAGAAAGTAATCTGCCTTCAGGGAAGTGCCCTCCCTGTACTGTAGCCTGCAAGCACTTTGCTTTGCTTTTCTTTTTTAAAGATTTTATTTATTTGAGAGCAAGCGTGAGAAGGGGGAGGGTCAGAGGGAGAAGCAAACTCCCCACTGAGCAGGGAGCCCGACGCAGGACTCGATTCAGGGACTCCAGGATCATGACCTGAGCTGAAGGTAGTTGCTCAACCAACTGAGCCAGCCAGGCGCCCCCGCAAGCGCTTTTCTGTCACCACGACCCAGCCACGCACCCATGGAGCCCTAGAGTCAGCCCTCCCAGCAGGAGAAAAGCCTTCGGTAGAACAGACACCCCACAAGTGCTAGGAAAACCCTTACCATTTACCAATAATGATCAATCTCATCATTTATTATGACTGAATAAACAGCCCAAAACCATCAAAACCCGGGGGGCGGGGGGTGTGGATAGTATGAAAGAGAAGTTCTGGGAAGAACAAGTAAAGCAATTAACCACTAACATTTAATGCAGAAAACCAAAGAGCTTTAAAATTCTAATACCGATGGTTTCAAAAAGATACTGCAGCCATAAAACAAGAATGTTCCTATTATGAAAGGAAGTTATCAGAAAAATGGGATTGCCACAGTATTAAACATTTCACAGAGGAGCTTATCTTCAATTTGGATACAGATGAAATCCAAATTGGTGATTTGGAAAAATAGGCCATGGCAGTCTTCAGAAACACAGATGGAAATCACTGAACGGTGGTTAAAATGTGTGAAAGAACCAGAAAATTAACTATATAGGAGGTCCCCCCTCATCCTTGGCTTTGCTTTCCAGTTTAGTTACCCACAGTCAGCTGTGGTCCAGAAGATGATCCTCCTTGTAACCTCTCATCAAAAGGTCAACAGAAGCTAACACTACCACAATTACAATTAATATTAAATTATAATTGTAAATTAAACTATCATAGGTACATATGTATAAGAAAAACTAGAGTGTATATATAGGATTTGGTACTGTCTGCAGTTTCAGGCATCCACTGGGGGTCTTGGAATGTATTCGTACAGGTGGGAGGGGGCTGCTGTACGTGTAATATCGGTTCCAAAAAGTAGAGAGGGGGTGGGGAACAAACACTATTTCCAGGAGCGGAAGACACTGATGAAGAGGATCCCTACCAACCACCAAGCCAGGAATACATTTACTGTAATTTCTTAAATCCAAAGACAGGATCCTGTAACCGTCCAATGAGGAAAAAACGTTGCCTATAAAGGGATGAGACTCAGACTGGTAGTAGACTTGGCCCTTGTAACTATGAATGATGAAGTCCAGGGAGCAATGTCTACAGAGTTGTGAGGGAAAAGGGTTTTCAACATGGACAGGGTTTTGTCCACACTTGAAGGTAAAATAGCGAATCTCAAGAAATCAGAAGGTATAAACTAATACAAATTTTCAGAAAAACAAAAATTCAATAAAAATGAATCTTTAAAATAGATGACACGAAGTTCCAAATAATTTCCCATTTTTCCCCAATTTAAATGTCATCTGACAAAGGAAACAGAAAAACTTTGGAGTAAAGACTACTCAGGATTTTGTGGACAAACAGCTTAGGTTCTGAATGCTGAGCTCCAATGAACCCTTCTCCATTTTGCTTTCATGTGCCTTCCCTCCTTCACAACATCCTTTCAAGAATATTCTTTCACACCAAGACGGAAAGAAAGCTCTACTTCACTCACTTTAACGCATCCTTTTTTTAGGGAGTTGAGGGGAGAATTATCCAGCGTGGTGTGAAACTGCTGGTCTCCACCGTGCGTTTCCCAAGCGCGAGAAGCCACTGACACACTTACCCGGAACCATGGTGCACCACCACAGCAGCAAGGTCGTACAGGCAGTGCTCGGGGCCTCTGTTCTCAGGCTACAGAAAAAGGGAGAAGACATCCCAGGACGGAGTTAGCAGCAGTGCTCAGTGACCTCCTATCTCCTACCTCAGTGTGAAGACTTGATTTGACTGAAGAGCCATCTTTCACCACCTAACAAAGATAACTGATCTTACCTCTAGCAAGTAGCATTTCATGTCCAGGCCTCTCAGGGGAAATTCTACATAGGTATCAACTTTGTTTCTTAAATATGCAGTCCAATGAAATCGTTTCAAATGTAAGCATAGCACCTGGATGAGAGACAAATCAGACAAAGATTATAAACAATTTACATTTCAATAAAATTAACTACTTGGTACTAATGTCTCGATATTTTAGGTGGCCTATCAGTTTATCTTTGGAACCCTGATGGTACTTTCTTCCACATTGTGATGTTGTGATTTATAATATAACCCCTGAAACTAATATTACAGTGCATGTTAACGAACTGGAATTAAAAACTAAATATATATAATATATATAAATTATATAAATAAATAGGTCTTCACCCTCTGTCCTAACAGAGCTCCTAAACCCTTAGAATTTCCTAAATGGTAGCCATAAAGGTGTCTTTGTTATGTTAATGAGGTGACTTTCGGACCACACCTAAGGATAGGGGCTGGTTGGGGGAGGGGGGGGCGCCACACCCAACCCTGTGATTACGGAGTTGGAACTTTCAGTCTCCCCAGTCTCCCCGCCCCCCACCCCAACTCCAGGGAGGGGGGAGGGGCTGGGAGTTGAACAACTGTCAACAGCCAGTGAGTTACTCAGTCAAGCCTATGTAATGAAGCCGCCATAAAAATCCAAAGTGAGGGGTTTAGAGAGCTTCCAGATGGGGAACCAGAACAGTTCAAGGCCCGTGCCAGGCCCAAACTGCACAAGGGCAGAAGCTCCTCTGTTCAGGACTCCGCTCTACCTATCTCCTCATACATGTCTGTAGTCTGTTGGTCAGAAGCATAAAGTAACAAGTGACTGGCTTCTGAAGCGGAGGCAGTCTTGGGGGACTGAGACCTGACCCTGTGGAATCTGATCGCTGTCTCCGGGTAGGCAGTGTCAGAGTTGCAGGGAATTGTAGGACACCCTGCTGTTGCTCAGTGGTGGTGTGGTGGGAAACCACCTTCCACACGCTGTAAACTGTGATCAGGACACATTAATTATGCATTCTCAAAGGGTTTCTTTACCTTTCAGTAGCAACTCGAGAGACCAATAGAGAACACAGGCTACAGTTACAAAAAGATTTGTCTTCTCATCAATCAAACATTTTTCCTCTCAAAATTGCATTACAATTTGAAACTCAGTCCTTACCTTGGGGAGTTTTTGAATCCAGAACTTTTTAGTGGATTTTTGTTTCTTTTTGCATTTGTGGCACATATATAACTCTGTCTCATCAAGTTCTTCTAAGTCCGTGAAACTGCGAAGACAATCTAAAACCAAATTGATTTGGGCAGCATTAAAACAGGAGGCCTTCTACAGAGGCAATACGCTGTAGAAAACAGACTGTGAACTTTGAAGCTGGACAACTCTGGCTCCAATCTCAGCGTTATTAACTCAGTGACCTTGGAAAAAAGTCAGCCTTTCTCAGTTGCAAAATGGAGACCAAAAAACTAACAAAAACAAAAACAAAACCTACTCTGAAGCACTGTTGTGAGGAAAAATACTGTGTGTCAAGTGCCTGGCATCATGTCTGACATCTGGTAACCATCACTTAATGACAGGTGGTACTGCTGGGTTTGGTGCTATTAATGAAGAATTAGTCTGGATACTTTTGCTAAAAATGGTTTCCTTAATTAAAAAAATCAAGGTTTGAGCAGCAATCTTCTCTCAATATCTTACCTTATAGAGGACAAAGCCCCCAAGTTCATAAAAAAGTCAGGTTTAGAGCAAACATTTTCACAGTCATAACTTATTAAAAAATAAACGCAGATGACAGAAGGCTACATTACCAACCTTCCTACGATACCTCCAGGGAATCCTTTGTTCCAGGCTCTACTCTCAGTCCCCTGGACAAACCACAGATAAATTTTTTTAAAGGCTTGTGTAATCTGGGGTTTGGTAAACTGCGGCCCCAAGCCAAATCCAGCCACCTGGTTTTGTAAATAAGGTTTTCTTTTTTTTTTTTTTTTAAGATTTTATTTATTTGACACAGAGAGAGACCGCGAGAGAGGGAACACAAGTAGGGGGATTGGGAGAGGGAGAAGCAGGCTTCCCGCGGAGCAGGGAGCCCGATGCGGGGCTCGATCCCAGGACCCTGGGATCATGACCTGAGCCGAAGGCAGACGCTTAACGACTGAGCCACCCAGGCGCCCCTGTAAATAAGGTTTTCTTGAACACAGACACGCCCACTGATTCATATATCCTCTGTGGCTGCTTATATACAAGAGCAGAGTCGAGGAGTTGGGACGCAGACCTTACTTGCAGTAATGCCTAAAGTATTTACTATCTGGCCCTTTATAAAGCGTTTGCCAACACCTGTTGCAATCAGTAAGGTATGTATTGTTCTGTAGAGAAATAATATTATTCCTTTTAGAGAAGAGTATGAATGCCTGTGTACCCAGCACTCAAAGAAATGGATTCTCTCCAGTACTTGAGGAGCTAAACTTTATGTGAATGGCATCCCCTAGAGTTGTGCAGTGAGCAACCTGAGCAGCCAGGTGTGGGAGCCCTGTTAGGAGTTTCCTGTATTTTCCCAGTAACAGACCCCATCTTTCCCTCTAGAAATAGACATTATCCTGAATTTTGTGTTAATCATCTTTTTGCTTGCCTTTATAGACCACATACATACACGTATGCATCTTTAAACAGTATAACGTTTAGTTTGAAAAGTTGGGTAGCAAGCACTAAACCTAGCTATATGAGGAAAAGCAACACTGTCTGTACTCAAGAATTTTCAGGTCATAGTCCACCTTGGCTCCCAAGAGAAGAGAATAAGAAAGAGCCTGGTGACACAGGCCCATGTGGAAAAGGGGAACCATGCATTCTTTGTGGAGTTGTGTGTTTGGTTTGGTTTGGTTTTTTTGAGGTATAATTGGCACCTAACATATTAATTTCAGCTATACAATATACATTCAATATTTGTATCTGTTGGGACATGATCACCACAATAAGTCTAATTAACATCCATTAAGATTTTTTTTCCTGTGATGAGAACTTTTTATTATCTTAGCAACTTTTTATTTTTTAAAGATTTTATTTATTTATTTGACAGAGACACAGCAAGAGAGGGAACACAAGCCGGGGGAGTGGGAGAGGGAGAAGCAGGCTTCCCGCCGAGCAGGGAGCCCAACATGGGGCTCGATCCCAGGATCCTAGGACCATGACCTGAGCTGAAGGCAGATGCTTAACGACTGAGCCACCCAGGTGCACCCCTATCTTAGCAACTTTTAAGTATACAATATAGTATTAACTATAGTCACCATGCTATATTATTACATCCCCATGACTTATTTATAACCTCAAGTTTCTACTTTTTGACCCCTTTCAAGTATTTTGCCCACTTCCCATCCCGCACCTCTGGTAACTACCAATTTATTTTCTGTACCTATGAACTTGGTGTGGGGTTTTTTAGATTCCACATATAAATGAGATCATATGGTATTTGTCTTTCTCTGACTTTAACTTAGCATAATACCCTCAAGTTCCATCCATTTTGTTCTAAATGGCAAGATTTCATTCTTTATGGCTGAATAATATGTCATTATATAAACATATTGTCTTTATCCATTCATCCAACAGTTGCTTCTTGGATTATTGTAAATAATGCTGCATGAACATAGGGATCATATCTTTTCAAGTTAGTATTTTCATTTTCTTTGGAAAAATACCCAGAAGTGGAACTGTTGGATCATATGGTAGTTCTACTTTAATTTTTTTTTTAACATTTTTTATTGAAGTTCAATTAACATATAATGTATTACTGGTTTCATAGGTAAAGGCCTGTGATTCATTAGTCTTGTATAGTACCCAGTGCTCATTACATCACAGGTCCTCCTTAATGTCCATCACCCAGTTACCCCCATCCCTCCACCCCTCTTCCTTCCAGCAACCCTCAGTTTGTTTCCTGTGATTAAGAGTCTCTTATGGTTTGTCTTCCTCTCTGGTTTCATCTTGTTTTATTTTTTCCTCTCTTCCCCTATGATCCTCTGTTTTGTTTCTTAAATTCCACATCAGTGAGATCATATGGTAACTGTCTTTCTCTGATTGACTTATTTCGCTTAGCATAATATCCTCTAGTTCCATCCACGTCATTGCAAATGGCTAGATTTCATTTTTTGATGGCTGCATAATATTCCATCACACACACACACACACACACACACACACACACACACACACACACCCCTTCTTTATCCATTCATCTGTCGATGGACATCTGGGCTCTTTCCATAGTTTGGCTATTGTGGACACTGCTGCTATAAACATTGGGGTGCATGTGCCCCTTCGGATCACTACATTTGTATCTTTGAGGTAAATATTAGTGCAACTGCTGGGTCATAGGGTAGCTCTATTTTCTTGAGGAACGCCCCCCCCCCCGTTTTCCACAGTGGCTGTGCCAATTTACATTCCAACAGTGCATAAGGGTTCCGTTTACTCCACATCCTCCCTAACACTTGTTATTTCTTATGTTTTTGATAACAGCCATTGTAACAGTTGTGAAGTGATAGCTCATTGTGGTTTGATTTGCATTTCCCTGATGAGTGATGTAGAGCATCTTTTCATTTACCTGTTGGCTATCTGTATGTCATCTTTGGAAAGATGTCTATTAGGATTTTCTCCCTTTTTCTAAAATGGAACTGGTTGTTGTTTTGTTTTTGCTACTGAGTTGTATGGGTTCTTTATATATTCTGGATATTAACCCCTTAACAAACACTATTTGCAAGTATTTTCTCCCATTCAGTAATTTGCCTTCTCATTTTATTCCCTTTGCTGTACAGAGGCTTTTTGGTTTGAAGTAATCCCTCGTATTTAATTTTGCTTTTGTTGCCTTTGCTTTTGGAGACAGATTGAAAAAGTCACTGCCAAGACCTATGTCAAGAAGTTTACTACCTACGTTTTCTTCTGGGACCTTCATGGTTTCAGGTCCTAGGTTCCAGTCTTCAATCCATTTTGAGTTAACTTTTGTGTATGGTGTAAGAAAGTAGTCCACTTTCACTCCTTTGCATGTGGCTGTTCAGTTTTCCCAAAATCATTTACTGACGAGATTATCCTTTCCCCTTGTATATTCTTGGCTCCTTTGTTGTAAATTGACCATGTATGTATGGTTTATTTCTGGGCTCTATTCTGTTCCATTGATATGTCTGTTTCTACGCCAAAACCATACTGTTGTGACTACTATGGCTTTGTAATTTAGTTTAAAATCAAGGCATGTGAAGCCTCTGGCTTTGTTCTTCCTTTTTTTTTTTAAGATTTTATTTATTTATTTGAAAAAGAGAGACCGTGAGAGAGGGAACGCAAGCAGGGGGAGTGGGAGAGGGAGAAGCAGGCTTCCCATGGAGCAGGGAGCCCGATGCGGAGCTCGATCCCAGGACCCTGGGATCATGACCTGAGCCAAAGGCAGATGCTTAACGCCTGAGCCACCCAGGCGCCCCATGGCTTTGTTCTTTCTCAAGATTTCTTTGCCTATTTGGGGTCTTTTGTGATTCCATACAAAACTTAGGATTGTTTGTTCTACTTCTATGAAAAATACCATTGGAATTTTGATAGGGATTGCACTGACTCTGTAGATTGCTTAGGGTAGTGTGAATAACATTAATTCTTCCAATCCATGGGCATGGTATATCTTTCCATTTATTTGTCTCATCTTTAATTTCTTTCTTGTCTTACAGTTTTCAGTGTATAGGTCCTTTACCTCAGTTAAATTTATTCCTGGGTATTCTTTTTGATGCAATTGTAAAAGGGATTATTTTAATTTCTCTGATAGTTCATTATTAGTGTATAAAAATGCAATAGATTTTTGTATTTTGATTTTGATCCTGCAACTTTACTGAATACATTTTTTTGGTGGAATCTTAAGGGTTTCTATATATAATATCATGTCATCTGCAAATAGTGACAGTTTTATTTCTTCCTTTCCAATTTAGATGCCTTTTTTTTTTTCCTTGCCTAATTGCTCTGGTGAGAATTTTTAATACCTTATTGAATAAAAGTGTTGAAAGTAGGCATCCCTGTTTTATACCTTATCTCTGAGGAAAAGCTTTGAGCTTTTCACCGTTGAGTATGATCTTAACTATGGGCTTGTCATATATGGCCTTTACTATGTTGAGGAAGGTACCCTCTATACCCTCTCTGAGTTTTTATCATAAATGGGTATTGGGGCACCTGGGTGGCTCAGTCGGTTAAGCATCCAACTCTTAATTTCAGCTCAGGTCATGATCTCAGGGTCTTGAGATTGGGCCTCGTGTCATGCTCTGTGCTGGGTGTGGAGCCTGCTTGAGATTCTCTCTCCCTTTGCCCCTCCCCCCACCTATCCTCGTGCTCTCTAAAAATAATAATAATAAATGGGTATTGAATTTTGTCAAATGCTTTTTATGCATCTACTGAGATAATTATATTTTTATCCCTGATTTTGTTAATGTGGTGTATAACACTGATTTATAGATGTTGAACCATCCCTGCATCCCTGGAATAAATCCTGCTTGATTATGGTGTATGATCCCTTAATGTACAGTTGACCCTTGAACAACATAGGGGTTTCAGGGCACCAACGCCTATGCAGTTGAAAATTCATGTATACCTTTTGACTACCTCAAAATTTAATACTGATAGCCTACTACTGACCAGAACTCTAATGATAAGTCAATTAACACACATTTTGTATATTATATGTATTATATACTGTACTCCTCTAGTAAAGTAAGATAAAAGAAAAATGTTATTTAAAAAAATCACAAAGAAGGGCGCCTGGGTGGCTCAGTCGGTTAAGCGTCTGCCTTTGGCTCAGGTCATGATCCCAGGGTCCTGGGATCGAGCCCCGCATCGGGCTCCCTGCTCAGCGGGAAGCCTGCTTCTCCCTCTCCCACTCCCCCTGCCTGTGTTCCCTCTCTTGCTGTGTCTCTCTCTGTCAAATAAATAAATAAAATCTTTAAAAAAAAAAAATCACAAAGAAGAGGCACCTGGGTGGCTCAGTTAAGCATCTGACTCTTGGTTTCAGCTCAGGTCATGATCTCAGGGTCATGGGATTGAGCCCTGAATTGGGCTCTGTGCTCAGTGTGGAGTCTGCTCGAGATTCTCTCTCTCCTTCCCCCGACTTGCACACTTGTGCTCTCTAAAATAAATAGATAAAATCTTGGGGAAAAAAATCACAAGGAAGAGAAAATACACTTATAATACTGTACTGTATTAATCAAAACAAGTCACATGTAAGTGGACATGTGTAGTTCAAACCCATGTTGAAAGGTCAACAATATTGTTGAATTCAGTTTGCTAATATTTTATTGAGGATTTCTGCATCTGTGTTAATCAGGAATATCAGCCTGTAATTTGCTTTTGTTATGGTCCCCTTGTCTAGTTTAGTATCAGGGCAATTGCAGAATGGCCTTGTAAAATGAGTTTAAAAGTGTTCTTTCCTCTTCTATTTTTTGGAAGAGTCTGAGGATTGGTATGAATTCTTTGCATGTTTGGTAGATTTCATCACTGAAGTTGTATAGTCCCAGACATCTGTTTGTTGCAAGATTCTCGATTACTGATTCAATCTCCTTACTAGTAATCAGTCTGTTCATATTTTCTGTTTCTTCATAATTCAGTCTTGGTAGGTTGTATATTTCTAGGAATTTATCCATTTCTTCTAGGTCTCCAATTTCTCGGTGTGTAACTGTTCACAGTAGTCTCTTAAGATCCTTTGTATTTCTGTGGCATCAGTTGTAATGTCCCCACTTTCCTTTCTGATTTTGAGTCCTGTCTTTGTTTCAATTAGAATGGCTCAAGGTTTGCTGATTTTTACCTTTTCAAAGAACCAGCTATTTTGTTGATCTTTTCTATTGTCTTTTTAGTCTCATTTATTTCCACTCCAATCTTTGTTATTTCCCTCCTTCTTCTAACTTTGGGCTTTGTTCTTTTTCTCATTCCTTAAGGTGTAAAGTTAGGTTTATTCAAGATTTTCCTTGTTTCTCAAAGCAGGTATTTATTGCTGTGAACTTCCCTCCTAGAACTGCTTTTGCTGTATCCCTTAAGTTTTGGTACATTGTGTTTCCAGTTTCATTTTCACAAGGCATTTAAAAAATTTCTCTTTGATTTCTTCTTTGACCCGTTGGTTGTTCAGTAGCATGTCATTTAATCTCCATGTACTTGTGGATTTTCCGGTTTTCTTCTCATAGCTGATGTCTAGTTTCATACCACTGTGGTCAGAAAAAATGTCTGATGTGATTTCAGTCCTCTTAAATGTATGAAGACTTCTTTTGTGACCTAACAAATGGATCTACCCTGAAGAATGTTCCATGTGCACTTGAGAAGAATGTATTCTTTTGATTTTGGATGAGACACATTGTATTTATCTGTTAAGACCATCTGGTCTAATGTGTCATTTAAGGCCACATTTCCTTATTGATTTTGTCTGGATCTATCCACTGATGCAAGTTGGGTATTAAAATCCCCCTGTAACTGTAATACAACATTATTACAATGTTATTGACTATATTCCCTATGCCATATTTTTCATCTCCATGACTTATAACAGGAAGTTTATGCCTTTTTTTTTTTTTTTAAAGATTTTATTTATTTATTTGACAGAGACACAATAAGAGAGGGAACACAAGCCGGGGGAGTGGGAGAGGGAGAAGCAGGCTTCCCGCTGAGCAGGGAGCCTGATGCAGGGCTCGATCCCAGGACCGCAGGACCATGACTTGAGCTGAAGGCAGACGCTTAACGACTGAGCCACCCAGGTGCCCCAGGAAGTTTATGCCTCTTAAACCCTTTTATCTATTTCACCTATCTCCCTATGTACCTCCCCTATGGTAACCACCAGTTTAATCTCTATATTTAAGAATCTTGTTTTGTTTTTTAGATTCTACTTATATGTAAAATTACATGGCATTTGTCTTTCTCTGACTTATTTCCCTTAGCATAACACTAAATCCATCCATGTTGTCCCAAATGGCAAGATCTCATTCCTCTTTATAGCTGAGTAATATACATTGTATATATCTATCCCATCTTCTTTATCCTTTCATATATCCATAGACACTTGGGTTGCTTCCATATCCTGGCTATGGTAAATAATACTGCAGTAAATACAGGGGTGCAGATATCTTTTGAATTAGTGTTTTCATTTTCTTTGGGTAAATACCCAGTAGTGGAATTACTGGATCATATGGTATTTCTATTTTTAAATTTTTTGAGGAATCTCCATACTGTTTACCCCAGTGGTTACACCAATTTTACATTCCCACCTACAGTGCACTAGGATTCCCTTTTTTTCCACATCCTTGCCAACACTTGATATTTCTTGTCTGATACTAGCCATCCTGACAGGTGTAAGGTGGTATTTCACTTGGTTTTGATTTGCATTGCCCTGATGACTAGTGATGTTGAGCATCTTTTCATATGTCTAGCCATCTGTACGCTATCTTTGAAAAAATGTCTATTCAAGTCCTCTGCCTATTTAATCAGATTTTTTGGTATCAAGTTGTATATGTTTTTTATATTCTTTGGATATTAACCCCTTATGGGATATATCATTTGCAAATACTTCCTCTCATTCAGTAGGTTGCCTTCTTGTTTTGTTGATGGTTTCCTTTGCTGTACAGATTTTTTTTTATTGGTGTAGTCCTAAGAGTGTATTTTTGCTTTTGCTTCCCACCTGAGGAGACCTATCCATAAATACGTTGCAAAGGGTGAGGTCCAAGAGATTACTGTGTATATTTTCTTTCAGGAATTTTATGGTTTCAGGTCTCACATTTAGGTCTTTAATCCATTTTGAGTTTGTTTTTGTGTATGGTGTAAGAAAGTGGTCCAATTTCATTCTTTTGCAAGTAGATGTCCAATTTTCCCAACACCATTTATTGAAAAGATTGTCTTCAGTGTATATTCTTGCCTCCTTTGTTGTTGTTTAATTGACCATATAGGGGTGGATTTATTTCTGGGCTCTCTATCCTGTTCCATTGACCTGTATGTCTATTTTTGTTTTGATTAGTATAGCTTTGTATTATATCTTGAAATCTGGGATTGTGATACCTCTGCTTTGTTCTTTTCTCATGATTCCTTTAGCTGTCTTTTGTGCTTTCATAAATTTTAGGATTGTTCTACTTCTGTGAAAAATATCATTGGTATTCTGACAGAGGTTGAATTTGTAGATTGCTTTGGGTAGTATGGACATTTTAACAATCTTCCAACCCATGAGTATGGTATATCTTTCCATTTCTTTGTGTCATGTTCTATTTCTTTCATCAGAGTATATATAGATCTTTCACCTCCTTGGTTAAATTTATTCCTAGGTATTTTGTTCTTTTTGCTGCAACAGTAAATGGGATTGTTTTCTTTCTGCCACTTCGTTATTAGTTTTTTTTGAAAGTCTTTAGGGTTTTCTATATATGCTATCATCTACAAATAGTGACAGTTTTACTTCTTCCTTACCAATTTGGATGCCTTTTTTCTTGTCAGATTGCTGCAGTTAGGACTTCCAGTACTATGTTGAATAAAAATGGTGAGTGGACATCCTTGTTGTCTTCCTGATATTAGAGGAAAGGTGCTCAATTTTTCACTATTGAGTATGATGTTAGCTGTGGGTTTTTATCATGAATGGATGCTGCATTTTGTTAAAGCTTTTTCTGCATCTACTGAGATGATCATATGGTTTTTATCCTTTCTCTTGTTAATGTAATATATCACACTGATTGATTTGTAAACAGCAAACCACCTTTGCATCCCTGGAATAAATCCTACTTAACTGTGGTGATGTGTGTGTGTGTGTGTGTGTGAATGATTTTTTAAAATGTATTTTTTTTTAAAGATTTCATTTGTCCGAGCGCAAGCAGCCCCGGGGAGCAGTAGGCTCCCTGCTGAGCAAGGAGCCTGATGCGGGGCTGGATCCCAGGCCCCTAGGATCATGACCTGAGCCAAAGGCAGATGTTTAACCAACTGAGCTACCCAGGCATCCTAAAATGCATTGTTGAATTCAGTTTGCTACTACTTTGTTCAGTATTTTTGCAGATATGTTCATCAGAGATACTGACCTGTCGTTGTTTTTTTGGGGTTTTTTTGTAGTGTCTTTGTTGGGTTTTGTTATCAAGGTAATGCTGGCCTTGTAGGATGAATTTGGAAGTTTTCCTCCCTATTCTATTTTTTGGGATAGTTTGAGAAAAACAGGTATTAACTCCTCTTTAAATGTTTGATAGAATTCACCTGTGAAGTCATCTGGTCATGGACTTTTGTTCGTTTTTTGATTACTGATTCAATTTCATTACTAGTAATTGGTCTGTTCAAATTTTCTATTTCTTCCTGGTTCAGTTTTGGAAGATTATATGTTTCCAGGAATTTAGCCCTTTCTTCTAGGTTCTTCAGTTTGTTGCATATAATTTTTTATAATATTCTCTTATAATCCTTTGTATTTCTGTGGTGTCAGTTGTTACTTTCGTCCTTCATTTCTGGTTTTTACTGGAGTCCTCTCTTTTTCTTGATGAGTCTGGCTAAAGGTTTATCAATTTTCTGTATCTTTTCAAAGATCCAGCTCTTAGTTTCATTGATCTTTTCTATTTTTTTTTTAAATGTCCTTCCTTCTACTAGTTTTGGGCTTCATTTGTTCTTTTTTAAGCTCCTTTATTTATTAATTTTTTTTTTAAAGATTTTATTTATTTATTTGAGAGAGAGAGAATGAGAGAGAGCACATGAGAAGCTGGAGGGTGAGAGGGAGAAGCAGACTCCCTGCCGAGCAGGGAGCCCGATGCAGGACTCGATCCAGGGACTCCAGGATCATGACCTGAGCCGAAGGCAGTCGCTTAACCAACTGAGCCACCCAGGCGCCCTTTTAAGCTCCTTTAGATATAAAGTTAGGTTGAGATTTCTCATTTCTTGAGGTATGCCTGTGTCACTATATTAACTGCCCTCTTAGAGCTGATTTTGCTGAGTCCCAAAGATTTTGGATCTTTGTGTTTTAATTTGCACATGTTTCCATGTATTTCCTGATTTCTTTGATTTTTTTTCATTGACCAAGTGTTTAGTGGCATGCTGTCTCACTTTCATCTGTGTTTTTTCCAGTTTTCTTGTAATGAATTTGTATATCTTGAATATCTTTGTATATCTTGACTATCATTGTGTGCAGAAAAGATACTGGATATGATTTTTTTAAAAAGAATTTATTTGAGACAGAGCACAAGCAGGGGGGAGGGGCAGAGGGAGAAGCAGGCTCCCCACTGAGCAGGAACCCCGACGTGAGGCTAGATCCCTGGAATTATGACCTAAGCCGAAGGCAGATGCTTAACGGACTGAGCCACCCAGGTGCTCCACTTGATATGATTTTAATAGACTTATTTTGTGGCCTTACCTGACCTATCCTGGAGAATGTTCCATGTGCACTTGAAAAGAATGTGCATTCTGCTGTTTTTTAGGGGGAGATGTTCTGTATATATCTTTTATCCATCTGGTCCAATGTGTCATTCAAAGCCACTGTTTCTTTATTGATTTTCTGTCTGACTTACCCATTGATGTAAGTGGGGTGTCAAAGTCCCTTATTATATTACTGTCAATTTCTCCTTTTATGTCTTTTAATATTTGCTTTATGTATTTAGATGCTATTTTTTTCCATTTGTATGGTACATGTTTTTGCATCCCATCACTTTCAGTCTGTGTCTTTAGGTTTGAAGTGACTCTCTTGCAGGCAGCACACAGTTGGATCTTTTTTTTTTTTTTCCTATCCATTCCATCACCCTATATTTTTTTGATCATTTAGTCCATTTACATTTAAAGTATCCATTTACTTATTGCCATTTTGTGAACTGTTTTCTGGTTGTTTTTGTAGTGCTCTGTTCCTTTCTTGTTCTCTTGCTCTTTTCCCTTGTAGCTTGATGGCTTTCTTTAGTGTTATGCTTGGATTCCTTTCTCTTTAATTTTTGATTTGTGGCTACCATTGGGTTCATATACAACATCTTATGTATTTAGCAGTCTATATTAAGTTGATGGTCCTTAAGTTCAAACACATTCTAAAAGCACTACATTTTTACTCCCCCTCCATATTTTAAGTATATATCATATTTTGCATCTTTTTTTTATCCCTTGACTGATTTTTGTGGATAAAAGCTATTTTGCTACTTTTGCATTTTAACCTCCATTAGTAACTAATCTACTACCTTTATATTTGCTTTTACCTGTAAATTTTTTTCATTCATAATTTTCTTCTAGTTATGGCCCTTTTTTCCCACTTAACTAATTCCCTTTAACATATCTTATAAGGCTGCTTTCAAGGTGATGAACTCCTTTAACTTTTGTCTGGGACACTCTTTTTTTTTTTTTTTTCAGTTGCTAGTTTTTTTTTTTTTTAAAGATTTTATTTATTTATTTGAGAGAGAGAGAATGAGAGACAGAGAGCACGAGAGGGAAGAGGGAGAAGCAGACCCCCCGCTGAGCAGGGAGCCCGATGCGGGACTCAATCCCGGGACTCCAGGATCATGACCTGAGCCGAAGGCAGTCGCTTAACCAACTGAGCCACCCAGGCGCCCCTGTCTGGGACATTCTTTATCTCTCCTTTTATTCTGAATGATTACCTTGCTGGGTAGAGTATTCTTGGCTTGTAGGGGTTTTTTTTCCTTTCAGCACTTTGAATATATCTTGCCATTTTCTTCTGCCCTGCAGTTTCTACTGAAACATCAGCTGACAGCCTTAAGAGGTTTCCCTTGCATATAACTATATTCTTTTCCGTTTCAACTTTTAAAATTCTCTATCGGTACTGCTTGCCATTTTTATTATTATGTGTCTTGGTGTGGACCAACTTGGGTTCATCTTGTTAGGAGCTCTCTGCTTCCTGGACCTGGTATCTGTTTCTCTCCCCAGATTAGGGAAGTTTTTAGCTGTTTCTTCAAATAAGTTTTATGCTTCCTTCTCTCTCTCCTCCCTCTGAGATCTCCATAATGTGATGTTAGTATGCTTGATGTCACTGAGGTTCCTTAACGTATTCTCAATATTTTCCTTTCTTTTTTCTTCCCTATTTATATTGGTGGCTTTCCACTACCCTGTCTTCCAGATCACTGATCTGTTCTTCTGGATCCTCTAATCTGTTGATTCCCTCTGAGTGTACTTTTTTTTTTTAAGATTTTATTTCTTTCTGAGAGAGAGAGAGACAGCAAGCATGAGCGGGGGAGGGGGGGTCAGAGGGAGAGGGAGAAGCCGACTCCCCGCTGAGCAGGGAGCCCGATGCAGGCTCCATCCCAGTACCCTGAGATCATGACCCAAGCCAAAGGCAGTCAACTGAGCCATGCAGGCGCCCTCTAGTGTATTTTTATTTCAGTTATTGAATTCTTCAGCTCTCTCTGGTTTTTATATTTTCTATCTTTAAGTTGTCACTGAGTTCATCCACTCTTTTCTCAAGTCCAGTGAGTATCTTTATGACCATTACTTTCAATTCTTTATTAGGTATACTGCTTATTACCATTTTATTTCACTCTTTTACTGTGATTTTGTCTTGTTCATTCATTTGGAACATCTCTCTCTCTCTACTTACATTTTGTAACTGTTTCTATCAGGTCAGCCACATCTCCTGGTCTTGAAAGTGGTGGCCTTGTGTAGAAGAGGTCTGTGGTGCTCTGCAGCACAGCATCCCTCTCAGGTCACCAGAACCAGGCACTCCAAGGGAGCCCTCTATGTGGGATACATGTGACCTACTATCGTGGGTAAGCTGCAACAGTCTTCAGCCAAGGGAGCTGCAATGACCCACTTTGCTTGCTGTAGATGCACTGCAGAGTTTGGTCCCTATGCCATTGAGATGCCTGTCTGAGGCCACCCTGGACTCACTGTAGGGTGAAACCCACATTCAGCCTAGCTGCTTGCAATTAGCCTCTCTGCCACAGCTGTGGGGGCATAGAATGGCAGATTTTGCTCCATGCCTTTTTGAGAGGCTTAAACTTAAAGGGTAACCACCAAGTGGTCCCAAACTGATTTATGCATAAGATAATGCAGTTCTCCCCTTTTCCTGTGAGGCCATGTGATAAACCAAAATACAAGAGAAGATATGAAAGGCTCACTAGACAATTCATAACCAAGCCATACAAGCTGAACCTGGTTTTTCAAACATTCAATTTAAAAATGGTGGTCCCAACTGCCTCTAAGAGCCATCTTGTATTCTCACGCCTCTCTCTCTGTTGTTACAGCAGGCTCAGGAGCCCACATCTGCTGCTGTACCCTCAGACAGTGAGGCAGCCTCATTGTCACAGCCGCATCAGAAGCTCAGAAGACTGCTGTGTCCATAGGCAGCCTCTAGAGAGTTTTAATAAAGAAACAACACTGTAAATCCTAGTTGGATTAGTAAAGAACTACCCACATAGTCATCTCCATATGGATTTTAAAAGCTGCTTTTTAGCTCTCCCTAAAACTAATGCCTATTTGTAATGACTTGCATGGGTTAAAACAATAATAACCCAGAATAATTCTAAATTTCCAACTGCTGTCTTTAAAAAAAAAAAAACTTTTAAATCAGTTTTTAAATAAAAATATCCTTGAGGCACCTGGATGGCTCAGTCAGTTAAGCATCCGACTCGATCTCAGCTCAGGTTTTGATCTCAGGGTCCTGAGTTCAAGCCCTGAGTTGGGCTCCACCCTGGGGGTGGAGCTTACTTAAATAAAAAAACAGTCCTTAACCATGGTATTGCCGGACAGTAGACTTAGGAGGGATGTTTATTTTCCTCTTTGTACTCTTCTGAATCTTCCCTAAATTCTACAATGAATATACAAACTTTCTTATGTCCTTCAATTTTTATTATTGAAACATACATGCACACAGTTACTTCTTAAAGAGGAAGACTGCCTAGGTACAGCCTTTCCTTGACATTCACAGATTTGACACCTGCCATTTTAACATCTGAAGTCTGAATGACCCTGAAATGTATTACAGTTTAATCTTTTGCAGCAGCATGAAACTACTAGCTACCCAGCATTCACATCTCGCAAAGCTTTGTTGTTCTCCACTTACCTTCACACCGCCCATATGAGGAAGCTGCTTAAACTTTTTTCATTTGTACTTTATTGCATTTCATGAGAAAAAAAAAAAAATGTCATGATGGCTTTTGAAACTCCTAAGATTCTCAAGGGTTTCAGGGCATATATTTCACAAGTGTCAGTCTTCCACATTATATAAACTGTTAAATACATCCCTATGGAGAGCAGGGAATAAAACTGGTTTGTTGATGTTATTAGATCCCCTTTATGTACTATATAAATTTAACTTATAGCAAAGCAGTAATTGGGAAGTATGTATAAATTAATCATTCTGTTTTACTCCCCCAAAGCAAATATACAATTATAAACGTGATACAATAGGTTAAAAAATTCAAACAACATAAAAGAGCAGGAAAAAGGAAGTCACAGTTCACTTTCTTCTGGAATCCTTACCCCTAAGAAATCACTGTGAACAGATGGAGTATGTTGCTCAAGACTTTAATGCACATATGAATGTTTTTTATTTTACACAAATGGAATCATTCTATAGACACAGTTCCATGGATAGTGTTTTACTCCACAGTATTTTGTAGCTATCTTTCTGTGGCCTGGCTATTGATCAACTTTATCTTTAATTACTAAACAGTATTATTTATTAAACCAGTGCCCTACTAGTGAGCATGTAAATTGCTTCTGATCTCTGCAATAACAAAGAATGCTTCAATGAACATCTTTTACAGGTGTTATTGTCCACGTTCACAAGTAAAATTACAATGTCTAAGGAAATGCTCATTAAAAGTGGTAATCACTGTCCTCCCAAACTACCAATTTATACTAACGCCAATATGTGAGAGTGCCCACTCCCCAAAACCTATACTAACAATGGATATTACCTTTGTCATGTTGACTAAATCTGCTCTACCTATACTTTCTTGAATGTATAGGTAAATGTTACATCGACCATTTGCATTTCTCTTATTCATATACTTTACCAAGTACTCTTTTTCATATGTCCTCTCCTTTTCTACTTTAACCTTAATTATGCAGTTAAATTTATGAAATTTTTTTCCTTTCTGAGTTCCGGTCTTGGTGAAAGATCTCCCCTACAAGTTCAAAATGATGTTTGCCTATAGTGTCCTATGGTTAAATTCACAGTAAATCTTGAAACCTCAAATTTCAGAAAAGATGGAAGTAAGGGATGAAATTAATGTTTTCCCAAATTTTCATTTTCAATATGTACTAATTTTTTTTCTCCACTGATTTGAAATTTTTTCTTTGCTATATAATAAATTCCTATATATACCTTTCTGTACCAGTACCTGCTAAATTAGTATGCATGGGACATTTCCTACCTTATCTCTATCCTGCTTCATTTTTTTTTTTTAAGATTTTTATTTATTTATTTTAGAGAGAAAGAGAGTGTGAGAGGGGGGAGGGTGAGAGGGAGAACGCAGACTCCCCGCCAAGCAGGGAGCCCCATGTGGGATTCGATCTGGGACCCCAGGATCATGACCTGAGCCAAAGGCAGTCGCTTAACCAACTGAGCCACCCAGGCACCCCTGCTTCCTCATTTTCATTTAAAAAACTTTTTAAGCTTAAGAATTTCTTTCTGCTGGGGCACCTAGATGGCTCAGTCGGGTCTGCCTTCAGCTCAGGTCATGATCACAGGGTCTGGGATCGAGTCTCCCTGCCCTCCCCCGCCCCCCCCAACACATTGAGCTCCCTGCTCTCAGTGGGAAGTCTGCTTCTCCCTCTCCAACCACCCGTCCCCCTGT
Source organism: Leptonychotes weddellii (assembly GCF_054177405.1). Lineage (NCBI taxonomy): Eukaryota > Metazoa > Chordata > Mammalia > Carnivora > Phocidae > Leptonychotes > Leptonychotes weddellii. The sequence continues at coordinate 92,154,052 of NC_138377.1, read as the reverse complement.
TCATGTGCACTCACTCTCAAATAAAATCTTTAAAACAAATTTCTTCTTAGGAACTTTTGAGCAAATTAGAATAAATTTAGGAAGTAATTTGGGGGAAAACGGACATCTCTATATTATTGGTCTCCCTCTCCAAGTATATGACATGGCTCTGTTTATTCAGGCTTTTTATCTGTTGTAATATAAAGTTTTATAATTTTCTTCATCTAGGTCTTATATTTCTCAATAAATTTATTGAGTGTTTTTAAGATTTTACTGCTACTGTGAATAGGATCTTTTGCTATGTGTAGTAAAGCAATTGGTTTTTTTGCCTATTTTTTATTTGGCTGCATAACTAAACTTTTTAGCTCCAAGTTTAGAATTTATCAACATAATACCTGTATTTAATTTTTTTTTTTAAATCGAGAGCTTTCAGAAAAGCAGGTCTCCTGCCCAGTGCTGCTCTCCTTGTCTATTGCCTTGTCTCTCAGCAGCAGGACTCCTGACTGCTTCCACACTGTAATGGAAAATCGTTAGTGCTTCACTGTTAACCACGGTGATCACTGATAGCTTTTTTTAAAAAATTTGACAGAGAGAGACACAGAGAGAGAGGGAACACAAGCAGGGGGAGTGGGAGTGGGAGAAGCAGGCTTCCCGCTGAGCAGGGAGCCCGATGGGGCTGAAGGCCCAACGACTGAGCCACCCAGGTGCCCCAGATAGCTTTTGATAGATAATCTCCATCAAGTTAACTTTCTATTCCTAGCTTAATAAGAGCTAATAAAAGGGCTTTTTTCCTTCTTCTTTTAATCAGTAATGGATTTGAAATTTTATCAAAACCATTTTTATCTTCTCCCATTAAATTATATTTTCTAGTATTACATCTGCAGGGGCCCAGGGCAGGCCGCCCCAAGATGGGCCACTTTGACATGAACATTATTTTGAGTTAAAGCAAACAAAACCCAGCAGGTTCAGGAAAAGCTCTTACCTCCTCAACTGCCTGCTTATACCAGGAAGAGATTCCTCTTTACCTAAGAAACTTCTCTGCCTAAATAACAGGACAATGTTTGTTTTCCAAACATCTCTTCTCACCTTCCTGCTAATAGTCTTTCTCCCCTTTGTTTCCTCAGACCCGTACCCCTCTCCTTGGCTCATAGAAGCCTCATGTTGCCTGTCTTTGGAATCTCATGTCTGTGTGGATTCCCTGTACATACAAAACTAAATCTGATTTTCTTTCTTGAATCAATTTGGTTCTTTGTCCAGCAAGAAAGACCTTGAAGGGCAGAGGAAATTCTTCCAACAGTTGACACAGTCAGCAGGATACTTTAACTTGCTGGACATGACTGCAACTGAAGTCCTTGGGACATCTGACATACAGCCAGCAGAAGGTAAGATTTCTTACCCTGTCAACCTCCCAGAATCTCTATCTGCACAGTCCGAAAGAGCAGGAGTGGTGAGAGTCCTTTCTCTTTCTTGCTACATTTAAATTAGCAGGAGAAAATATTTGTGGAACCTACCTCCTTGGGGTTAGTTATTAAATTGATTAAATTGTCTCTGGTTAAATTTGGTAGAGTACTCTTTTTGGTTACGGATTCATTTCTTCCCAGAGATAGTCTTTGAGTTTGGTTGTTTTTCTGGGTTTTTCTTTGCTTGTGTTTTAAGTCATTTGTCATATGAACTTTGTGCACATAAAAGGTAAAGACTGTTGCTAAAGGGCATCTTGGAAGCTAAAGCCCCCAAATTGGTGGACACAGATCAAGCACTTAAAAGCTACTAGAGCGCTCACCACCTCAAGAAGACTCTCATGAAAGCTAAGCTGGTCACGGAACAGGTTAGACTGACACTAGTTCACTTACTATCCTCAAGCAAACTTCCTTGCAACAAGGTACATTGCTAAACAACACACAGTCCCCAATCCTGCAGCACATCTCTTGTGTTTTCATGGGAGACCAGAGACCCCATTTTCACCATCCTTCCCGCCTATGCAATGAAGGCCTTTGCTTGCTTAAACTAATTTTGGGAGCAAACTTTTAGACCACGGGGACCATGACCTATGTCCTCTTTGGGTGCCTCTTCCATCTCTGGTTCAGCCATTAAAAGACTTATTGGTTGGAGTTGCTATTAACAATTATTCATCAATGGTCTTTTAATTGCTTATATTGAAAAACATTCGTCTTACTGGTATAAGCATGCCTTAGGGACTCCCTTGACAAGATGAAGAGAAGACTAAAAAATAAATGTCTACCTCTAAAGTAAAATTCCCTTAAAATCTGGCCTCATCTGGTCTGCCTTCAGCTCAGGTTAGGTTCCCAGAGTCCTGGGATTGAGCCCCAGGTCTGACTCCCTGATCAGCGGGGAGCCTGCTTCTCCCAGCTCATGCGTGCTCACGCTTTCTCTCTTTCTCAAATAAATAAATAAAATCTTAAAACAAGCAGATGAGGCCAGATTTTTTTTTTTTTAACTCCCCTTTCCCTACGAGATTTATAAGGACCAAATCTCTATGTTCAAAGTATACAGACTGCTCACATAAAAGCTGAAAGCCAGGAAATGAATTTAACAAAAGCACCTGAGATTGGCAATAAGGCTCGCTTTGCTCCTACCTTCTAGAGCTCTGTAAGCAAGCTCTGCCAGCTTCGGACATTCCTATGCAATGTACATAGCAGATGGATCCTAGCCACCCCCACTGATTCTTTGAAAGGTCAACATTCAGGGGCTAATAGAAGCCAAGATCGAATTATGTATGCTGCAAGAAGGCTTTTGTTAAAATGCTTTATTTTGCTTACCATTTTAGTTAAAAAAAAAATCTCCCTGCTAAAAAAAAAAAAAAAAGTTTAAAAAGGCAGATCAATCCCTTGATATTCTAAGCTTTATCCAGTTCTTTGGGAATTAGAAACAACTGCCTTGGGGCACATGGGTGGCTCAGTCGGTTAAGCGGCTGCCTTCGGCTCAGGTCATGATCCCAGGGTCCTGGGATGGAGCCCCGCATCGGGCTCCCTGCTCAGCAGAGAGCCTGCTTCTCCCTTTCCGTCTGCCTGCCGCTCTGCCTACTTATGCTATCTCTCTGTCAAATAAATACATTTTTAAAAATCTTAAAAAAAAAAAAACTGCCTTACCAATCTGTACAAAACCAGAAATGCAACTCTAGAAACAAGTCAAAAGCCCACCCCTCTTTCCCGATCCCTAACTCTCACTTATTGCCCTTAAAATGTTTGTAGCTATTATAAAAGATCAGGATATTGGAACAAAATTGTCCTGTACTTAAAAGTGCAGTTGCCCCGAAACTAAAAAAATTTTTTGGCATTCTTTCTCAGTTTCTGGATATGATAAATTTTACCATGTCTTTAAAATATAAACACAGCCCACAATCACCTGAGACTGAAGAAAAAATGGGGGAAAGAAGCCTTTCTAAAATGCCTCTTGTGCCCAGACTCCAGGACCTCTGGTAATAAGCAGATTTGCTCCAGATTTCCACCTTGGAAAAAACTTGGGATTCTTTCTCTGTTCCTTTGTGATGTGTTTTCTATTCCCATCTTCTCTAGGACCTAAGAGCCATTCTTTGAAATACAAGCTTTAGAGAAATTTTTCATCAAAAAAAAAGTATTTAGAAATTGGGCCTTTAATGTCCTCTCCACAAATATTAGTAAAAACAAAAGCTATAATATTTTGTTTGCATCTTGTCTGTGTGTCCACGTTATAAATGTAAGATATTTTCTTTACCTCCCGATGGTATCACTAAAATTAATTTGTAAAAGAGCTCTTTTTAGTTGGTTTGAGAAGTCAAGCACTTATAAGTATTGGGAATTCCAAAACTCAAAGATAGAAACTAACCCAAATTCAAATGATCTGGGAAAATATTCAGTATTAAAGCTAATTTTAGGTTGTTGGTTTAATTAAGAAAAAAGGTCTTTAGCGTTACCAGCATTAAATATATGACTGAGATTCTGTGTTTACTGAAAGCCAAATAAGTTCATCTCTGCAGAAAAAAAAACTTAGAATAGTGATTGATTTTTGTCTAATGCTTTATGAAGTTTTGTGGGTAATCTAAACATAAGAACAAGCAAATTAAACAGGTGTAAATAAGAGAAAAAGGTTTGTAGGCAGGGGTGCCTGAGTGGTTCAGTCGATTAAGCGTCCGACTCTAGATTTCAACTCAGGTCATGATCTCAGGTCGGACTCTGTGCTGGGCATGGCACCTACTTAAGAGTCTCTCTCTCTCCCTCCCCCTCTGCCCGCCCCCCAAAAAAAAGTTGGTAGGTAAACTTTTACATAGCTTCTAAACTCCAAAATCCTTGGCAACCTGACACTTTTTTTTACTAAGTCATTTCCAGATAAAGTAAAATAATAAAACATTTAGGTACTGAACATATAGGTTCAGAAAATAGGTGTCAATAGGTTAATTTGTGTATTATTACAGAGAAACTAAATATGGATCTGTTAGTAAACCTGGTTTGTGCTTTACTGAAAAACTGTACTATGAAAAAAGCACATTCTTAGAAATTATGAAATGTATTCACAAATTTGCTATTCTAAAGAATACTGGTATAACAGTTCAAAATTGCCTACTACTTAGTTTTCACTAGAAATTAAGGTTTCTAAGAGTTAAGAATTCTAATAAATGTAATTAAGACTACTAGAAATAATAAGGGAAACAATTCCCTATGCAAGGAAAGAACGAAGTGTTTTTAGTAGAAAAGGGTATGAGGAACAGAAATACATTTTTGTTAAGGGAAAAGAAAATTGAAGAGGGGAGAAGAGGGGAAAACCCAGAACAAGAGCTGAATGTTAAAAATAAAGTTCCAGAAGGTTTATGGAAAAAGGAATCTTTGGAAAGGAATTTTATGTGTGATCAGTACTGGCTGAGATTAGGATACAATTAATAAGTTTTAATATCAAAAATACACTGCAAAGTTGAAATTTTGTTAAAAGGACAAATTACAGATCTGCTCTTAATAGAATTTTCTTTTCCTTTAAAAGTTATCTGTTTAGAAATCAAGGATTCTGTGTTTTGCCAAAATAATTTATCGAGTCTTTGATTCTTTAAGAAAACTGAGTCTTAATACTAAAGCTAAATTTTGCTCAAAATTATGTAAGGTTCTATATTTTTGCCTTTTGAAATCTTTTGGTTAGGTAATTAAATATCGTTTCATAATGACCTGTGATCCTGTTAATCAAATGTTCAAACTGTTCAATTTTTTTTTTTTTTTAAAGATTTTATTTATTTATTTGACAGAGAGAGACACAGCGAGAGAGGGAACACAAGCAGGGGGAGTGGGAGAGGGAGAAGCAGGCTCTCCGCAGAGCAGGGAGCCCGATGCGGGACTCGATCCCAGGACCCTGGGATCATGACCCCAGCCGAAGGCAGTCGCTTAACCAACTGAGCCACCGAGGCGCCCTGTTCAATTTTTTTTTTAAGATTTTATTTATTTATCTGACAGAGAGACAGGAGAGAGGGAACACAAGTAGGGGGAGTGGGAGAGGGAGAAGCAGGCTTCCCGCTGAGCGGGGAGCCCGATGCGGGGCTCGATCCCAGGACCTTGGGATCATGACCTGAGCCGAAGGCAGCCGCTTAACCGAGTGAGCCACCCAGGCACCCCTGTTCAATGTTTAACATATTTCCTAAAATCAGATCCTAAAATGAAGTCTTTTGACCACAATCTAAGGTGTTCCAGATAGGTCTCTTAGATTGTATTTATGTAGATATGTTAAGTGTTCTAAAACTGTATAAAACTCTGAGAAACTTGATGTCCTAGTACGTTGTTATGTGTTGGGAGTCAAAATTTCCTTGTCAACTGCATCATAATGAACTCTAATACAGTTACTATTTTGCTCTGATGGTATTGCAAATGTGCCTTAAGTTCATAAAACTGGTAAGAATTTCTGAACTAGTGGAAAAACTGGATTTAAGCAAAACAATAATATGGAACTGAAAAATTATCCTTTTTAGTTCTTTATGACTTTTTAAAACATTGCTGCCTTTCTAAAATGCTTTGTTTTTCCAGATTTTAAATTGTTTCTCTTAAGCTAATTGACTTAGAGCAATTTAACAGAATATATCTTTATCCTTCTCCCTACCTGAACTCTCCGGAATTCAGAAACTCTAGGTATTCTTATATTTATTTGCATAAGTTCAATACAATTCTGTTCTCCTTATAACAGGACACAATTGGAAACATTTGTTATGTAACCAAGGCTTTGATTGGAGTGTCCTATTTGAGAGAGAGATGCATAACCTCAGCTATGACCAGACAGCTTGAAGGAAAAGCCAGTAAAGCCCCCAGAAGTACCAGTCTGTTACCCTGCTTACAGAGTTCCCAGCTGCCTTACCAAGTGAGTAAAGGTTCGCACTCCCTGGCAAATACAGGAACCTCAGAATACTTTGGAGACCTCGAGCAGAGAGGAATTCACCCAAATCTATAGGTATTGCAGCAGAAGTTTTGTTTTTTTTTTTTTTTAAAGATTTTTATTTATTTATTTGAGAGAGAGAGAGAAAGAGCACAAGACGGGGGAGCGGGAGAGGGAGAAGCAGACTCCCCGCCGAGCAGGGAGCCCGATGCGGGACTCGATCCCGGGACTCCAGGATCATGACCTGAGCCGAAGGCAGTCGCTTAACCAACTGAGCCACCCAGGCGCCCGCAGCAGAAGTTCTGACAGCAAGTATCTGGCTTGGCTTCTGGCCTCAAAAGACTGTTAAAACTTCAATCTTGAAAAAGGTCCAGCAGGTTTTAAAGAATCTACCTAATCAACTGCTATTCTTGCCACACTCATGTAAATGATCAGGCCAAGTTTTTTTGAAACGACTTATTTTGCAAACAAATTAGTATTCATTTGGCTATCTATAAAGGGTGATTATAGAGAAAATAGGTTTCAGTAACATCTGAGTAAATATTAAACTGTAATACTGTTCATTAGAAACTGGACTAGATCTTGATTTCTTCTAATTTCCTCCAGTGCTTGATTACAATTCTCCAAAGTAACGTTTTTTATTTTTCTTCCAAGCTTCTACGTTGGATTTATCCGAGAACTAAGAAGCCCTACAAACTTAACTTATGTAAACTTCCGAGAAATCACCACAACAGCTCTCATATAGGCAATCTTCATGCCTGTTGCTCTGTGGGCCACTCAAAACGATCACCGGAGACATTTGAACTACAAACCAGGAAAATCCGTCAGACTGCCACTGCGCACTAAAGATGGTTCAAGCTTAACATCTAAAAATCTTCTTGACTAACCTCAAAATTCAGAAATTGGTTTATAATTTGATCCAATCAGTAACCAGTGTTTTTGTTTCCACAGAAATGCCTCTTATTTAATACCTGATTGCTTGAACCTTAGGCCTAACTTGCATCACTGCCTCCCGAAATGAGTCTGAACTGACCTATTGCCAGGACTGGTTCAATAAGACCAAACAAGGGGCTAGCTCAATTTTAATGTGTGAAATTTCAGGGAAGTTTTGGAGGAGGAAACTGCAGGGGCCCAGGGCAGGACACCCCAAATGGGCCACTTTGGCATGAACATTATTTTGAGTTAAAAGCAAACAAAACCCAGCAAATTCAGGCTTCCCCCTCAACGGCCTAAATTTACATTGGAAGGGGGAGAGCCTGTACCAAGAAGTGACTGTTAAGAGATTCCGCTTTACCAAAGCAACTTACCTACCTAAGAGGACAAACTTTATTCTCCAAACATTTCCTCTCACTTTCTCCCCTTTGTATCCTCAGACTCCTACCCCTTCTCTTTAGCTCATAGAAGCCTCATGTTGCTGGTCTTCAGAATTTCATGTCTGTGTGGGTTCCCCATACATACGAAATTAAATCTGATACTCTCCTCATCTGCCTCATGTCAACTTGGTTCTTAGTCCAGCTAGAAGGACTTCGACGGCCAGAGAAAATTCTTCTTTCCTGATATAGCAGTCCTATATGGTTGGAAGAAATCCTACTTGATCTGTTATTTTACTACAGTATTAGCTAATTTTATATGAGATTCTTTGGTCTAGAATAATATCTTTCCTTTTTTATGGTATCTTTGTCAGCTTTAGGATTATCTTAGCCTCTCCTAATATGCATGTTTTTAGTTAAATAATTTCAAATTCCAGGGATCTTTCTCACCATCATCACTCCTTTCTAAATGAAAACAAAGCTTGTCAATTAACATTCCAAAAAGCACACAAGTAATCCTTGCATTAAAGCAGGTAAAAGCATGTAAAATGTAATCAATTATGACTCTGTTTAATAAAGAAATACATATATCAATTAAAATTCATCACACTCTGGATGTCCAAAAAAAGTAGTACCCTTAATTGATAATAGTGGTAAACAGAAAGAATGACTCTACCATCTAGTTTTTTAAGCCAACAGTAAGCTCTTTAACAACATAAAAATCAAGTCTGAAAATTCAAAGGAAAGCCCTCTGAGAATGCAGGAAACCTGTTTCCAGCCAAGCCCGAAACCCCTCAGGATGGTCTGGGCCCCCTGAAGCTAAATCCCAATCACATCAACTTTCAGTGAGTCTATGCCAAGAAAAATACGACTTGGGAAGCAAGGCAAATGCCATTTGCCACTTGTTTGTGGTACCAACCAACCACTTAAGCTATGTCATACAATCTCCTCCTGGACAGTCTCAAGAAAGTAAGGTCTCTCAATATTAAAGCATTCTGGGATAGGTAGTAAGTGAAATGCTACAGGGGACAATAAGAACCATGTTATATGACCAATGCAGAATGGGGGGGACACAGTGCAGAAGGAAGAAAGAAGCCTGAAGAAACCAATGGCTCTGGGTCTTCCAAAGAACATCTCCACTTAATTTTATTTAGGAAATATTGTTCAAATACATATCCACACATTTATGTTAAGGAATGTTTGAAAAAATTATAAAATGAAGCCATATCCAGGTCAGATTATAGAGTTTGAGGCTAATTCCTTTAATAATCTCTCACTGCTTTCCTCTCTAAATGACCAAATGTTTGTTTTATGATTAGGTTAGCTTGTACTCTCATGTCATCAATATAAAGAGAAAATAATCTCACATTTAATACCAAGTATACTGTGATATTTTCAAAACCTGTATTTCAACACCATCTATTTTAGAGGGAAGAGGAATGGATGGGGCTTCCTTAAATTTCTCCTGTACTCCTGTTCAAAAGAGACCATCAACACTGTTGCAAAGGTGGGGAACAACTGAAAATATCTACAAAATGTTTTCATATATGGAGTTATTTTCCTGTCTTACAGTAGTCCAGTGTATTTGACAGTCACCCCGAGGGATTTCAAGAAACTATCTGAGGAATGGGGCTACAAGCAAGACCTCTGCTACTCCTCTTTTAACAAGCCCAATGCTGCCCAGTGCACCTGTGACACAGAATTCTGCCTGTCCCAACCCCAACAGTTATATTTTTACTAGAATTTTTTTTTTCCGAGAACAAGTGAGCAGCAGAATAATTTGATTCTAGAGCAGTACTGCCCAATAGAACTTTCTGCAATAATGGAGATGTTCTGCATCTGTGCTGTCCAGTACAGTAGCCACTAGTCACATGTGGTTACTGATCACCTAAAATATGGTTAGTGAAACTAAGCAACTGCATTTTTAATTTTAATTTACATTTTACCAACCATCTGTGACTTCACCACAGTGGACAGTGCAGTTTTGGACCAATTAGAATCTCCTATAGGAAAAGATTGTGTGTGTGTATATATACATATACAAATCCTTACAACAAAATTCTCTAGAACAGTTGAAGAAAAAATTACTTTTAGTCAACAGACAAATCAGGGTAGAAATTATGTTATTTGCCTTCAGTGTAGAGTTACTTAATGATAGAACACACACTAGGCCCTCTTTTTCCTATCCTAGTTTCTTCTTATGACCAACAAGAACGATTAGTCACTTTAGTGACTGGTCAAAGATCGGTCTTTTTGCCTTGACAAAGGCAGTTAACACTAATCCAGGAAAAAATCTGTTCCAAATCTCACAGTTTTCAATTAAAAGCAGAGCCTCAGGCTTAACCAATAGATGTATCATCAACAGATTTCTAAAATTATTAATCATAGCAAAGAATAACACCATAACTTATTAAACTTAGCTAAGTATTCTTTCCTCCCATGGATACTAGTAGGACATCCACAGAATAAGTTCTATTTCATTAAGTCAGAAGCAGTTTGTTACAGACACTCGATTTTAAAATGAGTATTAAAGAAAAAGGTGAGAAATATCTTATGCTTGCCTTAATATCTCTGGCACCAATTTTTTTTTCTTTCTTTCTGAGAGGAAGAGACATTCAGGTTTGACTCTGTTAAATAGTAATGCAAATTCATTCAAACAGTTAACAACATAGCACAGATGGATGGAGTTTGAGTCTATTCAGCTATTTCAGAGGGAATAAGAATTCTACAACATTAAAGTATCTTTACCTCGTAATGAACAAACAGGTCCATTTTCTTGATTCTTAGAGCGCTTATTTCTGAACTGACTTGGAATATCTAATGAAAGGTCTTAAAAGGAAATAGGAAAATAGCTGTTAAAGGCATATGTGACACTTAGAAAAGAATTTCAAAAATTGATGTATTCTTACAATTATCTCATACTGTCTTAAATTTTCAAAGGAAATATTAAAATTTTAATACAATATCATATCACCACATGCCAAATGTCTTACCTAGGAATGGATCAAACTTTCTAGATTCTGTCCCACATATGAGGCAGTTAACCTCATTTTGGAGAATACCTCCGAATATAGCTGTGACAACCGTAGATGCTCCATTTCTAAAGAAAATCACCACACAGGAAAATATATCAGTAAAAAACTAAAATAAATATGTATAAAAGCTGCTATACTTCTTTGGGGGGAATATGTATATCATTTATTTAATTAATTTTATTTAAATTATGAAATAATACAAAAACTTTAAAGCTATATAGAGGTATACTAGATAAAAGGTTTAAGCCACTGGCCTCTCCACAGCCCCACTTTCAAGCCCCCTAATTTCTCCAAGAGCCACTAACACTGACTGGACATTTGCCATTACTAACAAACAGATGACATACATGCCTATACTCAGGGCAAGGGGACCCCTTTCCTCACAAAAGAGAAACCACCTTATAAATTTTTGCAAGGCCTCTCATAGGGAATGCTCTCAATTACTTTACTTTGAATAACCTCGCTCAGAGATAGTTTTAGACTTTTTAGATGGTCAGCTGTCAGATTGGGGAAAAAGAGGTAAAGAAATTTAATACGTATTTAGTAATTACTGGTGGAGGCATGACTTCACAGTTGGAAGTGCTAGATGTTACTATCAACAAGGCTTTTAGGCTCACTTAAAACAATATTGTAAATAATTTCCTTGTTGAGATCAGGAATATACCACTTTAAGAACGATACAAAACCAACTGCCCTAATGTGACTAGCTTCTCTGTGCCTCAGCTTCACCAGATGTTCAGCAGGAATAGTATCTAACCTACCGCAGAGGCCTGGTGTGAAGATGAAATGGGGTGTATCTGTACAGTGCTCAGACAGATGTTTCCCAAAAAGAAAGCCCTTAAATTGTTTCAAGGCTCTTTTATTAGTGTAATAATTAGGACCGCACCTGCCTTCTGCTTTTTTTTTAAAGTATATATCTTGAACATGTACCTCACCCTTTTTGACAGCAGATTGGCATGCCATAGTATGAACACAGATTGGACGCAAGAACCACCAAGAAAGTATACCATGAAAGCATGATTAGCAAACGCTTACAACAGCACTTAACTCTGTGCCGAACTCCATTCAAAGTACTTTCCATGTATTAAATCAGTTAATCCTCAGAACAAAGCTATGAAGCAGATACCATTATCCCCATTTTACAGACCAGGAAGCTGAGTTCCAGCTTGGTCCAGAGTCACACAGCTCTTAACACTATGCTCCTTTTCTTAATTTAGCCATATAATATTATGGTTTTCCAGGTTGTTTCAGTTGTTTGCTATCATTAATAGTACTACAGCAAACATATGTTAACCTTTGTGCACTTATGTATGCAGTTACTTAAGTCAGTAAATGCTCTTTTTTTGCTTATAGCAATCTGAGGTGGTTTCTCTCACTTGCAAACAATCATACTCCTAATACACTGAACTGTACTTTTGAGTTTCTCCAAATTAAACCCACTGCCACGATGAGATCGACAAAAGCTACTCAAGCAATTATATTATTTTAAAAGTCTGCTTCCTTTTCCATGAAAGGGCTTCCATTCTTTACTGGCAAAAGAAATATACTGCAGCTTCATCTTTTTTTTTAAAAAGCTGTTCATAAGATACACAGCTTTAGTAAATTAAAAAGGGAAGATGCATTGGAACTATCTGATGTAACAGCTATTTCAGGGTTCAGGTTTAAGAACTATGTCATAAACAAAGGGCACACCAAATAAACTACTGGAATCAAGGGACTATGATCCTCTCATATTGATGTTCACATACAATACTGCCCTTAATTAAAATGGAAACTGCTTTAGTAAAAAGCAGTACATTTAGACTCAATGTAGTTCTTCCTTTATAATTTCTTCCTCTGAGAAAAGGATACTCATCTAGTCTTGGCTATCTGATGTGTATGGCATTAAGTTAGGTATACAATGACTGAAAACAAGATCCATAAATGATTTCAAAATTGATTTCCCCTTTATTATAACTGTATACCAAGAGTGTTTAAATATTACTTGGACAGACTCTTACACTGCTAGGGTCTTTTATATTAGCAGTAATGATTTTCTATGTACTAAAAAGAACAGATCTGTCATTTATTTCTACCATCCCCACCTTCAGTAGCGTTGGATGTGTTTACACAAGTAAACACAGATATTGCATAGGAGGCCTTTTTTGTAGTTTTAGCAAATATGATAATTTTTTTCTTTCTGTTCCTATCTAACTAATGGAACCTAAAATTACCACTCTTTAAACTATCATGAAAAGATATGGGTTAATATGGAAAACTCATTAGTTACTAGAGTTTTCCATATCATCCTAGGACTATTACACAATGTGACTCCATGACGGTGCCTTGGGCATCAAATAAAATAATAAAGACATATACCCTCTTACTTCACACAGACTACCCTTGATAGAGCCCAGTTCAATATTCTTAGTGTATGAAAGGCCATCATAAAATACAAAGCAGAATTTTTCACTTAATATAATACTTTAACTTGGTGCTAGCAGCAAGAATAATTCTACCAGGTCACAGATCCCTCCCCTTCTGTACTGGATTCTGACTGGAACCATAGTTATCAGGACCTAGAGAGCCAAACGTTTTGAAAAGTATAGCAATTCAAACGGTTGCCCTTCTCTGATACGGCCAGATGAGCGATGAGGCTGCTCTGTCATTAAAAGGACCCTAACTTAACACTACATCAGATTTGTGAACTGCAAGGCAATACAATATGGTGATCCCTATACATTACTTACTCTTTTCTTTCTCTCTTTGGGGAGTTTGTCTTGTAAATCCCTTTCCTGCACAGGTCAAAACAAAACTTTTCAAAAAATTTGAACAAAAGGAGACTACAATTAAAATCAGACTGAAATAACAGTAAGTCATCCCTACCTCAAGCAAAATAAGCTTTCTAATCTCAATGTATATTTTGGGGTATTAGTACCTAGGAAAGCAATCTAAAAGGTTTGATTTGTTCATATTGAGAGGCAAGAAAAATTCTGAGAACTTACAAATGCTTCAATTTAATTAAAGAACAAATATATTTTAGGAAAATTCACATTCAAAATATTTTTAAGACTGTTTCTAGTGAATAAATAGAATTATTTTAGTATAGAAAATTAAGTCTCCCAAATATTATTTCATACATTTGGCAGGGAATTTTCAAGTGCTAAACTGTACAAAATATTTTCTGTTGTTCCTCAACTTTTAAAATAGTCTATACCAAAAACAATTAGGACTATACCAAGAGGCAAGTACAAGATGCCTCTGGTATGGAAGCAGGAGGCCTGTGCTAGTCCACTTAGGTATAAAATTCAAGTACACAAAAGTTTCAGCAAAAGTCCAGGAAAACTCTCCACCTTCCATTATAAATCTAATAAACAATAATACCAACAGAAATGTCTGAGGTCCTCCTAAAAAAAAGAGAAGGAAACTACATCTTACATGCAACATTTGTTACTTGCAGATAGAGTAGAATTCTCCTGTAGAATTGCTGAGCGGGAAACACCATTGAAACCGCCCTGGAGTTCCAAGTGCAGGTGGTCCAAAAGGTAGCGCATAAATTCATGGGCATCCTGTTGCTGATAACCCCTTAAAGCAAAAAGAAGCAGGTCGTCACTGGGAAGGCTCCACATGCCCAGCCAAACATGCAGGAAGGCAAAGTGCTACGAAGGGCTGCGGCCCTGCACTCAGCACAGTGAGGCTCCCCGACCATTCATCCCCACTTGTGCCAGGTTTTACTTCTCTTCAAGAAAAATTTCTCTTCAAAGAAAATTTCTCAAATTTCTCTACAAGGAAAAATTCTACTAAAACAAATCTGAAAACACAGAATATTAGAGCTAATCAGAGGTGTAGTGATCTCAACTGACCTCACTTGAGAGATGAAGAAAATTGAGGGGCAGGAGAAGGGGTGCGTGTCATGCCTAAGTCCTACAACAAGAGAGTAACAGAGGTGGGATGGACTCTGGTTTTCCCACTATCCCACATGGCCTCTCCAAAAGATGCTCAAATGTTAAAATGTCACATCTTGCCCTCAGCAGAAACCTTGGTCTTATAAACCACCCTTATAAGAGATAAGGAATTAGGGGCGCCTGGGTGGCTCAGTCGGTTAAACAGCTGCCTTCGGCTCAGGTCATGATCCCAGGGTCCTGGGATCGAGTCCCGCATTGGGCTCCCTGCTCTGCGGGGAGCCTGCTTCTCCCTCTCCCTCTGCCTGCCACTCTGCCTACTTGTGTTCTCTCTCTCTCTCTCTGTCAAATAAATAAATAAAATCTTTAAAAAAAAAAAAAGAGATAAGGAATTTAAAACCAGTTTTTTAGACTGAAAGATACTAATTTAACACTGGCTGAAAGGACGAAAAACTTTCTAAAGAGTCTATACTCGGATCTTAATCTCTGATTCAAAAGACATTTTTCATATAAATACTTTAAAAAATGCACTGACTCATATACAATTATGCTCTAGCCTAAAACTTGAATATAAGCAACAACATATTCTTAGGTTATTTTTCTTTTTTTTTTTTTTTTTTAAGATTTTATTTATTTATTTGACAGAGAGATACACAGCGAGAGAGGGAACACAAGCAGGGGGAGTGGGAGAGGGAGAAGCAGGCTCCCCGCAGAGCAGGGAGCCCAATGTGGGACTCGATCCCAGGACCCTGGGATCATGACCTGAGCCGAAGGCAGTCGCTCAACCGACTGAGCCACCCAGGCGCCCACTTAGGTTATTTCTTATACTACATTCAGACAGGAAAGGATATGGAATTTTTTTTTTTTTTTTGAGAGAGCAAGCACCAAGGAAGGAAGGGAGGAGGAGGATAGGGAGAGAGAGAGAGACTCTTAAACAGGCCCCATACCCAGTGAAGAGCCCGACTGGGGGCTCGATCTCAAGATCCTGAGACCATGACCTAAGCTGCAATCAAGAGTCAGACGCTTAACTGACTAAGCCACCCAGGCGCCCCTATATGGAATTCTTATAATAATACAGACCATGACAAGTGAAGGCTGACAAAAAATGAAACTGGCACACTTAAAGGTTATAGAGGTTTATGTAGATAAAATAAATCAAGCAATGATATACACGTAAAGTACTTGATAAAACTCTAGATAGAAAAGATTTCTGCCTACATTCTGCCAAAATGGAAGGTTCCCTTTATCTTTTAAATCACAAGTTTTTCTGGCTTGGTCTTGAGTCAAAACTTCCACCACTCTTCCAGGCAATGGTTCCATGGATGTCTTTCAACCAGAGTTTCCCTCAATATACATTTCTCCCCTTTCCCTAAGATTTCTCGTGGAAATCATAAATTATGAAAACCATCCACCTAACCAATGGAACTTAAGTCAGAAGTCACTTTAGCATTTCACTGTAACTTTTTCTGAACTACTTAACAACTGAGTCTCAATATATGTTCAAGTAGTTCTTCTAAGACTCCTATAAAAAAAAAATGTTAAAATTCAGTCTAAAGTTTTCAAAGTTGTTAGATCCTTTACATATCTACAGAGGTGCTTTAAACTTTTTCATCACAATATCCATTTTTTTTATGACTCAAAGGTAAGAGGTTTCTTAGGTCATATCTGAAATTCTATCACATATAAAAATAGTTTTATTTTCTCACCAAAATAAACTAGTATCTAATCATTTTTCTAAAATGGATCATGAAACCAGTACTTTGTAGTTATGTTGATTTGCACTTTCAGCAAATACATATCCATCCCTTTTTAAAAAACAATCTGCCTAATGTACATTCATGAATGTTTCCAACCACACCATGACTCTTTTGATTCTCTTTTCTTATATCAAAACATATTATTTTCTATTGTTTCCTTTACCATTAGAAATATATATATATATATTTTACCTACATGAAATCATGGAACACTCAGCTGTTTTATAAAGGTATGCTTCAATTTGTGGTCTTTACCAAAAAAACACGAAGTCAGCTTCTTCTAAGACTAGGAAATTTTTCTGATTCTGACTAAACAGACATTCACAACCCTATTTTTAAACAAATAATAGCTTCACTGACTTACCTGAAAATCTTAAAAAAATACTATTTAGTAAGTTAAATTAAACAAACTTCAGTTATCTTTTCAATTATTTCCCAATTATGCAATCTGGAGCCTCAAAATTTTGTTGGTAGTCAACTTAGGTCTCTCTTCCTTGGTAATCGTGTAAAAGGAACACTCCTCACATTTAGGTTCAATGTTTATGTTTTGTATACAAATTATCTCAGTGATACCACCCAAACAAGTGCTGGTAAAACAGTGAGGAAATGGATTTATAAAGAACCAACTGGTATCTCTGTGACAGACTGGAATTAAGACAGAAAAGAAGACAGGAAAATAACAGTGGCTCCAATTTTAATACTGTTTCTTAATTTGTTTGTAACCTTAGGTAAAGATTACCTCCTTCTTAATGCTTACAGAAACTCTGTGTCATAAAGATGCTGTGAGAAATAATGGTTGGAGAGCACATGGCAAATATAAAAGTCCAAAAGATCATGAAGAACCCCTTCTGAACGAGGGGCCAAGAAAGAGGGACGTTGCTGAAACACAGAATGTAGAAATACAGGGGCAACCGTTTCTTCACAACTTTTGGCACAAGGAGACAAGCTGTATTTACCCAAATCTTACAAAGAAATGTCCCAATGGAGAATGATGAAAAAATATGTTACTTTGTTAAGTGTGAAAAGCAGACAATCCAAATACTGAATCAGATACCCCAGAATGCAGGCACATACAAATACTTGTATGATGCCAACACACCTAACTGGGACATACACCTGTGCATTACTGACTGTTCTCTGCATTCTGGCAGTACCAGCACATAATGTATAAGATGGAAAGACCAATCAGGAACAGGATATGCCTATCAAATTTTATCATTCTAGAACAAACTTCTAAAATACCTAGGACACACTATAATTTTAGGCTCTGTTCTTATTTTTAGGGTATCTTTTAAGAAAAAAATCTTTAACATTCATAAAAGAATTCTATATTGTTGTTTTGTCCAAATTGTGTATAATACCAAAGTCAATTAAATTTAGCTATTCCTCTCCATTTTGTGGCATCAACCACAGCTGAGTTTCTCCAAGACAAAAACACCAGAAAATGAAAATGACAAAAATAACTGTTTTTGTTTACGAACACACAAAAAACATACAACTGCAAAATTCTTAGACAGAAGAACTAATATTATAAATTTAATTATAAATTATTATAATTCCCAATTATATAATCCAGAGCTTCAAAATTTCACTTACTTATAAAATATCATCAGTATACCTAGAAAGATTATTAAGATATCACATGCAGAGACCCATTTGTTGTCCACAAAGATCTTTTATATTTTCTACAAAGCCAAGTAGAATAGCTAGTAGAAATAAGAAGGTTTTAGGAATTTATTCACCTATCATTTTTAAACATTAATTACAATAAGAACTGATAAAAACAAAACTAAACGCCTTGGGAAGTTAAGGCAAATATATTAAATAAGTTTATGTGAAAGTAGAAATAGCGCATAAATGATATGAGAAGCAAGGGAATAAATACCGTGACCCAATTTGAATTATCAAGAGATTTTCCTAGAGAGTTAGCATTAAGCGGGACCTTAAAGTTAAAGACGGAGACAGAGGTCAAGACAAATCCCATAGGACAAACATGACAAAGATACAGAGACAAAAAGACAAAATCATGTTAAGGAAAGCAAAGAGTAAAAAAAAAGTCTAGCAGAAAAGACTATCAAAATTAAAAGCAAGTATCTTTTTTTTTTTTTTTAAAGTAATCTCTATGTCCAATGTGGGGCTCAAACTCATGACCCTGAAATCAAGAGTCTCATGCTCTACCAACTGATCCAACCAGGCACCCCCAAGCAAATATGTTTTGATCCAGCAAGTGCTCTCTGAGAGCCTTGCATATGCATGTATAAGACTATCCACTGCAGCACTGTCTGGAACAGCAAAAGGTAAGAAACAACCTAGATAACCACTGACAGGGGACTATACATAAATTATGATACAATCATAAAGCATAACATTATGCTGCCATAAAATGAAAGTTATTTAGATACTAGTACAAATTACCTCAAAGTAGGAAAAAAAGTATGTTACCATTTATGTTAAAATTATACACACACACACACACACACACAGAATATCAACAAAAGGATAAACAAAAATCTAGTAAATATGGCTGCTTCTAGAAAGCAAAATGAAGGGCTAGGAAATAAAGTAAAAGAAAAAACTTTCATTGTATATCCTTTCTTTACCTTTTGAAATTCTCAGCCATTTGTATTTTACCTACTTAAAAAACATAAACTTAGTGGCATCTGGGTGGCTCGGTCGGTTGAGCGTCCACTCTTGATTTCAGCTCAGGTCATGATCTCAGGGTCCTGGGATCAGGCCCCATATAGGGCTCCGAGTGCAGTGTGTAGTCTGCTTGAGATTCTCTCCCTCTCTCTCTGTCCATCCCACTCTGCCCCTCTGCTTGCTAGTACGTGCTCTCTCTCTGAAATAAATAAAATCTTAAAAAAAAAAAAACCATAAACTTTAAGTTACTTTTCTGAAAAGGAAAGGGACAGGAAAAGCAGGGCATACTAGGAAGCCATAAGAAGTGTGGTAAGTAGATATGCATGTTGGAAAGGCCAAACTTTGGCAAAAGTTTATACCACTGGGTAACTGGGTTTTGGTTTGAGTGGGGAAAAAAGAAAGAATAGTTTTGGTGGGTTTTGTTTTTTTTTTTTAAGATTTATTTATTTACTTATTTATTTGACAGAGAGAGGGAGAGAGAGAGAGTGAGAGAGGGAACACAAGCAGGGAGAGTGGGAGAGGGAGAAGCAGGCCTCCTGCGGAGCAGGGAGCCCGATGCGGGGCTCGATCCCAGGACCCTGGGATCATGACCTGAGCCAAAGGGAGACGCTTAACGACTGAGCCACCCAGGTGCCCCAGTTTTGGTGGTTTCTATACGAAAGCTGTTAATTACATTTACTATATATATATATATTTTTTTTTTTTTTGCATTACTTAATGAATGAAAGTTGTTCCTACTTTCCACATGCATGCGTATTTCAGAGTCCTCATATTTCATTCCAAGGGATCAAATTCCCCAGACCTTGTCATAGGTTAATCAAGGAAAATGCGCTTCCTAACCTCTTTTAAAAATTTATTTTGTCGGGCTCCCTGCTCGGCAGGAAGCCTGCTTCTCCCTCTCCCACTCCCCCCTGCTTGTGTTCCCTCTCTCACTGTCTCTCTCTCTGTCAAATAAATAAAATCTTTAAAATAAATAAATAAAAATTTATTTTGTGATCATAAATATAACAGAAACATAGTTCAAGGCTCACGGCACTTCCACACAGGCAGGCCATGTTACAGGAACTTTACCCTGCATACCTAATAGGAGTAACAGCTATAGGAAGAAAGCCCTACATCTCCCTGCCTCACCCCTGGGTGTTGTGCAGTGACCTTACACTTAAGCTTTATCCCAATCTCAAGATCTAGATCTAATCAAAAGAAAATTATTCGTTGATTACAAGAAAATGGGGACCAAGCTCAATTACTGTGAAACTGAGAAAGCCTTGCTAAGAATACACGGGCATTCTACTCCCATCAGTCACTAAGGAATCTAAGAGTTCATGTGAATTAGGAATCACTCCAGAAACTCCTCAACTTCGTCACCTTCTCCAAGAGTTTTTTCCTTTCATTGCTAAGGATACAGAATGGGCAAAATTAAGCAGCTTAAAATTAAATCATGCTCACAGCTGAGCTATAGAAACTTTATATAAAGGGCAGAGATGTGGGCAGATTTTGAGGAAAGGTAGAATTCTATTGAATAAAAGTTTCATACAGTTTCTAAACTCTGCTTAAGAATAAAGGATCTGAGTCACCATGGGAACCAAGCAGAACAGTATAAAGTGAGTTGGTACGCTTCACTCAGGCATGTGGACAAATGACTGCTGACACATCTATTCTTTACCAATTCCACAAAGACCTGAGTTCTAACTCTGATCCTAACACCTACTAGATGTGTAAGATTGAACAAGTTCTTCCTCCTCTGTCTCAGTTTTGTCTTTTTTAAAACGGAGTTAACACTTCCTACCTTGACGGGAATTTTGTGGTTGTGTTTTTTAATGAAGATCAGATATAAAAGGCCTAAAGTGCTAGACACGTAGCATTCAATAAAAACTAATTTTATATAATAATAAAACACAAAGACTAAGTCCCTATCAAGAGTCTAACTAGGAGACTATATTAGAAATGTTATATTAAGTCCAAACCTGGTTAGTGGTAACTTAGCAGTCATTTCCACCTTTCCTACTTGGAGTCAAGAAACTTTAAAATCTTTGCAAAATTAGTCTCTTCTGAGAAGAAATTTAAATGTCACGATATATAAAAGAAGTTTCCGTCAAAACAAAGACCAGGGGTAACAACAGTCACTCACATCAGATCCTCAAGGCTAGACTTCTCGAGTAAGGCAACAAATGTCAGTTCTTTGAGGTTATTACCTTTTTTTTTTATTATGTTATGTTAATCACCATACATTACATCATTAGTTTTTGATGCAGTGTTCCATGATTCACTGTTTGTATATAACACCCAGTGCTATCTTTTAAACATTTTTCTATACTACTAATATATCTAAACCACTATGAGGCAATAGAGCAAGATAAACTACTAAGTCTTACTACATACAGCATGCTGGGTGTTTTCGTTTTTGTTTTTTTCAAAAGGAGAGGGATGTACATTAGGTGCCAAACTCCTGACTAGCAAGAGCACAGACCTGCTTCAGAAGGACAAAATCAGCAGAAGGTGGCAAAGGCTGTTGTCAAACACCTGCAGGGCCTCAAATCTGCCGTTACCTGCATCCCTACCGAGAGGACTAACCTAGGAGAAGAGGCAGATTCCTCTGACAGCAAGGCTGTTTCCCTCCTCAAGTGAAGCTAGAGAGAGAGCAAGGAAAACACAGTGACTCTACAGCCACATCAGGATGCGGCCCAGCTACCATTTGCAAACTGAATCCCAACAGACCTGACTTCAGAACCCAGCCCAGAACAGTGAATTTCAGACCACACATTTCTACAGATTACATCTGGATTTTTTTTTTTAGTTGAAATAACAAGATGGTGTATGATGGTGTATGATCATAAGATTTTGAAAGAATCAATGGAATTTTGTCCAGTATGTGTTCCTAAATTATTTACAAGGGCACATAAGTTATTTATAAGGGCTTTGTTTTTAGAACAAAATATCCTACCATTTGTTAAAGACATTTTTAACGTCTATGTATTATTTAAACACACACATTTGTCTAGTCAAACGATCCAACTGTTCTTCTCCTTTTAAAAACAAAACAAAAGGGGCACCTGGGTGACTGAGTTGGTTAAGCATCCGACTCTTGATTTCAGCTGAGGTCATGATCTTAGGGTTGTGGGATCGAGCCCCACATCGGGCTGTGCGCCAGGCATGCAGCCTGTTTAAGATTCTCTCTCTGCCCCGCTCCCAAACCCTCCTCCCCCCTCCCCCGCTCTAAAAGAATAAAAATAAAAAAATAAAATAAAACCAGTCTTTAATAAATACCTTCTTATTATTTAGAATAGCACCACTTCATAGGAAACTGTTCCAGGAACAGCATAAAGACTAATATTAATGTTTTAAATATTCTTCATTAAGTAATACTTACCTAAAATTTGGCATAATCTTCCAAACAACATAAAATAAGGACTCTGGGCTAAATGCAGTCTGGCTACCTTGCCATAAAGCACAGAGTGTCTTTCTAAACTCTTCCACCAAAGACCTGGAAAAGAAGAAGGGACAATACCCCTGGCATTACTGAGAGGCTACTGTTTCAATGCATAATGTCCAATTGTCTACAATTCATAATAAAAAATGTAAACATAAAAAGGGTTTGGTTTCTTCTAAACTAACTCTGACAGTTAAGTAAGAGCATCTCAAAAACCCACATAAATTGCAGTAATTACAGACAAAACTAGTTTTTAACTATATGGTGAACTTTGTGCCAAAGTAATGTCATACTTGTAGAATAAAGCAATAGATAAGTTACAAACCAAATTATTTTAAAATGTACATTTTTTAAAAACTTAAAACAAGTAACAGATTCTCTTTCTCCATTTCCTGCAGTTTTCCTTCTTGCCCTCACAAGGAACACTTCCCAGACCTCAGTGTGTGACCATCTGCTCATCTCTGCCTCAGACAGTTCATCTGGCCACAAAGCTTCAATACTCAACTCTACACCAGGACTTCCAAATCCAAATCTGAAAGCCAGATTTTCTCACGACCACTTTTAGTCAGGTTTCTCCAGTTTCCAAGATGAATTTTCTCCTGGATGTCCTCTTGTCACTTCAAACTCAATGTGCACTAAAGCTGCTCTCTATACTCTCTCTATGATCCTCCAATACCCATTCTTCTCTTCTCTCAGAGGAACAGAACTTTCAATTTTTGCTTGGCAAAAGAACTCCTGGACTAAAAAACTTTGAGCGTGTTCAA
Organism: Leptonychotes weddellii; assembly: GCF_054177405.1. Classification (NCBI taxonomy): domain Eukaryota; kingdom Metazoa; phylum Chordata; class Mammalia; order Carnivora; family Phocidae; genus Leptonychotes; species Leptonychotes weddellii. The sequence continues at coordinate 92,130,923 of NC_138377.1, read as the reverse complement.
CTTCTGAGAAACTCCCTTGAAGAGAAAGAGCAGTCCTTCTCATTAACCCCTTCCTTCTTCCTTCTAGCTGGAAGGATGAAATGGTGGCACTCCAGCATCAGTCTGAGCTATGTGGACAACAGCCCTACACTAGGGTTGGTGGAACAGAAAGCTAGAAGGAGCCTGATGATTGTGGCAAACAGCCCTAGATGGATAATCTCCAGCTTTTACATGAGAAAATAAACAATGGATGTTTAAGTCACTATTAATTTTGTTTTTCTATGTATGTAGCTAGAATGAAATACCTCCAACAACTAACTAAACTGAAACATCTCCAAACAACTTTAATATCTGTATCTGTCAATACAATACCATACTCACAAATACCTGATTGATATCTCAGCGAATCTCAATAACTTCTTGCTCAACCCCTGTCATCCAGTAGGTCCCTAAGATACAAATCATATTTTTTACTTCCTAGTACCTGAACCCTCTCCCTGTATTTGAGGAATTCCCCACCTTAAGAGTCTTGGTAAGAGACTGCCTCCCACTATGGAAGTTGGAAAGGCCAGATACTTGCTTTCTCAAAACCCCCTTGCAGCCAGGGCTCAGGTACATGGCCTGGGTTCTGCCTATTTGAAGCAGAAGTTAGTGATGCAAAGCTGGGCAGTGCCAAATCCTTTTTGGTGACAAAGAGCATCATCTGGAGTACAGGGGCAGCAATAACAGCAGCATTCACCCAGCACCCACCTCTAACAGTGCTGTTAATAGGAACTTTGGTGTCACACACTGGGCAGTGATGTCATGTCAGTGATGTTATGGAAGCAGTGATATCCTTATGGGACAGACTTCCATGGGGTAATTGCAGCAATGGTCCTGGATGTCTAGATTCCAGACCTGATTTTCCACCCATCCAGTAATAGCTTACCAACAGACCTGCATTAAGTTCTTTTTCTGCCTAAAATGGCCAGAGGCAATTTCTGCAGTTTGTAACTAAACCTTAAATGACACTAATGCATCAAGTACTACTAATTCTCCTCTTAACTTTTGTGAAAATGTATTTTTTTCTTCCTTATTTCACTGCTATCTCATCCAACCCAACTACTATAAAGTGTGAAGTCTCCTTGAATGCAGGCATTTTCCAGTTCATCCTATATGCTGCTACTAAAGCAAACTCTTAAGATATCAATTGTCGTGGTATGATTCCACCCCTACTCCAATGCCTGGCTTTAAAGTTCCCTGGTATTTTGGCTCTAACCATACTGCACACTATTCTAGTATGTTCTATCCTAATCTCCCTCAGTCACTTAGGCAGAACAATGTCAGATTGTAAAATGGCTCTTCAGAATGTGTGGGGATGGGGTGTATGGGAGCAGGGATGGGCTGGCAGAAAGAACATTACATTAAAATATATACAAATTAGGGGCACCTGGGTGGCTCAGCTGGTTAAGCATCCGACTTAGTTTCGGCTCAGGTCATGATCTCAGGGTCATGAGACTGAGCCCCGTGTTGGGCTCTGTGCTGAGCCTGGAGCTACTTGGGATTCTCTCCTTCCCTCTGCCCTCCCTGCCCCAGCTTATGCATATGTGTGCTCTCGTTCTTTAAAAAAAAAAAAAAATATATATATATATGTGTGTGTGTATGTATATATATGTACATGTATATGTATATATATACACACATATACACACACATACATAAATATAAATACATACACACACAAATTATAAATCAGAGCCTTATTTCAGTAATGTTAAGATATGAAAAAAACTGCCCATTACAATCATAATACAGATCTTCTGAACATCAAATGGAGCACAGCTGCACTGAATTTGCATACATATTGGTTCTCAATAATCATTTGTCAATTTTTCCCTCTCCATATCAACTAAAAATTGGCTGTATTGCCCCATAATTAATTTGATGACTACAAATTAATTTTATTATCCAAAACAGATTTATCTAACAATATAACACAAATCAATTCACAAAAACTAATGATATTCATGCTGGTCTACACCTAGAACTGTGTTTCATATACAGATGTCAATTTTAGAGCTCAAATCCACAAAGACTTAATATGTAGAGAGCTAAACTTATTCTATTAGGTAAATAGAAATAGAAATAAAAAAATAGAAATAAACAATTATTAAGATCATTAGCTAGACAGTTAAACCCAGGTTTTAGAAGAAGAGTGTTTTAAAATGCATGTGCCTATGAACTCACATAATGCAATGGAAATCACCAGTAAGAGTCCCTTGTTTTGTAGCTCAAAGCCAGAAAGGATATATTCTTAGAACTCACACATTGTTATCCCCTTGGCTCCTGGTGTGGTATGTTCGCCTTCCTGCTGTTTTCCCATTCCTTAACTCCACAGCGGGCAGTTCTTTGAAATAACAGCAAAACTGCTCAATGTTACTATTTTAAAAGGAAGGGAAGAAAATTATTTTAAAAAGAAGAAAGAAAGAAAGGAAAGAAAGAAAGAAAGAAAAAAGAAAGAAAGAAAAAGGAAGAAAGAAAGGAAGGAAGAGAGAGAAAGAAAGAAAAAAGAATTTACTAGGACTGTAAAGAAAGTTCTATAAAACCTACATGTGAATTTTTAAAATGTGATCTTTCAATTTCTCAAGAAATTGCTTTGAGTTTCCCCATTAAGTTTCCTCATTTACTCTAAGAAAACAGTATTAACAGATGACTTTGTAGAAATGAACAAAGAGCTTAAAGCAAAATCTGTTCCAAAAAATTCTGAATTCTGGGGCACCCAACTGACTCAGTTGGAAGAGCATACAACTTAATATTGAGGTTGTGAGTTCAAGCCCCACATTGGTTGTAGAGACAAATAAATAAAACTTAAAAAAAAATTTTTTTAAATCCTCAATTCCCCTCCCCCAAAGGTTGTCACCATTTTTTTCTTTTTATGGTACCTGTTTCCAGGTATTCAATAATTTCCTCAAATAAAAACAAACCATGAAACCAACCTTATTGTTTAGATATACAGTCAAGAGTAATAAGGAGAATTCAGTAGTGACTTGAATTTCTTATTTGAACAAGACTAGATAAACCAAGAGATAGTACCTTCAAGGAGGGATCAAGTATGACTTCTGCTCCTTATTTGCAAGGTGGCCTTGGGAAGAGAATTAATTCTGGCCTTTGATGCCACATTAAAATCTACAAGTACATGACCTTCAAAATAATTTCTTCTACATAACTGAGGTCAGCCTTGTTGGGTATTTTATTTTTACTACTTATCTTACATTTTAAAGATCTTCTAAACATCCAATCTTATGACCATATTTAAGACTTAACTAATGATCGGATTAAATTCTCTGAACAAGGTTCTCTGTAGTCCAGGGGTCTGTTGGCCAAATCTGGTCCCAGGTCCCAGCCACTGAGCTCTTACATTTTTAGAGTTGTTTAAAAAGGGTGGAGGTGGAGGGATTGGGGGCCGGGGGGAAGATAGGAGACAGACTGTGTGTGGCATGCAGAGACTAAAATACTTACTGTCTGGCCTTTAAATGAAAAAGTTTGCGGACCTCTGCTCTAGTTTATTCAAGAAGCAATAGGAGATAAATAATAACAACTAACAATTACTTACTGCTGGGCACTGTTCTAAACCCTTTATATAAATTATTTAATCTTCCCAACCATCCTATGAGGCACAACTATTATCCCTGGTTTTACTGATGAGGAAACTGAGGCACAGGGAACTGACCAGAGTTAGTGGCAGAGACAGAATGTGAACCCAGAGCCTTTCCTCCTAACCATTTCACTAGAAACTAACAGCAGCATCTTAAGCTCTGACGTTGACAGTACCTGAGCGACTGAAGGATGGCATTCATGAAACATGTGTTCCCCAGATTCCGGAGGCCTGTGGCACAGATGGCAGTGGTGCTTCCCTGCAAAATGGGACGGGCGGCCATCAGTAATACCAAGAGAAGGACATGTCAGACATCAAAGCAAAGACCTATATTTGAAACTCTAGCATCAAGCCAATTTGGAATTGGTCCTTTTTTGTCCAATGAATATCTCAAACTCTCATTCTACTTTCTGTATCAGTGTCCAGATATTTTTAGAAGCCTGTTTCTGATCCTGGGATTGTCCGACATGGGAGTACCTCATGGAAGCTTATGAGGAAACCAGCATTAATGAAAACCATGGAGTACAAATTTGAAAACCAGGAAGATCCTTAAAAGAAATGAAGTTTAAGACAATGCTTTCATAAGATTTTATTAAAACTACTACAAATTGAAAAGATATAAATATTTACCTGAAATATTCACCCCCAAACCTTTAACTATGCCATGCATAAATGACCAATACATGTATTCCTAGCAATGGGATATCAATCTTTAAAAACTACCTGAATTTCCCTTAAAGACCAAGGCTTGATTTTCTGATTAGCTCTACAAATGCACCGTAACATCTGAATACTACACCTGAGAAGAGAATCTACCAATCCAACTCAGAGCATCTCTGCCCGTAACTCGGATGGCCAGAGAGCACTTCAGCTCTTTGTTTAACAAAATCCTAACACTTTAAATAAGTAAGTGCATGTCTAAACATAACTAGCATGACAGCAGAAAGGCAGATGCAGGGCAAAATTACTAATGTATTTAAAAGTATTTAGTGATCTTTAAATTTTATTAATTTATTAATGGATCATACATCTGGTAACAGATGGTTACCAGAATGAGGAAACACATTCTTTCATGGTGAAATTGTATTAATGAAGTCCTAAGAAATAAAACTTACCAAAACTTCAGACCCATACAATTTGCACTTAGAACCTTTAACAGAAAATAGCAAAGATCTTTGGGATCCTTAGAAAGAGAGTAGCAAGACACATGAATAGGCTTTAAGAGTGAACACTTGCTAAGGTAGAGGAGCACAGTAGTAATCCTGATGGCAGGAAGGCACTGACAGATGGACAAAAGTGGGTATTTAAGTCACATCAAGAATCATTAGTACAAACATTTTGTAAAATATACCAAATCCAAGTTTGGTAAGGAACAACATTAATGAAAAATTTATGAAAGTTTATAAGGAGCAACATTAATGTTAGAGTTGTAATAAAACAGTGACGAGATCTCAACCAATTCTTACATTTGTATATATTTTAATTACTTACATTTACTTTTTTTTTTTTACTTACATTTACTTTTAATAACTTGCTGTTTAGTGATGAGTTTTCCAAAAGTTTTCTTTTCCTATGCCTGTCAGCTGTGAAAGCCGAGCTATTAAAACACAAACAGATAGTCAAAAAGACATTAACACAAACATACTAGACAGCAGGTTAAAAAATAAACGTTGCTGTTCTAAGGGTCTGGGGTATAGAGCCCTGCCTGGCTGCTTAGCAAGGCCAGGAAGTGACCTGTAAGGCCCACTGTGGCCCACAAGTATTTGAGGTAAGTGACGAGTTCCACTTTCTTGGCAATCCCCACTACTCCTCTAGCAAGGTGGGCTGCAAGCATCTACCACCAGGCACCTCCCAGAAAAGCTGGCCAGGTAGATGTAGTCTGTGAGACAATCCCTCTTCACTACCACTATCTGCCTAATCGATTGCGAAGCTTCAAAAACGAGAAGACCCATTCCTCACAACAAAAGGAAAACCCTTGTCTGATATGATTATACTGAGATTTAACATTAATTCTCAAATACTATGCTACTTCCTTCTTAATTTTGACAAAGATTTCCTATTTTGCTCATTTTCATAACAGATTATGATATAACCTGAATTTCTGCAAAATAAATTATAGGCACACAGATATATACAAATTAATTCGATTCAGCTATGCTACAAAGGATATTCTGAAACAAATTCTAATTAGCATGGATATTCTGAATTAAAATTTTTCAAAATTTTTCTTGATGAGAGATATTTTGCTTAAATTTTATCAGAAAATAATTCTTTCAAAGGGTTACTTTAAAATTATTATATATCAGGAGACCTAATCTAAAAGAAGCAAAAATTATCATTTTTTACTATTAAGACATAAAAAACTACCAAAAACTGTAGTTTCCACTGCAGACTAAAGCCCACATTTGAACAACACAGACTTTTTAAAGTCTGCCAATTCTTTTCCATCTTCTAAAAAGTATGAGGGTAGTCCAAACTAAATGCATGATTATTTAATTTCCACATGAACTATAGTATCTTTGGAGCATCAGATCTAGTGACAGTTAGTTACCTCGAAACTAAAAATATTCTTAGGCAACATGTCCTCAGAACTCTATGTATATCCCTCTCAGAGTATCAGTGAAAATAAGGTAAGAAAAGACCAATTCCATATTACAGTGTCAAGTTATTCCTTCATAATTCTGTTAAGTAAAGAGGTTGAATCACAAGCACTATACACATACACACACACACAACTTAGCAACAAGCCTAACAGTTAGCTTTCAGTTTTAACCTATATAAAGAAAGCATTCAGCTTTTTAAAATATAAGTCATTAAATATTATCCTCAGCAATTCTCAAAATGGCAGAATTCACTAGATCCACACTGTCTAATACGGTAGCCACTTACTACATGTGGATATATAAAGTTAAATTAACTAAACTTACATAAAATTAAAAACTCAGTTCCTCGGCCATTGCTAGCCACTTTTCAACTGCTCTGCATAAGACTAGGGGCTACCATAAAGGACAGTGCAGATTATACAACACTTTCTCCACTTCAGGAAGTTCTTTTACACAGTGCACTTCTAGAGGATATGCAGAGGAGTCTAAAGTTAAGTAAAACACAAATATAATCACAGTTTTGAAACTGTGGTTTCCACTACAGACTAAAGCCCAAATTTGAAGAACAGAAAAATGAACCCAAGTAATGTTTTTCAACACAGGAGGAGGACTGCAAGGCAGACTTTTCAGTGGGACCAAGCAGAAGTATAGACAAGGAACTCTGACATCTTTTACCTGATGAAGTGGTCAATGGAAATAAAAGATCTGATAACTGCATAAATGCATGTACATTCTTGAATACCCTCTTTTCCCTTTGACTTAGGTCTGATACATTTATTTGGGATTGAGATGTAGTCTTTTCTTAGAGAAAACTGTAAGTGGCAGAAAAAATATTCTGGTAGCTACCCACTTCTCTGACAAAAAAATCAAGTCAATTAAGATCTTCACTATGACATCACCACACTAAAGAGTGACAGGGCGCCTGGGTGGCTCAGTTGGTTAAGCGACTGCCTTCGGCTCAGGTCATGATCCTGGAGTCCCGGGATCGAGTCCCGCATCGGGCTCCCTACTCGGCAGGGAGCCTGCTTCTGCCTCTGACCCTCCCCCCTCTCATGTGCTCTCTCTCTGTCTCATTCTCTCTGTCTCAAATAAATTAAAAAAAAAAAAAAAAAATCTTTAAAGAGTGACATTACATAATTATTGTGGGAATCTACTTGTTAATTATGACAATTTCAGACAAAAATATTTTGGGTCTGTGTATCTGTACCTCTGTCTCTAATCCTAGATAGGGCTCCTGCTGCTCTATTTCAGATTACAAGAAGGAAAGAAGCACTTTGAAAAAGGAGGAGCCAAAAGATAAAAAGCCAAAAAGTACTTTAATTCAAAGTGTTTCAACGAGTGTAGATTTTCAAGAAATCCATCCTTCTTCCCTTATCAGCTTTGTAATCTATTGTCAACAAGACATGCATAAGACTTTGGTTAACGAAAACTATACAAGTGTTTTATTCAAAGCACTTAGGCTATTTCCTCTCAATATATGATTTAAAAATATTCTATTGCCTTTAAGTTTGCTAAGGGACTCCTCCTTTTGGTATGTTCTCACAATAGTTTTTAAGGTCAACTGTCAAAATAAATTAGATGGCACCTGACGATCAGGGGTGATTTATACAAATTTCATTAGAGTCAGCAGTCATCCCAGGGCCATGCTTCTATCCACTGCATCACTATTTGGATTTCTGTTTATTGCTTCAACTTTGGGTTCAGTGAATTTTATCTGAATAACCTATCTGGCTATAGCAAAAAAATTCTATTCACATCAGTTGTGAATAGAATTTCTTTATGATGACAAATTTCTTTATGATGACATAATTTCTTTCTGATGACAAAGCATTTCACAATCTATTGTAATTTCAAGTGACACATACAGCCCCTAACAAAAGAGGAAAAGACGAAACTAGGATCTTGTGCTATCCTACAGAAGCAGTGGACAGTAATATAATAAAACCTAATTTCCCTTAAAAATAATGCATAAATTTTAGTGCTTCTGAGACCTCATAAAACATGCCTGACAAGGATTTTCTAAAATCATAAGTAACTCTATAATGATTTTCTATCGTTTTATGCCCTTTCCTTACACCTCCAAAATTTCCCTTGCAAATCAACTGACTAGAGCTTATAAATTGGTGGGTAATAACTTAAAAAAAAAAAAAGGCTCTTGGACTCTTGGCTATGATTTATGATAAATATTAAATGAAATAAATGCTAAGCTATGACCATTAACTATGGGCACAGTTTCAGATATCCAAAGTTTACTTTATTAACACATTAATCACACTAAAATCATGACGAAGTTATGGAACTCAATAACAAAACTCCCACTCAAAAATTTGCAAAGACCCCTCAACCCTATTCTATACCCTTCCTTTCCCAAGGCCTATTACTTACTTTTCCAAGTTCTGTAAGTGTTCTCTGACTTTCTGTACCAGTCCCAGCTTGGTGTCATTAACCACAAAATCATCACAGCGATAACTGCAAGAAAAATATTAATCAATGTGTGCAAAGAGCTTGAGGAAACCACATAATGAAATCACTAAAAGGCCTGGCTGCTGCCAAGATGATCACTTGGCTCTGCAGGCAGTTACTGTCGGTGGTAAGTTTAAAGAGGACTTGGAATCCACAATGGAATGTCTTTTAAGAGCCTTTTAAAAAAGCCACGTAGGCAATGAACACTAGCTTCTTTTCACATTTTTACTCAAAAGCTCCTCAATTCCTCCTTCAAAAACAAAATAAGCTGCTACATGTGTTACATTCTTTTTAGTGGTGCATAATACATGGAAAATAAAAAGCACCAAGTCAATTCACATAGCATTAAGCCCAAAGCTGTCAGGTAATGCGTCCCAACTCAAAATAATAAGGAATTTGGGGGGAGAAGAGATTTATTATTTTTTTTATTAACATATAATGTATTATTTGTTTCAGGGGTACAGGTCTGTGATTCCTCAGTCTTACACAATTCACAGCGCTCACCATAGCACATACCCTCCCCAATGTCCATCACCCAGCCACCCCATCCCTCCCACCCCCTACCACTCAAGCAACCCTCAGTTTGTTTCCTGAGATTAAGAGTCTCTTATGGTTTGTCTCCCTCTCTGGTTTCATCTTGTTTCATTTTTCCCTCCCTTCCCCTATGATCCTCTGTCTTGTTTCTCAAATTCCTCGTATCAGTGAGATCAAATAATTGTCTTTCTGGGAGAAGAAATTTAAATGAAGAGCAGGGAAAAGGTAATTAACCTACAGGGACAGTTAAATTTAAAGAAAAAAAACTAAAAATAAAGCTATACATTTAAAACAATTTAATTAAAATAAATTGAATTCAGATGGTTGAGAAGAACAATCATTCAGAGGTGCTAGAAAACTAAAGTATAAAACAGTGGCTACATCTTTTAGGAAACTGATAACTGCTTTGAAGAAAGATATTTTAAGGTGTTCTTTAAAACTGATATTGTGTGTGTGTGTGTGTGTGTATTTTAGCAAGTCAATAAGCAAATAAAGGAACTCACACGTAATAAACTTCACCTTCTACATTAGCATTCAATTTTTTCCTGGAATAAGGCCAATTTTAACAAAAACAACTTACAAGCTAGTACCAATATATTCTTTTGAATAGCGGCTTTGTATAAAACCACTTATTATAACTACCAAAGAATAATGACAGTAATGCTGCCACTCAGCAAATAAAACTTTGAATGCAGAGCAATTAGTAAAAATTAGGTCATCTCTAGCAGAATCCAAAAAACATTAGAAGAAAATGGGGGAAAGTAATGGGGGGAAAAAAAAAGATTACACAGAGAAGCATGTATCCTAAGGTCTTTTATTTACAGAAGTTAAAATTTCAAGTGAATGCTTTTGAAAACTTTAACTAAAACAGTAATATATATGTAATTACTTAATGCCCCTCCCCCATTAGCTGAGTACCTATGCTATCAATCAAGAGTCTCTAAAGTATTCTCCAAGTTTCCTGACATTTTCACAAATAGCAAAAGCTACCTTTTACGTCCTGGACTGTTTCTCTATCATCAAAGTACCAGCAATGGCAGGAGAAAATTCTTTATCAGTTTTATGATAAATATGTAAAATATTAAATTAGTGCAAAGGTTTAATTCCTTGCTTCTTCTCAGCATAATGCTAAGAGAGTAAGGTCTACTCTGTAAATTTAGACTTAAGGCACCTGGTTCCTCTAAGAAGCTTAAGCATTCACTGCTTATGCTGCTACTCTAATTCCTCCTACCATTTTCATTTTATGTTTGCATATATTTATGCATGTATTACAGATAAAACAAGACTCAGTATTCAAAACAAAAACAAGGCTAAATGCTAGTGTTCATCTGGGGAATGAAGTCTAAGAGCAAATTTATCTCACCTTTCATCTATTTACAGTATGCCATAATCTCTAATTGAAAAGTGAACCCCTGAACCTCCATAAAAAAGTTGTTGCTTTGTTTAAACAAATTGTTTCCAGTTAAATTAAATAACTGTTTTTTTTCTTATTACAGTAATTCTTTTTGGAGCACCTGGGTGGCTCAGTTGGTTAAGTGTCTGACTCCTGATTTCGGCTTAGGTCACGATCTGAGGGTTGTGAGATCGAGCCCCTCCTCGGGCTCTGAGCTGGGCGTGGAGCCTGCTTGAGATTCTCTCCCTCTCCCTCTGCCCCACCCCGCTGCTCTCTCTAAAAAAAAAAAATTTTAAATAAATAAATAAAGTAATTCTTTTTGGTGTGATATGGATTGAGCCTAGGATATAAAACATTTGTTAAAGTAACATTTTTCATATATTGAATATAGATTTATTTATGGTTTTGCTCCATTCTAAACTAATCTGGCTTGACTGGATCTAGTTGCTTCATCTCTCTGAACTTACATCATTAAAGTAAATAAGTTGCTCTAGATTCTAGAGCTGTGCTAATGTGGCTGATGCCACTTAAGAATTGAATTTTAATTTTTAAAAAATTCTAATTGATACAAAATTTCACTTAACAACTAAAGCAGTAAAAAATAATTTTCCACTAAACACAGTTTTATGGTTTTGGCAAAACTATACTTCACTTTTATTATTACATCACCTAAGATGTATTGCAGTGCACATGATGGGTGCATGTGTCATTTCTAGTATTACATAAGCATATCACCAATCTAGTTTATGTCAACAGATGGTTATTTTTCTATGCAACAATGTAGCACTACCATGTGTTTATCTGAATATTTTATGCAGACAGCAGAGTTACAGTGATAACTATGTAAATAGTAATTGAGCTGCAACCCTTATTTTAATTATAATGCAAATTATTTTTCTGGCTTAAAAATTAAGAATGAGGGGCACCTGGGTGGCTCATTCATTAAGCGTCTGCCTTCAGCTCAGGTCATGATCCCAGGGTCCTGGGATCGAGCCCCGCATCGGGCTCCCTGCTCTGCAGGAAGCCTGCTTCTCCCTCTCCCACTCCCCCTTTTTGTGTTCCCTCTCTCGCTGTGTCTCTCTGTCAAATAAATAAATAAAACCTTTAAAAAAAAAATTAAGAATGAAAAAACTTTTAACTTTCAAATGAAGGCACACTAATGGGGCAGTATCAAGTGGAGAAGGTATGTCATAAATTTTACAAAGGATGGCAATACAATTTGCTATAGCAGAGAAAAATGAGTAAGTTGTATAAAAGAAGTTTTAAGGCGTGCCTGGGTGGCTCAGTTGGTTAAGTGTCTGCCTTCAGCTCTGGTCATGATCTCAAGGTCCTGGGATCTAGCCCCACATCAGGCTCCCTGCTCAGCGGGGAGTCTGCTTCTCCCTCTTCCCCTCCCCCGGGCTTGTGCGCGCGCTCTCTCTCTGTGTCAAATAAATGAATAAATTAAAAAATAAATAAATAAAAGAAGTTTTAAGATAATACCAAGAGTCATCTTCAGCAAATGCATATTCATTTAATAAGAAGTTGCCTCTCAACAGTCAAAAAATAAAGCAGCTAATGAAATTAAACATATAACAAAAAAAAAATGTCCGTGATTATTAAATAGGATCTGAGCTTATAATTTTGGCCAGCCATAAAATGGCTGGGATTCTTGCTCAACAAAGAGAACCATTTTTAGATGGAAAGATAAAAAATTTAATTATCATTTCGGTTAAGGGAATTAGGTTTTAAAATTTGAGGAAACAATTAAAACAAAACGTGAAATATCTTAAATTGACCCACCAAGTGAGTGTCAGTGAATAAAAGACTTTTCTAACAATATTAAAGATCAATCTATTCAACATTTGAAAAATTGCAAGTACTTTTATTTTTAGCTTTAAATGAACTTCACAAGAGATACTGACTAACATTCTGGGTATGTTTTGTCTCAACTTCTAAATTTACAAAGAAATGTCTTCATCTAATCAATCTCAAGTTGTAGATACTATATTTTTTAATCTTTTACATCTGTCACTTTCAGCTAGATAGGAAAAAGTTTCTGTCAAGACAGACAATGGGGGAGCCTGGGTGGATCAGTGAGTTAAGTGTCTGCCTTCAGTTAAGCATCTGCCTATGGCTCAGGTCATGGTCCCAGGGTCCTGGGACTGAGCCTTGCATCAGGCTCCCTGCTCAGCGGAAAGCCTGCTTCTTCCTCTCCCCTACTTGTGCGTGCTCTCTCTCTCAAATAAATAAAATCCTAAAAAAAAAAAGACAATATGCCAGCTATGTGAGATCCAAAATCTGGATTTACTAGATTTCCCTTATTATTATATTTATTTCACTGTGTGATACATATCGAAAATATCTGTGTTCTGAAATGGACTGTATCATGGATGCAGTTACTAAAACTGTTCAGTATATATGTACAAATGCTATGAATCATCACCAGTTTATGAAACTGTTATAAAAAAATAGAAGATAACGAATTTAATGACCATAATAATTCATGATAATGAATTAAATAATCTTTCATATTGTTAGAAAAGTTCTTTGCCAATGTTCACTGCTTCAGTTTGAGTCATGAGTTTACAAAGATTTACTCTACTATTTATTCTAATTCAAAATTTTCTTTTTTTATTTTTTTTTAATTATTTATTTATTTATTTATTTATTTATTTTTATTCATGAGACAGAGCGAGAGAGAAAGGCAGAGGGAGAAACAGGCTCCCAAGGAGCAGGGAGCCCGATGCAGGACTCGATCCCAGGACCCTGAGATCATGACCTGAGCCGAAGGCAGATGCTTAACCATCTGAGCCACCCAGGCGCCCTCTTTTTTTTTTTTTTTAAAGACTTATTTTAGAGAGAGAGACAACACACGTGTGCATGGGGGTAGGGGGAGAGGAAGAAAGAAAATCCTTGAGCAGACTCCCCACTGAGCATGGAGCCTGACATGGGGCTGGATCCCAGGACCCTGAGATCACGACCTGAGCCAAAATCATGAGCCAAAATCAAGAGTCGGCTGCTCAACCAACTGAGCCACCCAGGCACCCCTCTTTTTTTTTTCTTTTTTTAAAGATTTCATTTTTAAGTAATCTCTACATCCAACGTGGGGCTCAAAACTCACGACACCAAGATCAAGAGTTGCACACTCTACTGAATGCACCAGCCAGGTACCCCTCTAATTCAAGATTTTCTTGAAATGAAGGGGCGCCTGGGTGGCTCAGTCGTTAAGCGTCTGCCTTCGGCTCAGGTCATGATCCCGGGGTCCTGGGATCGAGCCCCGCATCGGGCTCCCTGCTCGGCGGGAAGCCTGCTTCTCCCTCTCCCACTCCCCCTGCTTGTGTTCCCTCTCTCGCTGTGTCTCTCTCTGTCAAATAAATAAATAAAATCTTTAAAAATAAAATAAAATAATAAAATCTGTGAGAAAATTGAAGGGCATGTTGTTGATATGGATACATTTAAGAGTCGATTTTCAGTTTACATAGTGCCCCTTTGAATTCAATGTTGATAATACTGAATTGTTACAAGAGTTAGCAGATTTACTTAGATGTAATTTTGAAACTGATATGCTTTTGTTTCAGAGTCAAATCAGTTGTTCTAAAAAGATGAGTCAGGGCGCCTGGGTGGCTCAGTTGGTTAAACGACTGCCTTCGGCTCGGGTCATGATCCTGGAGTCCCGGGATCGAGTCCCAAATCAGGCTCCCTGCTCAGCAGGGAGTCTGCTTCTCCCTCTGATCCTCCCCCATCTCGTGCTCTCTCTCTCTGTCTCATTCTCTCTCTCAAATAAATAAATGGAATCTTAAAAAAAAAAAAAAAGTCAGTTTTGTCAATACAGATGCAAATATTAAAGAAAAATGGTTTTTCTGTACTTCATTCATTCATTGGAAAATTTTTTTTTTTTAAAGATTTTATTTATTTATTTGAGACAGAGAGAATCAGAGAGACAGAGAGCACATGAGAGGGGGGAGGGTCAGAGGGAGAAGCAGGCTCCCTGCCGAGCAGGGAGCCCGATGCGGGACTTGATCCTTGGACTCCAGGATCATGACCTGAGCCGAAGGCAGTCACTTAACCAACTGAGCCACCCAGGCGCCCTCATTGGAAAACTTCTAATAGTTCTTAGAATCTACTTTTTTTTTTAAAAAAAGATTTTATTTATTTATTTGACAGAGAGAGAGAGAGCAGGAACACAAGCAGGAGGAGTGGGAGAGGGAGAAGCAGGCTTCCCGAGGAGCAGGGAACCCGATGCGGGGCCCGATCCCAGGACGCTGGGATCATGACCTGAGCCGAAGGCAGGCGCTTAACGACTGAGCCACCCAGGCGCCCCATAGAATCTACCTTTTTAACTGCAATTTTTATGAATCTAAATAGAAGTCAAGCATTTCTTTTTTTTTCCCCCCAGGCTTTCTGATTTTTTTTTTTTTTAAAGATTTATTTATTTTTGAGAGAGCGAGAATGAGAGAGAGAGAGAGTACATGAGAGGGGGGAGGGTCAGAGGGAGAAGCAGGCTCCTCGCCGAGCAGGGAGCCCGATGCGGGACTCGATCCCAGGACTCCGGGATCATGACCTGAGCCGAAGGCAGTCGCTTAACCAACTGAGCCACCCAGGCGCCCTCTGATTTTTTTTTACTACTCAAAAAAGCTTCATTTTTTTTATTTAGCTTTCTGACTCTGTGCTTGGGCCTTCAACACTTTCACAATGATTTTCTGCTCCTCAATAAGGAAAGCACGCTTGATCCTGTCATGAACACACTTAGCACACATGGAACACCATAGGCCCTGCTAATGTGTTTTTTCGTTTTGGACAACCTCATAAGGACTTTAGGTCTCACAGCATGAACTCCTCGAAGTCGGCCTAGGCACACGCCACATGCAGATTTTGGTGCTTTCCCAACCTTCTTGGTATAAAGGTAAACGATTCTATTACCAGGGGTTCGGGACAGCCTAGTTTTGTTAGAGGCTGTATTGTAGGACAGCCTACGACGGTAGGTCAAACGCTGGACCATTCTGAATGCCTATGGACGCCGTCCCCGGAAGAGCAAGTCAAGCATTTCTAACGAGAGTTTAGTATCTGAATGGAGATGTGCTGTAAGTGTAAAATATACACTGGATTTGGAAAGTTTTATGTAAAAAAAAAAAAGAACACAAACTATCTCTAATAATTTTATGTTGATTACATGTTGACATGATAGTATTTGAATAGATGGGTTAAACAAAATATACAACTAAAATTAATTCACCTGTTTCTTTTTGCCTTTTTAATGTGACTATTAGAAAATTTAAAATTACAGGGGCGCCTGGGTGGCCCAGTTGGTTGAGCGACTGCCTTCGGCTCAGGTCATGATCCCAGCGTCCTGGGATCGGGCCCCGCATCGGGCTCCCTGCTCTGCGGGGAGCCTGCTTCTCCCTCTCCCACTCCCCCTGCTTGTGTTCCCTCTCTCTCTGTCAAATAAATAAATAAAATCTTTAAAAAAAAAAAAAATTTA
Source organism: Leptonychotes weddellii (assembly GCF_054177405.1). NCBI lineage: Eukaryota > Metazoa > Chordata > Mammalia > Carnivora > Phocidae > Leptonychotes > Leptonychotes weddellii. The sequence goes on along the minus strand of NC_138377.1, from coordinate 92,114,856 downwards.
AAATTACATATATGACATATTATTTCTGTTGGACAGCACTGGCAATCTAAAGGGTATCTAGGACATTACCTGCTCTAATATTCTACAATAACCCAATATCATAAAGGGGTAACAAATTTAACTTTACTGAGCTATAAGAAATCAATTTTGTTTTGTCTGGGTTAGTTTTCACCGATTTAAAAAAATTTGTTAATGTTTTCACAACTGTCCTTATTTCTCAAGAGCCAATTTTAGGTTCTTACAGTCACTAAGAAGGACACTTATTTCTAAGATTATAACTTTTATACTCTGAATTTACCACACTATGCAAGTATTATTTGATGATGATGACGTTAAAGGAAAGCACCTACTTCTATGGGCCAAAACTTCTAAGAGTGCCTAGCATGTGGTAGAGATCAATAAATGTTAGTTTCCTTCCTTTGTGTAACGAAGAGCTGCCTCACAGCATGGGCTTCTCTAGCTGCCCACAACACCTTTTGATTTCTTCTTCCTCCCAGGCCAAGAGGTCCAAAGAAAATCAGTAAGAAAAGTCGAATATAAATGAGAATTTAAATGTTGTCTGGCTGCCTTAGTTTTAGCTGAGACACTGCTTTCAAATTGGAAACTATCCCACTAATACTGGTATTAAAAACTCCCAAGGTAAACAGAAGGATTTAAAGTAAACAAGTTCTAAAAATCTCTCCCTGGTTTACAACTGTGTTGAAGCCAATCAGTCAGAATTATACTCACCTCTAATACGTAAAAAAAAAAAATACAGTCACTCTTTCCCTTCAAGAAGATTTCCAAAGCTTGTAGATTAGTCCTCTGAAACTTGGAATGCATTTCCCATTTTGAAATAAATGTTATAAAATATGGTTAAATGTTGTAAGGTGAAAATACACCTGGTTCCCAAAATGTAGTTGAAGTAATATTATAAAGAGTTGTATTCCTCTTTGACTTCTTTCTATACTGCTGTCACTGAGAAATTGTGATAGGAGGAAGCTGGTCAGAGTTCAGATAACCTGATTAGTACTTCACTAGGAGAGGCGGTCCAGGGTTTAGCATCTCATTCACATAGGGCTTCATGTGTCGAACAAACAAAAGTCAAGAATTACGTATATTATACAACAAATTTTTAGGCTATTAAATTTACACTTTAGAAAGTTTTTGTTTAGGGGTGCCTGGGTGGCTCAGTCGGTTAAGCATCTGCCTTCCGCTCAGGTCATGATCCCAGAGTCCTGGGATCAAGCCCACATTGGGCTCCCTGTTCGGCGGGGTGTCTGCTTCTCCCTCTGCCCCTCCCCCTGCTTGTGTTCTCTCTCTCTGTCAAATAAACAAACAAAATCTTTAAAAAAAAAAAAAAGAAAGTTTTTGTTTAGTGATTTTAGATGATTCTTCAAGTAACTTCTAACAGGCTACTTCTAACAGGCTACTTGTCAGAAAAGGAAAAGGTTCACTTTTGTATTTAGAAAAAACAAGGAATTGTTTAAGAAAATCTAAGTAATTTGAACATTAAAGACAAAAAATAACACTTGAAATCATATTAGTGATGTCAGACAAAGAAATAGGATATAAAAAGCAAAGTAGGAAGGGAACTGGTATCTTTCTTTACTTTTAAAACCTTGAAACAAACCACACTATCATCTTGGCTATGTGAAGATTAGTCTTAAATCCAAATTCCTTGAGCCAAAAATGATCTTAGTTTTAAATTACTTTAAGCCAATAGTTAATAAAGAAATTAAGCATACAGTATGGAATTTACATGTACACTGATGTTAAGAAAAAAAATTAATTTTACTACCTTGCACTAAAAGAACATACCTCAAGTAGCAGGTAAATTTTTGTAAGAAACAAGTTATTTACACTACTATATAATTAGGGAGGTAAAAAATGGATAAAATCACAGCTTTATTTCACATTCTGCTTACTCTAAAAAAGAACAAAATAAAATTGTCCAATTTCTTGATTACGTTGATTCTTTATGTGTATACTTTCAGGTTTTAATTTATTTCTAATTTCTCACATCTAATCATGTCTAATCCTTTCTACTTTTCTGTCTATAATTTCCCCCAAACGCATCTTTTTTCTCCTCCATTTCAACTAGCATTCTATTCCATACTTTGGTTATTTCCTTTGGTGTGATCTCCCTCACTCTACCCCCTTATACAGTGATTTTCAAATCCACAGATATGTATAGCCAAATTAAGGTATAGTATTTGATGGTCCCACAATGTTAGCCTTACTTATATTTTCTTCTCTCACCTTTGCCTCCCAATCTTCTCTTTCACTTCTGTATTACCTGCTTTATATACAGATTTAAGCTTTCATCTGGGGTGGTGATCTCAGGGTGGTGAGATCAAGCCTGGCATAGGGCTCCACCCTCTGGATGGAGTAGGCTTGGGATTCTCTCCCTCTCCCTCTGCTCCTCCCCCTGCTCAAGCTTGTGTGCCTGCATGCATGCACACTCTCTCTCTCCCTCAAATAAATAAAATCTTAAAAAAAATTCCTCACTTGGTCATCCCCAACTGTGCTTTTTTTTTTTTTAAAGATATTTTTTATTTATTTATTTGACAGAGAGACAGAACAAGTAGGCAGAGTGGCAGGCAGAGGGAGAGGGAGAAGCAGGCTCTCCGCTAAGCAGGAAGCCCGATGCGGGGCTCGATCCCAGGACCCTGGGATCATGACCTGAGCTGAAGGCAGCTGCTTAACCAACTGAGCCACCCAGGTGCCCCCCAAATGTGCTTTCTTTCCCATTCCCCAAAAATGAAAATTTACAGCATGACTTAATCATTTTCTTATCCTAAAATTTAATGTGGGTTTATTTTTTTTTTAATTATAACTTTAGAAACACTTCTTTCCTATTTTTTTCCCTGCACTATATATGCCCCCTCTAATTCTAAAATGCAAAACACTAGTCTATTAAGGAGAAATCTTCAAATTAGTTTCATGAGGCATCTAATCAGGTTAAAAAGTGAAACAACAAAACTGAGCATCCACCACCCCCAACATATTTATACATGTTTCTATATAAAATTTCATATATAAGTACATCTAAATTAATGTGTATAGTATAAAAAAAGAAACATCTTAAAAGAATAAGCTAGAGGTGAAATAAACTATGATTTAACAAATATCTCAAAGTATAATATACACATAGGGTGAGTTTTGACATTAATCATAAGAGATATAAATTCATACTTCTTGTAGCTTAAGCTTTTTTTCCAACTTATCAAATCTGACTAGTCTTTTTATTAGAAAGTCAGTATTTTTACCTTGTCATGTGTTTAATGAGCTCAGAGTAGGAAAGCCTGTCAGCCTGCCCTTTTCTTGTTCACCAGTATTTGTGTTCCTATTATTATTATCTTGTAGGGCTTGTTTGGTAAAAATCTTTTGTATTTAAAAAAAATTTTTTTCAAGTAGGTTCCACACCTAGCGTGGAGCCCAACATGGGGCTTGAACTCATGACCCTGAGATCAAGACCTCAGCTGAGATCAAGAGTCAGATGCTTAACTGACTGAGCCACCCAGGCACCGCTTTTTAATTTTTTTGAGTAGGCTCCACACCCAACATGGGGTTCGAACTCACAACCCGAGATCATGAATCGCATGCTCCACCAACTGAGCTAGCCAGGCCCCCCATTTGGTAAAAATCTTTTAAATAGTGTATCCATTTGATGAGGGTTGACTTGGACAAACTAAGTAATTAATCCATGTAACTAGACAGACTGCAGTATATTGCAAAATGAACAAGGGTGAGAGCTCAACAAGTGAAGCTCTGATTCAGGACATTCTGTGTATAGTTCATGACACATCACCACCTAATCAAAAGACCCACAGGCATCAGGTATATTATTGGCCAAAACTTTTTTTTTAATAAAAACTATCAGGGGTGTCTGGGTGGCTCAGTTGGTTAAGTGTCTGACTCCTGATTTCAGCTCGGGTCATGATCTCAGGGTCCTTGGATCAAGAACCCCATCAGGCTCCCCGCTCAGCGGGAGTCTGCTTTCTCTCTCTCCCTCTGCCTCTCCCCCTGCTTGTGCTCTTGCCCTCTCTCAAATAAAAATAAAAATAAACTTTTAATAGAAGTTCTATATTTTCTTTCCACCCCTTCAAGTGCATTATTTTGGAGAATGATGGCACTAAAAACTAGGTTCCCAGCACAGAATAGGTGCTCAAAAAATATTTATTTACTGAGTAAGAGCCAACACATCTGCTATTCTGTTTTTTTCGGATGCTGTTCCCATTCTGTTTGCGGGCCGTCATGTAAATTAGACTCTCAAGTAAAAATTTCAAAGGTAAGGGGCGCCTGGGCAGTTGGTTAAGTGCCCGACTCTTGATTTCGGCCCAGGTCATGATCTCAGATTGGTGAGATCAAGCCTCCCATTGGGCTCTGTGCTCAGCAAGGAGTCTGCTTAAGATTCTCTCTCCCCCTTTCCTTTTGCCCCTCCCCCTACTCATGTGCATGCTTTCTCTCGCTCGCTCGCTCTCTCAAATAAATCTTTCCAAAAAAATTCTGAAGGTAAAAATGTGGGGGGAGGAAGGACTGTTTATAATACCAAATTTTCTTCACAAAGGATCTACAGCTTTGCTTTGTGTCTTCTTTAATACATTTATTCCTACATCTAGTTTATAGTTTTTATCATTATGTTGAATGTTTGTTTTTTTTGTTTCTTTGGTCATTTCCATTTTTTACTGATGACTGCTAATAAAGAGAAAGCTATTAGTATTTATATATTTATCATATATCACCATTTCAGAATTTTTTACTGATTCTAGTTGTTTTCCACTACAGTCTCCCTGAACTTCTGTGCATTCTATAATTTGAAAACAAAATTTTTTTTCTTCTTTTCCAATATTTATACGAATTATCTCATTTACTTACTGTCTTATTTCAATGGCTAGAACTGCCAAAATAATGTTCGAGAATACTGACAGGTAAATGACTATAAAAGGTATTCCTGTCTTGTTTCTGATTTAATGGAAATGGCTTTAGTACGTGATGCTTTCTTTTTTCCTTTGGTTGTCGGAAAACTATATTTTAATATAGCTTTTTAATATAGTTCCTTTTATTTCAATGTTATTGGTGTTTTTTGTTCAGAAATGGCTATTTATAAAGGTATTTTTGCTTGTAATGATACAATAATCTGGGATTTCTTTATGACATCCTGATACAAATAATGAATAGGTTGGCAGATTTCAGGTGAAACTAACTCAGTAATATGTAAGTTTTCTTTTTGATATATCTTACTGAGTTATATTTAAGTTTTAATTATTTGCAACAAAATATTTTAATTAGTGAAACTGACTTATTTTCTTTTTGGAGTTTCAGATTTTTGTCTAAAGGTTTTGAAAGTTTCATAACATTAAAATACTCAATGTTAAATTTTAATAGTTTGAGGCTGCAACATCTAGTATAATAGCTACTGCATTCTGAAATACAGAAGCCCCATGTGGTTGACTTCAACAAAACAAATTAAAACATTAAATTCCTGAGTCCCACTAGCCACTTTTAATTGCTCAACTGCTACAATATTTTATGGCACACACACCCAAAACAGAAAAATCTCTTCCTTAGCTTTAAAATTCTAAGGTTGTTTTTCCATTCCTATTGTTAAGTGCTATTGAAGTTATAAAGACCCATATCACATTCTTGAAGAAGTAAGAAAATATTCCCAAACCAAACCTTTCACCACCTATCTGAAACAAGAAGCAATCATCATACAAATGAACCTGATTTATTATGCAACAGTAAAGAAACAAGTCCTTTAATCTACTGGCTACAGTGATCTTTATTTATTTTTAAAGACTTTATTTGACACAGAGAGAGAGAGAGAGCACAAGCAGAGGGAGCTGCAGGCAGAGGGAGAAGCAGGCTCCCTGCTGAGCAAGGAGCCTGAAATGGGACTAGATCCCAGGAGCCTGGGATCATGACCTGGGCCAAAGGCAAACGCTAAACGGACTGAGTCACCCAGACGTCCCTACAAAGTGATCTTTAAACAGTAAGCTGTAGGGGCGCCTGGGTGGCTCAGTCAGTTAAGCGGCTGCCTTTGGCTCGGGTCATGATCCCAGGGTCCTGGGATCGAGCCCCACATCAGGCTCCCTGCTCCGCAGGAAGCCTGCTTCTCCCTCTGCCACTCCCCCTGCTTGTGTTCCCTCTCTCGCTGTGTCACTCTCTGTCAAATAAATAAAATCTTTAAAAAAAAAAAAACAGTAAGTTGTAAATCCCCTCAAAACAAAACAAAAACTTTTACGCAAAAAGTACCCCTCAAGAAGGACAATGGCGGGTCTGTCATTAAGTTTTAAATTCCTTTTTGTTCCCTTGCATAATATTGTGACATCCGAAGGCAAATCTGACCTCTGGTTTTATTATAAAAGATAGAATTACAGGAAAAAAAAAAAAGCCTGTATTCTAGTGACTTCATCTTTTCAAGCCAAGGAAAGTTAAAACCCAAAAGAACTTACATAGCAAGCTTATTTTTAAATTCTCTTTTACTAAATTCTGATGTACTGCCATCAAATAAGCCAATTTTGGAAAATTAGAACAACTGCAGAGAAAACCTATATCCTTTTTTTTTTTTTAAAGATTTTATTTATTTGAGAGAGAGAATTAGAGAGAGAGAGCACAAGAGGGGGGAAGGTCAGAAGGAGAAGTAGACTCCCTGCCGAGCAGGGAGCCCCGACCCCAGGACCCCAGGATCATGACCTGAGCCGAAGGCAGTCACTTAACCAACTGAGCCACCCAGGCGCCCCAGAAAACCTATATCCTTTGTTGAAAGCAGGCAAGTACTAGCTTATTAAGGAAGAGCCTTTCATGTTTTCAGACCACCTCTACTGAAAAAGTTATTTTTAAACTTCAAAAATACTGTTTTTAAATAAACAAAACTCTTCCTGTTCTCTAATCTTTACAACACTGAAGATTTGTACCCAAATTGTTTATAAAGATAGTCTAAAGATTTTCCCTTTTACTTTTCTCTTTTGAGAGCGAGCGTGTGTACGCACGTGCGAACAAGGCGGGGGGGGGGGGTGGCAGAGAGAGAACCTTAGGCAGGCTCCACATCCATCGCAGAGCCCAACATAGGGCTCAAACTCACGACCCTGAGATCATGACCTGAGCTGAAATCAAGAGTTCCATACCTAACCCAGTGAACCACCCAGGTGCTCCATTTTTTTTTTTTAACTTTTTTCCCCTCCTTTTTAATATTTAATCATAATTTCCTTTGAAAATGATTCGGTATCAATTTAAGTCCAAAACTAAGAACTTTATTTTTATTAGTTTTAGTTAAAACTGGTATTTGTTACAGGTGTTTAAAATCTGAAATACAGGGGTGCCTGCATGGCACAGTCAGTTAAGCATCTGACTCTTGGTTTCAACCCAGGTTGTGATCTCAGGGTCTCAGGATTGAGCCCCATGTGGGGCTCATTTGCTTGAGTTTCTCCCTCTCCCTCTGCTCCTCCACTCCCTCCCCCCGCCCCGAACTCTCTCTAAAATAAATAAATCTTTTTTTAAAAAATCTGAAATACAAGTCTTTTTTCTAGACAAATTGATTCACATTTCATAATATGTCTTTGTTTGATATAGTGCCTTAAAATATTACCCTGCCTAGTAGTTTAATTTTATATTTTTCATTTTATTTTATTTAGTTTTAATATTCCTTTCGTATTTTTGTATTCTCAGAAATTCGTTTACTATTGATTATCGGATCAGAGTTGACAAGACTATGTCAGATGTCAAAATTTTTCTGTTCAGCATTTTAAAACTATTAATTCCAAATGTCTATGTAAGAAATCAGATAAAAGTTCCTAATTTTAATCATAGTTTCTTTTTGATACAATAATGTATACTACATACAATTACATTTTTACTGACTGGAGAGAGAAGTTGGGGTGGGAGGAAAGGAAATACTGCTTAACACATAATAAAAGTGAACACTAGCCCTTGTGTGAACATCTTGAGGAGATTTTCATTTTTATAGAAATTCATTTTATAGAAATCTTCACAAATCAAATTCCAATTCTAGTTAATAAAATGAATTTCTATAAAAATGAAAGTCTCCTTTAGGAGTAGGTTTGTGTCAAATCAAAATTACTCCTTTTGGTATTGCTTTCCCTCTTTTGAAACAGTGACCCATTTTATGTTGTTCTGTTTGGTCAATACGTGCTTCTTCCCGATGTCCTGTTTATGTGAGAAGTGAAGGGAACTGCTCTGCAGCAGAGTGTCCCTCTTGGGAGGTAAATGAAATAGCTCACACAAGCCACGATTTACGTCTTCTTTGAGAAAGATGTTCTGTGGTTCTTTAGTCCTCCAACATGATCAGAGGGCAAATATTACAGATTTGGTATAATCTTCCCCATTTTTGGAAGACATAAATCAAAATACAATCTTTCCAACAATACAACATATTGCCTACTCTGCACCAAACATTGAGTACTATGGAAGATGTTAACTGTATATGGTTCCTGCAGTCCCCAAGGACATTTACAAATAACCTAACGTGCAGCAGGAAATTACAAGTATCCTAAGAACTATGAGTTTAGGAGAGATTACATCCAGCTACAATTGAAGCTGGGAGGAGGGAAGTGGGGGAGAGTTCAGTGGTAACTTCACGAAGGATATGCTAAGATAGGAAAGGGCAGGGACTCTTGGAAAGGGGAAGTAAGGACAAACTCTAAGCCTCAGAGCATGTTTCAACTTCTTTAGAGCAGAGAGCACGTGGAAAGGGAGCTTTAAAGTTAGATAAAGTCAAAAGATTTTGACAACAAGCATAACAATAATCAAATAGGTTAAAACTAATGCACCAATATTTTACCTCGGAAGCAAATCACTGAGTCTAACCATAAGAAACTTATGTGCAAGGAAACTTGATGAACTGAAGTGAAATTACTGAAGCATACTAGAAAATAACACACATACACATTCATACAGAAAGAAGAAATCCTTTTTCGTTTTTTTCCTAATCATGCTGAGGTGTGAGGAAAATGTTAATTTAGACTACAGCTTTATCAGTTTGCAACTATCGCAGATTTCTTTTAAGGCATCAGTATAATCCTACAGGGTGATTCCCTGGCATTTTGTTCTTAAACCTACAAATAATACAGTAATGTGACCAGCTGCAGTTCCCTTCCTGCATTTCAGAAGCTCTGAGTGTCCACACACTTGCAGCTCTGTATAACTTCACACAGAAGACTGGCAAATGGCCAAGAAGCCTCCGCCATGGTGTGTATATTCCCCAAAGTTCAAGATCTGCCATTTAATTACAATTCAGCCATGAAACCACATGTACTTTTGCATATTATACCAACATAAAACAAATCAAATTCCAATTCTAGTTAATAAAGGTACTCCTCCAAAATGCAGAAAGTATAAAGTATATTCTTATAAATGAAGACACTGAAGTACGTAACCTATATTTTTAAAGAGACCTATTCTACTTCATTAAGATAATTTTTAAAATTTCCTCAGAGTTACGGTTTCCTCATAATCTCACCAATTGCAAGAAAACCCACTGCAAACTTGTTATAGCAGAGATTTAACTGTATTTCCAAACTTCCCCATTTAGCATTTCATGCACACTGCTAACTGAAAATCACGAAGAATGAATGTTTTCAACATCGGGTACATACAGGTTGACATGACTTAGAACAATGATTGTGAAATTATACCTAAAGAGTGATCTTAAATTCTGCTCTCTAAAAGTAAGTCTTGTTTGGGCGCCTGGGTGGCTCAGATGGTTAAGCGTCTGCCTTCGGCTCAGGTCATGATCCCAGGGTCCTGGGATCGAGTCCCGCATCGGGCTCCCTGCTCCTTGGGAGCCTGCTTCTCCCTCTGCCTCTCTCTCTCTCTCTCTGTCTCTCATGAATAAATAAATAAAATCTTTAAAAAAATAAAAAAAAGTAAGCCTTGTTTGTTTTTTAATTTTTTTAATTTTATTTATTTATTTTTTATTTTTAAAGATCTTATTTATTTATTTGACAGCGAGAGACACAACATGAGAGGGAACACAAGCAGGGGGAGTGGAAGAGGGAGAAGCAGGCTCCCCGCAGAGCAAGGAGCCCGATGCGGGGCTCGATCCCAGGACCCTGGGAACATGACCTGAGCCGAAGGCAGATGCTTAACAACTGAGCCACCCAGGCGCCCCTCTAAAAGTAAGTCTTAAAGAAACATATGGTTCTGTCAATTAGGTAGCTCTGTCATTCTAGTATGTAAGTTTCCTGAGGGAAAAAGGGAAAAACTAATGAGAACACTCTAACAGCCTGGCTAATGCTCACCTTTCATAGGAAGGAGCATTTTACAAGAGTAAATGACAATAAACTGAGCACTAGCCCGGGTATGAAAATCTTGGTAAGATTTTCATTTTTATTGAAATCGTTATCTACCTCTCGCTTCTCTCTCTTCCAGGTCTGGACATCTTCCATGGAAAGAGTAGTGGTCTGAATGACTAAACCTTAAGATATTTCATTTAATAGCCACAAATTAATAATGTTAAACCGTTAAAAATTGTAAAGATAGGAAGCCACTCTTTCTTCCTTTTGATGGACATTTTTCTACAATACAATAATCAACTAAGAATAATTAGAAAAGATTAGCACGAAACTCCAGTAGAGTGTAAATCAAAAGTGATTAAATTTAGACTTTAAATCCTCATTCCTGTCCTGTACTGCTTTCGTGTGACATTTAAGGGCTGGATGGCCAAAAAAGATCTCCAAAGGGATCTTTCAAATGGCTTTTTCCCCTTCAATCTCAAAAACCTTTTAATTGAGAGTAAACGGATTAGAGAATTATTCATTATAATTTACTAGTCAAGGAAAAAAACTTGCTTCACACTGAAGTTAAAACTGCAAAAAACACTGACCTTCTGAGCATACCAAATGAATATGAATTATTTAACATTACTGTAACCTAAATAACCTATTTCTAAGTAGTCACAAAAATCGATGCTTATTTCATTGTCATTTATATGAAACAGACATGCATATTATATTACAAAGAAAGAACAGGGCCTCCAATCTCCTTTTAAAGGATGTGATACTTTAAAAAAAAAAAAAAAAAAAAAAAGCCTGAAAGGCTACACGTGAAATTCTTAACATTTATCTACAGAGGAGGAGACGAGAATGGATCTGTGCTGGGAGAGGGGTGATTGTCAAAACAGTTTTTAAACCAAGAAGTTACATTTTCAAGATTACATAACAAAATGTTAACTGGACAATTAAAACATGGGCTTGGGTTTTGTTTTGTTTTGAACACGAGTGTTTATCTTATTATTCTTCAATTAAAAACAAAATAAGAAAAATAAAAAGAATTACAAAGAACAACCACAAAGAAATACTTTTCATTGCCCTGAAGCTTATCAGGATGGACAAGGAACAGAGCGGGTGGGAAAGAGGAGGCCCAGAAGTTGAAGGGAACAATGCAGAGAAAATCTGAATGAATAAAGACAGGCATTCCTAATAGCTCCAATCCCCTATGCATCCTAACAAAACTAAAAGGAGGTAATGGCTGTAGCAACTGGTTTAGAGATTGATGGGGGAGGGGAAAGAGTGAGGGAAATGAGGAAACACTTGCAGACACTGAGTAAGGAATATCATCTCCAGAAAATATTAATACTTACCAGTAGGTACTGTAGCTACTGCAATCCATACACACTGTATGCTGAGGTTTATCTTGCTTTTCTGATTTCTTATGATTAGTTAAGGGTACTTGTGCATCTTCATAATGTTTTTTTGCATGGCCATTCACATACCTTAAAACCAAATAAAATTTTATTTTAATCTAAATATTGCTTTGGAAGTTAAAATAGTAGATAATAAAATTAGATGATAATCAAATTAGAATGAGAAAGAATTCCTCCTTATAAGAGCATTCAATCCTAAAGAGCATTCAATTAGTTAGTGATTAAGCTTAGTGCTTAAAATATGCTTTTTTGCAATCAAACATGACAGTCAACTTTTAATTACACACAAGATTAGGGCCAGGCAAGGAAAGGCTCATCTATGCCAATCAGTTTCAATATCACGACAATTATCACTTATCAACTCCTTTGCTGATGCTTTTGCTATAGCCTTGTTCTTTTTTTTTTTTAAGCTTTTCTCAGACTGCTAACCAACTCAGGTTATTCTCAAAGGCAAGATTTGCAAACTAAATCACTCAACCACTTCCCACAGGGCCATAGACTGTGCTTGGACTGCTGTTTATGTAAAAGGTGAAAGTCAGATAGGAAAACAGGATAATCTTCTCTTTCTCATCAATATGGCTTCAGATATTTTACTCAAATGCCTAAATAATTAGCTCCACTCATATGTAAACACGTTTGTTTAGAAACAATACAAAGTACAAATCATCTTAAGCTTATATAAACTATTTCTTTAAACGGACAAAGATAATTAAACGTTGACTATATTCATAACAATTTTCTAACACTTTCTATCAGATTTAATAAATCAGTGTATTACAGAAAGCAGAATGAAACTGAAATAATGCATATGGCGCACACACCCAAGTTCCTCCAAACCTCCACCTAAATACTGTACAATGTTGTAACTGGCCAGTACTATGAAGACCCTTATAAAACAAAACTTCCCAGTTCCTAGAAAGTTGTCAATTTACAGAAGGCAAGACCTTATTGAAAACTCAGTCAAAACAGATGTTGGTCAAATGGTACTAAAATAAACATACTCAGAGAGTTAAAGTAATGTTTTGTCATGAGGCGCCTTAATTATACCAGGAGCAACACTCACCTTGGGGAAAGTAGAACAATTGCGGTAGAGGGAGGACAACTTCAGGCCCAGCCTCTACCTTAGGAAAGGTGGAAGCATTAGGGGCACTACTAACCTCAACTTAGATTTTGATGTTTTTTCCCCATTTTTTCATTATAGTAAACATAACCAAAAATCATGTGTATATGGGTCCTCTGTCCACAAAAGTAAAATCAATTTTAAAATAAAATAATGATTAAGAGTATAAGCTCAAAAATTAGACTGCCTGAGTTCAAAAGTAGCTTTGTCACATGCTGGCCACGTGAGCTTAGATGAGTTACTTAACCTCTCTGCACTTACATTTTCTCATCTGAAAAATGGAGATAATAGTACTTATATTTCATGAGTTGTTAGATGATTAAGAAATTCATGGCTCAGAATGCATAAATGAATGAATAGATGTTGGCAATTATTTTATTCATGCTTTCCTTTATATGCTTAACTACTATTTATTCAGAATTCGAACAATATAATTGTTTAGAAAGTGGTCATATTAATCACATACATTGCGTAGGTCAAGAAACACCCAATACTTAATTAAAAAGGCAAACTCCAAGGCATCGTATAGGTTCCATATCTAATCGGCTCAATTTCCTATGCTTATAGAATTTATACTGTGCCATGAGAAACAAAAGTAATATTTATAATGAGCACCTTCAAAATCAAAGAAAAAGCAATACTGAACAATGATAATAAGGCACCTACTTTTAGGTCTTTGAAAACTGATCATCTGTACATAGTACATATAGTTCATTTAGCCACCACACTGTAGAGTCTCTAAATGTACTAGATGTTTAAATGGTTACTGTAGGTGTTGCTGAAAAGTAATTAGTATATTACTGCTGACATTAAGATTAGTAATATTTTGGCTAATATTCAAATACATCACTCAGAAGTTAACAATTATGTATAAACTGGATAAATATTTCCCTCATCTAATTTTAGATTTTAACTGGGCAATCTGGTCTAAAAAGGAAAAGCATCAATATATATGTCACAGATTTCTAACCATAATCACAAAAATTTGAAAAATAAATGGGATGATGTCGTGAAGGCCTACAGAATATACAACTCAAACATGCTACTGATAAATTGAAGGAAAATCAATTTAAGACTTTCTGCAGAAAACAGGCCTAGAATTACTGAAAAATCAGGATCCTTGGCAATCAACATCCAGGGTCACATGATAAAAGAAAATTAACCAATTAGCTCTGTAAAAAGAAGATCCAAATGCAAGCTACTCCCATTATCTGTTTAATCTACTTAATCATATTTCTCTGAAACTACGTTAAATTTCTAAATTTAAGACTGCTTACAATTGGAAACAGACTACCTGCAGAGTCTAGAAATTTTTCAATTTATTTTTCCAAAACCTACTTAGAGAACTATTTGTCCCTTGCTATTAAGAACATTAACCTCTCCAATTTTTGAGAGTTTGTCAGGTCTTTTTGTTGGCATATGACCTTCAAGATTTAGGCCGTAGAGCACTATGAGACAACTGGAGAACAGAACTATATAAATTTTATTGCATTATAATTCTCACCTCTCAAAATCTAGGAGAGGAATCTGTCTCTTCAAGTGCAGAATTTAAGTGCTTCTACTTTTCTTCTTTTTTTTTTTTAAATGTTATCTGTACAAAGTATTTTCAGGTTCCCCAAATCCTAGAGATTTCAAAACCACAACAGCCATAATTAAGATATGCAGTTAACATTTTCCAAAGGTACTTTTAAGTGTACATGGAAAAAATACTCAATTCCATGGCTCAAAATGTGAAAAATCAAAAGTTAACTGAACACAGATGCTCTCTTCATGCAATGAGGGTTTAAAAATAACAATGGGGAAATAGTTCTAATAAATACAATGTAGATTTCAGCCTGTGTGACAGTATGATTTCCCATTCCCTTGCTGCTAAGCTATACTTCTAAGTAAATTCAAAGTGGATTTTCTAAGTTAAAAGAGCAATAGAAATAAATGTGCTGTCAAGCTAAAAGAATGCAAAGGGTGATATTTATTTGAGTTTGAGTTCGAAGAAAAAAGTTCCTAAAGTATTTAAGTAACATCATTTTGAAGCCAAGAAAGGGGAGGAAATGCTCAGGCTTGAACAAAATTTGGGGGGTAGGGGGTGTTAAGTCCCTGGAAAACAAAAATATCTTAATGGAACAATGAAACATTTGGTACATTTTCGACAGCAATTAATAATGAACTCCACAATGAGACCCTTTTCAAGGGAATTCCTTTATAAACATTTTGTTGTTTTGTTTTCAGAAGAATGATGTGATATCTGGAATTTGATTCAAAAATCAGTAAAGCTGGGAATAGTGTAGGTAATAGGTGAAACAAGTTTGGCAATGTATTGATCACTGTTGAAGCTGGGTGATGAAAATAATGGGGTTCAATTATATTACCTCTATACTTTTGTATATGCTTAAATTTACCCTATTAAAAGGTTTAACAAACAACCATTAAGGTAAACTTTTATTTAAAGAATTCAAAGTTCCCTCATTTCATCTTTTCAATCAACTATTACTAGATTATCTGATCATCAAATTAATTCTTCTGAGTACCAATATAAATAAAGGGTTTCCCCCCCTAGATTTTCCCCAGTTGTATCACTGAGCAAACAGACTCTACTGGGAAAGGGAAGACTTACAGAGAATTACATATAATGATTAAGCAATGGTGCTAATAAATCCAAGTCACTAAAACCTTGACATAAAGCCCAAAGGCAAATTGAAAAAAGCAAGTAGGGTAGTGAAATAATAAGTATGTTACCTACCTTCCACAGTGGACACTTGAACAAGTCAAACAGACCCAGGGGCTTTTGTTGGAGCGGCACACTAATAAAAAGAAAAATATACAATATACCAATTGTATCATGTTACTTCCCAGTTTCTCCCCTAATCTGTAATAGCATATCCTGTGATTAAGTTATAAATTCCATGGCTGCTTAGGGGTACTGAAATCACAGACTTCTGCTTTGTGAGTGCATTTACACAGAAAGGCTGCCTAATTACAGTTATATTGAAAAGAACTGAAATGCATGTCCACAACAGCTGCTCATTTTAATTGTTGACTCAAATAGTTCAACCACAAGTTAAACATATATATGCTTTTTTTCCTTTATGATTTCTTTCTTTTTGCCACAGTCTCCAACAAGCTAATGACAGTCTGTTTTCTCTTAAAAACATTTTTTTAAGTCTAATTTTTTAATCACAAGTCTTTGCCAGGCAGATTACATACTACTATAAATGACAACTCTTTGTTTACCTAATGAGAGGCATAACCTAAAGATACAATTAGGAAGACTATATCCAGTTCTTCCCAAATTAATGTCTTCGTTGCATAAAATATAATTCTAAATATGACAACTGCATTTAATTCTTGCTGAGCGTATAATCAAGACATTAATTATTTTAGTTTTAGTATTACAGGGATGAGGCAGGCAAGAAAAGAATGAAAACTTTAAAAACACTGATTATAATTTTGCTTGTGGTTTACTCATTCAACCTAAAAAAAAAAAAAAAGCCCAATAAACATAACAATGATTTTCAAAAAGGAAGGGGCATAAAAATCACCTGGAAAGCTATTTCAAAATGCGTATGTTCTACTCAGGCAGAGATATCTACATTGGGGTCGGGACAGAGGACAAAGAACATGGGTATTTTGAGAAAAGTAGCTTCCCAGGTGACTACCTAATACAACCCCCTGAGAACCACAAGTCCACATCCTAGGGGTATGGGAGGGGCACCACAGCACAACCACACACTCAGGAGTACAATAAATTCACTGCCTGGCACATAGTATGTGCTCAATAAACACTTGTTGAAAGGTCAAATCTCCTAGTTTAAGACACCAAGCTCTTCCAAGTTCTGGTCCCTACTGTACTGCTCTTGCCTTATACATCACAACAGGCCTTTCTCCCTGTTAAGAAAAATTAACCAAAACTGGAAAAAAGATTCATCAAGAACTGTAAGCCCTTTCAATGTATAATGAAACATTGTTTAATAGGTCCTCCCAAAGATATTTTATTAATAATAGTTTGATCTGCTGTTTACTTCTGATTAGGACCCAAATTCTATGACGTTACAGGTAAACTTATAGATTTTTATTTCGTAGAGATAGTATCTGTTCAGCATGCTCCAAAGGTAATGGTTTTACCACCCAGTAGGACAATAACTAATTTTATATTGAGTTTAGCAATTTATTTCAATGTTCTTTCTTTAATACCTGCATACACGCAATTCCTCAAATGCTTCTAGAATCAGCTTTACCATCCTGCTGGTTTCCTCATTAATGAGTTAAATAAATCTCTGACATGTGTTCATTCTGGGAGGGAAGAGGTGGGCAAGGAAGAATAGGAAAGCACAATGATACACTGCCCAAGGGATTCTGCTTGTCTGGCCAGCACAGGGCCCTAACTGTTTTTAAATATGAAAACTGCATGGTAAAATTCCCTTCTGGCAAGCAAGGGTCCTACCTTTCCTTAGTGCATTCACACATTTACATTAACTGCCAGGGCCATCATGAAAGCATTTGAGTTTTTTACTCATTTGGGTCCAATTTTATTATATGTGCATGTAAGCTACATGACCGAAAGGCCAAGAATACCTGCCAAACTGCTAACAACAATTATTACAGGCAGGTACACGAGAAGACCATATTTGAGAGGAGACTGTTGGCTTTTTATTTGTACACCCCCGTACTTTTGATTTGTATCAACAAGAATATGATGTTTTTACAGAGGAGCATAGGGGAAGGGAGGGAAAAATACAACAAGACAAAATCAGAGGGAGACAAAACCATAAGACACTCTTAATCATAGGAAACAAACTGAGGGTTGCAGGTGATGGGCATTAAGGAGGGCACGTGATATAATGAGCACTGGGTATAAGATTATGAATCACTGACCTCTACCTCTGAAACCAATAATACATTATATGTTAATTAATTGAATTGAATTAAATAAAAAAATTCTTGAAAGAATATGTTTTTATAGTTTGAAAAGAAAGTTCTATAAAGTATATTTTTTAAAGAAAAATAAATTAGAACACAGCTTACTTGAAATAGGTATTCATGGTTTGAGATATAATTTGGAGGACTGAAAAACTAAGAATATTACTGTTTTGTTCCTCCAGCAAATCTCTTTTTCTCTTAGTAAATGCTAAGAAACACCATAACTCAATCTGGAAAAAAAAGCTGTTGAAGTTTAATATTAACCTGAAATAAATAATTATGTTACAATAGTAAGTTTAGGCCCAAGTTTTTGACATCTAGAGTTTGTTTTCATTTTAATTATGGAAGAATTTTTCCTCCTTTAAATGAGAAAAAGAAAATCTAGAGTAAAATCACTGTTACTTTGGTGTGTTTTCTATCAAGCGTTCCTTTGTTCCCCCTTATAGTTGTAAATATACACACAGCACATATAATTTCATGATTTAACTTCTCCACTGTCAATATATTATTTTTTAAAAGATTGTATTTATTTGAGAGAGAGAAAGAGAGAGCGCAAGCACTAGTGGGGGGCAGAGAGAGAGGGAGAAGCAGACTCCCCACTGAGCAGAGAGCCCAATGCGGCTAGATGCAGGGCTCAATCCCAAGATCCCAAGATCATGACCTGAGCTGAAGGCAGATGCTTTAATCAACTGAGCCACCCAGGCGTCCCTCCACTGTCAGTATATTAAATGCATTTCTGCATGTTATTGAATTTAGAACAGTGTACTCTGTATCTAGTCTTATAATATCTCAATTACCTCAAAAAGTTTTATTAATTTTTTAATTTCTCAATTTCAAATTTTAAAATGGCACCCTGAGGCTGAGGGGAGAAAAAATTGGGGAATAACTGCTTGATAGGTACAGGGTTTATTTTGGGATGACCAAAGTGTCTTACAACTAGATAGAGGTGGTGGTTATAGATATACTAAATGCCACTGAATTGTCCACTTTAAAATGGTTAATTTTATGTTATGTGAACTGTACCTCAATAAAATAAGTAGATAAACAGGTACTTTAGACAGGGATGAGGAGAGAGAGTAAAAGGAAAAAGTACTGACTTTTTTTTTTTTTTAAAGATTTTATTTATTTATTTGAGAGAGAGAGAATGAGAGAGAGAGAACACCTGAGAGGGGATAGGGTCTGAGGACGAAGCAGACTCCCTGCCGAGCAGGAAGCCCGATGCGGGACTCGATCCAGGGACTCCAGGATCATGACCTGAGCCAAAGGCAGTCGCTTAACCAACTGAGCCACCCAGGCGCCCGAAAAAGTACTGACTTTTAAAAACATTGCAAACAAGTGACTGTGCCTCTTAGTAAATCTCAAAAGAGTTCCCTTTCTGAGTTAAGAAACTGGACATCTTCTATCATGAATATTTATAGTAAGAAAGTTAAAAATATGTGATACGACAGTTGGTCCTGACTATTTAAATGATAGTACCTTCTGAGGGCTTAATACTTTAACACCAGAAAGACATCTGAAAGCTAAAAAACTACAGAGAATAGGGTATGATGAGGCATTCTGAAGCCATTTATTGTACTGCATTGGGGAATATTCACTGTTTATACATACCTTATCCAAATAAGAACCTTTCATGTACCCAAAACAATTATAAAATAGGATGAAAAATATTGGCTTTAAATTAAACTAATTCTCAATTATTGTTAAGAATAGAACAGGACATAACATGAATAAAAGAACACTACAAATAATCTTAAAATTATTTATTTTATCACCTAAGGGGTATTCTTTTATAAAAGGTAGTCTCAATTTATAGGCAGATGAGTTTCAAAAGTTTATCTGTAGGATGAACATATTTCCCATGGAAACAGTATTAGAGGTTTCCAGGCTCTTCTATAAAACTCTACGTGAACCGTAACATAACTGAAATAATGTTGAGTTGACCCTGGAACAATGCACGGGCTAAGAGTCCCAACCCCCGCAGAGTTAAAAATCCACATATAACTTCTGACTCCCAAAAAACTTAACTACTAATAGCCTGTTGTTGACCAGAAGCCTTATTGATAACATAAACAGTGCATTAATACATATTTTGTATGTTGTATGTATTATATACCTCATTCTTAAAATACAGTAAGCTAGAGAAAGGAATGTATTAAAATCTTAAGGAAGAGAAAATACATTTACAGTATTGCACTATATTAACTGAAAAAAATCCACATATAAGTAGGCCCACATAGTTCAAACCTGTGTTGATTAAGGGTTAACTGTATATATATATTTAAAACAAAAACACACATAGTCAATAAAAATGTTTTTAAGCTATCCAGTGAAACATAAAAATATTAAGCTGAAGTAGTTTTTTTATTTTTAAAATTTTAAATGTTAGAACTTGACAGCAAGAGTTACGAAGATGGAAACCTAGAGAAGTTCAAAAAAGATAAATCCAGGGGCACCTGGGTGGCTCAGTCGTTAAGCATCTGCCTTTGGCTCAGGTCATGATCCCAGGGTCCTGGGATCGAGCCCCGCATCGGGCTCCCTGCTCAGCAGGAAGCCTGCTTCTCCGTCTCACACTCCCCCTGCTTGTGTTCCCTCTCTCCCTCTCTCTCTCTGTTAAATAAATAAATACAATCTTTAAAAAAAAAAAAAAAGGTAAGTCTAAGACTTATTAGGGCTTTTAGTACACCCAATTACACTTCAAGGTGACGTCACAGCAAGAAAGCTGGTCAGTGTATTTCTCACTGTTACACTTGGCCACAACAGGATCACTGGATCCCATAAATGGAGTTCTGCCTTTTACTCAGAATATGTTGTCAAAGTTATTCTTTCTTCCAGCAATCTCTCCCATTTGCTGGGATTCTTCCAACCACAAACTCAGTGTCCCTTTTCTAAGCTTACGCATCTCAGCCCAGACGTTGGTACTAACTAGGCTCCTTCTACTCTCCTCCTTCAGCTATGGCCTCAGAACCTTCTTCTGGCCCTGTTCTCACCTCAGCCACAAGCTCTGCAATTTGGCAACAGGGCCTCTTTGGAGGAAGAGGAGTGTCTTGATCCTCTCCTGAACTAGAGCCATTTTCCAGAAAGTAGAGGCTGTAACACATAGGTTAGGCAAGGGAGAGAGATGGAAGAGCACCAGCCTCTAAATCATGCTCATGCCATGTCTTCTTCCTAAAGTCCCCAAAGCTTTAACTCTCCTGGAAACCAGGAAGTTAGAATTGATAGGGCACAGAGGTAGAGGAAAAGCTTCCAAATGATCTACAGACTGAAGTGGTATGCTCCTTTATCAAGAGATAAAAACTAGGGAATTTGTGCTTAAAGGGGCCTATTTACACACAGATGTTTTTGGGTTGCGTTCAAAAGACAAGGAGTTCATAAGACAAAATAGCATTTATACTTCCCACATAACCACTGGTCTTCAATACCCTTAGTATTCATTACATAGAACCTAACAATGTAGAGTACATTTGATATTTAAAGCCTATCAACAACTCTCTTGGAATTCTTTTTTTTTTTAATTAATTTATTTTTGAGAGGGAGAGAGAGAGAGAGAACGTGTGCAAGCAGGGGGAGGGGCAGAGGGAGAGAGAGAATCTCAAGCAGACTCCATGCTGAACACGGAGTCCCATGAGGGGTTTGATCTCATGACCCTGAGATCATGACCCAAGCCAAAACCAAGAGTCGGATGCTCAACCGACTGAGCCACCCAGGCACCCCTCTCTTGGAATTATAAATTTTTGTCTTTTATAAAACATCAAGCACCAGTGCTTATGACACAACTTAGTGTCTCTACACACATTATAGTTCAAGCACACAGCACTGACATGGCAAGCCACTTATAGCGCATCTATTATTCAATAGTTGCTTCAGCTGGTAGCGAGGCTCTTTATCTTCTTAAGAATTCAGAAAGGTGAGGATCTGATGACCAAGATTCTAGTCTGGCTCTACCATTACTAGCTATAGAACTGAGAACATCACTACTATTCTGGGTCTATTTCTTCATTGTAAAATGAAGACTAGGGAATAAGCATATCCCCTCTAATCATAAGATTAGTCAAAGAACATAAGGGAAAAAATAAATGAAACAATAATGTCATCCTCCCCTATATATAAAAGTCTTCCAACTCCAACTCCACTCTCCACCTAACTTAAAGGCTTAACACAGGGATCAATTGCTAATGTAGTGTAATTTTCTAAACCAATGGTTTTCAGCTTTTTTTCCTGCCTCCAACCACTTGAGAGGCAAACACATTCCCACCACACTGCCCATTAGAAACAGCAACTCACTACAGCTGCAGGGGTGGGAAGTGTGTGGAATCATTGAACAAAACTGTTACAGAAAAACATGCTGCTATGACAGTAAAACTCAGAACACCACTCCCCCAACACACACAAAATTTTTAAAGTGCAACACTCTAAAAATACTACCAAGCCATAAGAAAACATCCATAATACAGGTTTTTTAAAAAAGCAAGTTCACTTTTATCTAGTTAATATTCATCTAAGACATATTACGTGCCAGGCACTATGGCAACCACTTTATGAATATTACTCATTTAATCCTCTAAAATCCAATAAGGAATATACTATTCTTTGGCCTGTTTTACAGATAAGGAAACTAGGCAGAGATAAGTTATGTAACTTGCTAAGTTAGTGACAGAACTAGAAATCAAACTCTGTTTGAAGGCATGGACTGCTGTAAAGCAGTAAGTCCAGAAGGTTGTCATTTTTATTTTAAAAAGGTTTTATACTACGTGTTTCTGTGTGTATATTATATGCCTCTATATAAAATTTTTAAAGTCTGGAAGGATATGTGGTAACTGTTAATGGTTATGTAAAAGGAATGGGATGAGGGATTGGAGCCACATGGATCTACTTTCCACAACAGTGATTTTTTCAGAAAACGTTACTTCTTTTATAATAAAAATTTTAAATGGCTTAAGTTTAAAGATACTGGTATTATAAAGTTGTCCTAATGAAACAGACTTACTCTAAATTATTAACCATGAGTGGTAAGTGAAACCAAAATCCAAGATTATAACTCTATGGGTTTGTAAAAGTATAATCAATGAAAACAAAATTTTTGCAGCTGTTACTCAAAACACACGTACACACACACACACTCCACAGAAGTATCGATAGTAAAAGTGTTATTCCTCTTAAAACTAGAGAATAGGGCAGGATTATCATAAAAATTCTATGAGTATTCCAGTAAATATAAGTAGAACTATATTCTAGGACTAACCCAGCTAACCCACCAACTGATACATTTTTAGATATTTAAGAGCAAGGCATATAATCTTCTTTATACCATAAATATTATTTGAACCATATGCTCACAAGCCTATTCCATGCTAAAAGTTCTGAAGTCTCTCCTATCTTCAACTTGAATCCTCTGAAATTACTGGGGGAAGGAGTTGGTAAAGTCACATAAAGAGAGCAGGAACTGGGCTATAATATAGTATAATATAGTCCAGAAAGGAAGAAACCCAGCTATCCTAAGCAACTGCCAAAGGTGCCAGAGCAGTCTGAATGCAGCCAAACTCATTGTCTGTCGCCACCCCCGCGATATCCTCCAGTGCTGCTCATTCTGGGAATGGGCATTGGGTTCCCAGGGAACAGGGAAATAGAGTTCTCTTAAGGGCGCCTGGGTGGCTCAGTTGGTTAAGCGACTGCCTTCGGCTCAGGTCATGATCCTGGAGTCCCGGGATCGAGTCCCGCATCGGGCTCCCTGCTCAGCGGGGGTCTGCTTCTCCCTCTGCCCTCTTCCCTCTCATGCTGTCTCTCATTCTCTCTCTCAAATAAATAAATAAAATCTTAAAAAAAAAAAAAAGCAACAGGAGGTGCTCAGGGCCAAAGGAGTGAGCTAATGCAGAGTTTGGGAGACTAAGCAGAGGTCCAAATACTGGAAAAAGAGGAGACCAAGCATGAGTACCAAATGCAAAGTGGACAGAAGTGGCAGGTTGGGACTCAAGGCCAAGATCACAGAACCAAAAGCTCAGGGGCAAGGCAGAGAAGGCAATTACCAAGCAAAGCTTATCTTGGTCATCTTTCCACTTTGCCCATGAGAACCTTTCCACCTTCCTCCTCCTGGCAGCTCTTTCCTGCCTCACTCCCATCCTTATTCAAGGCTTAATCTTAATCTCTCCTGAATCATTAAATAAGTAAATTGTTTTCTGGTAAAGTCACAGTTCAGTATTTCTCATAATCATTCTCTCCTTTCTGTTTAACAGCCCTGTAACAGATTTAAGATAGCCACAAAGTCTTTGACACTACTCCCATCGAGAAGTAGATCTATATCTTCATTCTTTGAATTTGGCAGGCTCTCTAATTGCCCTGACCAACTGAATATGACAGAAGTGACTCCGTATCCATTTGCAAGTCTAGGCCTTAAGAAATTGACAGCTTCCTCTTGCTATTACTTGGAATGCTTACTCTTGCAAAAGCCAGCCACCATCTAAGCATAAGCAGTCTGATCACCCAACATACTGTGAGAAAACCAAACCACATGGGGAGACCTTGGAGAATATGACACCATGGCGCGGGGGGTTGGGAAAGGGAAAGAGACTGTGGAGCCCAGAAGCAGCAGAGATGTGACTTAAGAAGGCATCTTGGAAGAAGATGTTCCAGCCCCAGGTACTCCAGCAGATGCAACACCAGCCAAGTTTCTCCTGAATTCTGATGCACAAAATCATAAGCAAAATAAAATGGTTGTTTTAAGCTACTAAGATGTAGGATAGTTTATTATGCAGCAGTAGATAATCAGAAGACCACTTATACAAAGAGGAGTATCAGTGATAAAGCATCCTTCATTCACACCTGCCAAACTCACTGAAATGATTGACACTGTTGTTTAACAGAAATGAGGATGGGAACCTCCAAGAGGTTCTACCCTTAAGAATCAAAACTATACAGGGGCGCCTGGGTGGCTCAGTTGGTTAAGCGACTGCCTTCGGCTCAGGTCATGATCCTGGAGTCCCTGGATCGAGTCCCGCATCGGGCTCCCTGCTCAGTGGGGAGTCTGCTTCTCCCTCTGACCCTCCTCCCTCTCATGCTCTCTGTCTCTCATTCTCTCTCTCTCAAATAAATAAATAAAATCTTTAAAAAAAAAAAAAACTATACAAGGGCTAGACGATCCCCTCTGCAACAGAGGTAGTAAGAGAGTAAAGACATGGTGGTCTATCATCAACTAAGCGGCCATCATCTTTGGGACTGGCTCTTTCTATATCCTCCCAATCTTTTAATAACTCAAATTCAGATGTACTGTTACAACCATAAGGCAACCTAATTCTTTCTTGAGCACTCCTGATGTTGCCCTATATTATAAAAACAACCTTCAAAATCTCAAAATCACTATTCCCATAGCAACCCCAAATTCTGAATAAAGATCCTTAAGAAAGTGCCACTGGCACCTGCAAGAATTCCTTTTCTCTTCTTTAAAGCTACAAAGCCTATCCTTCATTTCTTTGGCCTCTCTGGATTATGTTCTTTAATAAGCATTCTGACAAACCTCAGATTTTACTGAAGGTTTGATTTGAAAAACTGAATAGTTATGAATTGAGAACATCCTACTGCATTTCTGTTTCCAATTCTGTCTTTGCTCTGAGTTCTGACATATTCCTGAGCCAGCCTGACCTGATCCCAGGCCTTTGTAGGTGGAATCAAAAGCCCACATGCTAACCAGAATCCCAAGATTTCTGAGGAAGTGCTCACACTTTTCTCTTAAAGTTCTCACAAAATTGTTGCATAGCCAGCCCAGAAAGAGGAGGAGAGGGAAGGGCACAATAACCAGAACTCTATTCCACATCATCTCGGTTGAACTAAGCAGAGGCCTTAATCACGTGCCCTTGACTCTTGCCAAAAGAAATCTTCCTTCTTTAATATAAAAATGTACCAAATGACTAGGTTACCCTCAAACGAATGTAACTGTTACTCTACAGACTCAAAATAAACATGTTAGAGGTCATGTGATATAATGAAGCAAGCATGGCAGGCTTCTGGACCAACAGTTTTACATTTGCCTTCTAGCTTTACCAGTTCTTTTGTTCTATGACCTAAAGGAGCTGGTTCCAAAGCCAGCTTCCTCATCTGTAATACAGGACAAATACCACCTCTACCTCACATGGCTGTGGTAAAGATTTCATGAGATAAAAGATATAACGTGCACAGCAAAGGGCCTAACAAACAAAGTACCAATGACTGTCAGTTCCTTTTCATTAAAAATATATTAAAAAGAATAAAATGGCTGGCAGCAGTTAATTCTGGTGGCTGCGATTATATGTAACAGTTAACGTATGTCCACGTATACCATGACTACTAATTCTTAGAATTTTTTCTGAGTTTACACTCACTAAAAGGAACTGCCCCTGACAATTCCTTTTCATAAAAAATCTCATATACATAAGTCATATTGAAAAAAAACAGCAAAAATCTCTCAGAAACTCCTCCTATATCTGACCTAAAATTAAATTACATTCAAAACATCAAATGAATCAGATAAAATACTCAATTTTATTTATTTATGTATGTATGTATGTATGTATGTATGTATGACAGAGAGAGAGAGAGACAGGAGCCACCCAGGCGCCCTCAATGTATGTATGTATGTATGTATGTATGTATGTATGACAGAGAGAGAGAGAGACAGGAGCCACCCAGGCGCCCTCAATTTTAATAAGCTTATTTCAAAATCGATTTAACTACTACAATCACCTTAATGTCAGAATCATTAAACTTTATACATCTAATGTAAAATAAATATATTTAGAAAGCATTTCAGATGTTCCTTCTGAGAGATGTGCAAAGAGGTTTACACAACTTAATAAGATACTACTCAGATAAAATGCTTAAGTACAGAGGCAACTTAAGTGTCAAAATCATACTGAAATATACTGAACTCAGAGGTATTCAGAACAGAGATTAAATCCTGGTTCACCAATCTAATCAAGCAAAATATACCTTGGGTACATACCCAATACAAAGTGCTAGGCCAAGTCATTTAAAAATATTTTTTAATTTATTGATTTTTATTGAATTATAGTTGACACACAATATTACATTAGTTTTAAGGTATACAACAGTGATTTGACAACTCTATACCTTATGCTATACTCACAAGTGCAGCTACCATCTGTCATCATACAACACTATTACAATACCACTGTGTATTCCCTATGCTGTACCTTTCATTCCCATGACTTAAACATTCCATAACTAGAACCTGTACCTCCCACTCCTTTTCACCCATTTTGCCTGTCTCTCCACCCCTCCCCTCTGGCAACCACCAGTCTGTTCTGTTTATAGGTCTGTTTCTGCTTTGTTTTTTAGATTCCATATGAGTGAAATCATATGGTATTTGTCTTTCTCTGACTTATTTCCCTTAGCATTATACCCTCTAGGTCCATCATGTTGTTGCAAATGCCAAGATCTCATTCTTTTTTATGGCTGAGTAATATTCCATTACATATATATATATGTATATATATACACACACACACACACACACACACATATATACACCTCCCACATCTTTTTTTTTTTTTAAGATTTTATTTATTTGACACAGAGAGACACAGCGAGAGAGGGAACACAAGCAGGGGGAGTGGGAGAGGGAGAAGCAGGCTTCCCACAGAGCAGGGAGCCTGATGCGGGGCTCGATCCCAGGACCCTGGGATCATGACCTGAGCTGAAGGCAGACGCTTAACGACTGAGCCACCCAGGCGCCCCCCACATCTTTTTTTTTAAGATTTTATTTATTTATTTGAGAGAGAGAAAAGAGAGAGAACAAGCACTGGGGAGGGGCGGGGGGGGGGAGAAAGAGAGAGCAGCAGACTCCCTGCTGAGCAGGAAGCCTGATGCTGGGCTCAATCCCAGGACCCTGAGATCATGACCTGACCTGAAGGCAGATGCTTAACTGACTGAGCCACCCAGGCACCCCTCTCCCACATCTTCTTTATCCATTCATCTATCAGTCAACACTTGAGTTCCTTCCTTATCTTGGCTATTGTAAATAACACTGCAAGAAACATAGGGATGTATGTATCTTTTTTGAATTAGAGTTTTCATTTTCTTTGGATAAACAAAAATATTTTTAAATTTCTAATTCTTGTTTTAGCAAAGAAGAAAACAGGAATGATTTCAAATCACACCAGATTAAATATATGGTGATCAGCTTATTTTTATGAACCTGTAGGTCGAAATTCAATTCCTCCTCATCCACCTTACTACCAGATGCTCTTTAAGAAGCAATGTCCTTGGCCCTTGGAGGCTAATTTTCAGACTGTGCTCTAGCTTACTTTTCCAACCTTTTCCATGTCAGGACATGCACAGAAAATGGTAACATCTGTATGGCACATGCAAATAAATTCAAAAGGCTTCTCAGGACCATATAAGTGGGATCCCCTTGGAGGCTACAACCACCCTGAGGCTGGGGGAATCATTATCTCAACACATGTATAATTCATTCATGGTCCCTCTGATGGGAAGCTGTGCTAGCCAATGTTTTACATGGTTATCTACCAATGTAGGAGGAGGTTTCCCTTCTGCTGCAATGCCCGCTTATTGGAACAACAGACTGGAAGTTCTCAACCACCTGAGAGAGCCAGCAGCATTATCTGGGAATCCAAGACACCATTCCTCTGAAGATTTCAAGTTTATAATATTGACTAATGCTCTAAGACCTATCAGAGAAAACACAGATGCCCGTATCCCCATTTCTACCCTATGTATAACTCTCTTAACCTACTGTAATTCTGTGACCCCAGGGAGCAGCCAGTCAGCAGCACAACATGAAGCAACCTAACATGAATTAAATTAAAAGTAAGAGGGAAGTCCCAGTAAACAGTTCAGTCTGAGTACTTAGATGGTAAAACAGCACTGATTAGTATGTATAAGGAGCAATCAACTGCTTAAAACGAAAATGGACCCAGACCATATCTGATTAGCTACTATGTACTGACTAAAAATGCTTTCAAGGCCACTTCAGCTCTCTGATTTCAAGGTTTCCCAGGCAGAAAAATAATTACAATAAAGTATTTCCCTTCAACTGCCTTAAGTACATTTGTAAGACCACAGCAGATGGGAAGACAGGAACAGGCAGGCAAATAGGTTGAAGTATTACTACAAAATCACTTACACATTACTGCTCACCCAACTAAAAAGTTAAAACTTTCAATCTTCCCTGTAGATACTCTTAATACAAAAATACATTTGTACAAGACTATTAGTTGCAGCATTATTTGTAACTGTAAAATACTGAAAACAACCTAAATATAGAAGCAAAAACATAGGAGAATGGTTAAATTCACTGTGACACATCCACAAATGGAGTACTATGAAGCTGTTAAAAAAAATAATAATAAGGAAAATTTCTACAAACACAGAGTGACATACAGGATATATTGATAAATGAAAGAAGCAAAGTCCAAAAGTGTATAGTTAGTTTGCTACCTTTTGTGAGAGAAAGATAAGAAAATACTCATGTGGGCGCCTGGGTGGCTCAGTCATTAAGCATCTGCCTTTGGCTCAGGTCATGATCCCAGGGTCCTGGGATCGAGTCCCACATCGGGCTCCTTGCTCAGCAGGGAGTCCGGTTCTCCCTCTCCCTCTGCCCCTGCTTGTGTCCCCCTCTCTCGCTGTGTCTCTCTCTGCCAAATAAAAAAAAATCTTTAAAATACTCATGTATCTGTTTTTGTTTGTTTGTTTGTTTGTTTTTACAAAAAAGAAACACAGGAAGAATAAATCCGAATAACTGTCTGCAAGAGTGGGTGGCAATGAGTGAAAGGATTGGGTAGTAACACTTCTCAGTATAGTTTTAGCTTTTGGAACTCTGCTAATGTTTTATACACTCAAAAAGGAAAATAAAAACCAGCAAGGAAGAGGTGAAAAAAATCCAAAATCGAAATCAAACACAAATGAACCCAACTATATGTCAAATAAATAAGTGTATTAAAAGATGGAGGGAAAGTAACCCAAATGACTTTAGAACATAATACTTTATAAATTGTCAGCACATAGATAAAAAGAACCATAAACAAGTATTGAACTCTCGTCAAAAGGGGTTTCCTTTACAATGGTATGGGTTAGCAGTTCTGGAATTACTTTCTCTGATTATGGCACAGAGCAAACAAGTACATATGCTGAGGATAATGGGAACCAGATTTTCAATGTTGGAGAAGAGCATTACAAATATGAAAAGGGGCAAAACCAGACCTGTGGTGCTGAACTGGAATTACAAGTTTAATATGAACTCACACACACACATACACACAAATAGATACAGACGTGTATTTATTTATATTTCTTAGCTCTTATCTGCTGAGAGATCTTAATTTACAAACATTATTCCCCACTAAACGGAATAAGGGACACTTGGAAAAATGGCTGATTCTAAGGCTGGGGTAAGCTGAGTACAAGATGAGCCTGGAGTATCTTGTGTCTGAAAGAAAGAGCTCAAAGAACAATAGGGACATGTCAAAATTACAGCCTAGGCTGCTCCCACTAGCCAAATCTATGATAATTTGGGCCTCAAATAATAACAATATCACAGGATAAAATAAAAATCTATGAGTCCGTACTGATACAATAAATGAATAAATAAATAAGTGGGAGCGGAAGGAAAGCTCTTCCTTACAGAATACTAATATATTTAGAATAAATACAAGTTAAAAATTCAACATCTTAAAAAAAAATTCAACATCTTGCAACCATCCTAGTAATAAGTGATTCAGTCAAGAATCATCAATGGATGCTAAGTTATTGGGTGAAAGGCTGGTGAGGAACAGGATATATACATAAAATCTCAAAGTACCTCCCACAAGATACTTATTAATAGCTAAGGGAAAAATAGTAACTTTACAGTGGAATAACCTTGCAAATATTACCTTAATAATCAAAGTTAACATCACTAAAAATGAGACAAATCAACATGGTATACCTCTTGATATGATAACCTGAGAAGACACAACATTACTTTTGTAGTATTCCTACCAAAAAAATGCATGATCCAAATCAAATCACAAGGAAACATCAGAAAAACTCAAAATGAAGTACATTTTATAAAATAACTGAACTGTATTCTTTAAAAAATACCACGGTCTCGGGGGTATCTGGGTGGCTCAGTCCGTTGAGGGTGGGACTCTTGATTTCAACTCAGGTCATGATCTCAGGGTTCTGGGATGGAGCCCACGGAAGGGCTCAGTGGGGAGTCTGCTTCCCTCTCTCTCCCTCTGCCCCTCCCCCCACTCACCCCCCCCACCCCCGCGCATGCTCTCTCAAAAAAAAAAAAAAAGACATCAAATAAAATATGGCAAACCAACTTCTCTCTTATCGCCTCTCCCTCCTAACATCCATGAAAATTACAATAAAGGAATTAAACAGATACACACAAGGATAAAGAGAACATGTGAGGCAATCAAAGCACACAAGAGACTTCAACATGTTTTTGGAAGTCAGGAAGAAGTTAGAGGAGCAGTAATAATCTTGGTAGTGCAAAGGAAACTACAACCTAACTGCCAGCAGAGAAGAATGCAGGTGGGAGGTGGCCCTGGGCTCAGGGACACTGGGCACAGCAGACAGCAAGGGGAAGGACAGAACTGAAAACAATGGATCCAAGGGCCGTAAGGAACAACTGAATCATGGAACTTCCTATACTCTGATGTCAGAACATCAGTGGCCAGGTGTACAGCCCCTAGAGGGAAGACTGAAAAACTGAACTGAGCTAAA
Organism: Leptonychotes weddellii; assembly: GCF_054177405.1. Taxonomy (NCBI): domain Eukaryota; kingdom Metazoa; phylum Chordata; class Mammalia; order Carnivora; family Phocidae; genus Leptonychotes; species Leptonychotes weddellii. The sequence goes on along the minus strand of NC_138377.1, from coordinate 92,083,459 downwards.
AAAGTTCTCATACAGACATCTTCAGTGTTACCTCCAATGAAGAAGACGGCTTGTTCCCCCATTTCACAGTGAAGCCCACTGACAGAGCTTTTTAGTGCCTCACTCTTATATGAAGACAGATACAGATAAAACAAATCCTTGAAAAAACCTCTAGTCTGAGAGAATCATTTTATTTTAAGATTTTATTTATTTATTTGAGAGAGCGAGAGAACATGAGCGGGGTGAGGGGCAGAGGGAGAAGCAGGCTCCCCGCTGAGCAGGGAGCCCGACAACATGGGACTCGATCCCAGAACTCCAGGATCATGACCTGAGCCAAAGGCATACACTTAACCGACTAAGCCACCCAGGCACCCGGGAGAGAATCATTTTAAAAAGAAAAAGAGGAAGGGCACCTGGCTGGCTCAGTTGGTAGAACATGCGACTCTTGATCCTGGGGTCATTGAGTTCAAGCCCCACACTGGGTGTAGAGATTACATTAAAAAAAAGAAAGAAAGAAAGAAAAGAAAAGAAAAGAAAAAAGAGAAATCCAGAGGAAACAGAAACAATGCAGGGAGCACAGAAAACCTTTGAAACAAACAAATTCTAAAACCCCAGAGTAATAGGAAAAGATACTGCAAAACAATAGCAGCAGGATGTATGAAGAAGCAATGATCAGAAAAATGAGAAAAAGCTCCTGAAAATTAAAAGTATGATTAAATATCAAAATTCAATGGAAGGCGGGGGGAGAAAAAATCAAGGAAATATCTCAGGAACTAGAACCAAAGGGCAAAGAAATAAAAAGATTAAAAAATTGCAGTTTCTATCTAGGACACCCAACATTCAATTAATACGAGTTCCAAAAAGAAAAAAGAACAAATTAAGAGATGTAAGTACGAGGGGCACCTGGGTGGCTCAGTTGGTTAAACGACTGCCTTCAGCTCAGGTCATGATCCTGGAGTCCCAGAATCGAGTCCCGCATCGGGCTCCCTGCTCAGCAGGGGGTCTGCTTCTCCCTCTGACCCTCCCCCCTCTCATGTGCTCTCTCTCTCTCTCAAATAAATAAATAAAATCTTTAAAAAAAAAAAAGAGATGTAAGTACGGGAAGATAAGTGTGCTATCAAACATAGAGACTGAAAGGCCCCTTGAGTACCCGTCACAATAGAAGAAAACTACCCATGCCAACACACATCAGTCTGAAATTTCAGAACACTAAGGATAAGAAAAATATCCTAAAAGCTTCCAAGAAAAACAATAAAAGGATATGATGGCATAGTAATCAGAAAGGTATCAGGTTTCTCAATAGCAACACTTGGAAGCCTAAAAACAAAGGAACAACACTTTCATATTTCTAAGAGAAAAATCTTTTCTAATACTCTATAGTAGGTCAAAACAATCAAGTATAAAATTAGAATAAAATTGTCAGACTTGCATGGGGTCAAAAATCTGCCTCCTATGAAAAGGGAGCTGGATGATGTACTCCAGCAAAACAGGCTAATAAACTAAGAAAGAGAAAGACATGGGATCCAGGAAATGGGAGATCTAATACAAGAGAACAGCAAGGGAGTCATAGGATAAAAACTGTCCAATAGGCCTAGAGAACAATTAGTTCAAATGGGAGGAAGACGACTCTGGAAAGGAGGTCTTCAGGGGCAAAAAATAGTACTAAGAGATTACCTGCTTAAGTGCTTGAAAAATAATATTCATAGACATATGACAGACTTATAAGGATATCTGGGAGCAAATATGTAGAAGGTAAACTTTTTTAAAAAGCCAATTATTGGGGCACCTGAGTGGCTCAGTCAGTAAAGCACATGACTGTGGATCTCCAGGCTGTGAGTTTGAGCCCCATGCTGGGTAGAGAGAGTACTCAAAAATAAAATCTTAAAAAAAATTTTAAAAATAAAAAGGCAATTATTAACTCAAGGAAAAATAAAATTCAAGAAAAAGTAATCTCCATGTTAACCAAAACTTGTAATCTAATTATACTGAGAAATGGAAAAAGGGACAGAAGGTAGGATGGTACAAACACATTAATGTCCTCATTTACCACAGCAAGATGTCAAGAGATAAAGCCTAAAAGCGATAAATTAAGAAATAACAGTATACTACTTAGAAGTATACAGGTACTGGGGCGCCTGGGTGGCTCAGTCAGTTAAGCATCTGCCTTTGGCTCAGGTCATGATCTCAGGGTCCTGGGACGGAGCGCCGAATTGGGATCCCTGCTCAGCAGGGAATCTGCTTCTCCCTCTCCCTCTGCCCCTACCCTCCCACTTATGCTCCCTCTCTTGCTCCCTCTTCCTCTCTCTCAAATAAATAAAATAAAATCTTAAAAAATAAAGTATACAGGTATTTACCTGCATGAGAAAGAAAACTAAATAGACCTTAGCATGGTTGTCTATGGACAGTAAGACTGAGGGTGGAGGGGTAGGAAATCGCTGCTGTGTTTTAAACCTTTTGATACTGGGGCGCCTGGGTGGCTCAGTCGGTTAAGTATCTGCCTTCAACTCAGGTCATGATCCCAGAGTCCTGGGATCGAGCTTCGAATCGGGCTCCCTGCTCAGTGGGGAGTCTGTTTCTCCCTCTGCCTTTCCCCCTGCCTGTGCTCTCTCTCTCTCTGTCAAAGAAAGAAAGAAAGAAAGAAAGAAAGAAAGAAAGAAAGAAAGAAAAGAAAGAAAGAAAAGAAAGAAAGAAAAGAAAGAAAGAAAAAAAGAAAGAAAGAAAGAAAATCCTAAAAAAATAAATAAACCTTTTGATACTATCTCTTAACTGTGTCTATGTATTACTTTTTGAAAACATGAATTAATCTTTATGTTTTTTTAAGATTTTTATTTATTTGAGAGAGAGAGCACGAGTAGGAGGGGTAGGAAGAGGGAGAAGCAGGCTCCCAACTGAGCAGGGAGCCTGATGCAGGGCTGGGTCCCAGGACCCTGGGATTATGACTTAGCCGAAGGCAGACACTTAACCCACTGAGCCACCCAGGCACCCCATGAATTAATCTTTAAAAGGTAAAATGATAAAATCCTATCAATTGACGTAATTGCCCATGCCATTTTTTTCATCTTTAAAAAAAATATATGTGCGGGCGCCTGGGTGGCTCAGTCGTTAAGCGTCTGCCTTCGGCTCAGGTCATGATCCCAGGGTCCTGGGATCGAGTCCCACATCGGGCTCCCTGCTCAGCAGGAAGCCTGCTTCTCCCTCTCCCACTCCCCCTGCTTGTGTTCCCTCTCTCGCTGTGTATCTCTCTGTCAAATAAATAAATAAAATCTTAAAAAAATATATATATGTGCTGAATCACTGTATTGCGTGTCTGAAACTAGTATAAAACTGTATGTTAATATACTGGCATCAAAATTTTTTTAGGGACGCCTGGGTGGCTCAGTCGGTTAAGCATCTGCCTTCAGCTCAGGTCATGATCCCAGGGCCCTGGGACTGAGTCCCACATCCGTCTCCTTGCTTAGTGGGAAGCCTGCTACTCCCTCTGCCTCCACCACCCCCCACCGCTTGTGCTCTCTCTTTCTGACAAATAAAATTTAAAAAAAAATTTTTTTAATCTCTCACTTGGCATAAAATTTACAATAGCAGTTTATCATTTGAGGTATGCTAGGCACAAACTGAATTCCCTGTATACTACAAGCGGAATTTGCAGAGCTAATGGTATGTGTCCTTTACTACAGAATGTAATTTCAAAACTGGCCAAAATGTGTCATCTATCAACAGATCCAGTTACCTACAGAGCTAGAAAAGAGAGGGCATCTGGTCCTGCTGACTTCCCACATAGAGGCAAATTCTGATCCTTAAGGCTGATCCCCTCACTGGCTCAAGCATTTTATCCTATTTTGAAATTTCTGAAATCACTTTTCAACATGAAATGAAAACAACATATGGAAACAATGTATGTGAAACTACATAATCCCCAAAACAGTAAGGCACTAAATAAATTTATTATTCATTCTTTTTTTTTTAAGATTTTATTCATTTATTTGAGAGAGAGAGTGAGAGAGAGAGCACAAGAGGGGGTAGAGTCAGAGGGAGAAGCATGCTCCCCGCTGAGCAGGGAGCCAGAGCCGAAGGCAGTCGCTTAACCAACTGAGCCACCAGGCGCCCCTACTGTTATTCATTCTATCACAAATCTGACTTCTTCAGACCTACTTTGGTGAAAAACCTAATGAAGCTATTATGCTATATCTACTCTACCAGCCTTCAGCTAAATACTGGAACTGTGCCCCTAACTAGAATGAGGGGAAAGGGCAGTGAGGAGGAGCCTTAAAACTACTAAAGCCAAAGCAGATTACCAAATCAGAGTCAAAATGGGTCACTTTTGCCTCCGGAAGACCAGATACAAATAACTACAGAAAATTATCAAGAGTTTATACTGCTTCAAAAATAGCTTCCCCTATGAAGCAGATTATGCAGAATGAAAACAAAGCCATGAATCACTTAAGAATAATTCTAACATCCACTATTTCCATTTATTTAATATAGCAAGATCTGATGCTATTCTGTGCTTTTGCCAACAGCCTGAGTAAACAAATCCATGGTTAAACAGTAGCGGGATCTTCAGAAGAAACGAATCAAGTCATAAATGTCAATACCACACAACTATTATTTCAAAACAATACAAGTATATGCAATGTAAGATTCATATATATATGAATGAAGCATTCCCTCCCATAAATAAATAAAATAATTAAGAGGTTTAGGAACCTCTCATTATCAAAGACTTTAGTCAGGGAACAGTAGGTTTAATATCTGCATCGTATAACTCTCCTCCTAGTTTTTTCTGGTTATATAATAAAGGAAAGCAGTAAAGCACAAAGCAGTGGGGATGGAGAACACCACACTTGTATTTACTGGTGTGCTGGGAAACTTTATTCACCTAAAGTCAATGTGACTATTTATGAAGAAATGGAAAGAAAAAATATAAATTGGGCACATACTTACCTCTGCTTAACAGGCTAGATACCAAATATTACAGAAAAGAGGAACCTGTAAACTCCAATAGCTGTTCTAATTATTTAACAAAAACCAAGAGCTGGAATATGTTTTTTTTACAACCAGTAGACACAAATATTTAAAATATTTAAAATCCACATTTTCCCTAAGATATCTATTAATTGTTCAAAGAAAAAACCCCACAAAAGCCTGAAAATGTTTTAAAATGAGGCTCCAAAAAGACTACACACAAACAAAGCACTTAAAATAACTGAAATGAAACTGATGTAGTACATAAAGCTCTCAGAATTAAATTCTCATGTCATGAATGTCGAGGTCTGGCAGCTACTGCACACACATAAGGTGAAGCTTGAGTCCTTAGTTGGTACAGAGCAATTTCTCCAAAGTTAATGCATCTCACAATTAACATTCAAAATAATTCAGGTGGAAGCTAGAGTTAATCTTGATTAAATCAAAGGACATTTTACTGTGTGGCACTAAAATTAAAAATCCTCAATCAATAACCTAAGTACTAGTCCCAGAGACTCTAAGTTTTAAATAGTTCTTTTTAAAAAAAATGTTATATGAGTGCATTTCTCTAACATGTTATCTATCAATTTTCCCAGGAAAACATACTATAGCAAAAATTGTTTCCTTGAAACAGCAGTATAATCTTCAAAAACTTTTGTCAAAATATTACCATCCCATTATTGTACAACAAACGTTCAAAACAAAGGAATGGACAATAATCTATTATTTAAAAAAGAAAATCTGAGCATGGTCAGTAAGGACAAAGATTTAAAGAGGCTAAAACGGTATGTGTAGTATCTTACAAGCAGTTAAATTAAACCTGCAGGAATATGACAGTTAATCACCAGCCTGCTCTTCCTGGTGATGAGACAGTACAAGAACAGTCTATAAAATTAAGAGTTTTCAGGGTGGGTCAAGGATAAATGGGCAAGCAGATTTCTACAGGGCTGTCTTAAACCTAGCTACAAGAACAACAAAAAATATCAGGACTGAATGTCTACTCAAAATGGAAAATAGCCCACTGAAAGCAATTTAATCCTAAAGCAGAATACAAAGTCTTCAGATAAAATCCAGTTGGTTATATCTTTTCAAACACATGAGCTGTTCATCATAAAAATAAACTCTAAGAGCACCTGGGTGGCTCAGTCACTTGAGCGCCCACTCTTGGTTTCCACTCAGGTCCTGATCTCAGGGTCGTGAGATGGAACCCTGAGTGGGGATCCCCGCTCAGTGCAACACAAAGTCTGTTTAAGACTCTCTCTCCCTCTGTCCCTCCCACTCCAAGCTTGCTTGAGTGCATGCGTGCTCTCTCAAAATAAATAAATAAATCTTTAAAAACAAATACTCAATTCTCACCTAGCATTTATTAATCATGAAGCACTTAGTTCACACAAACATTAAGACAACTATAAACTTCATTTTTTAATGTCCAAGTTTAATTTCAACAATAGTTTTCAAAATCTGAAATTGCCTTTCTAAGCTCATCTGCATTTTACACATCTGTAACCAGCACACATACATACTTGTCAGTACTTAAGAGAGGGAAATCTGTTTTAAGCTTTGTAGTCTAAAGACTATAATTAACTTTTATAAGAAATACAATTGGAAAATCTTAGAATATAACTAAATGGAATCAACAAAGTACACTGGCCTAAAAGCAAAGATTCAAATAACCTTTGAGCTACCAAAAGCAAAAGCAAAATTCCGTATCTTAAGATTTCCCTCCCTCCCCCATCCCACAAGAAAATACCTCCAAGAAGACTGTCCTCTCCTAGAAACAAAATAAAAAAATGAGAAGGGGAAACTTCAAGAACAGAAGCACATTTAAAAAATAACCAAAAGCTAACTGCACTGAGAAAGCTGGTTTATTATATCTGAACTCAAGTAATATGAATTTCAGCCAACAAAAAAATTAGATCTGAACTATAATGAAGTTATTAAATTCAAAAACAGCAGTTTTCTTCCAACTGTATTACCAATCTTGTTCCAACTTGCCTGCACTTTAATCAATAAATAGGGAGAGGAATGACTAATCAAATACAGAATTTTTAAATAAATTATTTTCAAAATGTGGAATTTAAAACGTATTTTATGTCAAAAATCTTCAAAGGAATTATTTCAAGCATGTTTCCAAACACTTTAAATCCTTTAAATTATTAAGCACTAAGTTACTGGATGACAAAATAAAGACCCTACTTTTTAAAAGGCAAGCTAAAAGTATGGTTTGAATGGTATTTGAATCTAAGCTTTGGGCTATCTCTAATACCCCCAAGCATCTTAAGCAACTCCCTTAATCTTTGTCTCAGTTTCACAATCCATAAAACAGGAAAAACTACAAGGATGGGCAGTTAATTAAATTAGTCAGGATTAAACGCTAGCAAACTTCTTTGAAGTTACTTTATGTTGTTCTCCATTCTCCTCCTACTCAGTAAAACTAATAGATGAGAAAACATCTGGAATTACTATAGATACTAACATCTGCAGACTCACAGCAGTTAAAAGATGATCTCTACATACAAGTTTCTAAGCCAAAGATCATTCGAAACCCCCAAAGATTCCAGGATACAATGGCAATGAACAAGTTTTAGGTAAATTTCCTTTCAATCTAAAAGATACCTACCCTTACCTACATTCTCAAATCAGACTTAATTATGAATCACAGAGCATCTTGAAAGGTCTTGGCACAAAAAAATTCTAGGTAAGATGAACAAGTTGTTACTGATATTAATGCTAGTCTCACCATTCTAAACTGTCAATCAAGTAAGCTTCATGACAAATATACCCTCCAGAAAGTACTAGTCCCTGCTGAGAATCTAAGTACTTCCTTCTAAGCCATCTGTCCAGGAAAGCTCTATTAAAACACCCAGAATGCAGTTGCTCTCACGTCTAAAGGAGCTATGAATAAACATGAAACACTAAAATACATTAAACTGTATACATTTTCCACTTCAAGCACTGATAAACTACCTACCCAACTCTATTCTGAGGCCTAGGTTGAACACAAAACCCAGCGGTAGGTTGGTGGGAAACTGCACTAATCAAAGGGAAATATTTTCTTTTTCAAAGAAGGAAAAATATATAAAATAGCTCAAGAAAGAGAGAAAAGCTCCAAAAGAAAGAAAAAACAAAGTTAGGGGGAAATGTACATATAAATTACTCCCTGATGGAAGAGGGACTCAATTAAATTTTAAAACAGGAATTTAAATTACTCGCTGAGCTACAAACTAAATTACTCACTATTCTGCTTACTGAGCTACAAATACTATAAAACGTATTTCTAAATCTAGTTTCAACAATACAAAAATGAATCTATTAAATTCCAGTAAAGAAGGAAATTGCATAAATTAAAATGAGGAAAAAGTAGGATGTTATAAAAGCTAATCCTGTAAAAGCAAGTAATGATGAGAGGGAATTATTTTGAGAATAAATGAATAATGGGAAACCGAAACAAAGAGTTCACATTCTCCCCTCAACCCCATCCTTTCTTCTGCTTTGGACATGAAGGATATTCTTTGCATACTACTAAGAATACCATTTAGAAAATAACATCTGATCAATGTGTCGAAACTTCACAACAGCAATGCCTAGACTACAGCCTCTTCAAACAAACACATGGAGCACATTCTAGACTCTAGATCTTCCACATCTACTACCAATTATTTAGAGACTTTACTGAGGCTGGTTTAAAGTTCTGGGGGCCGGGAGGTAGCACTGCCAGAAAAACTAGAAAAACAATTACATTTGACTTAAGTTTACAAATATTACCAACACCTAGGTAAGCAGTCTGGGGAGAGCATGGGCATCATTTCTGTGTTTGTGAGTTATCCTGGTTGGATAAGATTGGGACTTAGGTAAGATTCCCGCTGGGACATCCTTTATGTTTATTAGCTTCTAACTAGTGTCGTAAGCGCAACGCCAGAAACTGGAAATCTCAGTTCTTCTGTTCATGGCTTTTTATTCACCGTACCTAATAAGCTTCCTAATAAATCTTTGCCAGACTTAAAAACAAAACAAAACAAAAAAAACCAAATACTACCAACAAAGTTTAAGTTCTTCAGAGAAGTATATAAAATTCAAATGTTAACCTCCAGAATTAATGTGAAAAAGTATCACCTGTCCACTGATTTTTAACTGCCCCATCCACATATACACTAAAATGTCCACCTACCCATCTATAAACACAGAATGTCAAAAGAACTCAATTCCATTGCCGTAGCATTGCAGAAGGCCACTTGCTCATAATCCAGTCAAAGTTTACCTTACAGAGGAAAATACTGGGCGTAAAGACTGGTGAAAGCATTCTAGGGGGAAGTTCACTTTGTGTTTATTTTCAACATGAAGTTTAAGACCATTCCAGCCATGATCTGAATGGAAGAAAGTTCCTTCATTCATTAAGCAAGTATTTACTGAGTGTCTTGTTACACGCTAAGCACCTAATAAATACCTCAAACAGTGCTACCAAAAAGCAGTAAATGCATTTGACCTAAGGATGAACAAATGACTGATCCTATCTAGAAAATGTAATCTACTGGACATACAAGAGTCTTCTTTAGATGGAGGGTTGTGAGAGAAATATGACACAAAATAACCCATCACTGGATCAAGGTAATTTCTCACCTTTATCACAAGCTTTACTATGAATTACAAATTTATTTCCACTGGCAAGGATCAATAATCAGCACCCCAGCTTACTGAATGGATCATCAAAAAAAAAAAAAAGGTGGGGTTCTCTCTAATATCCACCCCAAACTGCAGAACATTTACTTTATTTATATTTACTTCACCTGGGTAGAATAATGTGAGGGCAACCATTTACTGAAAATTAAAGAGGCATTCTCGGCTCTTTGAAGAATTAATCAGGGAAAGTTCTCATGCCTATACTATTAAAATAGCTCCAATTTAACTGGCTATTCTCTTTCACCCAAACCCCTGAGGTCCAAATGCTTATTCTTTGGCTTTCTTTAGTTATTAAAACAGTGGTGTTTAGGGCATCGTTTTAAACAATTTATGTTTTTTCCCCCTCTATTTTACCACTGGTTCAGTCCTCTTACCCACAAAAATAAGAAATGCCCAAGTCTCCAGCTTCTGAAAATAACATCTGGTATGTGCACATAACAAAGATCTTGAGAGAATGTCCTAGTTTTTATTTAAAACTTTTTCACTTAAAATGAGAATGCCTTTAGCAAAGATTAGACATAAATGTTTTTACCTTATTAGGAAATTGCTATTTTCAACATTTACCTTAAACCACAACATGGATTTATCTTCTAACCTGTTAGCTTCCTGTCTCTCACCAACTAGATTAGACTGTAACTTTTTTGAGAGGACGGGATGACTGGACCCCAACAGAACTGGACCTGTTCTCAGCAAATGTATTTCAAAAACTCTGTAAGTCTCAGCAAAGACATACATGTTGCTAGCCTTCAGGATTTCTCTAATTTTTTAAAGCTGTTTTGATTAGAGCACTTGTCCTTCACTGTTACTATAGATGTATACTAGCAGATTCTCCAAGTGTGGTTTCCAAAACCCTGTCAGGGGGTATGTGTAGTCAAACCATTTTCATGAATAATATTAAGATGTTACTTTTATTGTTTACCCTCATTCTCTCACAAGCACACAGTGGAGTTTTCCAGAGGCTACATGATGGGTGATATCTCAAGAGACCGAATGCAGAAGCAGATATGAAAATGCAGCTGTCTTCTATTAAGCTAGACAACAAATAGAGCTGCAGAAATGTAAAATAATGCCACTTTCCTCATTAAATTTGTTTTGAAAAGTACAGTTATTTTCTATAAACCATTATCTCTATTAACAGGTAATGGATTACTGTTATTTGTAAATGATTTAATAAAATATATTTAAAATTTTTGTTTTAATTCTAGTACAGCAAATATCAATAGATACAAGCCATACAAAGGCTGAGTTCTCAATAATTTTTATTTTTTTTATTTTATTTTTTTTTAAAGATTTTATTTATTTATTTGAGAGAGAGAATGAGAGACAGAGAGCATGAGAGGGAAGAGGGTCAGACTGAGAAGCAGACCCCCTGCTGAGCAGGGAGCCCAATGTGGGACTCGATCCCGGGATTCCAGGATCATGACCTGAGCTGAAGGCAGTCGCCCAACCAACTGAGCCACCCAGGCGCCCTCTCAATAATTTTTAAGTATAAAGGGATCCTGAGAACAAAAAGTTTGAGAACCACTGCAATACACAATTACATAACCTAACACACAATGCCTTCCACAGATAAGAAGCTCAAGTCAATGGTGAAGTATAATTACTTCTTACACCCCCTAATCTTGTTGAGTAATATATCTCCTTGCAAAGCATAATTCCGGCATAAAGCCAGTCTGTCCTAGGCCCTAGTTAAGGGGCTTTAGATATTTAAGTATGTGGAGTCCTATTTATAAAGATGTTCTGGCCTGTGATACCACCTATTACTTCCACAGTGTACAGGAGTTTCCCAACATTTTCACAAAAAATTACTTTGTTCATCCTAGCAGCAACCTGTGAAGTAAATGTGAAGTATTACCCTTTTTTACAGATGACATAATGAAACTGACGCTCAAAAGCAAAAGAACTACTTGTCCAAGGATGTATTGCTAGCCAGGAGAGCCTAGGATGTTGGCCTTTTGCAATTTGCTTGGCTGCCTTAAGGCTGTTTCACTGTGGTGTAATTGCAGGCTCCCAAAGAAAACAAGGCAAGGGCATTACTTTTATTGTCCCAGTGCCAAAACAGGGATTTTTTTTTTCCTCCTTAATAAGAATGTAATCAGACTCAATACCCGGTCACAGCATTATTTAACACAATGGCTACCCTTTTGGTCCACTACTCAAAAAAAAAAAAAAAAAAAAAGGAAAGAAAGAAAAGAAATTCAAGAGTGTTAGGGAATAGATACCAGAATACATATTACTCCAAGATGATGAATTAGTTAAGGATTCACAAATTTACTAATCATTTAATCACTGGAACAGGCAGGCAAGAACAAGATCAAGCTCAATACAATAAGAGATTCTATCAGTGAATGGATGCCAAGAGGTTAAAACGGGAGGCCCAGATGAAATGGGCTCAATTCACAAAATATGGACAGAAGAAAAAAAACCACAAAGTTGTAAAACTAGCTTTATCGGTTCTACAAATCCAAGCACGTGACTAGCCACCCTAGTAAAGCAATGTCAGAGACAAACTTTGTTGTAAGATGCATCAAGACGCCATCCTTCTCCTGGGAGAGAAATGACCCCATCTTTACAGCTAGACACACTGGTTTGTTCTTGCTATCAGCACAAGTCTCTTAGTTATGCTCCATTTTACCTTAAGTTCCTCAAGAGATACTCAATTTTCTGCACTCTTTTCCACAGTCAAGTGGACTCCCTGACTGACAAAGGCAAGACTGACTCACAACAGGATACGCGCCACTTGCATAAACTCTTTTCGTTTTGTAGATGCCTGTGCCCAGTGAGGCCATCTTTAAATTTGATGTGAGTTTACCTAGAAAAAGCCGGAAGTGTGCTGTCCACTTAGTATCCCTGAAGTTTACTACAGATGAGCAAGAGCATCGTTCCTCATGAGATATGCTTTTCCTAGTGTTTACTTTGGTCATTTCTTTTCAAATCTCTTGGGGAAAAAAATTAAAAGTTACAGTTTTAGCACCACAGCAATAGCTACAATTACAGCTAATGCACCCCCAATCAATTTGTAAAGCAATTTGATACACCTTATTTGTTTTTCCATACTCAACATTCACTGTGGAAGATAAATTCTTAGGTGAGAGCTAATTTGTACAAGTTCCTGTACTCTCATAAAAAAATTGCAATACTGCACTGTAAAACCAATTAACCAGTTAATCTTTAAAGGCTTCATGCAGAAAAAGATAATTTGACTTTACAAAGTCATGCAAAGCATCAAACCTCTGAGAGCTCCAAGAAACTGCAGTTATTTCTATTCCTTACCCTAGAGTACTTTTTTCTTTGTGGCGTTGCCTATGTTTTTCTCCAAGGACATAATCACCATTTAAGAAATAACCTGTCAAAAGTGTTAAGGCATTCTCCAAACTATCTTCCCAGCTCCAAATCACAATGAAAAATGTCACACACTTTTTCCTTTATTTCTTCAAATGAACTTAAGATTTTTAAAAAAGCACAATTCGAATTTTACACTACACCCCAAGCTACCACTGATCATATCAAAGCTAATAAACAAAGACTCTAGCGGCGGCACCAGGGCCCTACCAGGAAGTAATCAAAGCAGTGTGGCTGGTGCGATCCTAAGTCGCTGGAGCAGACAATAAGAGGGCACTGGGGCTTCCAAAGAGCCCGGCAGATGGAGTTAAGATGCTGAAGTAACGCAAAAGCATTACATAAACCTAATACCTGTTTTACAGCACATGAACTTGGGAATCCTAACCCAATTTCAGACAACCCAGAAGATCTGAACAGCAACTCGAGCCGCCCCTCCAAACCAGCGGCTGGCTCAGCCTCCTGAGCTTTTTAGCCCGTAGCCTGTTTTCAAACTTCACCCTCCCTGGCTGATGAAAGACTCCGACCTCCGCCGCCCGAGTTCCGAATTCCGAGCGCCTCTCGCGGCTGAGGATTCCCACCTGGCGTGGATCGAGTTGCCCGAGCCTGCCGGGAAGCGAAGGGAAACGAAAGGAAGCGGGGCCGAGGAAGCGGCGAAGGGCCCCAGCGCGTCCCGCAGCCCAGACAAAGCTGCGCCCGGAGAGCGGCGCTTTTCTCGTGCGCTGGAGAAGGGACGCAACCCGGGCCCCGCCACACGTGCGGCAGCATCGGGGGGGGGGGCCGGACACCCGCCCCCACAGCCCCGGACCCCGCAACACGGGTGAGCACAGCCCCCCAGCAGGGCGGGGCGGGGGGGCGAGCTGCCGGCCGGGCTCCCCGCCCGCCGCTGCCCCCACGCGCTCGTGGCCCCCGCGGGCTCCCGCCCCTCTCGGGCCTCTCCTCAGCCGGCCGGGCCGTCGGGCCGCGGGAAACAAAGGAGCCGCCGCCGCTCCACCCGCCGCGCCCGCCCGAGCCCGCCTCACCGCGTACCCCTCCCCAGCCGCCGGGCCCGGCTCGCCCTCACCCCTTTCCGGGTCCACGCGCCGGCCGCCCGCGGCCCCTAGACGGCAGGCCCGGCGAGGCCGGGGCCTCGGGTGCGCGGCAGGGCCGCCCCGGGGCCGCACTCACCGCTGCAACACCAGGACGACGGGGAGCCGTTGGGGAACTTGGCTGAGTCCGGAGCGATGCAGACGCTGGAGCTGAGGTGCGGACACTCCATGGCCACGAGTAGGGCGGCGAGGAAGACCGAGGCTCAGGGACCTGGAGACGTGAGGGCGGAGGGGCTCCGAAGGCTCCGTCTGGGGTCGCTCCTCGCCGGGCGCTCGGCCGACGGCGGCTGCGTCCCGAGCCCTTGCGTCAAAGAAAGCAAAGGCTTCCGGGCGCCGGGTTTTCCCACCCGCCGTCTCCAGAAGCCCCGCTCCGAAGAACGTGGAATTCCGGGATCCGGGTTCTACCGCCACTCCTAGGCTGAAGGCTTCCGTCTTCCCAGGCCGGCCCTGCCCCGCCCCGCCCCCAGACCCGGCCCCGCCCCGCCCACTCCCGCCGGGTGGGGTCCCGGAGCGTGCGGGCGGGTGGCCCTGAGATTCAGGCTGCGTTCGCGAGTGACTTCCCAACTCTGCCGCACGGGGCGGCCACGGCTTCTCCCACCCCTCCGCACGGGTAAGGGTGGGGCGCCAAGCCCCGGCACGCCGGGCAGGTCCGCTGCGTTTACCGCGGAGGAACGAGTGCTCTCAGAGAAGACTGATCCTGCGCGTGGTGTGGTGGTGGTCTGACGACACTGTGGTAGAAAATCTAGCCACTCAGGAAAGTGTGAAGAAGCAAATAAAAACCACTCGGGCAGACAGGCACTATAGGTCCCATTTTACACACGGAAACACAAGCTCAGAGAGATTAAGTTACTGGCTCCGGTGGCCCAGCCGGCTGCGTCGGTCCCAGAGTAGTCCCGATTTAGTGTTACGCTCCCTGCGACAGGTGCGATACTGACCCAGTTCTAGGTCCTGAACACGTGGCCTTTAGCCAGCCACCTGCGTACTGTGTGGCTGGGCCCGCGGGGGCGCCCACGAACCTGGGATCAGATCTTGTCACCGTGACTCCCCATCTGCGTTACCTGGAGCACGTGGTTGGACTTTGAGACTTCACTCACCAGTGGAGGTTCAAGTGAGATAGATGTAACCTGGGTTTGCTGAGCGCGAGGTCCCAGTTACCAGGTGATAAAAAGGGAAGGGATCTAACGTGTTAAACACCCCCTATCGTCTTCTAGCCGGGCACTTTACACACAGTATCTCATTTAAACCTCGCACCACTCTGCAGGCTGCTGTTACCGTGCTCTTTTTGGCCTGAGGGAAACTGAGTTTGTAATTGGTTAATCCGTGCGGGCCTGGATCCCCGGCTCTTTGACCTCTTTATGGAAAAGGGGACAGGGCAAGCCTCAATTGGCCGCTTGGGCCGGCATTACCCCCTAGCTAGCCTTCGATCTCTCTGGGGAACGGCCTTGAGGACGTCCGGGGCTATTACAAATATTGCCTCCAAGTTGGGGCTTCTTGTAAAACCCGGCGAAGGAGCTGGAGGGCCAGGAGGCGAGCAGGGAGAGGGGGGAGGCTGATGTGGCAATCCTGCGGGCAGGGCGAAAGGGGGAAGGAAGGTCAGGAAATGATTAACCGGGCCGGGCCGCGTAGTGGTTAGAGCAGGGCACCTCCCCGCCGCGCGGTCCTGGAGGAGCCCAGGGACGCCCGCCGGGTCACTTCTCACTGCCCGCTTCCCCCCCCCTCCCCCCCCACACACTCTGCCGCGACTCGGTTTCTTCCGCACGCTCCTCTGCTGCTTGAAGTTCAGTCACCTGGGGCATCTCTGCCCACCCTTTCCCCCGGTAATATTTTGGAATTAAAGCTCTTCTGTCGCTTTCCAAGTTTTATTTGATTGCTTTTAGAGCAAGCCCGGGTTTGGAGATTTTAGGACAGTGAGGAGTTGTGGAAAGTGCAGTTGCTCAAATCTTAGTTCTGTTGCCTGCTTGATGGCCAATTTTAGCAAGTGTCTCTAGTCCTCCCAAGCTTTTTTTTTCTCTCTCTCTTTTTTTTAATCTGTAAAACTGGAAAAATAATACTTATCTCACAAGGAAGATGTGAGAATTCATGAGAATTGCCACTACTTAGTAGATAGCCAATAATTTATAAAGCTTTTTTTTTTTTTTTAATAGCCGGTGAGGGCATAATACCCTAGGAAGGGAGTGGATAAACAATAAATCAGACCTTTGCTCAATCTGACCTTCCAGCCCTCTCCGCTTTTTCTTCCAAGGCCTGGCTAGACCAACCTCTGGTTCTCTCTAGACAACTACCCCCCATTTAGTATCCATACCCTCTCATTTAGCCATGGAACATGCAGTGTGACCCATGTCGTCTTCCATAAACAGCATGTAATGCTTCTTTTTCCACTCTCTGAGAGACTCAGTTTCCTTATCCTCTAGACCTCAGCTTAAACATCACTTCCTCAGGGAGGCCTTTCCTGACCCCACTCCACCCCCAGGTTACCTCCAGATATGTGATGCCCTTGTTTGCCCTCACACTCTGCCTTTTAAAAACACTCTTCATGCATGTAATTATTTGTTTAATGTCTCTCTCTCCCTTGGAGGTCCATACGGGTAGCAAACAAGTCTGTATGGTTTCCTGCTGTATTCCTGACATAACCTGTGGAACATGTAGGATGTCCAATAAATAAGTGTTAAATAATGAATGGTCGATTAGCAATGTCTACCTTGGGCAGGAGCATAGGAAGTGGCTGAGTATATGTCAGGTATTTGCTTCTCCCCCTCAACCCCCAGGTAATCTCTAAATTTCCTTTTGGCTCTGAGTGTATCATTTTAATGGCATTAGGAATGTGAAAGCCCCTAAGGTGTAAACTGCTTTAAAAAAAGAAAGAAAGAAAGAAACCAAAGAGAGAAGAAGGAGGAGAAGAAGAAGAAGAAGAAAGAGAAGATTTTCATTAGCCTCTTCTCCTCTCAACCAGAATTAAAAACTCCTCCGGAGCAGGGGCCCTAATTTAGTCATCACTGACTGCTAAAGTCCCCAGAGGGTGAACTATGACTTTCAAACAGTCCAGAGAAGCTGGCAAAATCAGAAAGGCCCTCCTGGGGCTTTCACTAGATTTCCCTAAAACTAGAGACAGAACTTCCCTGTGTCTCTGAAAGTTTTCATTAAAAAAAAACAAAAAACAAAAAGCCTTCGCGGTGAGTAAATGTGTCGAACTCGGGGAAGACCATGGGGCACACTGGGAAATCCGCTTTCTCAGTCCCTAATCTCTTCGGCTACATACAACAACAACGTTTGCTTTTTTGTTCTTGGCGCACATCCCTTTGGCGCTGAGGAGCTCTGATACACTTAAAGCCCTAGTGGTGACCAGCCAGCCTCCGGCTCGGGCCCTGGGGACCGCGGCTGCGGGGATTCCCCGACCAGCCCCCTCCCACCCACCCCCGTCGCGAGGCCCAGGCGGGGGATGGGGGCGCTCCTGCCAGAAGAGGCGGGTGTGTTTTCAAACTTTGCACCTTTCAGAGGAGAGGAATACACGATTTCGACCATGCTATCAAATGTTTCTCTTCTAAAAAAAAAAAAAAAAAAATATATATATATATATATATATATATAAAGGAGGAGGGTTGCTGAGAGGGGACGTCATACATTGCCATGGGAACAACGATCAGGAAAGGTGTCAAGATTGCTGTGACCTTCCCCTAGCCTTACCTTGACACTAGCAGCGGAATCGGGGGTCCCGCCCAAAGCAAGGATTACAAACTGACCAGGCCCTGGGGAAGACTTAGCTTTGACTATTCCCACGCAGGCAAGGCTTATTGGAAGCACCCAGAGAGCTGAGTTAATTATTTACCCTAGAGATTTTTCTAGGAGCAAAGCCTCCTTGGGAAACCAAAGTTAGATCTAGAGAAGGCTCGGTGAATATTCGGGGGGGAGGGGCGGGGAGGAGGAACAGTGCCTCAGGGACTCTTTTTATCACCTGATTTAATTTTCCAAGAATCACTAATCTGATACTTGCTTGCTTGGTTACTTGTTTATCTATTATCATTCTCTTCCATGAGAACAGAGACCTTTCCAGTCCTGTTCACTGCCTGACTTCCAGCTCCTGGAATTCTGCCTGGTCCTTGGCAGGTCCTCGGTAACTATTTGAAAGACTGAAGGAAGGAAGGTGGGCGTGGCCGTTAGCCAGCAAGGGCTCTTTTTCGCTCTCAGGAATCCCAGCAGCTTCATTCTCCCACTTCTTCCCATTTACCCGTTTCGCACTATCTCCCTGCCCAAAATTCTTCAGTGGCTCCCCATCTCTGGCAAGATAAAATCAATCGAAAACCCACCTGCCATCACAGTCACCTGTCCCTTCTCCTTTGCTAAGGTTTATTCATTCATTCATTCACTCATTCATTTATTATTTTTACTGTTCCAGCAGTACCAAAAAAAGCTCCTTCATTATAGAAAATATGCTTCCTTACACCTCTGTGTCCTTCCTCATCTGTCTGCCTTCTACCTGGCCAGTTCCTACTCCTTCCCCATGAAACACATAACCTCAAGGAAGTCCTCCATCACTCACCTAAGCAAACTTCTAAGCCCCCGCCCCCAACCCCCCCCCCATTCTGTTCCATTAGCTTGTCACATAGTGCTGTTACTTTCTGTTTACCGCTCAGTCTCCCTTGGGAACAGATGCTTTTCTTTTTCTCTATGGATACTAGGCCCCTAGTTCAGCAATTTCAGATGTTAAGAAAAGATCGTATTTGTTGATTGAATGTTGAAAATGCCCCTTTTGAGAGTGATTATATCAATCATTACATGTAATGGTCCCCTAGGTATTCACAGAAAGAACTGCAATTAGGTAACAACAGAAACTTAACGTTTTGGGATCCCAACTAGGTGCCAAATACTATATCAAGTGGTTTTCATTTCTTCTTTAATCCCCACAACTAACCTGAGAGGTAGGTATTATCATTTTCATTTTGATGGTGAAAGAACTAAAGCTCAAAGAAGGTGAAATAAGTGCACAATTTTACACAATTAGTACTTGGTCTTTTGTCAAAGGTGGTAGAATTTCACCCCTCATACACTTGGTCAGCTAAAGGATTTTGCAGTATTATGTGGGGGTAGCTGAAGTTCCTAATAATGAAGTCTCTAAGGTACCAAAGGACACAGAATAGCCTTCTGACTAACTAAAGAAAGAATCATTTCAGACCATTGTAATAATCATTATGTCATCAACATCTTCATTTGTATTGCTTTTAATGCTTTCTTCTTTATCATTGAAATGTGGAACTTCACAGCACTTTCAGGAAGGTGATGAGAAAGTTCTCCTGTTTAAAGACCCACCTTGCAGATAAAGCACTGCACGATTAAGCAAAAACAGTGTGGCCCTAGCACCAAACAACTGTGACAGTGAGGAATTACTTCTGTCTCTAGGCTTTAGTCTCCCATCTGTAAAACCAGGGAGTTGAATTAGATGATCCCCAAGGGCCTTTCCAGAGTGAGCATCCAGAGATCCTGTGATAGCTCATGGTCACACAGTGACACTGGCAGAGGCGGGATGATCCTTGTATCCTGTGGCAGAGACTGCTGGCTGTTCACCCCAGACCTGTTTCTTTTCCTCCTGGGTTCACAACTAGAAATTCCTCAGCTTCCCTTGTGACTAGGTGTAGCCATTTTTAGTCAATGAAGTCTGAGCAAAAATCGCGAGGATCAGCCTTGGCCGGCAGTGTGGACAGCTGCCCAAGACAAAAATACTTTAGTGTCCAGTTTTGTTTATCAACACTGAAGGAAGGGGGAGAAATATATTAGGTCAGATCTGGAAAAAAATGTGGGTCTCCTCAGCTTCCAGTCTGTTCTTTCTGTGTTCTCTCTTCAACCATTCATTCATTTGTTCAACAAATCTTGTCTGTGCTCCCGCTACATGCCAGGTTCTGAAGATACAGGGACTCAGAGCCCAGTGCTACATGGGATCCTCCTCTACTAACATCTCTTTGCCACTATAAAAATGGAAAGTGCTGTGGTATCACTCCTTTCCCCTTCCTTGTTCATTGCCTGCCTGGACATCAGAGCCTTTGAGTTTCAAAGTGCTGTCTAGACATGGAGCTTTAAGCCTTCTAAATGTGAAAATGGCTTTACATGTAAAGGGCCTCTCTTGGTGCTTGGCATACAGTAGATCTTCAATAAATGTTCATTTTCTTGATACCTTGTTAAATAGGATTGATATGGAAGATAGAGGATGATGGCTTGAAATCACTGATTCTAGTATAGTCAAGCGCAGAAGGTTAGATTTAAAGGGATCTGGGCCAGACCATTCAACAGATATCACCGATGCTCAAGGCTCGTGGGATACAAAAGTGATGCTCCAGGCACATGCGATACACAAAGTCTCACTCTTAAAGGGATGAGGAAGGGCAAGAGAAACAGACCAGCAAGCAGGCAATTACAACACAGTGTGATAAGTGCTAGGAGGGGAAGTACAGGATGTTGCTTAGCCACAAACAAGGGGCAACTAACCCAAACTGGTGGGGGGAGAGGCTGGGAGGAAGCATCAGGCAGGGCTTCCTGGAGGAAGTGACATATGACCTGAGACTTAATTGATAGTAGGTCAAGTGTGGTGGGGCGAGTGGGGCATAGCGTCCAACTGTATCTGCAAATGCTCAGAGGCTTGGAGAGCACCTGAACCTACCAGTCTGGCTGGAGAGTCATGTGGAAGGAGATAGAAAGATAAAAGATGAGGCTGGGAAGTAGGCAGAAGACAAACAGTGTAGGGCTGCTGACTCCCCAAAATAGAAAACTGCCAACATAGAGAAGTCTGGGGCCCCAGGACTCTGGCATCTTTCAGGATTGCACTTTGCTAGGTCCTGGGAAAGGGGATAAGGGTGCAAAGATGCAGAAAGATAAGAGATAAGAGAGTAAAGAAAGGCACTAACAGTTATTAAACACCTATAAGATGTTGAACTGCATTAGTCACATGGAAAATGCAAACTAAAACCACAGTGCATACCTACCTAGAAACAAAGAAGCAGGGATTAGAATGCAGATGTTACTCCCCCCTACCGTAATCATGAAGGGAAACTGTGCTGTGGAGGAACTTACAACCCACTGAAAAGGAGAGGCTCATACACTTTAAGAAGTAGACTTTTGATGGGGAAAAGAATCCTAGGCTTGGAGAACCTACCTCTCTGCTTTCCCCTCTTCTTTCCTAACCACAATTGGACCTGACAATTCAGCTATCTGCAATATTCAGCTAACCAGAAAATGAGTTTCTCAAAACCCAGAACATAGTCCCTGGCCTTTCTGTGGGGGTGTTGATGTACTAGAAAGAAGCTGGGCTGTGGGGCCAGACTAGGATCCTGCTTCTGCCACTGGCCTGCTGTGTGACCTTAGGCCAGCCGCCTGACCTCTCCAGAGCCTCTGTCTATGAACTGGGAATAGTAACAGTTGCTTCCAAAATGGTGACTTACCCACTTAATGCTCTGTCTCCCTTGGCCAGATACTTCATGTTTGGAAAGAGAGAACAGGGATTCATGTGTTATGATCAGAACCATTTTTCTGAAGTTGCCAATACCCGTAACTTCTGCATTTATGTAATTACACATCAAAGGTTATGAGCATATTTTATAATCATCTAGAAAGCTCTGCTGTGGCCGACCTGGTTATAAATTGGCAGAAGCATGGGAAAAAAGGGTATTTAACATATAAAGAACAATGATGGGAAAGTAGGGAAAAGGTGTTAGAGCCCAATGGCCATTCTCAGTTATCGATGGAGTGGCTGGTGCTTTCAGGCTGGAAATGGAGACCAGAAACAGCAAGTCTTCACAGAAAATTACCCTTCTTAAGAGCCCTTTTGGGCAAAACGATTAGAGAGCTGGAAAGGTCAGGAGTTCCGCAGAGGAGGAAAGTGCTCCCAGAGAGGTGTTGCATTTGTCCAGCACCCCACAGAGTCCTCTGGTTGGCTCCTGACACCACAGGGCTCCTTGCTTGCTGAAGTCTGTGTAAAGCCAAGCTGGAGAAGAGTTTTCTCGTGCACTTCATTTGGCCTTTCCTGTGCTCAGCATGTTGGTTCTACTGGGGAAAGAGATGGTTACAGAAGGAAAAACGCTGGAGACAGCAGTCAGGATGGCAGGCTCCTCCACAAATAACTTCTAGACTCAAGCCAGTGAGCCCTCTGAAGGGCCGCAGTAGCCCAGCATCAAGTCCTCGGCGTCTGCGAGGCACTCAGGGAATTATGTGACTCTGGTAAATCAGTGTGTGTTAAGCAGTGAGAAGCTCAGTCTAAAGCTTACTCTCAAGGACATACAAGAAATTGGTAACAGCTGGGGCGCCTGGGTGGCTCAGTTGGTTGAGCGACTGCCTTCGGCTCAGGTCATGGTCCTGGAGTCCCAGGATCGAGTCCCGCATCGGGCTCCCCGCTCGGCGGGGAGTCTGCTTCTCCCTCTGACCCTCCTCCCTCTCGTGCTCTCTGTCTCAAATAAATAAATTAAAAAAAAAAAAAAGAAATTGGTAACAGCTGTTGGCTCTGGGGAGGGAGGCTGGGTGGGAGCAGAGGAAGGAAGGAGGGCAATTCCTTTTTCACTGTACACCCTTTTATTTCTTTTGAGCTTTGTACTACTGGTTATCAAAAAGGTAAGTTCTATTTAAAGAAATAAAATGTAAGGTTCATGTGGTTCCCCACTCAGAGAAATGTGCACTGGGCAATAGAAGGGAGAGCGGGCTGGGTCTTTAGAGTCAAATGCACTTGGCTTTGACTCCTAGTTAATCCTGCTATTTCCCAGTTGTGTATCCTAGGACAGGTTACCTACCTTCTCTGAGCCTCCCTCTGAGCCTCATCTAACTACAATGGGGACAATGATCCTCCACTGGATCCTTGTGAAGGTGAATGTGATAACATATCAACACTTTCAGAGCCTCACCACTACCCTTCTGAATGCTTTCTGTGTGTTAATTCATTTCACCCTCAGGACAACCCTGAGGGATACTACTATTCTCTTCCTCCCCATCTTACAGATCAGGAAACAGGCCCAGAGAGACTAAGAAAATTGTTTAGAGTCTCACAGCCAGGAAGGCCACCTCCCCAGCCTGACACTTCCCACTTTCACTCTGCTGCCGTGATATGTTACATCTTCTCCTTCTCAATAGGGAACTCTTAAAAATGTAAACATTTTCAAGACCCCCCCCTCCCCCAAAATGTCTTTATAATGGTAGGCTGTTGGATATGGTGACAGGCTAGTGAGGGCAGCTGCTGGTTAAGGAATCCTCAAAGCAAGTAAAAAGAAAGGCGTGTGCACGCAATCAGTTCTAGTGAAGTTAAGAATTTTGCAATCAGAGGATGTAGTTAAATTGTAGCATATGTGTAATTTTTCCCTTTTATACTTTGTGGAGGAGGACACCAGAAGTTCTTCAGAATTTAAGGCCTCTAAAAACATTAATAGGGTGGAGCAACCTTTTAGGTGGGGTTGCTTCCCTCACACCCTTCAAATGGGTCCCAGGCTGAGTCATCTGCTTGCATTACTGATTCTGCTTGTGGTATCCATAGCAGGTGTTTTAATGATTGACATCTTGATATTAACTTGTCTGTGGTCTTTTACCTCTTTTTCTTATAATTCAATCAAAGAATCCAGTGGACTGAACACCCAGGCGATTGGGTTCTTAATTTCATTGAGTTTTTATTGCACTTAGGGAAAAATTCATCTGCACTTCCTTAAAAAAGATTATCAAAGTCAGAAATGAGCTTGAATTTGTAAGGGATGAAGGCTGTTATTTTGCTTTGGCTGAGTTGAAAAGACTTCTTCACCATGTTCCAGAATGTGTTTCCTTTCCCATTCCCCCTGCCCATGTCCAACATCTCCTCCTCCCTCAGGACTCTCTGAGGTTCCTACGGTCACCCCCACACCCAAATCGGGCCACTCCCTCCTCTGAGTCTCTCCCACAGGTCTTTAGGGTCTTATGCTCAGCCTGCGCTAAGATAGGGAGCTCCCACTGCTGGAAGCAATCGTCCTCTTTATGTCCCCCACTGAGTGCCCAGCCTAGCGGCAGGCGGTGGCCAAAGGGAGGAACCACAAAGACCTCATCTCTACCTCCCAGGGCCAGTTCTCACTGCAAACTTCGGTCATCTCTTCCTGCCTATGCTCTATCAGAAGCTTTCAGCAGCTCCCCACTGCTCCCAGAAGCAAGCCAGACCCTTCCCTGGCATCAAGGCTCCCCTACAGTTGGTGCTGACCCACCTGTCAGCCTTGCTTCTCTCCACACTCCCGCATGAGCGGGCCTGATTGCTGATGCGATCCTGAGTGCTCTCGTCCTGGCTTCTTGCTCAAGCCGTCTCCTCTGCCCATTTCACCCCAGCCTGTGGGAGGTCCACTAAAGCACAATACAAAGCCTGTCTTCTAGAAACATTCTTCCCAGTACCCATCTTATTCATATTTTTTCTCTCTTTCCCTCTTTCCTTCCCTTTTCCTTCCCTCTTCTCTTTTCCCCTCTCCCACGCCCCGCCCCCCACTCACACACACGGTGTGAATTGATCTCTTGTCTTCATCCAGTTCCCACGGACACTGCTTAGCACTTATTTCAGTCTGCTTTGGAACAGAATTCTTCATGTTCACACCACCTCACAGTTAGAAATTGCATCCCTGGAATGCAAGAGCTACCCATTCCTCATTCATCTGCACATTTATCACAGCCCCGGGGTTTTGCATATAGTAGGTTCTCAATAAATGTTTGGCCCTCGAGTACAGCAACTTGATGGATAGAGCTTTAGCTTTGGCAACAGGCAGAACTGAGTTTGAATGCCCCTCTACCTCTTCACAACCATGTGACCTTGGACCTACTCTCTTTGAACCTTGTAGGACCAAAGCTATAAAATAGGGGTTAGAATAGTGATCACCCCATTGGTGAGGAATGATTAATGTATGTAGAACATGTAACTCTTGCCATTCAAAAGTAGGTTCCTAATGAACATGAGTCACCAACTTCATCCTCTGCACACTTTTGAAGGCCTACTTTTGCCATGGACCCCCTGGAGTGGATATCTGGGGAGAAGGCTACTAGAATATTTGCATTGGAAGACAAAGATCACTTCCTTGTGACCTGGGTTTGGTTACAGAGGGGATGGCAAGGACTGAGGGATTCAGAGGAAAGGGGGGTGGCCCCAAACTGGCAGCCCCAGGCCCCATAGATGTGCTACAACCTTGCCAACTAAAGAGGTCAGACACTGTCCAAGAAATCAGCCCCTCCATTCTCATTTATGATACCTGAGGCCCTATAACAGATCCTTCCCAAAGCCATCTCCACCCCTTCGTGTGAGCCTGGGTAACTGGAGAATAGGAATGACAGCTTGGAGCATGGAGAAAGAACATTTTCAAAGGAACTTGGCTAGTGTGTCTCTGGCACTGGGGTGTGGGGAACAGAGGCCCAGGAGGGCAAGACTCTGAGGAACGAGGGAACCCCTGCTATCATGGAGACACTCACACTTACGCAACAGCCTTCTGATCTCACCTTGGTTTCCAGAAGCAGCATCCTGGAAGGGTGATAGGGGACAGGGTATAGTGTAGGGTAGAAAGGCTGGGGTGGGAACAGAGCAGTAACCTCTGTTTGGCAGCTGTGGTTTCTCAGTACACATTAAGTGGGCGTTCTGATGCATGTCAGTCTCCTGAGAATTTGGGCAGGGCCATCAGCTTTTCTCAGCGCTGAGCTGCCTCAAATAAGCTGATCTACTTCCTCCTGTGTACCATCTCCACAGCCTGTCTGAAATCTAGGTCCCTGTAATGGGATAGTGTTGTGGGACTGGGGGTGGTAGTGATACTAGTTTGCAAAATACTCATTGTGGGAGGATTTGAATACCATGTGGCAGGCTTTCCTTTGGAGTTAGGATCGTGGCCTGGGATTTTTGGCACTTGAATGACTTTTGGAGATCATCTAGTCCAAGCCACTCTTTTACAGATTAAGTGAAGAAACTGATACCTAAAGAGTCTAAGCTTGTTCACCATGTGTAGGATATCAAATCACCAGAGGGAGAACCCAGGTCTCCTCACCCCTAGTCCAGGGTCTTTATCCTGTTTCTCTATAATAGCCCCATAAAGGCATTTTGGTGTGGTACAGTGAAGGTGTCACCCCATGGTTGAAAATCTGGATTTGACTAGAAAGTCTGAATCTTGCTCTAATCTCAAACTGGAACCCCTATTGACTTCTTGCTTGACTTGTAGCTTCTCATTCCTATTGGATGATGTGCTGATGGTATCCAGATTCATACTCAGATGGAATCTTGGGGTGAAGTTGGAGAAGGTCCAAGGCATGAGAGTTTTGGCTTGCTCAGCCCGCTCCTTTGAGTGCTGGGTAGGCAGGCAGGCAGGCATTCTCTCTCTCCTTGCTTAAAAGATCTCCTCTTAAAGTCCAAAGGAGGCTGGTGTGTAATGAGACACCCCTGGGAGGTAGTACCTGGCACCCTTCCCAGGGAAAGGAACAGAGTGAATGAAAAACTGACAGTAACTCATGTGGGTTCAAAAAAAAAAAAAAACCACAAAAAAACCCCCACAAGTAAATGAAACTAGCATGGGTATGACAGATGGAAAGGCTAAAAGAAGGGAGGATGTCAAAAGGACTGATGAAACTCACAAGGGGAAATGCATTCACTCATTCAAGAGATCTTTAACTGAACACTTAATTAAACCAGGTACAGTTCTAGACACTGGGGAAATCAGACCAAGAGGAGACCCATGTAAGTGGCCCAGAAGAGGAAAACTCAAAGTCACGGACAGGTTCCCAGTTAAGTGGAAAGCAAGGATAGAGGACAGTGGGAGGAATGAGATCTTTAAAAACTGGTTCCGATTTGAAGAGGATAACGTCTGCACAGATAACATTTTTTTAAAACCTGGAATAAAGGAGGCAGGAGGAGATGCAATTTGAGATCCACTTTGAACCACAAGGACTAAACGAAAGTGTGTGCACTGCATGCTGGGATGTCATTCACTTAGCAAGTACTGACTGGAGCACCTATTTCTCTGGACAAAGCAGGCTCTTTGCTGTTCCTTGCTGTCACCAGATACATTCCCCTACTCTGCCCTTAATCCATCACTGTCCTCTCCCCACCCCATGAACAGAACCATTTAGCAGATACATAAACAAGCTGAAAATACTCTGACAGGAGAAGGAACAATATCCTAGCAAGGACCCTGTCTAATTCATTTTTATACCCCAGTGCCAGCATTTGGGGAATGCTTGATGAATGAATGAATGTCATTTCTAGGCACTGAGGAGGCCAAGGTTTTAAAATCAGAAATGTTACCATGATTATAACTTTGTAAAAAGTACATTTAAAAATGTTTTTGAAACCCACTAAAAAATATTAACAGCAATGGAATGTTGTAAATATGGGAGATTTTCTTTCTTTTCTCTATTTTCTGCATTTTGTGTACTGTAGCAATATTTTTAATAGTGAAAAAAGTATATTTGAACCCCATCCCTGTCCTGCTCCCTCTCCCCCCAAAAAAGAATTGTGAGAATTATAACTTACTACCTAATTTGTAAAAAATTTTGTGCTATATAAATTATGAAGACTGAGAAAACATGACCTCAGTTTCATAATGCAACCAAAATAAAATTTATCACCACATTACTCTGGTGTGTTCGATGATATGCATGATCATTGGGTAGCTGGGCATAAAGAGCACTTCTCATAAAATGCTTTGATTAGTATTACTTGGAACAGCCGGGTCGGTCCTTTTGTCAGAGCACTGGGGGAGGGGACGCAGGCACTGGGCCAAGGGGGATGTGACTCTGTCTGCCTTACTAGGGTCCCCACTTTTCTGGCAGAGAATGTCAGGACCTGGGAGCTCTAAGGACCTCTGACTGACAGAAATGCAGGCCCCCAGGTGTTGGCAGCAGAGCAAGATAGTACCAGGGCTGGGCGCCTGGGTGGCTCAGTCGTTAAGCGTCTGCCTTCGGCTCGGGTCGTGATCCCGGGGTCCTGGGATCGAGCCCCGCATCGGGCTCCCTGCTCGGCGGGAAGGCTGCTTCTCCCTCTCCCACTCCCCCTGCTTGTGTTCCCTCTCTCGCTGTGTCTCTCTGTGTCAAATAAATAAATTAAAAATCTTAAAAAAAAAAAAAAGATAGTACGGGGGCTGCTCAGGCTTCATAAAAGTAGCTTTTCACCCCAACTAGAGTGGTGCTACCACCTCAAACTCTCCTTTCCTTCCCCTCCCAGGGTCTCCTTTCTAAATATGAGAAAGCCCATTAAGTTACTGCCTAAAATATCAGCAGTGAAGATTTATTCCAGCAGTGCAACCATTGCTTTTTAGGGGGCTAGAGGCGGGGACATATTCATTCATAGGACAGATACTTATTGAGAACCAACAATGCACCAACATAAGGAAGATCCTAAAGGTACATGGTATCATTTCTTCCTTTCATCAACATTACCTAGACGTTACTATCCCCATTATACAGATAATGAAAAAGGCTCAGAAAGGTTAAGCAACTGGCCACAACTGGGTGGGGTGGGACTAGAGGGGGTTAGCAGGAGGGATCCGAACTCAGTTCTACGGGACCTGAAAAGCCACTCTCCCCACACTTGGCACAGCAGCACAGCAGAGCTTTCTAGACTTGGTGTTTAAAGTCTCTGTGACCATCAGCAACCGCTCTGGGTCTCCGTCTCCTTGTTTATAAAAATAAAGGGCTTGAGAAATATGTTTTCCAAGTGTCCTCCCCGCACTGGACTCTTTATCACAGTGTCTCTCCTCTTCTTGCCTTCGTAGAAGCTCTGCAGGACGAATTCTCGCAGGCGGCGCGCGCAGAGCCACGCCGGGGACTCGGGCTTCTCCTGGGCTCGCCCCCTAGAGGACATCGGTGGTGCGGAGGGAGCCAGGGCTCCAGTTCAGAGTACACGCAACGAACAGAGGAACCAACGTAATCACACGCTCCAAGTCAACTTTAATTACCGCTTTAACTTTAAAAAAAAAAATGGATTTAGAAAACATTCTCACATGCCTTCCCACGCTCACCAGGGCAATGCTACTGGAACATTTAATGATGGGGAGCATTTGTAGCCTAAAGACTTACTGGTTCTATGAGTCATGTTTTAAAATTGGATTATATTTTACTTCCTTCCCTTCAGTTTCTTTTAGGCTGTGTGAGGCCACTTATTGATCCCGTGCTGATTTTGCAGGGCTGCTGAACTCTGATTAGAAAGCAAAATATTTGCCTCTACTTATTTTTATTACAATGGTCCATTTTCGGTTGGCTAATATATGCACACGGGATAACATTCAAAAGTCACTATAGAGTTTTCAGTGATTACCATATGACCCAGCAATTCCATTCCTCAGTATATATTCCCTAAACTGAAAACAGGTGTTCAAACAAAAACTTTTATGCAAATGTTTAAAGCAGCACTATTTACAATAGCCAAGATGTGTAAACAACCCAAATGTCATCAACTGACGAAAGATAAACAAAACGTGGTTCATCCGTACAATGGAATATTATTGAGCCATAAAAGGAAATGAAGTACTGATACATGCTACTACTTGGATGACCTTGAAAACATTATGCTAACTGAAAGAAGCCAGATACAAAGGGCCATTTATTATGTCATTCCATTTATATGAAATATCCAGAAGAGGCAAATCCATAGAGATTTCTTATCTGCAAGTTAGTGGTGGCCAGGGTCTTGGGGGAAAGTGCAATGGCAAGTGACTGCTAGTGAGTATGGGATCTCTTTTTGGGCGATGAAAATGTTCTGGAACTAGATAGTGTTGATAGTTGCACAACATTGTGAATGTATTAAATGCCACTGAATTGTACACTTTAAAATGGGTAAAAATGGTAAATTTTATGTGTATTTTGCCACAGTACAAATACATAAGGTTTATTTAGGTTCCCTTCCTGAAGACAAAAACAACTATTAGCACTCTTCTCTATCTTTCCAGAGATTTTGTATGTATATGTGTGTGTGTGTATTTAAATATTTATTTTTAGAGAGGGGGTGAGCAGGGGGAGGGGCACAGGGAGAGGGAGAGAATTTCAAGCAGACTCCATGCTGAACATGGAGCCCAAGGTGGGGCTCCATCCCACAATCCTGAGATCATGACCTGAGCCAAAACCGAGTCGGGTGCTTAACCGACTGAGCCACACAGGCACTTCTTTTTTCTTTTCTTTTCTTTTCAAGTAGGCTCCATACCCAGCATGGAGCACAATGCAGGGCTTGAACTCACAACCCTAAGATCAAGACATGAGCTGAGGGGCACCTGGGTGCCTCAGTGGGTTAAGTGTCTGCCTTTGGCTCAGGTCATGATCTGGGGTCCTGGGATCAAGCTCCACATTGGGCTCCCTGCTCAGTGGGGAGCCTGTTTCTCCCTCTCCCTCTACCCCTCCCCCCACTCCTGCACTCACTCTCTTTCTCTCAAATAAATAAATATAAAAAAAACAAAACAGTGAGCTGAGATCGAGTCAGATGCTTAAGCCACTGAGCCACCCAAGCGCCCCTATCTGCATATATATTTGTATACTATTTATATTATTATATGTGCTTATATATATACAGTATAAATATATATTCTTTTTCTCTCTTTTTGGACAGCAAATGGTCACACCATTCTGCAACATGTTTTTCTGCTTAAATTATTTTGGATGGCTCTAAGTCAGTACTTTTTTTTTCTTAATGGCTTTGATCTTTCCAAAATGGTAAATGAAATATCTCATTTGTAATTTTTATTTATTTTCTTATGACTGAGATTGAGTGCCTTTTCAAGTATTTAAGACCCATTTGTATTTTTTTTTTTAAAGATTTATTTATTTATTTGAGAGAGCGAGAATGAGAGCGAGCGAGTACACGAGAGGGGGGAGGGTTTTAGAGAGAGAAGCAGGCTCCTCGCCGAGCAGGGAGTCCGATGCGGGACTCGATCCTGGGACTCCAGGATCATGACCTGAGCCGAAGGCAGTCGCTTAACCAACTGAGCCACCCAGGCGCCCCCCATTTGTATTTTCTTATCTGTGAGTTTTCTTTTCATATACTTTGCCTGATGTGGAGTTGTTGGTCTTTCTTTTTGGGTTCAGGCACTTTTTATAAATTAACACTATTAGCTCTCTGTATTTGATATGAATTCCAAGTGTATTACTCGATTGTCTTTTAACCCTCCAGCATCTGTATAACCAAATGCATTAATTTTCCCTGTTTGAATTACCTAGCATGGTTTCTGTTTTCCTGACTGGATCTTGACCGAGACATTTGGGTGTTTTTTTCCTTATTCATCTGTAAGAACTCCTTATATAAGGACACTAGCCAATTATCTATCATATACATTGTAATGATTTTATTAGTTTGTTTTTTGCCTTTGTTTACATGTTTATTCATGTTCAGAAAATTAAAAATTTTATATACTCAAATTTCTCAATGTTTGCCTTTATAGTTTCTGTATTTCATGGCATGCCTTAATTCCAAGATTACAAACATATTCACTTATGATTTCTTCTTATACTTTCATAGCTTCATGGTTTACACTGAGTTTTTTTATTCATCTGGAATTTATTTTGGAGTAAGGAGTGAAGTAGTAATATAATTTAAATAGTTATCCCAAATGGAAAATGGAGTTTAGTCAATTGTCTGGATACCCACACACTTGAATAGCCCTTCCTTTCTCCTTTAAAATGCCAATTTTATTAAGTGTTACATTCATATATATATGCTTGGTTCTATTTCTGGACTGTTTTTTTCTACTGGCTTATCGGGCTATTTCTCAGTCAGTAACACTTTATTTGTTAACCAGAAATCAGCATCTGATTTTATGGAATCATCCAAGCAAATACCTCTGCATTTGAAGTAACTCTTGGAAGTCAAAAACAAGATAAGAAGGGCGGGCTCCCTTTATGTCTAAGAAGCTAGAGGTGGATTCAACAGGAAATACTGAAAACTTGATTTCCTAAACCAAGGCTTCCTGAATAATTTTTGGCTGATAAAAGCAAATGCATCTTACACATCTGATTTCAACCAAAAGTTATGAGGCTTTTTTTGTTTGTTTGCTTTCTGGGAGATTTTTAAATTCTATCTTGCGACTCTTTTACGGGCTGTTATTTCTGCTATCATATTTTTAAGTCCAAGGGCCCTTTATTGCTTTCCAAAGGCTCCTTTTTTGTTTCATGGATACATTATTCTCTCTTCTTGAAGATTAACTATAGAATGAATATTTTTTTCCTCTTTTCTGTCTCTATTTTTTTTCTGAGTTCACTGTCTTGTTTTAGCTGCTTTTAGAGACTTTTCCTTAATTATATGGTTTTTGCAAAAAAAAAAGAAGAAGAAGAAGGTAGCGGGAGGGGAGGAATGAAGTGGGGGAAATCGGAGGGGTGGACGAACCATGAGAGAAGATGGACTCTGAAAAAGAAACTGAGGGTTCTAGAGGGGAGGGGGGTGGGAGGATGGGTTGGCCTGGTGGTGGGT